>NC_053035.3:488374016-489014566 GCF_002575655.3 Aegilops tauschii subsp. strangulata | reverse complement strand
ATTCCAAAATACCCGCACTTTTTTTTATTCCAAATCTCCCACCAGACCAGCATGACTAAAGTTGTCATAACTTTACTCCGGCCAAAGGAGTCACAGAAAACAACCATTCAAAGAGAGAGTTGTAGTTTGCCCAAGTGTGAGTGGTCAAACTTGTGTCTTGTGAGATGTAGCCACATCCCGGATCGTAGATCCTATAACTAGCCTTGTTCTTTCAAATAACTGGCATCATGACAACCAAAGTAGTGCCTTCAAATTGTGCATGGTAAGCCAATGAAGTCGAGTAGTTGTCACTAGAAGTAGGCTTCCATTAGATAGAGCCTACATCTTCATTTAGGTTCACATGCTGAAGCATCGTCGAAAGGATGAGAATTCTTGCAATTGAGCCACGCTAATATCATCAAAGGTATTTATGTTGCTTATCCAAACATCCTCCGGGAGAGCCTTCTTAACATTACCATTGGTGGCCTTTGAGACAACGACAATGGTCAAGGCGATGTCCTTTGGCCTGCACCTCTCGAGCCATGGAATATGCCAGAATTTGCCAATTTGACCATCATCAAGGGTTACTGATGTCAACAGAGAGAAAAATGTCTATGCCTGCCTCGCCACATGGATTTTCTAAAAAGACCCACGATCTTGTTGCGTCTCTACATTTGAGCCATGGCTATCTCAATCAAAGTGCCGTTGAGTATTTGTCGAGATCAAGGATTCCCTGCCACCCAAGGTTGGTTGACCTACAAACTAGGTGCCGATTAATCTTGCATTGGCCACCATAAACTTTATCCATACTTGTCCAAAGGAAAGCTCTCGATAGCTTCACGATAGTTGGGCAATGGCATGTGATTCACGATATGTATAATACATTCGCCCAAAAAAGATTCATTAATTGTATAGTAGGAGTGCTTCGGATTCAAGATACTCAGGGAGTTGGCGACTTGATTCCTATTCCGTGTGTACCGCACTACATATACGCACACCTCTAAGAACGCTATGTGTGCAATATGGACCGGCCCGTTTGCGGGTTTCTGCCTTTTATCTCCCTGGTCTTTATCGGGTTTTTCTAGTTTACTATTGGTTTCCTTTCATTTTTAGTTTTTCCTTTTTATGTATTTTATCATTTTTAAAATTTGTGAACATTTTTTGAATCTCAAGATTTTTCAAAAAAATTCAAGCATTTTTCATTTTTCTTAAACAATTTTGTTTTCAAGAATATTTTTTAACCTTTGCAAAAAAACTTTAATCTAAGAATTGTTTCTAAATTCAGATCATTTTATAAATTTCTAAATTTTTTGAATCTGTGAGTTGCTCTACAAATTCATTTTTTTTTAATATTTACAACCATTTTTTGAGCAAACATATTTTGGAATCAGAAATAAAAAGAGAAATTTGGAACATTTTTGTAAATTGGTGAACATTTTTTTGAACTCATGATTTTTTTAGTTGACATAATTTTTTAAAAGTACATAATAGAAAACCTATCAAAATCAAACCGAGTGGAAACCCATATTAATTGTTTTGTAAAAGGTGATAAAAAATACCAGACAAAGTGCTCGCTATCTTATTTGGACGGTCCCAGTTTAGCGTTCCGCGGGGACAGGTGTGCGTTCGGTCTCCACCCCACCACTCTACATTTTTTAAAATTCACAAATATTATCTTGAATTCATGAAGATATTTTTAATTCACAAAAGAATTAATTCATGACTATTTTGAAAATTTAGGAGGTCTTGTGGGCGACGTCCTCGGGCCATGATATGTATCACTTGACTCGAGCAACAAGTGTCCCGTCGCTCATATTGCAAGCGGCAACATGGGCTTTGTTCCGCACGCGAGGTGTCTCCAAACTTGAGTATATGTATAATTTTTGGGTTTTATCCTTTTTTTATATTTTAAAATTTCTCTTCTAGGTACCGTTTTCTTTGGTAATCTTAATTTTTTTATATTGTTTTCTGTAGTGCATACATATTTCTAATATATGGTGAAACATTTTCCAAAAATACACATCGATCCAAAAATACACATCGATTTTTTAATATACCATGAATTTTTTTTCAAATACACACTCAACATATTTTCAGTATATGGTGAATATTTTCTGAAATACACACTGAACAAAAAATTTAATATGTGGTGAACTTTTTATCAAATACACACAGAACTAAAAAAATAAATATATGATGTACAATCTTTTATATACATTTACTATGTATGATTGAACATTTTTAATACACGATGAACTTTTTTCTAATACACAACGCATAATATTAAAATGCAAGCTAAACATTTTATGAAAAAACAACTATGCGAAGATACAAGAGGAAAATAAAAAAAGATCAAGAAACCAGAAAACTAGACAAAGAAAACCAGTGAAAAAAACAAATGGAAGATTCTAGAAACCAGCTCAAAATGTTTGAAGAAAACAAAACTTCTCAAAATCTAGAGACCAGGCAAAGAAATCGATGAAAAGAACAAAAGAAAAAAAATCAGAAAACCGGTGAAAAGAACTAGTAAAAGTTCCAGAAACCAGCTAGATTTTGAGGAAAGCCAAGTCTTTATTTCTCAAATGTTACATAGTTTGGAGTACAAAAGATATCGTGGGGTTGCACGAGCCAATACATGGTGGCCTCAAGCTTTAAAGAGAACTTGGCTAATGAATGAGCTTCAAAGTTAGAAGCTCGTCTTCATTACAAAAGGTGCAACCGAAATTCTCTGATCTCAACTTGATTTCTTTGATAATTTGCCCAAAGCTTCTCTGATCTCAACTTGATTTCTTTCATAATTTCTCTAATTTCAAAGGTAGTAGAGATAAAGAAGACATTAGTGTCCGATGGGGACTAATAATACCACAACCATAGTGGTTGCTCTAACAAAAACCACAACCATAGTGTCTTCTTTATCTCTACTACCTCCACCCATGTTTATTAGTCCCCATCATATTTTGGATCAAATTTGACCATATATTTGACTAGTAAAATGTTAATGCATCTCAAAAAAAATTATATTGTTGAATTTGTATTTAAATGTAGTATCCAATGATAATTTTTTTTTGCAATGTATAACTTACATTTTATTAGTTAGAACAATGACCAAAAATATGTCTCAAAATACAAGGGGGAGTAGTAAACAAGGACAAATGTGGTATTGGTAATTTTGTACGTGCATGCACGTCCGTTTTATAGTAATGTTGATTTCAAGATTAATGTTGATTTCAAGGTTAATTGCATTTAATACAATATGTTGTGCATATTAGAATCAATGCAATTAATATATCTCTAAATTATTGATGATAGGATGGATACATCACTGAAGCAGAATGAAACGTTGGATATAGGTGGTTGGATGTCTCGGATCATTTGGATTCACCAAACTCGTGCTTTTATAGGTAGTAGTAGATATAAATGTTCAGCATATCAGTTATCATTAGCGTTCCGGTCGGTTGGAACTTAGAGATTAATCAGAAATTGGGAGATTAATCGATTCTATCGGTCGACTATTAATCGGTCTTTGTTTTTGCAGATCCCAAGTTCCCAACACTAAAATATACTATATTCATCACAAAACAATATTGGATAGAAGTATTACCCCGATTCTTTAAATTTGAATGCTTGTATATCACTAAAATCCGAGGTTATCACAACCAAAGTAAATTGTTAGCAAATAGCAGTACAACCGATTAATCACTAGATTCTTGATTAACCGTTTGTCGTAGCGATAAATTGGCCCAACCGATTAATAGTGACCCCGAGTAGTGATAAATCGACATAATAATATTGCCGCCCCCGGACCCCCGAGTAGTGACAAATCGACCAATAAATCATCGAAATGGCCGATTTTTTTACGAGTAATTAGATATACTACTACATAAAAAAGAGAGTATGTTCCTTTTCTTGGGTGGCAAAGCAAATCGTCCAACCTTATTTTCCCTCGTTCTCTCTTTGTTTTGACGTTTTTTCCTCCTATTCTCCTATCTTTGTTTCTTTCATAGTATTCTTTTAATTATCAAATAAACTATCCAACAAATTATTGAATTATCAAATAAAAAATACTTTTCCTTGAGTGAGCCAATAAATTCTTACCCAAGGGTTACTAGGTAGATCCTAAAATTTATTTAGGTAGGTAATTCATGAGTTGATTTGATAAATATTTATTAACAAATCACATTAAATTGGTACACAAATCACTGTCTAACGCACTAGAATATTTATATCACATTGTAACGCATGGAGAATTACCTAGGAGAAACTAACAACCAAAATAGGGGGGGGGGGGGATAGACTAACCAAATACCTACAGCAAAATGTTTTCAGATTAGCAAACACCTTTTCAATTCATGAATTTTTTTAAATGTGCAAACATTTTTTGAATGTACCAATTGTTTATCTATAAAAAACCGGTCGAGCGAGCAAGCCGCCCAGGCCATTCGCTCGCTATTGGTCACGGCCCACGCTAGCCAAGTTCACTACCTGAAGCGGCCGCTCTCTGCGAATGAAGGCAAATCCTAAACGACGCCTTAAGCGCACATTCCTTCCTAGCTCGCAAACGGGCGCACACCCTATCCTCCGTGCTGGGCTGGCCCATCCTCCCCTTGCTTTTTCTATTTTTAACATGAAAATACTATGCGACGGGTAAGTTTCGAGCAGCCTCCTGCTCTTGCTTAAACTGCCCTAACCACCCCACCACCCACACCTGATGTGTAAAGTTCCATCTTTTCCCTCCGTTTCTTCTTTTTTCTTTTTCTTGTTAATTTCTTATTGGAACGGTTATGTTGGTTTTTATTTTTCCTCAATTGTATGATTTTTTTTTCAAAATTGAACAAAATATTTTCAAAACAATGATATGTTTTTCAAAATTGGTGAACTTTTTTTCAAAATGGATGAACTTTTTTCAAATCAATGATATTTTTTAAAAAATCTATGATTTTGTTCCAAATCTGAATGATTTTTTTGGTCAAAATCTATGAACTTGTTTTAAAAATGTCAAAGTTTTACTTTAAAAGGGATGACTTATTTAAAAAATTGATAAACTTTTTTCAAAGTGGTAAACTTTTTTTGAAAGTCGGTGAACATTTTTTGCAATTCGCTGAACTTTTTTCAATTTTTTATTTTTAGAAATTAATGAACTTATTTCTTATAAAATGATGAACCTTCTTCCAAATCGATGAACTTTTTTAAATTCATTTTTCTAACAATATCAAAATCTAAGCGATACAGTATAGATAGTGCGACCATAGTAGTTCTTATACTATTGGCGCTCTTTTCAATCAGTGCAATTCAGTGTCTCTAGTGGTTTGTAGAACTTGTACGGGAATCCAACCATTCGAGTTTGAATCCTGGACAAAGCTAAAAATAATTGCGCTTTTCACGCGCTGTAAGTTTGCCGCACTTGCTTTTCATGGGCCGGCCGAACTGAGCGCTGCAGTGAGTGCTAGTTGGTTTCACGGCGCAGGAGGCGCCTTATAGGAGGGCGGCGACTATATCTTGCATTAAACGAGACGGAATCTTTCCGGAAAAAAGTGACGGAATCAACTCTCGCTGCACGAGGATACGGTAACAGGCCGGTCCACTCACACACGCTTATAAAGGAAAATAGAAACGACCGGGCAGTGAGGATACCGCAAAACATTTTTTCGATATGAATTTTGCTCCGACAGAACAGATCCCATAAAAATATTTCATGGTCCCAACTAAACTGCACCAATCCCCCACAAAAATGTCTGCTAAATTACAATTGGGTACATCTTCCTCGCCGCGTCTCCCCATCCGCAGACGAAGCACGGGCTGGGCCGGAGGTGCCGTAGCGCAAGGAGGAGCGCGTGTCTTGTCGGTGACGTCACCGTCATGGAGCAGGACAAGGAGCGCGGGGCCTGACGTGAGGAGCAGGCAGCAGCAGCATCAGCTAACTAGCGGCGGGGACGACAGGTAGCTAGCTCGCGTAGCCCGTGGCCACAGCTCGGGCGCTCTTGCGGCCGCAGCTCGCGGCTCGAACAGCGGCGACACCTCGTGGGGCAGCTCCAACATCGGCAACAGCTCGCGGGGCAACAGCTAGCGTCCGGTGTCGCCGGCGTCGATGCATTTCGCCAAGGTCGTGCTCGGGGAAGACCGTGGCGGGAGCTGTAAATCCCTCCCGCCAACCATTTCTATGTTTTCAGGTACTTGCAAAAAAGAGCTCAAATCCTGTAGATATGAAGGAGATGAGCATCCGAATTCGGGATCCCACAAAGAAAAATTCAGAAAGCCCGAATTTGGGGCATCTTTTCGGGTCGGCAAAACGACCTCCGTAACTGCCGGTTTGCGGGATCTGCTAGAGATGCTCTTAGCCACTAAGATAGGCTTGAGTTCATCATGAACCATACAGGCGCCTTGTACTTGAGGCAAAATAAGGCGACTTACCACAGGTTTTTCTGGGTTTTTTGTTTACGCATTTTCTTTTGTTTTTTGACGTTTTTTCTCTATTTTCACATTTTTTTTTATTTTCTTCCTTTAACATTCTTTCTCGTTGGTTATCTTTATTTCTTTTCTCAATTTACACTAGCCTTTTTCTTTCTCTTCATTTTTCTTTGGTTTTTCCTCATTTACATTGGTTTTCTTTTGTTTTCTCTTGGGTTTTTATTGTTTTTCTATATACATTTTCGGTATATATCTAATACATTGTTCTAATTCAGGTTTAATATTTCTCAAATAGAAGATTAACATTTATTGAATACACGATCAACATTTTTTTGATATACGTTTTGAATTTTTCAATTGCTTGATTAACATTATTCAAATACAAGATTAACTTTTTTTAATGCATGGTCTATATTTTTTATACACATTTAAATTTTTTCAAATGCTTGAATAACATTTTTTCAAATACCAGATCTACAATATTTTTAATATATGGTCCAAATAGTTCTATATGCATTTAACAATTTTCAGATGCTCGAGTATCATTTTTCAAAAACCATATCTATATTTTTTTAATACATGGTCAACATTTTTCCTATACGCATTTAATATGTTTTTCAAATGCTTGAGTTACTTTTTGAAACACCACATCTACATTTTTTTATATGGTCAACTTTTCTTCTATGCACATTTTTTTCGAATGCTTGAGTAAGATTTTTCAAATACTAGGTCTATATTTTTTACATGGTCAGCATTTTTACTATACACATATCACATTTTTCAAATGGTTGATCAACATTTTTGAAATACTTGTTCAACAAAATTTCAAATGCTTGATTAAGATTTTTTAGATAAATGATCAAAATATTTATAAACTTTTCATATATATGTGATAAACATTTTATTTATAAACATTACCGTTTTACAAACGTTTTTAGATAGCGTTTTTCTAATATATAGATTAAAACAGTTTAAAGAATAAAAAAGGAGGATGTGGCCTCCCGCGCTCCTGGGCTGGTCCATCTCGCTCCCCTTCAGCGAGCGTCCCTTAGGTCTCGCTGAAGGCAAGATATCCCATAAGCACGCCGCTCTCTGCAAATGAAATATCTCGCTTGAAGGGCTAGCGCATATGCGCCAGCGCGTTAGTCCATTTTGCTCTCATTAGTCTGTTCGCTCGCTCGCTCGTTTTATGTATGGTTTCATTTTTTTACTTATTTTTTCTTCTTTCAATTTCCTTTTCTTATTCATCGGTATTCTTCAGTTTTTTTTATCATTTTTCTTTGTATATTTCACAGTTTTTGTTGGTTTTTATTGTAACTTTATTTAATTATTTTATTTTTCAATTTTTATTGGTATTTTCCCTTCCTTTCTTGGTTTCCTTTATTGTCCGTCCTTTTCAGTTTTTATTGTTTTCCTTTTTATTCTTTGAACATTTTCATATACACCAGGAACAATTTTCATATACACGTTTAATTTTTTCAAATACGTGATTAACATGTTTGACAATTTATATTTTTTGATATCTACTTTTTCATACAAATTGTATATTTTTTGGTATACACAAGAAACATTTTTATATACAAGTTTAGCGTTTTGAAAATACATGTTTAAGATTTAGAAAAAGCATTTATTTTTTATATCTAATTTTTCCACAAATATTGTACATTTTTTATACATCAGCAACATTTTAGGTATACACATTTAACATTTTACAATTCATTATTAAAATAATTTAAAACACATATTTTTTATGTCTACCTTTTCCATACACATTCTAAATTTATTGTATACATTGGGAACATTTTGTATATGCACATTTAACATCATCCAATTGCATGATTAACATTTTTGAACACTTATATTTCTTTATGCCTACTTTTTTGCATACACATTGTACATTTTTCGTATACATCGGAAACATGTTTTCTATACACCATTGACATTTTTAAGTGCATGATCAACGTTTTTAGAAAAAAGACTGTTTTTTATATTTCCACTTTTTTCCATACGCATTGTACATTTTTTGGATACGCCAGAAATATTGTTTTTATACACAATTAATATTTTTTAATGCACGACTAACATTTTTAAAATTTTGTATATATATTTATTTTTATAATAAAACATACTCAGAATATTTCGAAATATAAGTAAAAGTAATAAAATAAAACAAAAACGAATGCAAAAAAGTGAAAAAATGAAAGAAAAAAGCACTGAAAGCCTGTGTCTATGCTTGACCGGCACAATCAGGCCTTTAGGGGGACATCCAACTGTCTTGTTTGAAGCGAGACATAGGCATATCTAGAAGATTCCATGGTTGAGCACTTGAGCTTGAGCTTAAGCACAATGCACAAGCACCAAAATATAAGCACTTCTCCTTTGTTCTAGAATCTTCCTACTTGAATTATCCAACATTTTTTTTCGTAAGTGAATTACCATTCCTTTTATACAAAAACCTCACGTCACATGAACTTCTTATTTGTTTTACGCTTTTTTATACTTTAATTCCCACAAAACAATTCTTCAAAAAGAATTACCATTCACTTTTACTATATTATGTTTTTTCAAGGCTACGCCAACACCTTCATAAATTTCATTTCTTTGAAGAAGCAACACTAGCCACCAAACACTGCAATACGAGATACCTAGACAAATATGTTCGATATATTTCACATGAGATTCATGTAGTATTATACCATGCAATCTTTGAATATTTTATAGCTGTACTATGATTTTCAATGGGATGAACTACAAGAATTAAATTTACATCTACAATGTGCATATATGACTCCATTCCTACATGTTTATGTGTTATAGTGTGGTATGTCTATATTTGTTCATATTTTGGTCATCTAAACTTCTGCCTGCACTGCACGTGTACCTTAGTAGTTTTCAATGGAATGACCCACGGCCTCTTCAACCTCAATCAATGCTTCCGTGCGTGCTTGGACTTCGTTTTTGAGTTGGACTTCACACAATCACACTTGTCTGTCCGTATGATCGTCCTACACACTCCTTGACTGCTCTACCTGCTTCTAGAACGCACAGGCCCACTCACTCACCGTCTCGCTTTTCGTTAGCACTCCCTGTGTAAACAAAGTAGTGATGTAAACAATTTGTATTAGCATACAGAGGTAATACTTTTGATTCGCAAGGTCCGTTTATTTCCCGGCCGAATTCAAAGTCTTGCAGCACAAGCTCGTGCCAAAAATGTTCTTGACATGTGCCAAATCACCGGGAAAAAATAAACAAAGAACAGTTTTAGTCGCCCTTGGTGTAGATGTAATTTAATACATGTGTATATTTAACTTATGGGTGTAACTTACCGGTCCAGAGCTATTTCAAGCTGGAAACTAAAACAACAGGTGGACACATGTATTTTTTACAAGTGTATTTAGAGGGAAAGTGATAATCCAAACAAAGCCTTACATTTTTTTTAACATTTGGATGCAAAAGGTGAAATTAAAGATGGCAACTTTGAAGATCTGCGAAATAAGTTTTAGGTTTACCTATAATGTAATATTTGTTGTTTGTGTGATGTGCTCTGGTTAGTTTATGAATAATGGTCGCGGTATACTTCTAAAAAACATTGACTAACCATGTGACACATGTGGCAAGCAATTCAAACAATTCAAAAAAAAAAAAACATTGACGAGACTATTTTTCTAGAGATATTTCTCCAGACATTAGATTTTTTTGCACATCCTTTTCCTTGTAGCACTGTATATATCCATATTACGTGTGTTCGCGTCACGTCTTTTAAAAAAACTCTCAAATCATCAGTTGCTCAAAAAAAAAAGACAGCAACACACAGCTCAATCATCAGTTGCTAAAGGAAAAAAAAAAGCTCAATCATCAATCTTGCGGGCAGCTCCCACTTCTTCCCCGCGGGGACGCCACGTACGTCCCGGCCGAGACGACGCGCAGCGGCAGCGTGCACATCAATGGCTGACTTAATTGTCGGGCCTCCTCTCAACAAACAGCTGCTAGCAATCACGGAAGAGCATATTGACGGGACGATCGATCGCGCAGCCCGGCGACGCGGCACGGCACGGTCGCGATCGGCATCGGCATCGGCGTCCATCGGCGCCAGCGTTTTCCCCCGGTTTTGACCAAAGACACCATTCCGAGACCGACGTACGCCGAGCCACAGAGCGGCGGCAGCCGACCTCTCGGCCGCGCGGCTGACACCTGTGACCTGTATCGCCGGTGGTTCCATCATCGCCTCGTCGCGTCTGTCTCGTCCGATCTGGTAAATGCGGCCCAAGGGGAGCCATGTGAGGAAGGGGTGCTGGTGACCGGCGACTCGTTGTCGGGAAGGGAAAAAGCGTTCTATTGGCCGTGTCCGGCGCCGTGCTGGCCCGACGGCGACGACTGCTTCGCTGTTCGCGTCGCGAGCGCGGGGGCGGCCGCGGGCGGTGCTCCTGACGGACACGTACGCGGGTCTCGACGGCAACGCCGCGCTGCGTCCTTGTCAATCGGTTTTGACCGCCTTGAACTACCACTACTCTTCTTGCTGCTAATCTCCGGCATAGAACTCGTGGGACGTACGTACGAGCCTTGCCGTAGCTGCTTCGTGTGTGATCGCTGCTTGATCGGTGCCGTGTGTCCAAGCTTCTAGAATCCGCCCTGCGTTGGATCATCTTCGATCGCCGATGGACACCGATGCCGATCGCCGATGGACGCCGGTGCGTGGCCCGTGACCGATCGCCTTCGCCTTCGTTTGACTCTCCTCTCGCGGTTGCTGTAGAGGCTGCCTTTTGCGTTTCAATGCTGCTCCATTCACTGATCACTCCGACTTTGGGGATGTTGATTACAACGAGAGAGCGTCACGAGCATCAAATGAGAGTGATGCATCTTGCGCACAGCCCACCAAACCCTCTCTCTGTTACTTCTGGATTTTTTATTTTTTTAAGAAAAGGAGGCCTCTGCATCTCGATGCATGCAACTACTGTTGAGTATATGTGTTATGTGCATATAGTGTATTGCGCCCGCCTCCTACTTCATTGTATAGTTGAGGTCCGTGGCCCACCTTTTGTACATCATATATACGTGCCTATGCATGAAGAGCAATACATCGTGCAATTCTCACAACATACATGGTATCAGTTTCCGGGTTTTAATCCTAGCTTCCGCCCCCGCCACCGCCGCCGCCACGTGACTCCCACGCGCCGCCGCCGCCGCCACTCCGCCGCCGCCGCCATGCACCTCCTCCGCGCCGCCGCCACCCAGCCGCCGCTGCCCGCGCGTCTCCCGCGCCAGCCGCCGCCATCTTGCGATCCGTCGAACCGCAGTTTCCGCCAAAGTCGCCGCCCGTGTCCAAGATCGACAGGGAGTCGGTCTGCTGTATGTACGCGTTCAAGCGTACAAATCACGGTTGCAGCCGGATCCGCGAGTTGCCGCAGTCCCGAGACGATCAGCGACGCAGCAGCTCAGGAGGAGATATCCGCCGAGATATCCATTGCCGCTGCTACATCTCCACGTGAAAACCAAGTCAATCAATCACTTGTCCTCTGTGGTACTACTGCTGCTGTCCATCATGTGTAGGCCGCCCGCCAAGCCGCGTCGCTGCTGATCGCTAAATACTGCCGCTGCTGGATCGCTACACGCTGCTGGATCGCTAGCGCTAATTCTAATTACTACACCCGTCTTTTTGGCTTCTCCGCCGCTGCTCTCCCTGGCCTGCGCCTCCATGGCAGCCACTGCCCGGGTCTCCGCCGCGTCACCGTGCCGGTCTTCGGCGACTCCGCTGCTCAGCCGCCGGTGGCCGGCTCCTACGGCGCCGTGCCGGCAAGCCAGTAGCCGGCTCCCTCTGCGCTGCAGCAGTCCTATGGCCACGCTGCCCCATTGGCCTACGCCTACCCGCCAACCTCGGTGCCTGCGTCTCCTTACGGTGCGCCCGCTTCGTACGGAGCGCCCTACGACGGTGCATCGACGGAGCAGGTGGCTTTGTCCGTAGTGCCGAGTGGTCCTTCACCCCCGGTTTTTTATGCGCCGCCTCCCGCCCTTCCGGCTGAAAGGCGCCGCGGGGGCCGGCGCGGTGGCAGGCACGGCGGCCAGCAGCCGCAGCAGCAGGACGTCGGTGCACCTCGTCAGCAGCAGCAACCACAGCTTGGGCCTCCGGCTACACCCATGGACCGGTCTCATTCCTGCTTACACCATGGTGTCTCCGTCCCCCTCGCCGGCCTTGCCGCCAGCGCCCTGGGACACGGTGCTCTTCGCCGCGCTGCCCGCCGCTCCTACGCCGAACAACTCCACTGAAGGTGATGATTGGTAGATGGACACCGGGGCTACGGCTCACATGTTTGCTCATCCTGGTAATCTTGCCTCCTTCACTCCCGTCACCATCGACCGCCGCACATTGTCGGCGACGGTTCCACACTCCCTATCACACATGTCGGGCACACTTCTTTTTTCTTCTAATTCCGTGTCTATTACTTTGTCTAACATACTTGTGTCACCTCATTTTATTAAGAACCTTGTTTCCGTTCGTTGTTTAACTCGTGAAAATCCTATTACTGTTGAATTTGACGAGCTTGGGTTTTGTGTCAAGGACGCTCGCACCAGGATGGTACTTCACCGATGTGACAGTCTCGACGAGCTCTATCCGGTGCATTCACCGTCCACCTCCACCACCGCACCGGTTGCTCTCTTCGCCGGCGTCGATCTCTGGGACGCTCGTTTGGGTCATCCCAACCCCGTCACACTTCGTCATATTCTTAAGAGTTTCAGTTTCAGTTGTCATAAGATAGAGGATCACACCTGTCATGCCTGTCGTGTCGGCAAACATGTTCGCCTCCCGTTTAATAACTCCACCACCATAGCTTCTTTTCCTTTTCAGTTGATTCATAGCGATGTGTGGACCTCTCCGGTTCCTAGTAATTCGGGCTATTTATATTATCTGGTTATCCTTGATGATTATTCTCATTATGTGTGGACTTTTCCTTTGCACAGAAAGTCGGATGCACTCTCTACTTTACCGGCCTTTTACTCCTATGTCAGCACGCAGTTTTGGCGTCCCATCCTTGCTCTTCAGACTGACAATGAAAAAGAGTTCGACAACCTTATTTTTCGCACTTTTCTGTCGCACCACGACACCGTTTTTCGTCTCACATGCCCGTATACTTCCCAGTAGAACGGTCGAGCCGAACGCGTCCTTCGCACTCTGAACGACTGCGTTCGACACGCTCCCGTTCCATGCTAACGTGACGCCTCGTTTCTGGCCGGACGCACTCGCTACTGCTTCTCTTCTCCTCAACCTTCGCCCTTGCCGCCCACGGTGGAACTATGCACCTCACCATCTTCTCTTCGGTACGCCCCCATCTTATGATGGCTTGCGTATTTGCGGGTGCCTTTGCTATCCTAGCACTGCCGACTCCGCTCCTCACAAACTCGCACCTCGTTCTGTCGCTTGCATCTTCATCGGCTACCCCTCCAACTCCAAGGGCTATCGGTGCTATGATCCCGTCTCCCACCGTGTGTTCACTTTCCGGCACGTTTACTTTGATGAGCATGTGTTTCCGTTTCACCAGGTACCCCCGGTTGTTCCGCCCGCCACCGATGACGCAGGCTCCTCGGCGCCTCTCCCAGGGCGCTCGCGCTCCTCTCTTGGCCCCCTGGCTTTGAGGCGCGCCCCCCGCATGCGGCGCCTCGTCCAGCCGCGGCGCTGGCGCCCCCGGCGGCCCCGACATTGGCACCCGCAGCCCCCACAGCCCTCTCGGTGCCTGCGGCCCCCTCGGCGCCCTCGGCGCCCGCGGCGCCCCCGGCTCCCGCGGTCCCCCCGGTGCCTGTGGCCGGTCCGGTCACCCATGCCTGTACGGGCGTTTTTCGCCCGAGCTCGCGCTACGCCTCGGATGACTACGTCCATGCGGCGTCCACCTCTGAGCCGCGCCGTTGCCGTCCTCCGTTCGAGCCGCTCTTCGTGACCCGCTCTGGATGGCTGTGATGCAAGAGGAGTTTGACGCCTTGTTGCGCAACCGGACGTGGCAGCTTGTTCCCCGTCCCCGGCACGCCAACGTGATTACTGAGAAGTGGGTCTTTAAACACAAGCTCCATCCTGATGGTACCCTTGATCGCTACAAAGCGCGTTGGGTCATTCGTGGCTTCCGACTGCGTGCTGGCATCGACTTCACTGACACCTTCACTCCGGTCGTCAAGCCCGGCACGATACGCACGGTTCTCCACCTTGCGGTCTCCCGTGCTTGGCCGGTGCACCAGATGGATGTCTCCAACGCCTTCTTCCATGGTCACCTCGAGGAGCAGGTCTTCTGCCAGCAGCCCACCGGGTTTGTTGACCCGACGCTTCCCGACCACGTGTGCCTGCTTTCGCGGTCCTTGTACGGACTCAAGCAGGCTCCGCGCGCTCGGTACCAGCGCATCGCGGCGTTTCTGCACTAGCTTGGGTTCTGCTCTACCCGCTCGGACGCCTCGCTATTCGTCTATCATCAGGGCTCTGACACGGCCTACTTGCTGCTCTATGTCGACGACATCATCCTGACGGCATGTACGGCTGGTCTCCTCAGTCAGCTCACGGCTCGTCTTCGCGCTGAGTTCGCCACCAAGGACTTGGGTCCTTTGCACTACTTCCTCGGTGTCGAGGTGGTGTGCTGTCCGGATGGCTTCTTCCTTCATCGGCGGAAGTACGCTCACGAGCTCCTGGAGCGCGCCGGCATGCTTAACTGCAAGCCCGCCGCTACGCCTGTTGATACGAGGGCCAAGCTTTTTGCCACGGATGGTTCTCCTGCTTCAGATGCTGCTTTCTATCGGTCTATCGTTGGTGCTCTCCAGTACCTCACTCTGACTCGGCCGGAGATCCAGTATGCCATGCATCAGGTGTGTCTTCATATGCATGCTCCTTGAGACGTTCACTGGGCTGCCGTCAAGCGGATTCTCCGCTATATCTGTGGCACTATGGATCTTGGCGTCACGCTTCACGCCTCCGCCGACACCGCCCTCACCGCCTACTCTGATGCAGACTGGGCGGGCTGCCTTGACACTCGTCGCTCCACTTGGGGCTATTGTGTCTACCTTGGACCCTCACTTATCTCGTGGTCGTCCAAGCGGCAGCCAACAGTCTCTCGTTCCAGTGCTGAGGCTGAGTATCGTGTGGTGGCCAACGCCGTCGCCGAGTGTTCGTGGCTTCGCCAGCTGCTTCAGGAGCTCTCTTGTCCTGTTGACCGTGCCACGATGGTCTACTGCGATAAAGTATCGGCGGTCTACCTCTCCGCTAACCCGGTGCATCATCGACGGACCAAGCATATTGAGTTGGATATTCATTTTGTTCGGGAACAGGTGGCCCTTGGCCATATTCGTGTTTTACACGTCCCTACTTCCCAATAATTTTCCGATATCATGACCAAGGGCTTGTCTACAGTGTCATTTGAGGAGTCCCGGTCCAGTCTTTCCGTCAGCCACGGTGTCGCTTCGACTGCGGGGGGGGGGGGGGGGGGTGTTGAAGTGTTATGTGCATATTGTGTATTGGGCCCGCCTCCTAGTTCCTTGTATAGTTGAGGTCCGTGGCCCACCTTTGTACATCATATATACGTGCCTATGCACGAAGAGCAATACATCGTGCAATTCTCACAACATACAACCACTTTATTAATTACTCACGAAGGCCTTACAATGTAATACATCAATACGTCTGAAGCCGCCATCTTGGCAACATCTGTCGCTACTTCTATCCATTGATAAAGGGGTGCAGAAAGTGCGAGCCAAATACCCAGACTTCTCACCTAGCCTAACATCTAAAGCCGGAGGCCTTGACCAAACCACATACCGGGTCCGGGGCACAAACTGGTCCGACGGACTCATAGGTCGTCGCCGCCGTCTTCCATCAATCCATCTTCAGAGCAGGTACTCACGTATCGACTTTGCCAGGTCTGCCGTCGACGTCCCCATAGCGCCAGACAACGCCTCCTCCCTACACGCGTTCATCACCACACATCCGTCACTGAGACTTTGCTGCCCCTCGCCGCCGAGACTCCACGACATCGATGCATCACAGGGAACGCCGCTCCACCGCAGATGTCGTCCACTTGTCCCTCGAGCCTATGCACACCTCCAAGACTGACGCCCTCGAGAGGGGTACGACACATCAGCGTCGTCGTCATCCGACCGTTTGATCTAGAGTTTCCCCCGGAGGTAGTGGATAGGGGTCTAGAGCTTCTCCGCGACGATGCCTTCAAGAAGGAGACGATGCAGAAAAACGCCGCCATCGCCGACCTTGGCAACGTGCCAAGAGTAGGGTTTTCACCCAGATTCGCTCGAGGACCCTCCATCCAGCATCGTGTGCAGGGGACCGCCACCGATCACCGCCGCCACGCATGGAGCAGGCCACACCGGCCGGATCAGATCTGACCGAAGACCAGATCCACCATGCCGCCGCCGCAGTTGAGGTCAGATCTGATCTGACCCACTGCCGCCGCCGCCTTTCCATGGGGCCGGCGCCCCGAATCCATGGATCACGACCACTACATCAGCGCCGATCAGCTAGAAAAGGGCCCCGCCGCCGCCTTCCCCGGAGCCATCTGGACTTCGCCGGAAGGCGTCCCGGGCGGCGGCAAGGAGAGGAAGGTGCAGCTGGGGCGGAAGATGCGCCGGCAGGAGGTGGCAGAGGAGAAGGGATCCGGCGTTGGGTGGTGGCGGCGTGGACGCTAGATCGAGGCTCGCGTGCGTGCGAGTCGCCTGTCCTCACGTCACGGGCTGGCGTTGGAGTACTGGATGTGGAATCAGTGAGCCCTTGCTACTTCGGGATAAACTCGGCTTTACCACTTTCTAAATTACTTATCGCTCAAATGGATGTATTTAGATGTATTTACATACATTCATTATTTAAACGACAAGTTATTACGGATGGAGGGAATAGTAGCAAGCATCAATACGTACGCATAGCCATCCGTCCACCCATAACGAGCAACTCAGAGCAAGATTTTGGTTACTGAATGGGGCATTTTTACCGAAGGGGACCGGTAAACGTGGTTACCACGGTTACCGAGAAATACCGAAAATATTTCAAACGAAATTTATAGTTAAATTTTGAATTCAAATTCTTTAAGAATAGTATATATAGAACAAGAGCTTTTATTTGGCATAAAAGTGATGCCAGCCAAATGGAATATTGTCTACGCATGAGACTAGGCTACTACCAATGCGCTAGACCTAGAACCAACTCTCATAACATTTCTGAGATCCTTTGTACTTTACTATACATTGAGCGTTTAACTTCAAAAAATTCAACTAACTTGGTATTTTTTCACGGTATGGAGATTTACCGAGGGCACGGAAATACATGGTAACCACGGGAAATCTTGAAATTTCGTTCGGTAACCAAAACCTTGACTCAGAGTCAGAATCTGCGGAATCAAAACGGCTGATAAACGAAGTCCGGTCGTAGGAGGGGGCACTTCACATAACATGAGCTACTTTACCTATATATATACTCCACTTGCTTTTTTTGAGAATTTTTTTCATTCATATCACGAATCAGTACAAAGTAGTTGACCCTTACAAGCACACTGCAGCGCAAACACAAAGGACCATGAACACCTAGAGTACCCTAAAACAATTATAACACAAGAAGATCTCCGAAGCCATGTGTCATCATCCCTGAATTTTGAGAGAAGACCCCTGCAGCAGAAGGATCTGCAACCAGTCGCAAGCAGGTCATCATCTTCGACCACAGTACAATTGCCGCCACGCTGCTTCCTCCTTTCTTGACACCAACGCTGAGAGAGCATGGACATCAATCCAACACACCTGCAACAGTCGTCGCCATCTTTGGCTTTGAGTACCGCGAAAAGTGTCCCTTCCGGAAGGAAGAGAACTCGAGTCATCCGACCGGTCCAGCACCGTGGCCGGGCCATCTGCCCGGACAAAGCAGGATCTCCCACCAGCATCAACGCAGAGGAAGGAGAAGAACAACAGCAGCAAATCATACCAACAAGGAAGAAGAAGGGTCTTCGTCTCCCTGCATCCATCGCCCATCTGAGGACCCAAACGGCCAGTGCCGATGGACCTCCAGCCACCATAGCCCGCGACCTCGACAAGATCCGGGAATCCCCAACCCCGCTGGCTCCTAGACGAAGGCAAAAGCCTCGCCTGACCGTGAACAGAGCCCGGAGAAACTTATTCCGACACGACACCACCGCAACGGCCTCGGCGGCGTCTCCCTCAACCCTAACCCTACCACACACCCACCTAGCGAACAGACCCGAGGTCCCCCCTCCCTCCCGCCGCCGGAGCGGCCGATGGAGAGAGAGGGAACCGGCGGCGCGCAAGGGAACTCTCGTCGCCTCCCTTGATCGCCTCCTGCGATCCTATTTTTCGGGAGGCGACGGTTCGTGGCTCATATACTCCACTTGCTAGCATCATGTGAACAAACAAACAGAATAGTCGAGGGGGCGACCAAATTAGACGACCGATCATGAGCCTTGAAGCACGCACGCATGCATGCATCTTCTCTAGATGGCCAGTCTTGAAACGATCGGTCATGAGTCATGGAGGCAATCAGGCAAATGTTCATGGATCATGAGTATGTACATATTCACTTCTCTCTCTAGATGGCCAGTCATGAGTGGACCATGGGGAGCCGGAGGTTGTGCGCAACGTGACACGGGAGGTAGGTTCTGGTCGGTCGCAGAGTTTCTATAGCGTAGTACAGATATGTCAGCTCAGTCATTCTTATGTGGCCATGGCCCTTGGTCCCGGCCGTGCATGCATGACCACCTCTTTGACTTGGGCAAGCATCCGAATGATCGGCTGGCTGGCACTACCATGCGTCTCGCTAGCAACGGTCCTACTACGTACGCCGACGTGCCTACTCTAGATGCATAATTGGCAATCATATCAGTTTTCCTACAATTACTAGCAGAATGCCCGTGCTGCCACGGGCCTTTTAATTATTAATCTGATTGCATATATATACTTGTATTGTTGAATATAACTCGATGAAATTTCAACTCCTTACATTAACATCGCATCGACAAGGGTCGACACCTTTGTCGACGGATTCTTTTTGAACGCCAACATAATACATCTCCATCTCTCTCATACTTTGAAAAAACAAACATGTATAAAAAATACCTATTTTGTATTATCATGTGTGACAAATACAATTATTTATATGCATCTCTTCCAGTTGTGTAAGACACGATGAGTTTTCAGTTTGTCCATCATAAAGCTTTGTCAATCGACATTTTCAAAGCATCACTAGCAAAAGGGCCCGTGCGTTGCAACGGGAGAAAAGAATACCACACGATCTTAATCTACAAAAAATGGTCTATAATCAGAGTATTTGTAGTTACTGCCCAAACAAAGATGGTCTTTGCCTAGAAAAGCGCAAGTTGAAGATTCCACATGTCTTCTATTCAAACACGGCTTGCATGTAGATTTAATACGTACAAAGAAACGGGCAAGTGATCTTCAATTTCATCTCCAATCGTGATTTTGCTGAGATGTTCATCCACAATCCGGATCAGTACCAATATGAAAGAAAAACGGATAATGCACTGTTGATTAAGATTACACTCTAGATAGTATTTTGCTGAGATGTTCATCTCCAATCGTGATTTTGCTGAGATGTTCATCCACAATCCGGATCAGTACCGATATGAAAGAAAGATGGATAATGCACTGTTGATTAAGATTGCAACCTAGATAGTATTTTTTTAATGTTTAACAGGTAAAATAACATCATATTTGGATTCTATATATTTTTCTAATCAAATTCCATATATAACATGTTAAATTTGGAGTCACTGTAAGTGCATCTAGTGCCACCCCTAGTTGGTTTTGGAGTATTGACGACAAACTTAGTTGAAGGACTAATGTGTTTGTGAGAATTGCAGGATAACACATGTAGTAGTCTCATATTGATTCGGTTTACCTACCAGAGATGACCCCTAAAAATATGTGAAGACATTGAAGACAATGGTGGTCTGTGAAGATATTCAATTGAAGACTATGACATGAGAAGACATCGCATGAAGACTATGGAGTGCGAAGACATAGTTGTTTCGTAGTTTCCTTTTCTTCTTTGTTGAGTCATAGGAACCACCGCACTGTTAAGTGGGGTCCAAGTGAACAAAGTCAGAGTGACTGAAGTGATGCTCAACCAAATCCTATGTCTTTGAGCGAAGACAATGAGAGCAAATCTTATCCAGAGTTGGATGAGTCAGCTTTACTTGTAGCCCAAGTCAAGCTGCCGCGTGTGTTTGAAATCTGACCGTTGGACACGTGTCAGTTCCTTATTGACCCAGGGTCATTTCGGACAAATCAGGTCGGGTTGCCTCCTGGCTATAAATAGCCCACCCCCTACACCATAAATTGGGGGCTGCTCAGAGTTAGTGCAAGGCTTTTGTCGTTTGAGAGCAACCCACCTCCGAAGCATTTGAGAGAGATCCTTGCGAGGACAAAGCCCAAAACACCCAGAGCCAAAGAGTGTTACGCATCACTGAAGTCTTTCTGTCCGCATGATCTGAAGACTTGTTCGACTTGAGGACTGTGAATCCTCCAGCCGGTTAGGCGTCACGTTCTGAGCATCCAAGAATCATTGTGGATTGCCGGTGAAGGAAGTCTGTGAAGGTTTGAAAGTCTACGTTGAAGACTTAGCAGAGTGATTGGGCGAGGACTAAGTGTTCTTAGCTCAAGGGGAATAAGGTGAAGACGCGGTCTTTTGAGTTAAATCTCAGCCTCCCTAACCAGACGTACAGTTGTCACAGCAACTGGATCTGGTCCAACAAATCCCTGTCCTCCCCAAGCAACTGGTTCTACACTACTAGGGAAAACCTTATACACAGAATCTTACCAGTAGCGCGTGTTAAAATGAGGCGCTACTGCTACTTAGCAGTAGCGCGTTGACATAAAGGGCGCTACTGCTATGCACTTAGCAGTAGCGCGGCAGGAATAAAACGCGCTACTACTATAATTGCCACACCATTGACGACATGCTAGGTATAGTAGTAGCGCCCTTCTACAAACCGCGCTACTGCTAAAAATTAGTAGCAGCGCACTTTTAGGGGAGGGCGCTACTACTAAGGAAAGAAAAATAAAATGAAAAACATATAGAAAAGTAAATGAAAATGAAAGAAATAGAAAAAGGGAAGGAAAAAAAGAAATTGTGAATGAAAATAAATGAAAAATAAAAATAAAGGAGAAATGCGTAGCAGCAGCGGGCTTTATGGACATGCGCTATAGCTAACGTAGCAGTAGCGCTTTCCGTGGAACGCGCTACTGCTACTTTTGACTTAACCACGCATCCTTCTTCCCCACGCCCACTTCCCCCAAATCCGACGCGCGCGTCTGCTGTCGCCGCCGTCATCGCCCGGCCGCCGCGCGCTCCCCCATCGCCCTCCGCACGCCGTCGACGCCGCCCCCGACCCCGACCTCGACGCCCCCCTACGTTGCCGCCCTCCACCGTGCTCCCGCCGCCCCGACCCCGACCCCGTCCCCGACCTCGACGCCGCGTGCCCCTCTCCCTAGCTCCGCCGGCGCCCGAGGTGAGCACGCCCTCCTCCTCCTCCCCTACCTCTGCCTAGCTAGGGTTCTTAGGGTTAAATTTCAGAGTTCATCTAATTTAGTTAGGTTTCATCAAATTAGATGCTAATTATGGCAGTAGTTGTTAAATAGAATTAGTTTTAGAGTTCATCAAATTAGTTAGGGTTAAATTTTAGAGTTCATCAAATTAGTTAGGGTTAAATTTTAGAGTTCATCAAATTAGTTAGGGTTCATTAAATTTTAGAGTTCATCAAATTAGTTAGGTTAAATTTTAGAGTTCATCTAACTTGTTTTTTTTTACTGTTTTTTAGTAATAGAATTAGTAAGAAAATTAATATAACTAGTTGAACTAGTTTATTTATATTTATAGTAAGTGCTTAATTGAACTAATTGAGTTAATACAATTATTTTATTTTTAGTACGAAAATTAATAGAACTAGTTTACTTTTTTAGTTAAAGCAATTATTCACGCATCGACGTCGACGATGCCTATCCCACATCCTCGTCGTCGAGTCGGCGGAGGACACCTGCGTCACCAGATGGGCCATGTCCGGGACTGGGCTCCGTCGGGGTGGTACTGGGAGGCGCTACCTACCGGGGGGGGGGGCAGGTTGGTGAGGAGTGAGCCCGTCATTGACCCGAACCTTCTTTGGTGGCGGTTGCGTGGGCCAGTGACGGTCCAGAGGCTCGAGGACCCCGCGGAGGTGGTGCGTCACCGTGTCAGTGAGGAGGACGCGCACGTCCGTCGCTACTTGTTTGCGTTGGAGCACAGGTTCTCCAATACCTGGCAGGTTCTCCAGGGATCTCACTGGAGCTATGATCCTGTGATGGTTCCTTCTCTGTGGGTGTCCACTGCCCGCGCCGATACCCGTCGTGCGCTAGGGTTTTAGTTGTATTAGTGATGTTATATGTATGATACTATTCGGGATGTATTAGTGATAATATTCGACGATGTACGGACGCATGAGATGATTTACTTTTGCTTATTGAATGCATGCTAATTTGAATACTTATTTATTTTACGATTTGGTTTTGCTTATTGAATGCTCATGTCAATATGAGTCCTATAAGATATTTTGAAATGTATATCTTGTGTTGCTCAAATAGGATATGTGCTTGCCCAAGTGGCCGGTCATGTTTGCAGGTTACACCTCCGAGTGGCCTATGTTTTGCCGGAGTGTTGATTCATTTCCGTTCCGGCAAATTTCAGGCGCTCGATATGTCCTATTTTAGCAAAGGTCATGCCGGATTTTTCCGTGAATTTTGGCATGACTTGTGCTAGAATATGTAGGAAATATCGAGTGCCCTGGATTTGTGTGTTGAGTGTCCTGGTAGTTGCCTTCGATCGATTTTCAATTAATGTTTCAACTATGAACATAGGAAATGTCTGACGACAAAAAGGATTTCGGTATTTGCGAATACTGCGAAGACAAGCGCGGCCTGTGCGACAGAATCTTCCTAGATGATGATAGGCGCTTCAGCATCAAGCTGGACGAGAACTTCGAAGTGGATATAGTAAGTCACAACGACAAGCCTTTTTTCGTAATTAAGCATGACATCTGCTTCATTTGCTTCAACTTATAATTTAATTTTTTTACTATTCTACTAGCGTATCCCCTGCCATGCAAGAGTTTTTGTCTTGGATAAGATAGGTTTCAGTCCTATGATAACTACTATGGAGGTAAAGAGAGTTTGCTTGAAGACCGAGCATGGTTATACTTTCCACGCAAAATTATACAACGCAGACACCTACACCTATTTTGAATGCAAAACTTGGCAAGCACTATGCAAGACTTATGCATTTGAGCCTGATATGGTTATCACCTTTGATATTCGTCCGAAAGATGATATTGAAGGTAATATCGACATCTGGGTCGATGTGCAGACGCCTCCAGTTATACCATTATGTGAGTTTCTCAACCATATTTATGTCTTCGATATTATTCATTCAAAAATAGTTGACAACTAATTTCTATTGACAACTTATTTCCATTCAAGCAAACATGTCCGACGCTTGGTAGACATGACCGTCCACTGTCCCGGGGCTGAACTAAATTGCGAGGAGATAGGTCATTATGTTTCATGGCTTGAGGATCTTGATGCTGTCAAGGCAAATTATTTTTTTGGACTTAAAAATCTTAGTACTCAAAACGTGCGACCAATAGTGATCGTATTGAACTACGGTCACATCTATTTAGGAAAGATGGTAAGATTTTTACTATTTGTCCTCAGTGCATCTTTTGCATACATTATTTTAATATACGATGTTCTTCAACAGGGACTCCCGATGAATGTTGTGCCTCATTGGATCGAGACTAAGGTCACATGAGAATGGTTAGCTTATGGCCAAGATATCCTACAATGCACTTTAGTGCATTCAGGATTTCTAACAGCGAGGAATGCTTAATAGTGAAAGACTGGAGCAAAATTGTGAACAATCGCAGAGAAGTACTAGGGGGCAGCAATCAGAAGCACAGGCCATGATTAGGAGACGGGTTCATCTGCATGCTCCAACTTGATGAAGCAGGAGTGCTACACATGTTTTATGCTATTTTACGTGAGAGAGGGGAGCAGGAGTGATTAGCTAGCTAGAAATGAGTTATGATGATTAAATAGCTAGTGTTGGTGGTAATGACTATGATGATTATTATTGGTGGTGATTAGATAGCTACCGCAGCTAGTGTTGGTGGTGATTAGCTAGCTAGAATGAGTTTGAAGATGATGATGTGTGCTACACTATGACTATGATGATTAAATAGCTACTGTTGGTGGTAATGACTATGATGATGATTAAATAGCTTGTGTTGGCGGATTAGATTCAAGTGGAGGCAACATGTGGTGCACATCGAAAGTACTACTAGTCCAAACTAGATCAAGTTTGGATTAGTAGTATACTTTTGACATGCACCACATGTTCCCTCCACTTGAACCTAATCCACCTTCATTTGACACACTGTTATGGACATATTGATATAACAACCTCATAATTGGTATTGTACCAAAATTTGTATAATGGCGTATAAATACACTAAAAAATAAAAAAATGAGAAAAAGAATACTAGTAGCGATGGAGAGTAAACACACTACTACTAGCTATATTAGCAGTAGCGCTGGAGTGAACAAACGCTGCTGCTATATGCCTTAGCAGCAGCGCGTGGATCACGCGCTACTACTAAGGAATAGCTGTAGCGCCCTATCAGTAGCGCGTCCTCCCGCGCTACTGATAGGCAAAATACCCGCGCTACTGCTAGGGTTTTCCCTAGTAGTGCTATCTCCTATCTCTCTTTACTTATAGTTTGTCTTCATGAAGTCATTGCCTGCTTGCGTTATCTGATTGACTTCACTGTGTGAAGACTATTGTTGTTTGGCTTCATACTATCTTCCATCTTGATCCATACTACCTAGCTGATAATAGTCTTCGTGCTTTCGCTTCATTGCTTGCTTGACTATGGCTTGTCTGGTGTAGTCTACCTTCCGCTGCATATCAATAGGTTCATTTTTATTGTTTGTCTTCAAAGCCCTCGTGTTTTGAAGACTTTCATAAAAATCGCCTATTCACCTCCCTCTAGTTGATAACTAGCACTTTCAATTGGTATCAGAGCAAGGTGCTCCCTTGTTCTGTGTGATTCGGTTTAACCACCTGGAATTTTAGCTATGTCGACTGCAGGGATAATCAAAGTCTCCGCTGCGTGCCCTGACTTCGATGGCACTGATTACCCCTACTGGAAGAATAAGATGCGCATGCATCTTGAAGCCATTGATGTCAACCTCTGGTATGTCGTCAAGAACGGCGTTCCCAAGGTCAGTGAAGGTGTCACTGCTGCTGATGTCAAGAGGTTCATTCAACTGGACTCAACTGCCAAGAACATCATCTGTGGTCATCTGACCAAAGGACAGTATGGTCGTGTGAGTGCTCTGGAAACTGCGAAGCTAGTCTGGGACTGGCTCTCCAAGGTCAACGAAGGCGTCTCAACCCAAAGAGACTCAAGGATCAGTGTTCTTCGCAGCCTCTTCAACCGCTTCAAGAGAAATGACAATGAGAATGTCCAGCTCACATTTGATCGCCTCACTGATATCACAAATGAGCTTCATGCACTCGGCGCCACTGAGATCACCAAGCATGAAATCATCAAGACACTCTTGAGATCACTTGACAGTTCATTCGACACCCTGGCCCTGATGATTCAAGAACGCTATGACTTCAAGACTCTCGATCTGTCTAGCATACTTGAGAGGCTCAACACACATGAGTTCCAGCTATCTGAGAAAAGAGACATCTATGGTCCCAACTATGGCCGAACTCGCGCTTTGAAGGCAAACCTTGTTTCCTCATCTGAAGAAGAATCTGATTGCAGTTCTGGGGATCCTGAAGACATTGGAAAGGAGCTTGCTATGCTTGTGAAGAAGTTCCAGAAGTTCTCTAAGAAGAAAGGCTTCAGAAAGTCTTCAAGATCCAGCTCAAGAAATGATGAAGCTTCTGCTCATGACCACAAGAAGAGAACATGCCACAAGTGCAAGAAACCTGGTCACTACATCTCTGAGTGTCCGCAGTGGGACAATGAGAACAAGAAGAAGAAAAAGAGCAAGGAATATGATTCTGATGACAAGAAGAAGAAGAAATCCTCAAATTCTTCTTCCAAGTCTTCATCGAAGTATTCATCACACAAGAAGAGCTCATCAAGCAAGGCTCGTGCATTTGTTGGCAAGGAGATGGATTCAGAGGAGGAGTCTGCTTCTGAGGAGGCGGAGGTGGAGTCTGAGGAGGAGTCCGATTCAGGTGTGGCAAGCCTGGCTCTAGCTTCAGCATATGTCGCCAAGTCCATCTTCAACACCGAAGATAATGGCCTCATCACCAACAATGATGCTAAGGATGAGGATGACTCTGCACCCACCTACTGCTTCATGGCACGCGGTGCCAAGGTAATTAAACTCACGCGATGCTTACTTTCAAACATCAAGTGAAGATGACTCTGATTGTGAATCCAAACCAAGCTACAAAACACTTGCTAAAATTGCAACTGAACAATAGAAAGCTATGGAACATATTCAAAAATTGCTAGACAAAAGCGATGATCTGTTGGACGCGGAAATGACCCGATCTCAGTCCTTAATTGAAGACATAAAAAATCTTCATGTTAAGTACGGGGAACTTGAAAGTCGTCATGAAACGCTCTCAACAACTCATGAAAAGCTTTCCTACGATTATCTTCAAAGGAAGCAAGAACTTGAGAAATTGAGAGCGGCTCAAGAAGATCTTCAAAAAGAAACGAGTCACTTCGCGCTCAACAGATCAATCCTGCACAGGAAGGATTTGAACCACCATGTCTAAAATGCCTTGAGCGTGATAACGCTACCACTGTTGCTGAATGTTCTACTGCTGCTACTGTTGCAATATCTTCAACTATTGATGTGGTAACTAACCCCTCTGCCGAGGATACCACTACTATTGCTGATGAGAATGCCAGGTTGAAGACATTGCTTGAGACAGGAATGTACAGAAGTCTCAAAGGGCATCGGACACTATGTGATGTCCTCAAGAAACAGGTACTGAACCGAAACCCTAGGAAAGAGGGTGTTGGGTTCGAGAGGAAAATGAATGTTGATGGCTCTTCCTGGAAGCCTGGGCAGTACCCCAAAACCACATGGGTTGCTGCAAAGGGACGTTCAGTGGATCCGTCTACTCTATCTGGCTTCACTTGTGCTAACCTGATTATCATTGATGAATCCTTTGATGCAAACTATAAACTGTTTAAGAATCAGAATAGTGAAGTGTTTGCTAGGTATATTAGTACTAACTGCAGGAATGGGCCACCTATGAAGAAGATCTGGGTGCCCAAAAGTTGTCTTGAGAATCTTCCTGTGAATGTCATCATGACACCACCTGTGAAGAAGACAAACCCAGACCAAAGGCTTCATATGGTCCAAAGGCTTCATACAGAAAGAGGACTCAACAGAGTCACCCTAACGCCAATGTTTTGCAGGGAAATAATACTCAGACCTATGAATATGAGCGTGTTTCCTCAAACCGCGATGTTCATAAAACTAAGAAATTTTCTGCTTATTCATATGAATATTATTCACCTCCTGCAAGGCTATTTGCTAGGGCTCCAAAGCTAAAGTTCTCAGATGCTGCACTTAGACTCATTGCTTCTAAGCCACCCCTGAAGATGTGGGTGGCTAAGAATAATTAACTCCCTTTTGCAGGGAAAGGGCTCCAGCCAGAAATCAAAGGCGTCCGATGCTAATGCTGGGGACCTAAAACATCTTGTGGGACGCAAGATAAATGTCCAAATGGTCTCCCTATGTATTTCGTTCCTGAGTTCCTTGATGATCACCCTGTTTATCCTAACCAAGATCTGAACTTTCATAATCCACTCGTTCGTCAAATGTTTATGCTTCACAATACCCTTGGTGAAGCCTATCCCCCTAACTACACTGTAGGGTATGACACCAAAGGCTTCAGAATGGATTATGGACAGTGGATGCACTAACCACATGACTGGTGATCGAAGTCTTCTCATGGACTCAACCTTACGTCCATCTGACAAGAGTCACATCATATTTGCTGACACTGGTAAAAGCAAGGTATTGGGTCTAGGTAGAGTTGCAATCTCAAAGGATCAGCACATGGATAAAGTGATGCTTGTTGAATCCCTTGGTTTCAACTTAATGTCTGTCTCAATGCTTTGTGACTTAAACATGATTGTGATATTTGGAAAATATCGTTGCCTTGTGCTAATGGAATCTGACAAATCTCTAGTCTTTGAAGGGTATCGGAAAGATGATCTGTACATGGTAGATTTCTCAGCAGGACCACAGTTGGCCGTATGTCTTCTAGCAAAAGCTTCAGAGTGCTGGCTCTGGCATCGGAGGCTAGGGCATGCTGGCATGAGGAACTTGTACACTCTCGCGTAGAAGAAACACGTCGTAGGCATCGAGGGCGTCAAGTTCAAGAAGGATCATCTGTGTGGTGTCTGCGAAGCTGGAAAGATGACAAGGGCCAAGCATCCCTCGAAGACAATCATGATGACATCCTATGAGCTCCTAACTGGTAAGAAGCCAAATGTCAGTTACTTCAGAGTATTTGGTGCTAGGTGCTGGATCAAGGATCCACATCACATTTCAAAATTTGCACCGAAAGCACATGAAGGTTTTATGCTTGGTTACGGAAAGGATTCGCATTCCTACAGAGTCTTCAACCTCTTTCACTATAAAGTGGTTGAAACTATGGATGTGCGGTTTGATGAGACTAACGGCTCGCAAAGAGAGCACCTGCCAAATGTGCTAGATGAAGTCCCACCTAGTGAATCCATCAAGCTGATGGGTACTGGAGAAATCATACCTTCAGAGGCACAGGCTGAAGAAGAAATCATCATTGCACCAAGTCGACCTGAAGACAATGCTCAGCCTGAAGCCAATACTGCGGATGAAGACAATGATCAGCAAGGGCAAAATCTTCGTCCATTTCATCCTTGTGTTGCAAATGAAGTACAGATTGAGAAGATTATTGATACCATTAATGCACCTGGTCCACTCACCCGTTCATGAGCAACACAGCTAGCAAATTTCATCTGGGCACTTTGCATTTGTTTCAATATCTGAACCCAAGAAAGTTGCTGAAGCCTTCATGGAACCTGAATGGATTCAAGCTATGCAAGAAGAGCTTCAACAGTTCGAGCTGAACAATGTGTGGGAATTGGTCAAGCGTCCTGATCCTCGCAAGCACAACATCATAGGCACCAAATGGATCTATCGCAACAAACAAGATGAGCATGGTCAGGTTGTTAGAAACAAGGCACGTCTCATTGCTCAAGGTTACACCCAAGTTGAAGGGATTGACTTCGATGAAACATTTGCTCCCGTGGCTAGGCTTGAAGCCATTCGCATACTGCTAGCCGATGCCAACCACCACAACATTCTTCTGTACCAAATGGATGTGAAGAGTGCCTTTCTCAATGGTAACATTGAAGAAGAAGTGTATGTTGCACAACCACCTAGCTTTGAAGATCTAAAGCATCCTGATATGGTATACAAGCTCAACAAGGCACTGTATGGCCTCAAACAAGCTCCTCGCGCTTGATATGACACTCTCAAAGACTTTTTAAAGAGCAGAGGCTTCAAACCTGGTTCTCTAGATCCTACACTCTTCACGAAGACATATGATGGAGAACTGTTTGTGTCCCAAATCTATGTGGATGATATTATCTTCGGCTGCACTGACAAGAGATAAAATGATGAGTTTGGACACATGATGCAAGAACAATATCAGATGTCCATGATGGGTGAACTGAAATTCTTCCTCCGTCTTCAAATTCGTCAGCAGAGCAACGGCATCTTCATATCACAAGAAAAATATCTCAAAGATTGCCTGAAGAAGTTCGGAATGCAAGATTGCAAAGGATACATGACGCCAATGCCAACCAAAAGTCATTTGAGTCCTGACGTCAATGGTAAAGAGTTCGATCAAAAGGTATACCACTCCATGATTGGTTCTTTACTCTATTTATGTGCATCTAGGCCAGATATAATGCTTAGTGTTTGCATGTGTGCCCGATTCCAAGCGACACCAAAGGAATCGCATCACTTAGCTGTGAAGCGAATTTTTCGATATTTTGCTTACACCCCAACACTAGGATTATGGTATCCAAAGGGCTCAGAGTTTGATCTAGTTGGATTCTCAGATGCTGATTATGCTGGTGACAAGGTTAATCGCTGAAAGTGCTAGTTATCGACTAGAGGGGGGGTGAATAGGCGATTTTTATGAAAGTCTTCAAAACATGGGAGTTTCGAAGACAAACAATAGAAATGAACCTATAAACATGCAGCGGAAGGTAGACTACTCTAAGCAAGCCATAGTCAAGTATTTAATGAAGTGAAAGCACGAAGACTAATAGCAGCTAGGTAGTAAAGATCAGGATGGAAGATAGTATGAAGCCAATCAACAATAGTAGCCACACGGTGAAGTCAAACAGGTAGTGCAAACAGGCAATGACTTCACGAAGACAAACTGTATGTAAAGAGAGGGAGCGGATAGAACCAGTCACTTGGTGAGGACAAGGATTTGTTGGACCAGTTCCAGTTGCTGTGACAACTGTACGTCTGGTTAGGGAGGCTGAGATTTAACTCAGAAGACCGTGTCTTCACCTTATTCCCCTTGAGCTAAGGACACCCAGTCCTCGCCCAATCACTGTGGTAAGTCTTCAAGGTAGACTTCCAAACCTTCACAGACTTCGTTCACCGGCGATCCACAATGACTCTTGGATGCTCAGAACGCGACGCCTAACCAGCTGGAGGATTCACAGTCCTCAAGTGTAACAAGTCTTCAGGTCACGCGGACAGAAAGACTTCAGTGATGCCTAACACTCTTTGGCTCTGGGTGTTTGGGCTTTGTCCTCGCAAGGATTTCTCTCTCTCAAAAGCTTCGGAGGTGGGTTGCTCTCAAACGAAAAAAGCCGTGCACTAACTCTGAGCAGCCACCAATTTATGGTGTAAGGGGGTGGGCTATTTCTAGCCACTAGGCAACCCGACCTGATTTGTCCGAAATGACCCTGGCTCACTAAGGAACTGACACATGTTCCAACGATCAGATTTGAAACACACGCGGTAGCTTGACTTGGGCTGCAAGTAAAGCTGACTCATCCAGCTCTGGATAAGATTTGCTCTCATTGTCTTCGCTCGAAGACATAGGATTTTGGTTGAGCATCACTTCAGTCACTCTGACTTTGTTCACTGGGACCCCACTTAACAGTACGGTGGTTCCTATGACTCAACAAAGAAGAAAGGAAACAACGAAACAACTAAGTCTTCGCGCTCCATAGTCTTCACGCGATGTCTTCTCATGTCATAGTCTTCAATGTGAATATCTTCACATACCAACATTGTCTTCAATGTCTTCATACATTTTTACGGGTCGTCTCCGGTAGGTAAACCAAATCAACGAGGGACTACTACCTATGTTATCCTGCAATTCTCACAAACACATTAGTCGCTCAACCAGTTTTGTCGTCAATACTCCAAAACCAACTAGGGGTGGCACTAGATGCACTTACAATCTCCCCCTTTTTGGTGATTGATGACAAAATGGTTGAAGTTTTCAATGGGGATAAAGGTATGTGAAATTTTAAAGGATAAATGTATTGTCTTCATAAGTAGCAAAAGGCTCCCCCTGAAGATGTGCATATAAGTAATTTGCTTTTGGAATGCAAATGCACATGGCAGGTTGTACTTATGGAGATCCTCTTCAACTTATGAAGACAATTCATCATGCATGAATTGATATAACGAAGATAATGACATGCATAATGAAAAATGGACGTCTGCAATATGACTTCGTGCGGGATTCAGCATCGCACATGCGGAATTTATCATCGCGTCACAGAATAGCAGAAAACGTAGCAGACGACCATCAAGTTTAAGTGTTACAACTCAAAGAACCAAATGTATCAAAAGCGAGAGTTGTAAACACTAGGAAAAATATAAAGCAACCGCCCATATGGACCCGCTTGAAGACTATCAACTCATATGCTTCTCCCCCTTTTGTCAGTAAGGACCAAAAAGGTTTGAAGACATAGAGCCTCTACTCGTTCCCAGAAGGAGTAGGAGAAGCTGCAGGGTCGGCGTCGGGGTTTGGTGGTGCAGAAGAACTTGGTGCAGTGTCGACACGCGCTGAAGTTGGAGGTGGTGAAGTAGCATCATCATGATCATCGATGACTCTGGCATTCACCGTTGCAGCTGAGGAGGAATAGTCAGAGTCTTCAAGAGACGGAGTTCGACGCAAGACAGCATTCCTTGGAGGAGTGGAGTCAAACTTGAATCTTTCAGTGAAGCCATCGTCTTGAAGATCTGCTTCAACACTAAGCAATGTCAGACTCTTTCATGACCTCAGACAGGTTTCATGTGTAACGAAGGCATTCTTGGTGGCAAGATAGCGAATGCGATTGACGTCCACCAAGAGGCTTTGCATCTGCCGCTTCATCCAGTAGTGATGCTTATCCTGTTTCTGATGCAGGGCAACGAGAAGCTCTCGGTCATTGAGAACACGAGATCGCTTCCGAGGCCTTTGAACAATAGTGCTTTCAGTGGCTTCAGTTTGAGCACGGTGAGGTAGGCGTGTATTGCCAGCCAGAGGATAAACACGAGTGACTGCCTGGACTCCTTCAATGGGCTGTGTGAAGCTTTGGTGATCAGCATTGTGAAGATAAAGAGGCTCCTTGGCAGGCTCTGGGTATATGGCTTCAACTGACATATCAACCTCTGGCAAAAATATCAGATGGTTGCAAGCAGAAGGCTGATAGTTGACAACTGAATGAAGCTTGATAAGACGCATAACCCATGGAGCATAGAATTTCAGTCCAAAGAGATCAGAGCTTGATGCAGCCAATTGCCTGATAAAGAAGTCTTGAGCATTGAAGCTGATGCCATTGAAGATGTAAAAGACCAAAGTCTTCATCGCTCCTTCAAGCTTCGCTGCAGAAGAATGTCCTTTGACTGGCCATAGAGTTCGCCTGATGATATGATAGATAGCGCGGGGCAGATACTCGAGGTCTTCAACAAAGAACTCTCTTGGGTATTCAGCATCGTGTGGCAGAGGCTTCATCATGCTGAGCATTTGGCTCATGTTGGGCTCTGGCTTATGGAAGATACTCTCCAAAGCATTGTGGTGAAGTTGACAACCAGGCTCATATAGTTCTCCTGGAGTGGGCAGGCCAGTTAGCTCAATGATGTCAAGAGCTTTGGCTTCATGGTGTACGTCGCCTGTCATCCACTCAAGGACCCATGTCTTCGGATCCCTGTTGTAGCCGCGAATGTGGAGGGTAGCATAAAATTGTAGCAGTAGCTCTTCATTCCAATGCTCCTTATCAGTCACGAAATTCAGCAATCCAGCATCACGGAAGCAGTCAAGGGCTTCTTCAAGGCATGGCAGTCCAGCAATGGCTTCACAGTCTAGACGCATATGGGGAAAGATGCGCCCTCGATCATAGAGAACACAAGAATAGTAACTGCACTGCTGATAGCTCTAGAACCGATCAGATGAAATTCTTGGCCTTGAGTAGGGGTTCTTGGCGCTGTCAAAGAAAGTATTGTGTGCCTTGAAGCCATTTGCATTGAAGGACCCTGGAGAAGTGGCAGTACCTGGAAACCTGGGCAGTCTTGGCTTAGGCTTCTGGACCTGAGGCCTGTGCTCGACATGGTAATCAAATTGCGGACCAGCAGCAGGCGGAGGAACCAGAATAGGCCATCTGACAGTGACCAGCTGACCATAATTGTATGCTTGATCGATAGTATGTGGCCTAGGAGGCGGTACAGGAGCAGTGGCAGCAGCAGTGACTTCAGGCTGCAGATTTGCATCAGGTGCAGCATTGGCTTCAGGTGCTATTACTTCGGGCACCACATTGACTTCAGGCGACACATTAGCGTCAGCCATGACAACGTCATTGGCTTCAGTGTTGATGTTGGTGGTCGCCTCAGTGTTATCAACCTCCACTCGAGTAGCTGGAGGGTCGGACACGTTCTCCTCGAGAACAACTTCATGATTGGTTGGGGGTGTAGCAACACGTTCTTCTTCAACTCGTGGTTCTTCTTGGTCATCGGCTGATGCAGCCGGAATATCTTCAGCCATGCTGGCTTCAGTCTCGGGGTTGTTCACAGTTGGAGAGGCTTCAGGAAATACCTGGCGAGATACTGATTGGCGCTCTTCTCCTTTTGGAACACTTGACAGAGTGACCTGTGGCCATGGTCCTTTGCGAAGCCTGCGGAACGCTGGCGACACTTGTGGAGATGGAGTTGGTTGGGCCACAAACTCTTCATCTTCAAGCACCGGAGTGGTGACTTGAGTTGGGGGAGTAACTGGTGTTTCTGCTTGACGGGGGGAGTCTTGAGGGTGATCAGCCCATGAGTCATCCTAAGCAATTGGCGTCAAAGGACAACCAATGCTGATGAGTTCGCTGTTCGTGAGAACAGGCGATGATACCACATTATGCTCGATCTGAGGAAGGACTTCATCATCTTCAACATTGTCTTGATGACCAATGTCTTCAGCTGCGGTGGGGTCAACAGCTGGAATGACTTCAGCTTCAGGAGCCTCTGGGGAAGCAGGCTCATGAACTATTAAACGGCGTCCTTGTTGTGCAGATGCAGGACGAGCAACAGAAATTGGCGCGATGACAAGGGGCTCTGTGGGAGCAGCCCGATCTTTCTTCTTGGTCTTGCACTTCTTGGTGGGTGGAGCATCGTCAGAGGTGTTCTTGGTCTTGCGCTTTCCGGCTTTGGCTTCAGCTGCCCTTGTTTGCTGATGCTCTGAAGCCACTGTGGGAACCTTAGGCTTCACGCCTGTCATACTGGCGGGGAAGACAATACGAGGTTCTTCCCGCCTGGATGGTTCAGCTTGGTCCACAGTAGGCTTCTTCTTCTGCTTGGCAGCCATCTTAGGGTCGATGCCAGGACGCCCAAGTGCCTTGCGCTTCTCAGCTTCATTGTAAGCTTCAACACACTTTGCAGCCAGAAGCTTCATTCGCTCTCGAGAACCTTTGGCTTCTTCACGTTTCTTGTGAAACGCTTCCTTGAGCTCATGCAACATGACCTTGAAGTTCTAGACGTCTGTTACGCTGAGCTTGGCCATGTGCTTCTTGAACTGAGCCTTTTCATAGTCGATCTTGTGCTTCAGCTCAACAATTTTCTGAGCAAGAGCTAGCTCAGGAGCAATGGCGCCATGGAAGGAGACGCTTAGCCCAATGGGAAGATGCAGATCATCAAAACTGAGATTGGGGGTGTCAAACCACTCATCAATGAAGTTTTTCAGTACTTCCACGTCAAAGAGAGGCAAATCATTGAATATTTCCGCCTCTTGCTTGCTCTTTATCAGCTGCTCAAGAGCATCATCAGCAAGATCGTCGTCACTTGACAGATCAATGGCGTCGTTCTCATTCCTCAGAACAGCAGCAGGGGTCAGAGCTTGGCCAGTGGTGTGCATGGGCTTCTTTTTCTTCTTCCCAGACTTGGAAATGCGAGAGATATCTTCTGACTCACACTTGGTGCAGGAGGAGCAGTGGCCAGAGGCTTCGCTCGTGAAGCTTTTGGTGCAGGAGAAGGCTTCGAAGCCTTGGCATTCTTCAGCTTCTTAGGCTTCGGTGGAGCAGGCGCTTCGTCAGAATCAGCGTCATCTGCAGGTTGATCCACGGCTGTCCCTTGAACCAAGATGTGAGTGATGAGACCTTCTAGGTTGTAGAAGGGCCCAACAAGATTGGGTTCAGCTTCGCGTGTGCCATCAGCACGAGGAGCTGAGGGACCGGGGTTGAAGTCTAATCCCCGTGACTTTTTGTTCTCTTTGGCTGAGTTCTTGGCAAACTGAAAGTTGCGCTTGAACAGATTGTCGTCACGACACCATAGCAATGAAGATGGGTCGGCATCTGCAGGCTGTGGTCCACGGACCATGCAAGGGTAGAAGCCTTGTTCAATCGCTTCAGCTCTGGACCTGGGTGGAAGATTTTTGTACAAGATGTCTCCCCAGGGTCGCTTGATGGCATTCTTCTCAGCATATTCCTGGGTCACGAATCTGTACTTGTACCATTGTTCTGCCCAATATCTTCGAATCCATTGGATTCGGGTTTTTTGCTGTTTGTAGTCCTCCTCTGGATCTGTCTTGTACAGCTCATAGAGGTCTGGTGGCAAATCATTCGATGTATTCCCACGGCGCTGTCTACCACCCTTTCTTGCAGACTTATCTGTTGCCATGAAGTTCAGACTGAATGGCTTCAACACTGTCAAAGGCTTCTGTCTGCTGGTCAGGCAGGAACTGGCTTCGGGAGAGTTGATATGATGCTGTAAGAATTCTGCAAATGAATGCAGACTATGAGAACCAAGGGATTCTCCCACGGACATGTACCTGTGACAGCATTAGAGATGCGAGGGAAGGGGAAGAGGTCATATGCATTCTCAGAAGATTTTGAAGATAAATCAGTTTAGAAGACATTGACCTCATAGCGCGAAGACATTCACTTATATGTTGAGAGTTGGTTCCAGATTTGTACGAATCCAAGAATAAGTACAAGTGAGGAATCTAACTACGTGTGAAGCATAAGTGAATATACGAGGCATCATATGAGATGCAGACAGGATAGATCCAAATTTGTGGAGGCAGAAACCACTTTTGGTAGAAAGGATGAATCTATAGGATCAAAAAGAGGGTTTTAATTTACCACACGATGAACTGCTAGACGGAGTAGAAGATGAGGCCGAGCAGTTCGATCTTCCGTGCCCTAACTTGGCGACGGAGGACACCTACGGCGGCGGCGGAGAAGACGATGTCCGCGGCCGGCGTGAAGACGGCGTCGGAGAGGTCGCGACAGCTAAGCGCTTCGTCGCCGGCGTCGTCGAGAGCTAGCGGTGGCGCTAGGGTTTGTCGAGGTGGAGAGGTGGAAGAAAGATTTTGACCGCAATTGGATGTGCATTTATAGGGAAAGGGACGGCACAGCGCAATTACGCAGGTGCCCCTGGCGGTTCACATCTGAGGGACACGTGGCGAACATGCAACACATTGGGAGTTGTCCCACGTTCCCACGCCCGCCTGGACTGTCGGGTGGTCGTTCCGGCTTCTCCGGGTTTCAGGCAATAAGAATTGAGCATTTAAACAGATTTAATGTTGTCTCTGTATCTTCTGCTGACAAGGACGCAGGGAAGACATTCAACAGTTTCAACAGAATGCATATGATTTGGATAGACAGAGTTTGAAGTAGAAAGCATAGAGAGGTTAGGGGTCCGATCACATTCACTTAGTTCGAAAGATTCAGATGAGAAGACATAGCTATAAGTGAATGCTGTAGAGGATAGAACACTAATATATGTATATATCAGAATAAGACCAAATCAACATTGTGAAGATAAACATAAAGCATGTTAATATTGAAGACAAACCAAATGCGAAGATTTTGCAAATATAACGCCAGGAGAAACGCTTCAAATAAAGGTTTGGTGGTAGCGTTACCCACCGTATAGGAAGTATTAGACCCAGACACGACGCACAATTATCGTGGCGCTCCGGAGTCAAATTCCGCGTTAATGTATTCACACTTAGAGTGTAAGTATTCATTGAATTGAAGACATACATTACTTCGTGTGTTGCACATCTAAGTCATCAACATGCATAAGTGTTAGGATGTGTGCCTGATCACATGACATTTGAGGATTCCAAGATATTTAGCTCACATTGCAACCTGCAAAACCTTTTCTCATCCAAGGGCTTTGTGAAGATATCTGCCAATTGCTCTTCAGTGTTGACGTGAATGATGTCAATATCTTCCTTCATAACATGATCTCTGAGAAAGTGATGACGAATTTCAATGTGCTTTGTCTTCGAGTGCTGAACTGGGTTGTTGGCAATCTTGATGGCGCTTTCATTGTCGCAGTAGAGTGGTACTTGTTTCAGATGGATGCCATAGTCCTTGAGAGTTTGCTTCATCCATAGAAGCTAAGCGCAGCAAGATCCAGCAGCAATGTATTCGGATTCAGCAGTGGGGAGTGATACACAGTTTTGCTTCTTTGAAGACCAACAGACAAGTGATCGTCCCAGAAAGTGACATGTGCCTGATGTAGACTTGCGATCCACCTTGTCACCAGCATAATCAGCATCCGAGAATCCAACCAGATCAAACTCTGAGCCCTTTGGATACCATAATCCTAGTGTTGGGGTGTAAGCCAAATATCGAAGAATTCGCTTCACAGCTAAGTGATGCGATTCCTTTGGTGCCGCTTGGAATCGAGCACACATGCAAACACTAAGCATGATATCTGGCCTAGATGCACATAAATAAAGTAAAGAACCAATCATGGAGCGGTATACCTTTTGATCGAACTCTTTACCATTGGCGTAAGGACCCAGATGACTCTTGGTTGGCATCGGCGTCTTGTAACCTTTGCAGTCTTGCATTCCAAACTTCTTCAGGCAATCTTTGAGGTATTTCTCTTGAGATATGAAGATGCCGTTGTGTTGCTGACGAATTTTAAGACCAAGGAAGAACTTCAGCGCACCCATCATGGACATCTGATATTGCTCTTGCATCATGTGTCCAAACTCATCACTGTATTTCTGGTTGGTGCAGCCGAACATAATGTCATCCACATATATTTGGCACACAAAAATTTCACCATCATATGTCTTCGTGAAGAGTGTGGGATCCAGGGAACCAGGTTTGAAGCCTTTGCTCTTCAGGAAGTCTTTGAGTGTGTCATACCAAGCGCGAGGGGCTTGTTTGAGGCCATACAATGCCTTGTTTAGCTTGTACACCATATCAGGATGTTTTGGATCTTCAAAGCCAGGAGGTTGTGCAACATACACTTCTTCTTCTTCAATCTTGCCGTTGAGAAATGCACTCTTCACATCCATTTGATACAGCAGGACGTTGTGATGATTTGCATAGGCTAGCAGTATGCGAATAGCTTCAAGCCTAGCCACCGGAGCAAATGTTTCATCGAAGTCAATCCCTTCAACTTGAGTGTATCCTTGAGCAGCGAGACGAGCCTTGTTTCTGACAACTTTACCATGCTCATCTTGCTTGTTGCGATATAACCATTTTGTGCCTATTATGTTGTGCTTGCGGGGGTCAGGACGCTTGACTAGTTCCCAGACATTGTTCAGCTTGAATTGTTGAAGCTCTTCTTGCATAGCTTGAATCCATTCAGGTTCCATGAAGGCTTCAGCAACTTTCTTGGGTTCAGATATTGAGACAAATGCAAAGTGCCCACAGAAATTTGCTAGCTGTGTTGCTCTTGAACGAGTGAGTGGACCAGGCGCATTGATGCTGTCAATTATCTTCTCAATCTATACTTCATTTGCAACACGAGGATGAACCGGATGAAGATTTTGCTCTTGCTCATCATTGTCATCGTTAGGAGGATTGTCTTTAGGCTGAGCATTGTCTTCAGGTTGATTAGGTGCAGAAATGATAAGTTCCTCTTCAGGTTGTGCTTCATTTGGTATGATTTCTCCAGTTCCCATGAGCTTGATGGATTCACTAGGTGGAACTTCATCTAGCACATTTGGCAGGTGCTCTCTTTGCGAGCCGTTAGTCTCATCGAACCGCACATCCACAGTTTCAACCACTTTATAGTGAAAGAGGTTGAATACTCTGTAGGAGTGCGAATCCTTTCCGTAACTAAGCATAAAACCTTCATGTGCTTTCGGTGCAAATTTGGAAGTGTGATGTGGATCCTTGATCCAACACCTAGCACCAAATACTCTGATGTAACTGACATTTGGCTTCTTACCAGTGAGGAGTTCATAGGATGTTTTCTTCAGAAGCTTGTGAAGATAAACACGGTTGATGACATGGCATGCAGTATCAATAGCTTCAGGCCAGAACTTTCTTGGAGTCTTGTATTCATCGAGCATCATTTGTGCCATCTCAATGAGTGTTCTGCTCTTGCGCTCCATGATGCCATTTTGCTGAGCTGTGTACGGAGCTGAGAACTCATGAGTGATACCCAATGTATCCAGGTAAAGGTCGAGGCCGGTGTTCTTGAACTCTGTGCCGTTGTCACTTCTGATGTGCTTTATCTTGACGCCACAGTTTTTCATAGCACGGTTGGCGAAGCGTCTGAAGACATCCTGCACTTCAGTCTTGTAGAGAATTATATGCACCCACGTATATCTTGAATAATCATCAACAATGACGAAGCCATAGAGACAAGAAGTGGTAGTGAGAGTAGAATAGTGAGTAGGGCCAAATAAGTCCATGTGTAGCAGCTCGAAGGGTTGAGATGTCGTCATGATTGTCTTCGAGGGATGCTTGGCCCTTGTCATCTTTCCAGCTTCGCAGGCACCGCACAAGTGATCCTTCTTGAACTTGACGCCCTCGATGCCTATGACATGCTTCTTCTTTGCAAGAGTGTGCAAGTTTCTCATGCCAGCATGCCCTAGCCTCTGATGCCAGAGCCAGCACTCTGAAGCTTTTGCTAGAAGACATACGGCAAGCTGTGGTCCTGCTGAGAAATCTACCATGTACAGATCATCTTTCCGCTACCCTCCAAAGACTAGAGACTTGTCAGATTCCATTAGTACAAGGAAACGATATTTTCCAAATATCACAATCATGTTCAAGTCACAAAGCATTGAGACAGACAATAAGTTGAAACCAAGGGATTCAACAAGCATCACTTTATCCATGTGCTGATCCTTTGAGATTGCAACTCTACCTAAACCCAATACCTTGCTTTTACCAGTGTCAGCAAATGTGATGTGACTCTTGTCAGATGGACGCAAGGTTGAGTCCATGAGAAGACTTCGATCACCAGCCATATGATTAGTGCATCCGCTGTCCATAATCCATTCTGAAGCATGAGGTGTCATACCCTACAGTACAGTTAGGGAGATAGGCTTCACCAAGAGTATTGTGAAGCATAAACATTTGACGCACAAGAGGATTATCAAAGCTCAGATCAAGATTAGGACAGATAGGATGATTGGTAAGCGATTCAGGAACAAAATACATAGTAAGACCATTTGGGCATTTGATCTTGCACCCTACAAGATGTTTTAGGTCCCCAGCAATAGCATCAGACGCCTTTGATTTCCGGCTGGAGACCTTTCCCTGCAAAAGAAAGTTAATTCTTCTAAACCACCCACATCTTCAGGGGTGGCTTAGAAGCAATGAGTCAAAGTGCAGCATCTGAGAACTTCGGCTTTGGAGCCCTAGAAAATAGCCTTGCAGGAGATGAATGATACTCATATGAATAAGCAGAAAAGTTCTTAGTTTTATGAACATAGCGGTTTGAAGACACACGCTCATATTCATAAGTTTGAGTACGATTTCCCTGCAAAACATTGGCGTTAGGGTGACTCAGTTGAGTCCTGTATCTGTATGAAGCCTTTGGAGCATATGAAGCCTTTGGTCTGGGATTTGTCTTCTTCCCAGGTGGTGTCATGATGACATTCACAGGAAGATTCTCAAGACAACTTTTGGGAACCTAGATCTTCTTCATAGGTGGTCCATTCCTGCAGTTAGTACCAATATACCTGGCAATCAATTCACCATTCTGATTCTTAAACAGTTTATAGTTTGCATCAAAGGATTCATCAATGATAATAGGGTTAGCACAAGTGAAGCCAGATAAGGTGGATGGATCCACTGAAGGTCCCTTTGCAGCAACCCATGTGGTTTTGGGATACTGCTCAGGCTTCCAGTAGGAGCCATCAACATTCATTTTCCTCTCGAACCCAACACCCTCTTTCCTAGGGTTTCGGTTCAGAATCTGCTTTTTGAGGACATCACATAGTGTCTGATGCCCTTTGAGACTTTTGTACATCCCTGTTTCAAGCAATGTCTTCAACCTAGCATTTTCATCAGCAATAGTAGTGGTATCCTCGGCAGCGGGGTTAGTCACCACATCAACAGTTGAAGATATTGCAATAGTAGCAGCAGTAGAACATTCAGCAACAGAGGTAGCGTTATCACGCTCAAGGCATTTTAGACATGGTGGTTCAAATCCTTCCTGAGCGGGATTGATCTGTTGAGCGCGAAGTGACTCATTCTCTTTTTGAAGATCTTCATGAGCCGCTCTCAATTTCTCAAGCTCTTGCTTCCTTTGAAGATAATCATAGGAGAGCTTTTCATGAGTGGTTGAGAGCGTTTCATGACGACTTTCAAGTTCCTGGTACTTAACATGAAGATTTTTTATGTCTTCAATTAAGGAGTGAGATGGGGTCATTTCCGCGTCCAACAGGTCATCGCTTTTGTCTAACAGTTTTTGAGTATGTTCCATAGCTTTCTGTTGTTCAGTTGCAATTTTAGCAAGTGTTTTGTAGCTGGGTTTGGATTCACAATCAGAGTCATCTTCACTTGATGTTTGAAAGTAAGCATCGCCTGATTTTACCTTGGCACCGCGTGCCATGAAGCAGTAGGTGGGAGCAGAGTCGTCCTTGTCATTAGCATCAGCGTTGGTGACGAGGCCATTGTCTTCAGTGTTGAAGATGGACTTGGCAACGTAGGCTGTAGCTAGAGCCAGACTTGCAACGCCAGGGTCGGACTCCTCCTCAGACTCCACCTCCGCCTCCTCAGAAGCAGACTCCTCCTCTGAATCCATCTCCTTGCCAACAAAAGCACGAGCCTTGCCAGATGAGCTCTTCTTATGAGATGAAGACTTGGATGAGGACTTGGAAGAAGACTATGAGGATTTCTTCTTCTTCTTGTCATCAGAATCATATTCCTTGCTCTTCTTCTTCTTCTTGTTCTCATTGTCCCACTGTGGACACTCAGAGATGTAGTGTCCAGGTTTCTTGCACTTGTTACATGTTCTCTTCTTGTAGTCATGAATGGAAGCTTCATCATTTCTTGAGCTGGATCGTGAAGACTTTCTGAAGCCCTTCTTCTTAGTAAACTTCTGGAACTTCTTCACAAGCATAGCAAGCTCCTTTCCAATGTCTTCAGGATCACCAGAACTGCAGTCAGATTCTTCTTCAGATGAGGAAACAGCTTTTGCCTTCAAAGCGCGAGTTCAACCATAGTTGGGACCATAGATATCTCTTTTCTCAGATAGCTAGAACTCATGTGTGTTGAGCCTCTCAAGTATGTCAGACGGATCGAGTGTCTTGAAGTCAGGGCGTTCTTGTATCATCAGGGCAAGGGTGTCGAACGAGCTGTCAAGTGATCTCAGCAGTGTCTTGACGATTTCATGTTTGGTGATCTCAGTGGCGCCAAAAGCACGAAGCTCATTTGTGATGTCAGTGAGGCGATCAAACGTGAGCTGGACGTTCTCATTGTCGTTTCTCTTGAAGCGGTTGAAGAGGTTGTGAAGAACACTGATCCTTTGATCTCTCTGGGTTGAGACGCCTTCGTTGACCTTGCAGAGCCAGTCCCAGACTAGCTTCTACGTTTCCAGAGCACTCACACGGCCATACTGTCCTTTGGTCAGATGACCACAGATGATGTTCTTGGCAGTAGAATCCAGTTGAACGAACTTCTTGACATCAGCAGTGGTGACACCTTCACCGGTCTTGGGAACACCATTCTTGACGACATACCAGAGGTCGACATCAATGGCTTCAAGATGCATGCACATCTTATTCTTCCAGTAGGGATATTCAGTTCCATCGAAGACGGGGATGCAGCGGAGACTTTGATTATCCCTGCAGTCGACATAGCTAAAACTCCAGGTGGTTAAACCAAATCACACAGAACAAGGGAGTACCTTGCTATGATACCAATTGAAAGTGCTAGTTATCGACTAGAGGGGGGTGAATAGGCGATTTTTATGAAAGTCTTCAAAACATGGGAGTTTTGAAGACAAACGATAGAAATGAACCTATAAACATGCAGCGGAAGGTAGACTACTCTAAGCAGGCCATAGTCAAGTATTTAATAAAGTGAAAGCACGAAGAAAAATAGCAGCTAGGTAGTAAAGATCAGGATGGAAGATAGTATGAAGCCAATCAACAATAGTAGCCACACAGTGAAGTCAAACAGGTAGTGCAAACAGGCAATGACTTCACGAAGACAAACTGTATGTAAAGAGAGGGAGCGGATAGAACCAGTCACTTGGTGAGGACAAGGATTTGTTGGACCAGTTCCAGTTGCTGTGACAAATGTACGTCTGGTTAGGGAGGCTGAGATTTAACTCAGAAGACCGTGTCTTCACCTTATTCCCCTTGAGCTAAGGACACACCGTCCTTGCCCAATCACTCTGGTAAGTCTTCAAGGTGACTTCCAAACCTTCACAGACTTCGTTCACCGGCTATACACAATGACTCTTGGATGCTCAGAACGCGACGCCTAACCGGCTGGAGGATTCACAGTCCTCAAGTGTAACAAGTCTTCAGGTCACGCGGACAGAAAGACTTCAGTGATGCCTAACACTCTTTGGCTCTGGGTGTTTGGGCTTTGTCCTCGCAAGGATTTATCTCTCTCTCTCAAAAGCTTCGGAGGTGGGTTGCTCTCAAACGACAAAAGCCGTGCACTAACTCTGAGCAGCCACCAATTTATGGTGTAGGGGGTGGGCTATTTATAGCCACTAGGCAACCCGACCTGATTTGTCCGAAATGACCCTGGGTCACTAAGGAACTGACACGTGTTCCAATGGTCAAATTTCAAACACACGCGGCAGCTTGACTTGGGCTGCAAGTAAAGCTGACTCATCCAACTCTGGATAAGATTTGCTCTCATTGTCTTCGCTTGAAGACATAGGATTTTGGTTGAGCATCACTTCAATCACTCTGACTTTGTTCACTAGGACCCCACTTAACAGTATGGTGGTTCCTATGACTAAACAAAGAAGAAAGGAAACAACTAAGTCTTCGTGCTCCATAGTCTTCACGCGATGTCTTCTCATGTCATAGTCTTCTATGTGAATATCTTCACATACCACCATTGTCTTCAATGTCTTCATACATTTTTAGGGGTCGTCTCTGGTAGGTAAACCGAATCAACGAGGGACTACTACCTGTGTTATCCTGCAATTCTCACAAACACATTAGTCCCTCAACCAGGTTTGTCGTCAATACTCCAAAACCAACTAGGGGTGGCACTAGATGCACTTACAATCGCAAGTCCACATCAGGCACATGTCACTTTCTTGGACGATCACTTTTCTGTTGGTCTTCAAAGAAGCAAAACTGTGTATCTCTCTCCAGTGCTGAATCTGAATACATTGCTGCTGGATCATGTTGTGCTTAACTTTTGTGGATGAAGCAAACTCTTAAGGACTATGGTATCCACCTGAAGCATGTGCCACTCTATTGCGACAATGAAAGCGCCATCAAGATTGCCAACAACCTAGTTCAACACTCGAAGACAAAGCACATTGAAATTCGTCATCACTTTCTCAGAGATCATATCATGAAGGAGGATATTGATATCATTCACGTCAACACTGAAGAGCAATTGGCACATATCTTCACAAAGCCCTTGGATGAGAAAAGGTTTTGCAAGTTGCGGTGTGAGCTAAATATCTTAGAATCCTCGAATGTCCTATAATTGGACACACATCCTAACACTTATGCATGTTGATGACTTAGATGTGCAACACACGAAGTAACATATATCTTCTATCAATGAAGACATACACTCTAAGTGTGAATACATTAACGCAGAATTTGACTTCGGAGTGCCACGATAATTGTGCGCCGTGTCTGGGTCTAATACTTCCTATACGGTGGGTAACGCCACCACCAAATTCTCTTGAAGTGTTTCGATTGGCGTCACTGTTGCATAGTCTTCGCTTTTGTTTTTTCTTCAACATTGAATTGACTTCATGTTTATCTTCACTATGTTGATTTGGACTTATGCTGGTATTTACATATTTTCGTGTTCTGTCCTCTACATCATTCACTTATAGCTATGTCGTCAGATTTGAATCTTTATTGATTTAAGTGAATGTGATCGGACCCTAACCCCTTCTATGCTTCTACCTCAAGTCTGTCTATCCAAATCATATGCATTCTATTGAATCTGTCGATTGTCTTCTCTGAGTCCTTGTCAGCAGAAGACACATAGACAAAAGTTGAATCTGTTTTTAATGCTATACCCTAATTGCCTGAATATAGGAGAAGCCGGAACGACCACCCGACAATCCATGCGTGTGTGGGAACATGGAACAACTTTCAATGTGTTGCATGCATGCCACGTGTCCTTCAGATGTGAACCGCCAGGGGCACCTGCGTAATTACGCTGTGCTTTCCCTTTCCTTATAAATGCATAACTCACCGCGGTCATTATCTCTTCTCCCACCTCGCCACCTCGCACAAACCCTAGTGCCTCCGCTAGCTCGCGTCGACGCCGGAGACGAAGCGCTTAGCTGTCGCGACTTCTTCGACGCCGTCCTCACGCCGGCCGCGGACCTCGTCCTCTCCGCCGCCGCCGTAGGTGTCTTCCGTCGCCGAGTTAGGGCACGGGAGATTGAACTGCTCGGCCTCCCTCTCTCGACCTCGTCTAGCAGTTCGTCACGGGTAAATAAAACTTACTTTTTATTGCCTTTTTTGATCCGTCAAATCCATCCACTTCAACCAAAAGTGGTTCCTTAACTTCCAAATCTGGATCTATCTTGTTATGCGTCTCATATCATGCCAAGTATATTCACTTATGCATCACAACTAGTTAGATTCCTCACTTGTACTTATTCATGGATTCGTACAAATCTGGAACCAACTCTCATCAAATAAGTGAATGTCCTCGCACTATGAGGTCAATGTCTTCAAACTGATTTATCTTCAAAATCTTCTGAGAATGCATATGACCTCTTCCCCTTCCCTCGCACCTCTAATGCTGTCACAGGTACATGTCCGTGGGATAAATCCTTGGTTCTCATAGTCTGCATTCATTTGCAGAGTTCTTACATCGTCATATTCACTCACCTGAAGCCAGTTCCTGTCTGTCTAGCAAGAGGAAGCCTTTCACTGTATTGAAGCCATTCAGTTTGAATATTATGGCCACAGAGAAGTCAGCTAGAAAGGGCGGCAGGCAGTGCCGTGGAGATACAGCTAAGGATTTACCTCCTGATCTGTTTGAATTGTAGAAGTCTGATCCTGAGGAAAGCTATGGACAACGCAAGACCCGAATCCAATGGATTCGAAGATATTGGGCGGAACAATGGTTCAAGTATAGATTTGTGACTGCTGAATATGCTTAAAAGAACGTCATCAAGCGACCATGGGGAGATATTCTATACAGAAATCTGCAGCCCAAGTCCAAGTCTGAAGCCATTGGTCAAGGCTTCTACCCATGCATGGTCCGAGGACCGAAGCCAGAAAATGCCGACCCATCATCTATATTATGGTGTCATGAAGACAATCGGTTCAAGCGCAACTACAAGTTTGCCAAAGATTCTGCTGTGAAGAACAAGAGAGATCTGGGAGTCAACTTCAACCCAGGACCATCTGCACCAAGGGCTGATGGCACACGCGATGCCAATCCCAATGTCATCGGCCCCTTTGGAAACTTTGACGGCCTCCTCTCCTACATCGCAGCTCAGTGGGCCACTGTGGATCAAACTGGTGATGACGCTGACTCTGAAGAAGCACAGAAGATGAAAAAGACAAAGGCTTCAAGGCCCTCTGCACCACCAAAAGCTTCAAATGTGAAGCCATTGGCCACTGCACCTCCTGAACCAAGTGTGCAGTCCGAAGACTTGTCTCGGGTCTCCAAGTGGGCTGAGAGGTCCAAGCAGAAGAAGCCCCTGAAGAGTTCTGGGCATGAACTGACCCCTGCTGCCGTTCTGAGGAATGAGGATGCCACCATTGATCTCTCCAGCGATGAAGATCTTGGTGATGATGCTCTTGAGCTACTGATAAAGAGCAAGCAAGAAGAGGAGATCTTCAACGATCTGCCCCTCTTTGACGTGGATATTCTGAATAACTTCATCGACGAATGGTTTGATAATCCCAGCCTCAGCATTGATGACCTTCAGCTGCCAGTTGATATCAGCGCCACCTTCCATAGAGCCATTGCTAATGAGTTGGCCTTGGCTCCGAAAATTGTCGAGCTAAAGAACAAAATTGATTATGAGAAGGCTCACTTCAAGAAGAACATGGCCAAGCTCAACGTGGCTGATGTTCAAAGCTTCAAGCAGATGCTGCATGACCTCAAGGAAGAGTTTCACAAGAAACGTGATGAAGCTAAAGGCTCAAGAGAACGGATGAAATACTTCGCAGAGAAATGTGTTCAAGCCCACAATGAGGCAGAAAAGCGCAAGGCACTTGGGCATCCTGGCATTGATCCCAAGATGGCTGCCAAACAGAAGAAGAAGCCTGCTGCGGCCCAAGCTGACGCATCAAGGCAGGAAGCACCTCGCATTGTCTTCCCTGCCAGCATGACAGGCTCGAAGCCTAAGGTCCCCACAACAGCTTCAGAACTGAAAAAGACAAGGGCAGCTGAAGCCAAAGTCAAGAAGTGCAAGCACATGAATACTTCTCATGATGCTCCATCAAAGAAGAAATTAAAGAAGTCTTCAAAGAAAGAGCATGCTGCTGCTTCCAAGCCCCTTGTAGTTGAGCCCATTTCTGTTGCCCGTCCTGCCTCCACCATTCAAGAGCGTCGCAATGTGATCCACAAGCCTGCTCCCACAGAGGCTCGTGAAGATGAAGAAGTACCAGCTGTTGACCCTGTAAGTGCATCCAGTGCCACCCCTAGTTGGTTTTGGAGTATTGACGACAAACCTGGTTGAGGGACTAATGTGCTTGTGAGAATTGCAGGATAACACAGGTAGTAGTCCCTCACTGAGTCGGTTTACCTACCGGAGATGACCCCTAAAAATGTATGAGGACATTGAAGACAATGGTGGTATGTGAAGATATTCACATTGAAGACTATGACAAGAGAAGGCATTGCGTGAAGACTATGGAGCGCGAAGACTTAGTTGTTTCGTTGTTTCCTTTTCTTCTTTGTTGAGTCGTAGGAACCACCAAACTGTTAAGTGGGGTCCCAGTGAACAAAGTCAGAGTGACTGAAGTGATGCTCAACCAAAATCCTATGTCTTCGAGCGAAGACAATGAGAGCAAATCTTATCCAGAGCTGGATGAGTCAGCTTTACTTGTAGCCCAAGTAAAGTTGCCGCGTGTGTTTGAAATCTGACCGTTGGAACACGTGTCAGTTCGTTAGTGACCCAGGGTCATTTGGGACAAATCAGGCCGGGTTGCCTAGTGGCTATAAATAGCCCACCCCCTACACCATAAATTGGTGGCTGCTCAGAGTTAGTGCACTGCTTTTGTCGTTTGAGAGCAACCCACCTCCGAAGCTTTTGAGAGAGAGAAATCCTTGCGAGGACAAAGCCCAAACACCCAGAGCCAAAGAGTGTTAGGCATCACTAAAGTCTTTCTGTCCGCGTGACCTGAAGACTTGTTACACTTGAGGACTGTGAAACCTCCAGCCGGTTAGGCGTCGCGTTCTGAGCATCCAAGAGTCATTGTGGATCGCTGGTGAACAAAGTCTGTGAAGGTTTGGAAGTCTACCTTGAAGACTTACCAGAGTGATTGGGCGAGGACTGGGTGTCCTTAGCTCAAGGGGAATAAGGTGAAGACGCGGTCTTCTGAGTTGAATCTAAGCCTCCCTAACCAGACGTACAGTTGTCACAGCAACTGGAACTGGTCCAACAAATCCTCTGTCCTCAACAAGTGACTGGTTCTATCCTCTCCCTCTCCTTACTTACAGTTCGTTTTCGTGAAGTCATTGCCTATTTGCTTTACCTATTTGTCTTCACTGTGTGACTACTATCGTTGTTTGGCTTCATACCATCTTCCATCCTGATCCTTAGTACCTAGCTGCTATTAGTCTTCGTGCTTTCACTTCATTGCATACTTGACTATGGGTTGCTTAGTGTAGTTTACCTTCCGCTGCACATCAATAGGTTCATTTCTATTGTTTGTCTTCGAAACTCTCATTTTTTGAAGACTTTCATAAAAATCGCCTATTCACCCCCCTCTAGTCGATAACTAGCACTTTCAATTGGTATCAGAGCAAGGTACTCCCTTGTTCTGTGTGATTCGGTTTAACCACCTGGAGTTTTAGCTATGTCGACTGCAGGGATAATCAAAGTCTCCGCTGCTTGCCCCGTCTTCGATGGAACTGAATATCCTACTGGAAGAATAAGATGCGCATGCATCTTGAAGCCATTGATGTCGACCTCTGGTATGTCGTCAAGAATGGCGTTCCCAAGACTGGTGAAGGTGTCACCCCTGCTGATGTCAAGAAGTTTATTCAACTGGATTCTACTGCCAAGAACATCATCTGTGGTCATCTGACCAAAGGACAGCATGGCCGTGTGAGTGCTCTGGAAACGTCGAAGCTAGTTTGGGACTGGCTCTCCAAGGTCAATGAAGGCGTCTCAACCCAGAGAGATCAAAGGATCAGTGTTCTTCGCAACCTCTTCAACCGCTTCAAGAGAAACGATAATGAGAATGTCCAGCTCACGTTTGATCGGCTCACTGACATCACAAATGAGCTTCGTGCTCTCGGCGCCACTGAGATCACCAAGCATGAAATCGTCAAGACACTACTGAGATCACTTGACAGCTCGTTCGACACCCTTGCCCTGATGATACAAGAACGCCCTGACTTCAAGACACTCGATCCGTCTGATATACTTGAGAGGCTCAACACACATGAGTTCCAGCTATCTGAGAAAAGAGATATCTATGGTCCCAACTACGGAAGAACTCGTGCTTTGAAGGCAAAAGCTGTTTCCTCATCTGAAGAAGAATCTGACTGTAGTTCTGATGATCCTGAAGACATTGGAAAAGAACTTGCTATGCTTGTGAAGAAGTTCCAGAAGTTCACTAAGAAGAAGGGCTTCAGAAAGTCTTCACGATCCAGCTCAAGAAATGATGAAGCTTCCACTCATGACTACAAGAAGAGAAGATGTCACAAGTGCAAGAAACCTGGACACTACATCTCTGAGTGTCCACAGTGGGACAATGAGAACAACAAGAAGAAGAAGAGCAAGGAATATGATTCAGATGACAAGAAGAAGAAGAAATCCTCAAAGTCTTCTTCCAAGTCTTCATCTCATAAGAAGAGCTCATCTGGCAAGGCTCGTGCTTTTGTTGGCAAGGAGATGGATTCAGAGGAGGAGTCTGCTTCTGAGGAGGCGGAGGTGGAGTCTGAGGAGGAGTCCGACCCTGGAGTTGCAAGTCTGGCTCTAGCTACAGCCTACGTTGCCAAGTCCATCTTCAACACTGAAGACAATGGCTCCGTCACCAACGCTGAAGCTAATGACAAGGACGACTCTGCTCCCACCTACTGCTTCATGGCACGTGGTGCCAAGGTAAAATCACGCGATGCTTACTTTCAAACATCTAGTGAATATGACTCTGATTGTGAATCCAAACCCAGCTACAAAACACTTGCTAAAATTGCAACTGAACAACAGAAAGCTATGGAACATACTCAAAAACTATTAGATAAAAACGATGACCTGTTGGACGCTGAAATGACCCGTTCTCAGTCCTTAATTGAAGACATAAAAAATCTTCATGTTAAGTACCAGGAACTTGAAAGTCGTCATGAAATGCTCTCACCAACTCATGAAAAGCTCTCCTATGATTATCTTCAAAGGAAGCAAGAGCTTGAGAAATTGAGAGCGACTCATGAAGATCTTCAAAAAGAGAATGAGTCACTTCACGCACAACAGATCAGTTCCGCTCAGGAAGGATTTGAACCACCATGTCTAAAATGCCTTGAGCGTGATAACGCTACTTCTGTTGCTGAATGTTCTATTGCTGCCACTGTTGCAATATCTTCAACTGCTGATGTGGTAACTAACCCCTCTGCTGAGGATAGCACTACTATTGCTGATGAAAATGCTAGGTTGAAGACATTGCTTGAAACAGGGATGTACAAAAGTCTCAAAGGGCATCAGACACTGTGCGATGTCCTCAAAAAGCAGATTCTGAACCGAAACTCTAGGAAAGAGGGCGTTGGGTTCGAGAGGAAAATGAATGTTGATGGCTCCTAATGGAAGCCTGAGTAGTACCCCAAAACCACATGGGTTGCTGCAAAGGGACCTTCAGTGGATCCATCCACCTTATCTGGCTTTCACCTGTGCTAACCCTATTATCATTGATGAATCCTTTGATGCAAACTATAAACTGTTTAAGAATCAGAATGGTGAAGTGTTTGCCAGATATATTGGTACTAACTGCAGGAGTGGGCCACCTATGAAGAAGATCTGGGTTCCCAAAAGTTGTCTTGAGAATCTTCCCGTGAATGTCATCATGACACCACCTGGGAAGAAGACAAATCCCAGACCAAAGGCTTCATATGCTCCAAAGGCTTCATACAGATACAGGACTCAACTGAGTCACCCTAACGCCAATGTTTTGCAGGGAAACCATACTCAGACTTATGAATATGAGTGTGTGTCTTCAAACCGCTATGTTCATAAAACTAAGAACGTTTCTGCTTATTCATATGTGTATCATTCTTCTCCTGCAAGGCTATTTGCTAGGGCTCCAAAGCCAAAGTTCTCAGATGCTACACTTAGACTCATTGCTTCTAAGCCACCCCTGAAGATGTGGGTGGTTAAGAAGAATTAACTTTCTTTTGCAGGGAAAGGTCTCCAGCCAGAAATCAAAGGCGTCTGATGCTATTGCTGGGGACCTAAAACATCTTGTAGGGCGCAAGATCAAATGCCCAAATGGTCTCACTATCTATTTTGTTCCTGAATCGTTTGCCAATCATCCTATCAGTCCTAATCTTGATCTGAGCTTTGATAATCCTCTTGCCCGTCAAATGTTTATGCTTCACAATACTCTTGGTGAAGCCTATCCCCCTAACTGTACTGTAGGGTATGACACCTCATGCTTCAGAATGGATTATGGACATCGGATGCACTAATCATATGACTGGTGATCGAAGTCTCCTCATGGACTCAACCTTATATCCATCTGACAAGAGTCACATCACATTTGCTGACAGTGGTAAAAGCAAGGTATTGGGTCTTGGTAGAGTTGCAATCTCAAAGGATCAACACATGGATAAAGTGATGCTTGTTGAATCCCTTGGTTTCAACTTAATGTCTGTCTCAATGCTTTGTGACTTGAACATGATTGTGATATTTGGAAAATATCGTTGCCTTGTACTAATGGAATCTGACAAGTCTCTAGTCTTCGAAGGGTACCGGAAAGATGATCTGTACATGGTAGATTTCTCAGCAGGGCCACAACTTGCGATATGCCTTCTTGCAAAAGCTTCAGAGTGCTGGCTCTGGCATCGGAGGCTAGGGCATGCTGGCATGAGGAACTTACACACTCTCACAAAGAAGAAGCATGTCATAGGCATCGAGGGCGTCAAGTTCAAGAAGGATCACTTGTGCGGTGCCTGCGAAGCTGGAAAGATGACTAGGGCCAAGCATCCCTCGAAGACAATCATGACGACATCTCAACCCTTCGAGCTTCTACACATGGACTTATTTGGCCCTACTCACTACTCCACTCTCACTACTACTGCTTGTCTCTATGGCTTCGTCATTGTTGATGATTATTCAAGATATACATGGGTGCACATAATTCTCTACAGGACTGAAGTGCAGGATGTCTTCAGACGCTTCGCCAACCGTGCCGTGAACAACTATGGCGTCAAGATCAAGCATATCAGGAGCGACAATGGCACAGAGTTCAAGAACACCGGCCTCGACGTTTACTTGGATACGTTGGGAATCACTCATGAGTTCTCCGCTCTGTACACACCTCGGCAGAATGGCATCATGGAGCGCAAGAACAGAACACTCATTGAGATGGCTCGGACGATGCTCGATGAATACAAGACACCAAGAAAGTTCTGGCCTAAAGATATTGATACTGCATGCCATGTCATCAACCGTCTTTATCTTCACAAGCTTCTGAAGAAAACATCCTATGAACTCCTCACTGGTAAGAAGCCAAATGTCAGTTACTTCAGAGTATTTGGTGCTAGGTGCTGGATCAAGGATCCACATCACACTTCAAAATTTGCACCGAAAGCACATGAAGGTTTTATGCTTGGTTACAGAAAGGATTCGCACTCCTACAGAGTCTTCAACCTCTTTCACTATAAAGTGGCTGGAACTATGGATGTGCGGTTCGATGAGACTAACAGCTCGCAAAGAGAGCACCTGCCAAATGTGCTAGATGAAGTTCCACCTAGTGAATCCATCAAGCTAATGGGAACTGGAGAAATCATACCGACTGATGCACAACCTGAAGAGGAACTTATCATTTCCGCACCTAATCAACCTGAGACAATGCTCAGCCTAAAGACAATCCTCCTAACGATGACAATGATCAGCAAGGGCAAAATCTTCGTCCGGTTCATCCTCGAGTTGCAAATGAAGTACAGATTGAGAAGATAATTGACAGCATCAATGCGCCTGGTCCACTCACTCGTTCAAGAGCAACACGGCTAGCAAATTTCTGTGGGCACTTTGCATTTGTCTCAATATCTGAACCCAAGAAAGTTGCTGAAGCCTTCATGGAACCTGAATGGATTCAAGCTATGCAAGAAGAGCTTCAACAGTTCAAGCTGAACAATGTCTGGGAACTTATCAAGCGTCCTGACCCCCGCAAGCACAACATAATAGGCACAAAATGGATATATCACAACAAACAAGATGAGCATGATCAAGTTGTCAGAAACAAGGCTCGTCTCGTTGCTCAAGGATACACTCAAATTGAAGGGATTGACTTGGATGAAACATTTGCTCCTGTGGCTAGGCTTGAAGCTATTCGCATACTGCTAGCCTATGCTAACCATCACAACATCTTGCTGTATCAAATGGATGTGAAGAGTGCATTTCTCAACGGCAAGATTGAATAAGAAGTGTATGTCGCACAACCTCCTGGCTTTGAAGATCCAAAACATCCTGATATGGTGTACAAGCTAAACAAGGCACTGTATGGCCTCAAACATGCCCCTCGCGCTTGGTATGACACGCTCAAAGACTTCCTGAAGAGCAAAGGCTTCAAACCTGGTTCCCTGGATCCCACACTCTTCACGAAGACATATGATGGTGAACTCTTTGTGTGCCAAATATACGTGGATGACATTATCTTCGGCTGCACCAACCAGAAATACAGTGATGAGTTTGGACACATGATGCAAGAGCAATATCAAATGTCAATGATGGGTGAGCTGAAGTTTTTCCTTGGTCTTCAAATCCGTCAACAAAGAAATGGCATCTTCATATCTCAACAGAAATACCTCAAAGATTGTCTGAAGAAGTTTGGAATGCAAGACCGCAAAGGTTACACGACGCTAATGCCAACCAAGAGTCATCTAGGTCCTGACGCCAATGGTAAAGAGTTCGATCAAAAGGTATACCGCTCCATGATTGGTTCTTTACTTTATTTATGTGCATCTAGGCCAGATATTATGCTTAGTGTTTGCATGTGTGCTCGATTCCAAGCGGCACCAAAGGAATCGCATCACTTAGCTGTGAAGCGAATTCTTCGATATTTGGCTTACACCCCAACATTAGGATTATGGTATCCAAAGGGCTCAGAGTTTGATCTAGTTGGATTCTCGGATGCTGATTATGCTGGTGACAAGGTGGATCGCAAGTCTACATCAGGCACATGTCACTTTTTGGGACGATCACTTGTCTGTTGGTCTTCAAAGAAGCAGAACTGTGTATCACTCTCCACTGATGAATCTAAATACATTGCTGCTGGATCTTGCTGCGCTCAGCTTCTATGGATGCAGCAAACACTCAAGGACTATGGCATCCATCTGAAACAAGTACCACTCTACTGCGACAACGAAAGCGCCATCAAGATTGCCAACAACCCAGTTCAGCACTCGAAGACAAAGCACATTGAAATTCATCATCACTTTCTCAGAGATCATGTCATGAAGGAAGATATTGATATCATACACGTCAACACTGAAGAGCAACTGGCAGATATCTTTACAAAGCCCTTGGATGAGAAAAGGTTTTGCAAGTTACGGTGTGAGCTAAATATCTTGGAATCCTCAAATGTCCTGTGATCAGGCACACATCCTAACACTTATGCATGTTGATGACTTAGATGTGCAACACACGAAGTAAAGTATATCTTCAATCAATGAAGACTTACATTCTAAGTGTGAATACATTAACAGGGAATTTGACTTCGGAGCGCCACGATAATTGTGCGCAGTGTCTGGGTCTAATACTTCCTATACGGTGGGTAACAACACCACCAAATTCTTCTATTTGAAGTGTTTTTCTCATGGCGTTACATTTGCTATGTCTTCACATTTGGTTTGTCTTCAATTTCAACTTGTCTTCATGATTATCTTCACTATGTTGATTTGGTTGCATTCTGATATATACATATATTAGTGTTCTGTCCTCTACAGCATTCACTTATAGCTATATCTTCTCCGTTCAATCCTTTGAACTAAGTGAATGTGATCGGACCCTAACCTCTCTATGCTTCCTACCTCAAACTATGTCTATCCAAATCATATGCATTCTGGTGAAACTGTCGAATGTCTTCTCTGCGTCCTTGTCAGCAGAAGATACAGAGACAAACATTAAATCTGTTTTAAATGTTCAACTCTTATTGCCTGAGACCCGGAGAAGCCGGAATGACCATCGGACCGTCCAGGCGGGCGTGGGAACGTGGGACAAATCTAAATGTGTTGCATGTTCGCCACGTGTCCCTCATATGTGAACCACCAGGGGCACCTGCGTAATTGCGCTGTGCCGTCCCCTTTCCTTATAAATACCTGTCCAATCGCGGTCAAAATCCTTCTTCCACCTCGACAAACCCTAGCGCCACCGCTAGCTCTCGACGACGGCGGCGACGAAGCGCTTAGCTGCCGCGACCTCTCTGACGCCGTCTTCACGCCGGCCGCGGACATCGTCTTCTCCGCCGCCGCCGTAGGTGTCCTCCGTCGCCAAGTTAGGGCACAGAAGATCAAACTGGTCGACCTCATCTTCTACTCCGTCTAGCAGTTCATCGTGTGGTAAATTAAAACCCTCTGTTTACCGTCTTTTTGATCCTATAGATTCATCTATTCTACCAAAAGTGGTTTCTGCCTCCACAAATTTGGTTCTATCCTGTCTGCATCTCATATAATGCCTAGTATATTCACTTATGCTTCACACATAGTTAGATTCCTCACTTGTACTTATTCTTGGATTCGTACAAATCTGGAACCAACTCTCAACATATAAGTGAATGTCTTCGCGCTATGAGGTCAATGTCTTCTAAACTGATTTATCTTCAAAATCTTCTGAGAATGCATATGACCTCTTCCCCTTCCCTCGCATCTCTAATGCTGTCACAGGTACATGTCCGTGGGAGAATCCCTTGGTTCTCATAGTCTGCATTCATTTGCAGAATTCTTACAGCATCACATCAACTCTCCCGAAGCCAGTTCCTGTCTGACCAGCAGACGGAAGCCCTTGACAGTGTTGAAGCCATTCAGTCTGAACTTCATGGCAACAGAGAAGTCTGCAAGGAAGGGTGGCAGACAGCGTCGTGGGAACACCTCAAGAGATTTGCCTCCTGACCTCTATGAGCTGTACAAGACAGATCCAAAGGAGGACTACAATCAGTGAAAAACCCGAATCCAATGGATTCGAAGATATTGGGCAGAACAATGGTACAAGTACAGGTTCGTGACCCAGGAATATGCTGAGAAGAATGCCATCAAGCGACCGTGGGGAGACATTTTGTACAAAAATCTTCCACCCAGGTCCATAGCTGAAGCCATTGAACAAGGCTTCTACCCTTGCATGGTCCATGGACCGCAGCCTGAAGATGCCGACCCATCTTCATTGCTATGGTGTCGTGACGACAATCTGTTCAAGCGCAACTTCTAGTTTGCCAAGAACTCTGCCAAAGAAAACAAGAAGTCGCGGGGATTAGACTTCAATCCAGGCCCCTCTGCTCCTCGTGCCGATGGCACATGCGAAGCTGAACCCAATCTTGTTGGGGCCTTCTACAACCTAGAGGGTCTCATCACTCATATTATGGTTCAAGGGACAGCTGTGGATGAGCCTGCAGACGACGCTGATTCTGACGAAGCGCCTGCACCACCGAAGCCAAAGAAGCCGAAGAAACCTAAAGCTTCGAAGCCTTCCCCTGCACCAAAAGCTTCGCGAGTGAAGCCTCTGGTCACTGCTCCTCCTGCACCAAGTGTGCAGTCTGAAGATCTCTCACGCATCTCCAAGACTGAGAAGAAGAACATGAAGCCTATGCACACCACTGGTCCAGTTCTGACCCCTGCTGCTGTTCTGAGGAACGAGAATGACGCCATTGATCTGTCAAGTGATGACGATCTTGCTGATGACGCTCTTGAGTAGCTGATAAAGAGCAAGCAAGAGGCAGAAATATTCAATGATTTGCCTCTCTTTGACGTGGAAGTATTGAACAACTTCATTGATGAGTGGTTTGACACCCCCAATCTCAGCTTTGACGATCTACAACTTCCCATTGGCCTGAGCGTCTCCTTCCATGGCGCCATTGCTCCTGAGCTGGCTCTTGCTCAGAAAATTGTTGAGCTGAAGCACAAGATCGATTATGAAAAGGCTCAGTTCAAGAAGCACATGGCCAAGCTCATCGTGGCAGACGTCCAAAACTTCAAGGTCATGCTGCATGAGCTCAAGGAAGCGTTTCACAAGAAACGTGATGAAGCCAAAGGTTCTCGTGAGCGCATGAAGATTCTTGCTGCCAAGTGTGTTCAAGCTTACAATGAAGCTGAGAAGCGCAAGGCACTTGGGCGTCCTGGCATCGACCCTAAGATGGCTGCCAAGCAGAAGAAGAAGCCATCTGTGGACCAAACTGAACCATCCAGGCGGGAAGAACCTCGCATTGTCTTCCCAGCCAGTATGACAGGCGTGAAGCCTAAGGTCCCCACAGTGGCTTCAGAGCTTCAGAAGACAAGGGCAGCTGAAGCCAAGGCCAGAAAGCGCAAGACCAAGAACACCACTGATGATGCTCCACCCACCAAGAAGCGCAAGACCAAGAAGTGAGATCGGGCTGCTCCCACAGAGCCCCTTGTAGTCAAGCCGATTTCTGTTGCTCGTCCTGAATCTGCACAACAAGAACGTCGAATGATAGTTCATGAGCCTGCTTCCACGGAGGCTCCTGAGGCTGAAGACCTTCCAGCTATTGACCCCACCGCAGCTGAAGACATTAGTCATCAAGACAATGTTGAAGATGATGAAGTCCTTCCTCAGATCGAGCAAAACGTGGTATCATCGCCTGTTCTTACGAACAGCGAACTCATCAGCATTGGTCGTCCATTGACGCCAATTGCTCAGAATGACTCATGGGCTGATCACCCACAAGAATCCCCCCGTCAAGAAGAAACACCAGTTACTCCCCCAACACAGGTCACCACTCCGGTGATTGAAGATGAAGACTTTGTGGCCCAACCAACTCCATCTCCACAAGCGTCGCCAGCGTTTCGCAGGCTTCGCAAAGGACCAAGGCCACAGGTCACTCTGTCAAGTGTTCCAGAAGGAGAAGAGCGCAAATCCATTTCACGCCAAGTCTTTCCTGAAGCCTCTCCAACTGTGAACAACCCCGAGACTGAAGCCAATATGGCTGAAGATATTCCGGCTGCATCAGCCGATGACCAAGAAGAAGCAAGAGAAGAAGAAGAGCGTGTTGCTACACCCCCTACCAACCAAGTTGTTCTCGAGGAGAACGTGTCTGACGCTCCAGCTACTCAAGTGGAGGTTAACAACATTGAGGCGGCCACCAACACCAACACTGAAGCCAATGACGTTGTCATGGCTGAAGCTAATTAATGTGGCGCCTGAAGTCAATGAGGTGCCTGAAGTGATAGCACCTGAAGTCAATGCTGCACCAGATGCCAATCTGCAGCCTGAAGTCACTGCCACTGCCACTGCCACTGCTCCTGTACCGCCTCCCAGGCCACATACTATTGAGCAAGCATACAACTATGATCAGCTGGTCACTGTCAGATGGCCTATTCTGGTTCCTCCTCCTACTGCTGGTCCGCAATTTGATTATCATGTCGAGCACAGGCCTCAGGTCCAGAAGCCAAAGCCAAGACTGCCCAGGTTTCCAGGTACTGCCACTTCACCAGGGTCCTTCAATGCTAATGGCTTCATTGCGCACAACACTTTCTTTGATAGCGCCAAGAACCCCTATTCCAAGCCAAGGATTTCATCGGATCGGTTCTGGAGCTATCAGCAGCGCAGTTATTATTCATGTGTTCTTTATGATCAGGGGCACATCTTTCCTCATATGCGTCTTGACTGCGAAGCCATTGCTGGATTGCCATGCCTTGAAGAAGCCCTTGACTGCTTCCGTGATGCTGGCTTGCTAAACTTTGTGACTGATAAGGAGCATTGGAATGAAGAGCTTCTGCTTCAATTCTGTGCCACCCTCCACATTCGCGGCTACAACAGGGATTCGAAGACATGGGTCCTTGAGTGGATGATAGGCAACGTACACCATGAAGCTAAAGCTTTTGACATTATTGAGCTCACTGGTCTGCCCACTCCAGGTGAACTATATGAACCTGGTTGTCAGCTTCACCGCAATGCTTTGGAGAGTATCTTCCATAAGCCAGAGCCCAACATGAGCCAAATGCTGAGCATGATGAAGCCTCTGCCACATGACGCTAATTACCCAAAGGAGTTCTTTGTCGAAGACCTAGAGTATCTGCCCCGCACTATTTATCACATCATCAGGCAAACTCTATGGCCTGTCAAAGGACATTCTTCAGCAGCAAAACTTGAAGGAGCAATGAAGACTTTGGTCTTTTATATCTTCAACGGCATCAGCTTCAATACTCAAGACTTCTTTATCAGGCAGTTGGCTGCATCAGGCTCTGATCTCTTTGGACTGAAGTTCTATGCTTCGTGGGTCATGCGCCTCATCAAGCTACACTCAGCTGTCAACTATCAGCCCTCTGCTCGCAACCATCTGATCTTTCTACCAGAGGTTGATATGTCAGTTGAAGCCATATACCCAGAGCCTGCCAAGGAGCCTGTTTGTCTTCACAATGCTGATCACCAAAGCTTCATGCAACCCATTAAAGGAGTCCAGGCCATCACTCGTGTTTATCCTTTGGCTGGAAATAGACGCTTACCTCACCGTGCTCAAACTGAAGCCACTGAAAGCACTATTGCTCAAAGGCCTCGAAAGCGATCTCGTGTTCTCAATGACCGAGAACTTCTCGTTGCCCTGCATCAGAAATAGGATAAGCATCACTTCTGGCTGAAGCGTCAGATGCAAAGCCTCTTGGTGGACGTCAATCGTATTTGCAATCTTGCCACCAAGAATGCCTTTGTTACTCATGAAACCTGTCGGAGGTCATGGAAGAGTTTGACATTGCTGAGTGCTGAAGCAGATCTTCAAGACGATGGCTTCACTGAAAGATTCAAGTTTGACTACACTCCTCCAAGGAATGTTGTCTTGCGTAGAACTCCGTCTCTTGAAGATTCTGATTATTCCTCCTCCGCTGCAATGGTGAATGCAAGAGTGATCGATGATCAAGATGATGCTACTTCACCACCTCCAACTTCAGCACGTATCGACACTGCACCAAGTTCGTCTGCACCGCCAAACCCCGACGCCGACCCTGCATCCTCTCCTACTCCTTCTGGGAACGAGTAGAGGCTCTATGTCTTCAAACCTTTTTGGTCCTTACTGACAAAAGGGGGAGAAGCATATGAGTTGACAGTCTTCAAGCGGGTCCATATGGGCGGTTGCTTTATATTTTGCCTAGTGTTTACAACTCTCGCTTTTGATACATTTGGTTCTTTGAGTTGTAACACTTAAACTTGATGGTCGTCTGCTATGTTTTCTGCTATTCTGTGATGCGATGATAAATTCCGCATGTGCGAGGTTAAATTCTGCACTTAGTCATTTTTGCAGACGTCCATTTTTCATTGTGCATGTCATTATCTTTGTTATATCAAATCATGCATGATGAATTGTCTTCATAAGTTGAACAGGATCTCCACAAGTACAACCTGTCATGTGCATTTGCATTCCAAAAGCAAATTACTTATATGCACATCTTCAGGGGGAGCCTTTTGCTACTTATGAAGACAATACCTAAATCCTTTACAATTTCACATATTTTTATCCCCGTTGAAAACTTCAACCAGTTAGTCATCAATCACCAAAAAGGGGGAGATTGTAAGTGCATCTAGTACCACCCCTAGTTGGTTTTGGAGTATTGACGACAAACCTGGCTGAGGGACTAATGTGTTTGTGAGAATTGCAGGATAACACAGGTAGTAGTCCCTCACTGAGTCGGTTTACCTACCGGAGATGACCCCTAAAAATTGATGAAGACATTGAAGACAATGGTGGTATGTGAAGATATTCACATTGAAGACTATGACAAGAGAAGGCATTGCGTGAAGACTATGGAGCGCGAAGACTTAGTTGTTTCGTTGTTTCCTTTTCTTCTTTGTTGAGTCGTAGGAACCACCGTACTGTTAAGTGGGTTCCCAGTGAACAAAGTCAGAGTGACTGAAGTGATGCTCAACCAAAATCCTATGTCTTCGAGCGAAGACAATGAGAGCAAATCTTATCCAGAGCTGGATGAGTCAGCTTTACTTGTAGCCCAAGTAAAGTTCCGCGTGTGTTTGAAATCTGACCGTTGGAACATGTGTCAGTTCCTTAGTGACCCAGGGTCATTTCGGACAAATCAGGTCGGGTTGCCTAGTGGCTATAAATAGCCCACCCCTACACCATAAATTGGTGGCTGCTCAGAGTTAGTGCACTGCTTTTGTCGTTGGAGAGCAACCCACCTCCGAAGCTTTTGAGAGAGAGAAATCCTTGCGAGGACAAAGCCCAAACACCCAGAGCCAAAGAGTGTTAGGCATCACTGAAGTCTTTCTGTCCGCCTAACCTGAAGACTTGTTACACTTGAGGACTGTGAATCCTCCAGCCGGTTAGGCGTCGCGTTCTGGGCATCCAAGAGTCATTGTGGATCGCCGGTGAACGAAGTCCGTGAAGGTTTGGAAGTCTACCTTGAAGACTTACCAGAGTGATTGGGCGAGGACTGGGTGTCCTTAGCTCAAGGGGAATAAGGTGAAGACTCGGTCTTCTGAGTTGAATCTCAGCCTCCCTAACCAGACGTACAGTTGTCACAACAACTGGAACTGGTCCAACAAATCATGTGTCCTCAACAAGTGACTGGTTCTATCCTCTCCCTCTCCTTATTACAGTTTGTTTTCGTGAAGTCATTGCCTATTTGCTTTACCTTTTGTCTTCACTGTGTGACTACTATCGTTGTTTGGCTTCATACCATCTTCCATCCTGATCCTTAGTACCTAGCTGCTATTAGTCTTCGTGCTTTCACTTCATAGCATACTTGACTATGGGTTGCTTTGTGTAGTTTACCTTCCGCTGCACATCAATAGGTTCATTTCTATTGTTTGTCTTCGGAACTCTCATGTTTTGAAGACTTTCATAAAAATCACCTATTCACCCCCCCTCTAGTCGATAATTAGCACTTTCGGACCCCATCACAGCTGAAGACATTGGTCCTGAAGACAATGTAGATGATGATGAAGTCCTTCCTCAAATCGAGCACCTACTGGTATCATCGCCTGTTCTTACGAACAACGAACTCATCAGCATTGGTCGTCCCTTGATGCCAATTGCTCAGGATGATTCGTGGGCCGATCGCCCTCAAGACTCCCCCATTCATGATGAAACACCGAGAACTCCACCACCTCAAGTCACCCATCCGGTGCTTGACGACGACAATTACATGGTGCAGACCACTCCATCACCACAGGCATCGCGCGCATTTCGCAGGCTTCGCAAAGGCCCTAGGCCACAGGTCACCATGTCGAGCATTCCAAAAGGAGAAGTGCAACAAAGCTCAGAGCACGCCAGGTGTTCCCTGAAGCCACTCCCACTGCGAATGTCTCCGAGTCTAAGGCTAAAACTATTGAAGACATTCCGGCTGCATCAGCCGATGATAATCAAGAACCAAGACAAGAAGAAGAAAGAGTTGTGATGTCTACAATGCAACCATCTTCTTGTAGACGTTGTTGGGCCTCCAAGTGCAGAGGTTTTTAGGACAGTAGCAAATTTCCCTCAAGTGGATGACCTAAGGTTTATCAATCCGTGGGAGGCGTAGGATGAAGATGGGCTCTCTCAAACAACCCTGCAACCAAATAACAAAGAGTCTCTTGTGTCCCCAACACACCCAATACAATTGTAAATTGTATAGGTGCACTAGTTCGGCGAAGAGATGGTGATACAAGTGCAATATGGATGGTAGATATAGGTTTTTGTAATCTGAAAATATAAAAACAGCAAGGTAACTAATGATAAAAGTGAGCGTAAATGGTATTGCAATGCTAGGAAACAAGGCCTAGGGTTCATACTTTCACTAGTGCAAGTTCTCTCAACAATAATAACATAATTGGATAATATAACTATCCCTCAACATGCAACAAAGAGTCACTCCAAAGTCACTAATAGCGGAGAACAAACGAAGAGATTATGGTAGGGTACGAAACCACCTCAAAGTTATTCTTTCCGATCAATCCATTGGGCTATTCCTATAAGTGTCACAAACAGCCCTAGAGTTCGTAGTAAAATAACACCTTAAGACACACATCAACCAAAACCCTAATGTCACCTCAAGTATCCGTGGCTATGATTATACGATATGCATCACACAATCTCAGATTCATCTATTCAACCAACACATAGAACCACGAAGAGTGCCCCAAAGTTTCTACCGGAGAGTCAAGACGAAAACATGTGTCCCAACCCCTATGCATAGGTTCATGGGCGGAACCCGCAAGTTGATCACCAAAACATACATCGAGTGAATCAATAGAATAACCCATTGTCACCACGGTTATCCCACGCAAGACATACATCAAGTGTTCTCAAATCATTAAAGACTCAATCCGATAAGATAACTTCAAAGGGAAAACTCAATCCATTACAAGAGAGTAGAGGGGGAGAAACATCATAAGATTCAACTAAAATAGCAAAGCTCGCGATACATCAAGATCGTACCATCTCAAGAACACGAGAGAGAGAGAGAGAGATCAAACACATAGCTACTGGTACATACCCTCAGCCCCGAGGGTGAACTACTCCCTCCTCGTCATGGAGAGCGTCGAGATGAAGAAGATGGCCACCGGTGAGGGATCCCCCTCCGGCTGGGTGCCGGAACAGGGTCCCGATTGGTTTTTGGTGGCTACTGAGGCTTGCGGCGGCGGAACTCCCGATCTATTCTGTTCCCCGAAGGTTTTTGGGTTTATTGGTATATATATAGGAGGAAGAAATACGTCAGGAGAGCCACGAGGGTGGAGGGCACGCCCAGGGGGGGTGGGCGCGGCCCCCTGCCTCGTGCTCTCCTCGTTGATGCCCTGGCGTGCACTCCAAGTCTCCCGTATTGCTTTCTTTCCAAAAATAACTTTTCCAAAAGTTTCATTCCGTTTGGACTCCGTTTGATATTCCTTTTCCGCGAAACACTGAAACAAGGGAAAAACATAAACTGGCACTGGGCTCTGGGTCAATAGGTTAGTCCCCAAAAGTAATATAAAAGTGCATAGTAAAGCCCATAAAACATCCAAGATGGATAATATAATAGCATGAATACTTCATAAATTATAGATACGTTGGAGACGTATCAGCATCCCCAAGCTTAATTCCTGCTCGTCCTCGAGTAGGTAAATGATAAAAGAAATAATTTATGAAGTGTGAATGCTAGCAGGTGCACAAGTTTGATCAATGATAATTTCAATCACCTTTTCTAGCATCATTATATGTCATAACAGTAGCTCAACTCATAAAACTTTGCATGATCAAGTAACAAACTATTCACATGTTAAAGTATAGATCATAAACTTTCTTGAAAACCATGTTCTCAGTCATCAAACAATTGTAATTCACCTTATTTTCAGGAAGAGTCTATGTCAGAGCTTTGATTCAGCAAACTTCACATACTCAACTATCATTTAGTCTTCCATGATTGCTACCACTCAAAGCATATTTTTAGAACAAATAGTATTCATCGAACACAAAGAAAGATAGGGGCTTAATGTTTCGCCTCCCAACCTTTTACCTCAAGGGTAATGTCAACAGTAATAATTCATGCTCAAATATATTTGAATGGCCATATATGCCTAGATCTTTCTGTCGGTGTACAAAAAGAGGGGTGCGTTTTGTACCCCTTTACCTATGCACGGGCAGTCGGAGCCGCGCCCACGGTCGCGCCAAGCAGAACAGGGGAGGTGAGCCAAGGTAAGACTGAAGCCCAAGATAATCAGAGCAACGCCAAGGCCAAGACCACAAGGAGCAGAGGGACGAAGCGGGCTCCCCCGGCAAGACCCTTGCCGGGGCAGCTCGCCCTACACCAACAGAGCGAGCCACCCTTGAGCCCACGGCCCCCAACGCCATCATCCACGTGGGGCCAGGGCTCGGGAAGGCACCTCTGTGGTGGCATGCAGATCTTTGTGAAGACATATTCAAGATCAGATGAGGATTAGAAGACGACGATCCTCGGCAAGAACCTTGCCGAGGAAGGCCACCAGACCCCCGGCAAGGCCCTTACCGGGGATGACAGCGCGCCACGGCAAGACCCTTGCCGGGCCACACGGCAAGACCCTTGTCGGGCCACCCGGCAAGGCCCTCACCAAGAACGCCAGCGGGGCCACCACCAGGCCCACGCCAACCAAGCTTCCACCGCCGTTCACATGCAGCTGCTAGCCCAACCAGCTGGGCGGGCACCCGCGTGGCAACATGCTGCTCCTAGGCCAACTCATCGAGCGCCTGCGTGGCGGCATGCAGATCTTCGTGAAGGCTCCACCACCGCGCCACCTCAGCTGCCTGCCTGCCTACATGGCGCCGCACGCATTGCTGGCCAAGGCGCGTGTCGAAGCGAGGAGGGGCGGCGACGGACGGGACGGGCCTCGCCCCCGTCCCCGATAAAGCGAGGGGACACCTAAGCTACGCATTAAATGCATCTTGTCCTGTAATACGAGCGATAAGCTCAGGGCACTGTACGCCTTTCCACCTCCTGTGTGCCATTGTGGCAGCCCCTTTCGACTATAAAAGGAGGCCCATGGCATACTGGAGAAGGATTCGGCTCTTTCGAACCACGCACTCACCACAGCTAGTTCGAGAGCTCAAGAACTCTCTGAAATACACCCACCAAAGCAGGACTAGGGTTTTACGCATCCTCGCGGCCCGAACCTGGGTAAACGATTCTTGTGCTGTCTACTAGCCCTGTTCTTCTCGCAACCCCGCGCCCCGGCAACCATAGTAGGGATTCTTGTGATCCCATAGGTGTCGTTTCCCCGACATCTTTGGCGCGCCGGGTAGGGACGCAATTGTGAGAATCTGATCTAGTAGTTAGCCTAGCAGTTCTTTGTCGCCATGGCTCCTAAGAAGAAGACGGCCACGGCGATCGGCTCGTTGGGAGCCAAACGGCCCGTGCCACTGCGGACGAGCAGTGGACCGGTCGCGGACAGGACCCGGGCCGCGGTCCGCGAGCAGCAGCATCGCCCAGGCAGTCAGAGCCTGGCGAGCGGCGTCATTCGCGCGGCAGACGACCGGCCGCACGTCGCCGGATCCAAAGACGGAGCCCCCCCCCCCGCAGGCGGCGCGGGGCCCTCCAGGGGTGTCGTTGTGCCACCTTCGGGCGGCGCAGCGACCTCCAAGACGCCAACACCGGCGACCACCGCGCGCTCTTCCCATGGTGTGCGCGCCAAGCAGCGTCACCACGTTGGTGACCCTGGGCACCGCCGTGGGAAGAGCCCTGTGCGCCATCCGCAAGATGAAGGGGTTCAGCACGCTCGCCGAAGCGCTGGCGAAAATGGCACGCAGCCACTGGGTCGTAACGGAGCTCCTTCTAACGTAGTTAGAAGTTGAAGCACGCCGCGATCCACGCAGCTGTCGCCACCGCCCACGCCAGCGGAAGCACAAGGCGCGGCCCCCGACAGAGTCTGATGCCACCAAGGCAGTGCCCGCGCAGTCAAGTGAGGTGGTGCAGAAGAAGAAGATGATGCAGCACCCGGTTTACTTCGTCAGCTCCCTCTTGCAGGGGGTTAGGTCGAGGTATTACGGTGTGCAAAAGTTGCTCTTCGGCCTCCTTATGGCCTCGAGGAAGCTGCGTCATTACTTCCAAGCCCACGAGATCACTGTCGTCACCCGCCTCCCGTTGCAACGGATACTGCATAACCCAGATGCAACCGGAAGGATTGTGGAATGGGCCTTGGAGCTGTCAAGTTTCGGTTTGAAGTTTGAAAGTACCTCGACAATCCAGAGCAGAGTCTTGGCGGAGTTCATTGCAGAATGGACCTCAACACCTGACGAAGAAATCCAGGAGACCACTCTCCGCGGCAAGGAAGCAGACCGCGACTGGATCATGTACTTTGATGGGGCTTTCTCGCTGCAAGGCGCCGGTGCCGGTGTGCTGCTCGTCGCGCCCACCGGAGAGCACCTCAAGTACGTGATCCAGATGCACTTCCCCAGGGAGATGTCCACCGACAACACTGCTGAGTACGAGGGATTGCTCGCCGGTCTCAGGATCGCGGCAGACCTTGGGGTTAAGAAGCTCATCATCAGGGGAGACTCGCAGCTTGTTGTTAGGCAGGTCAACAAGGATTACCAGAGCCCATTGATGGAGGCCTACGTAGATGAGGTGAGGAAGCTAGAGGAACGCTTTGACGGTATCCAAGCGGAGCACGTCCCCCGAATGGAGAACGACATCGCCGATTACCTGTCAAAGCGTGCCGCATTCAAGCTGCCTGTGGAACCAGGTACCTTTTTGCTCCGGTTAACTCAACCATCCGTCGAACCATCAGCAGGGCAGAACAAGCGGAGGAAGTCAGGTCCCGGCAAGTACTTTCCTACCGAGCCCCCTGGGGCTGCCGGCAAGGGTGCTGCCGCGGACACTGAGCCTGCCCAAGAGCAACTGGCTCCGGCAGGGCGTCATGCCCTGGCCGTAGAGACAGCCCCTCCCATGGCGGAAGAAATGCCTTTGGTCCTTGCCGTCGAGCCCCAGGCTCCGGCATGGGCGCAGCATACCGTCCAATTCCTCCAAACAAGGGAGCTTCCTGAGGAGCAGGAAGAAGTGGAAAAAGTAGCCCGTCGGTCTGCCCTGTACCAGTTAGTCGATGACGTCCTGTACAGGAGAAGGCCAAACGGTGTGAAATTGAAGTGCATCCCCCGGGAGGAAGGACTGGAGCTGTTGGCGGAGATACACGGAGGCATATGTGGCTCCCACATAGGGTCGAGGGCCCTTGCCGGGAAGGCGTTCCGGCAAGGTTTCTTCTGGCCCACCGCCCTCCAGGATGCGACGACACTAGTAACCAAGTGTGAAGCGAGCCAGTTCCATTCAAAGAAGCTTCATCAACCAGCTCAAGCCCTTCAAACAATCCCTCTCTCCTGGCCATTCTCGGTCTGGGGGCTCCATATACTGGGCCCTTTCCCCTGCGCTGTCGGGGGCTTTGAGTACTTGTACGTTGCAATCGACAAGTTCACAAAGTGGCCGGAAGTGGAAGCAGTGAGAAAGGTGACTGCTCAGTCAGCCGTCAAGTTCTTCAAAGGACTGGTCTGCCGTTTTGGTGTGCCAAACAGAGTCATCACCGACAACGGCACGCAGTTCACAAGCCACACCTTCATGCAATACATTCAAGACCTCGGTAGCAAGGTCTGTTTTGCTTCCGTGGCACACCCACGGAGCAACGGCCAAGCGGAGAGGGAAAATGCTGAAGTGTTGCGAGGCCTAAGAACGAAGACTTTTGACAAGCTGCACAAGAGTGGAAGGCGCTGGATTGATGAGTTGCCGGCGGTTCTTTGGTCGATCAGGACGACGCCAAATCGAGCCACCAGCCAGACACCTTTTGCCCTGGTATACGGGGCAGAAGCTGTTCTCCCCACGGAACTCATATACGGGTCACCTCGAGTGCTCGCTTACGATGAGCTTGAGCAAGAGCAGTGGCGCCAAGATGACGCGACGCTCCTTGAGGAAGATCGTCTTCGGGCGGCTGTGAGAGCAGCACGCTACCAGCAAGCCTTGCGCCGCTAGCATAGCCGCAAGGTTCATGCCCGAAGCTTTGAGGAGGGCGACCTTGTTCTTCGGCGCGTTCAGTCGGCCAAGAATTCCAACAAGTTGACGCCGAAGTGGGAAGGCCCTTATCGGGTAATGCGAGTCACCAGGCCCGGCGCAGTCCGCCTGGAGACCGAAGATGCTGTCCCAGTGAGCAACTCCTGGAACATCGAGCATCTTCGCAAGTTTTACCCATAAGGCGCGGCTTGCCGGGCCTCCCGGCAAGCCACCTTTTGTACGAGCTTTGCCGGCAAGGCATGTGACCCTTTGTACAAAGCCAGGCGCAGACCCTGAGCATAAATAAATGAAGCGCTGGCGCCCTAAGTTATAGCATGCATGCTAGGTCGAGTCTCTTCCTTGGTTAGGGTTGATAGTGCTTAGCGGTGACTAACCCCTAGCCTAGAGGTCGAGTGCGCGTCTATCTGTTCCTTTTCTGTCCTCCTTTGGTTCGCAGGGCACATGAGCACTTGTGCTGAGCTACTTGGAAAGAAGGAAACAGACCGGCGTCCCGACCCCGGCAAACCAGAGTTGCCGGGGGCTGCAAGCATAAGGATCCAACCGCGGCAAGATGAGGTTGCCGGGGGCTGCAGATCCAGATAAGTCTTTCATCCTCTGTCATGCATTTCAGAACGGAACTGGGGCATGTGAAACCTCATTTTTGTCTCTAGGCTGCCGTGCCCCCCTTTTTCCTATACCTAAGGATTATTTCCTGGGTCCGGATTTGGTTGTCGCCGCGGCGGCAAGGAGGTAGAACGAGGAGCCTAAGGCCCACTTCATCCCTGCCTCCGCCAAGAGCGCGAGAACGGTCGAGTGGAGTGGGGGGATGGCAAGGCCTGTTGTCGGGCGAAAAACATTTATCTTAAACAATAACAAGGATTCGCTCCTTGTCGCGGGATTTACCCACGAACGAAAAAACCCGACAAGCATCCCTTTTTCATTAAAAACATCCCATACAGGTACACTTCGTACGGAATGAAAAACATGAGCAAGGGGATTACAAGTTCTAAATTTAACGAAGGCCCGCAGGCTTACAAACTAAAAAAGAGATAAGATGCTCGTAATCCCTTTCTTGTCCCTCTCCTCAGGAGGCAGGTCAAGGAGGCAAGAGGGCAAAAGGGGCGCCTAGGCGAGCTATGAGCAGCAGAAAGCACCAAGAGAACACCTCGGTGGCCGCCCACGGGTGGGCCGGTGATGACGGTGCCGGGAAAGGAGCTGGAAGACGAGGCGGCAGGACCGGCAATACGCGATGAAGGCGTCGGTGCCCGCGTACTCCGAGTTGACGGCCTTGCCGCCCGCCCTCTTCCTCTTACGCAGCCTCCCGACGCCAGCCGCCCAAAGAGACGGCCCCGAGAAGTTCAAGGAGCTGGCCCCACCCCCGGCAAACCTCTGCCGGAAGAGCGGCTAGGTGCAGATGCTGCTGCTGCCGCATCCGCCCAGGCGCGGGGCGTCCGACGCCTAGTCGGACTCGTCCCCGTCATCTGCTCCGCTGTCCTCCTCATCACTTTCGCTCGAGGAAGAGCTTCCATCGTCGGAATCTCCATCGGAGAAGCTCTCCACACAGCACTTCAGGTGAGTTCCGAACTCTCCGAAGACCTTGACGGAGAGCAGGCCATCCTCCATTAATTTGAAGTTGAGGACGAGCCCCGCCGTCAGGCTGTGGATGCGAGCGAACGTCTTCCACCCATGACAGAGGTACATGACCCGAGGAGCCGGGAAGTCGACGTCGACCCGCGTGCCCCCATTCCCACAACCCCTCATGTGCAATCTGAGGGATTGGGGCCGGTCACGCTCCATCTCCCAAGCAAACGGGGCGGGAAGACAGAGACGGCGACGCAGAGGCCGGCGCAGCCTGATGAAGAACTCGCGGGGCTGGTCTCCGACATGGCCTTCCATCGGGAAAGGCACGATTGGCGGGGGCGAAGCCGGCGCGCCGCCCCGTCCTCCTCTTCCCCGAGCACTACGACCTCTACCCCGGCCTCGCCCACGGCCTCGCCCCCTCCCCCTTCCCCTCGCGGCCGATTCCACCACCACGAGCTCAGGAGGAGGAGGGACGCGCTATCGAGCGGCGACCCTCGCCGCCACCGTCGAGGGACCCGGGTTCCCTTTCTCCATGGCGAGTGAAAGGAAGAAGCAGATGCAAGAGGAGATAGATGACAAAAGAATGCGGGACGCCATCCCCCCTTCCCCCTCTTTTTAAAGGGGCGGGGTCGGGGCTCGGCCGCCCCGCTCGGCCAATCCAGCCACCAGAGGCACAGGGAATCGGGACCGACCCGCTGCCCCAACCAGCGACGGCCCGGTTTCCCACCTCCACCGCTTGCCACCCCAAGTGCATGGGGGACGTGTGGCGGACGTGCTGAACCGAGGGGACGGGCGAAGCGACCTCTCCCCACCCCGTGATCGTGGGGAGTGGACGCCTTGAAGACCGCGCCCCGGCCCCGTTCAGTAAATGAGCCGCGCCTCCACGCCTCCCTCTTCTTACGGGGAAGGCGCGAGCCGCCTCTTTACTGTGATGTGACGCATGCGTGTGGAAACCGCCCCACGCATGCCGCCCACGTCACGCACACCCCTCCACGCCGCGCCACGCGCGCGAGTCGTGCGAAGCGCAACGCGTGAAACGTCTTACCGCGGTAAAAACCGCCCCGCCTGCCCGCGCACCATTTTGGGCCTGACCCAACAATGTGTCGCGCTTATGTGTGACCCAGGCCCGGGGGCACCTGTCGGTGTAAAAAAAGAGGGGTGCGTTTTGTACCCCTTTACCTGTGCACGGGCAGTCGGAGCCGCGCCCACGGTCGCACCAAGCAGAACAGGGGAGGTGAGCCAAGGTAAGACCGAAGCCCAAGATAATCAGAGCAACGCTAAGGCCAAGACCACAAGGAGCTGAGGGATGAAGCGGGCTCCCCCGGCAAGGCCCTTGCCGGGGCAGCTCGCCCCACACCAATAGAGCGAGCCACCCTTGAGCCCACGGCCCCCAACGCCATCATCCACGTGGGGCCAGGGCTCAGGAAGGCAGCTCTGTGGTGGCATGCAGATCTTTGTGAAGACATATTCAAGATCAGATGAGGATTAGAAGACGACGATCCTCGGCAAGATCCTTGCCGAGGAAGGCCACCAAACCCCCGGCAAGGTCCTTACCGGGGATGACAGCGCGCCACGGCAAGACCCTTGCCGGGCCACACGGCAAGACCCTTGTCGGGCCACCCGGCAAGGCCCTCACCAAGAACGCCAGCGGGGCCACCACCAGGCCCACGCCAACCAAGCTTCCACCGCCGTTCACATGCAGCTGCCAGCCCAACCAGTTGGGCGGGCACCCGCGTGGCAACATGCTGCTCCTAGGCCAACTCATCGAGCGCCTGCGTGGCGGCATGCAGATCTTCGTGAAGGCTCCACCACCGCGCCACCTCAGCTGCCTGCCTGCCTACATGGCACCGCACGCATTGCTGGCCAAGGCGCGTGTCGAAGCGAGGAGGGGCGGCGACGGACGGGACGGGCCTCGCCCCTGTCCCCGATAAAGCGAGGGCACACCTAAGCTACGCATTAAATGCATCTTGTCCTGTAATACGAGCGATAAGCTCAGGGCACTGTACGCCTTTCCACCTCCTGTGTGCCACTGTGGCAGCCCCTTTCGACTATAAAAGGAGGCCCGTGGCATACTGGAGAAGGATTCGGCTCTTTCGAACCACGCACTCACCACAGCTAGTTCGAGAGCTCAAGAACTCTCTGAAATACACCCACCAAAGCAGGACTAGGGTTTTACGCATCCTCGCGGCCCGAACCTGGGTAAACGATTCTTGTGCTGTCTACTAGCCCTGCTCTTCTCGCAACCCCGCGCCCCAGCAACCGTAGTAGGGATTCTTGTGATCCCATAGGTGTCGTTTCCCCGACACTTTCCATCACATGATGCTTGCCAACTAAAGAGTAGGTTGGAATGAGAAGGAATACTACTGACTGTTGCATAAAAGTAAAAGATAGGCCCTTCGCAGAGGGAAGCAGGGATTTGAAGAGGTGCCAGAGCTCGAAGCAAAAACAGAGATGAAAATAATTTTGAGAGGTATGCTTTCATTGTCAACATAACGACCAAGAGTTCCCAATATCTTCCATACTACATACATTATAGGCGGTTCCCACGCAGAAAGGTAAAGTTTTTACTCCCCCTCCACCAACATTCACACTCCACGGCTTGTCCGAAACAACGGGTGCCGTCCAACTATGAACATTCCTAGGGGAGTTTTGTTTAAATTATTTGTGATTTTGTTTTTGATCTTTTGATCATAGGACTGGGCATCCCAGTTACCAGCCATTTTCTCGTGAATGATGAGCGGAGTCCACTCATCGTGAGAATAACCCACCTAGCATGGAAGATACTGACAGCCCCTAGTCGCTACATGAGCGATTCGGGCATACAAAACAGATTATTATTTGAAGGTTTAGAGTTTGGCACATGCAAATTTACTTGGAACGGCAGGTAAATACCGCATATAGGTAGATATGGTGGACATTCATGGAAGAAACTTGGTTCAAGGAATTTGATGCACAAGCAGTATTCCGGCTTAGTACAGATATTTTGGCTAGCAAAGGATTCTAAATAGCAAGCACCACATGTTAGAGGATCCATAACAATATAACTTCTATACAAATATACCCAAGCATAACTCATTATGTTGTCTTCCTTGTCCAACTTCAACTAATTTGCTCAGGTTTGAAAATAATTAATGGGGCTCACAATCATAGAAGATGTCCAAGATAGTATATTTATATGTGCAATCTCTCTTCCTTCAATATTCTTTCATGAATTGTTCAAGTGACCAATACAATGTTTGCTAACCTTCAAAAAAATTACCACCTCTACTTCTTATATGTGAAGGCATTACTCCCCATGGGAAAGGCATATGAAACATATATAATTTCATATTTATGATATTCAATTCATTCAACCATTTACTCATAGGATATAAGTGAAGCACAAGAGTAAATGACAAAGTACTCCAAAAAAATATTACTGAAGATCAATGAGTAGTTAAATAATTATGTAGCTATGTGAAGACTCTCTCATTTAAGAATTTCAGATCTTGGTATTTTATTCAAACAGCAAACAAAGCTAAAGAAAAATAAAATGACGCTCCAAGCAAAACACATATCATGTGGTGAATAAAAATATAGCTCCAAGTAAAGTTACCGATGAACGAAGACGAAAGAGGGGATGCCATCCGGGGCATCCCCAAGCTTAGGCTCTTGGTTGTCCTTGAATATTACCTTGGGGTGCCTTGGGCATCCCCAAGCTTAGGCTCTTGCCACTCCTTATTCCATAGTCCATCGAATCTTTACCCAAAACTTGAAAACTTCACAACACAAAACTTAATAGAAAATCTCGTGAGCTCCGTTAGCGAAAGAAAACAAAACACCACTTCAAGGTACTGTAATGAACTCATTATTTATTTGTATTGGTGTTGAATCTACTATATTCCAACTTCTCTATGGTTTATAAACTATTTTACTAGCGATAGATTCATCAAAATAAGAAAACAACACACGAAAAGTAGAATCTGTCAAAAACAGAACAGTCTGTAGTAATCTGTAACTAACACAAACTTCTGGAACTCAAAAAATTCTACCAAAATAGGACGACCTAGATAATTTGATTATTGATCTGCTGCAATTGGAATAAGTATTTTATCACGTTCTGGTGATTTTAAACAATTGTTTTCGTGAACAGAAAGTTTCTGGAATTTTCAGCAAGATCAAATAACTATCATCCAAGAAGATCCTATAGGTCTTACTTGCACAAACACTAATTAAAACATAAAACCACATCTTAACAGAAGCTAGATGGGTTATGTATTACTAAACAGAACCAAAAAGCAAGAAGCTAAAATAAAATTGGGTTGCCTCCCAACAAGCGCTAACGTTTAACGCCTCTAGCTAGGCATTATGATTTCAATGATGCTTACATAAAAGATAAGAATTGAAACATAAAGAGAGCATCATGAAGAATATGACTAGCACATTTAAGTCTAACCCACTTCCAATGCATAGGGATTTTGTGAGCAAACAACTTATGGGAACAATAATCAACTAGCATAGGAAGGCAAAACAAGCATAACTTCAAAACTTTAAGCACATAGAGAGGAAACGTGGTATGATTGCAATTCCTACAAGCATATATTCCTCCCTCATAATAATTTTCAGTAGCATCATGAATGAATTCAACAATATAACCATCACATAAAACATTATTCTCATGATGCACAAGCATATAAATTTTACTACTCTCCACATAAGCAAATTTCTTCTCATGAATAATAGTGGGAGCAAACTCCACAAAATAACTATCATTTGAGGCATAATCCAATTGAAAACTAAAATCATGATGACAAGTTTCATGGTTATCATTATTCTTAATAGCATACAAATCATCACAATAATCATCATAAATAGGAGGCATGATTTCATCATCATAAATTTGCTCATCAAAACTTGGGCGACTAAAAATATCATCTTCATCAAACATAGCATCCCCAAGCTTGTGGCTTTGCATATCATTAGCATCATGGATATTCAAGGAATTCATACTAACAACATTGCATTCATGCTCATCATTCAAATATTTTATGCCAAGCATTCTATGTAATTCTTCTTCTAGTACTTGAGCACAATTTTCTTTCCCATCATTTTCACGAAAGACATTGAAAAGATGAAGCGTATGAGACAAACTCAATTCCATTTTTTGTAGTTTTCTTTATAAATTAAACTAGTGATAAAACAAAAAACTAAAAGATTCGATTGCAAGATCTAAAGATATACCTTCAAGCACTCACCTCCCCGGCAACGGCGCCAGAAAAGAGCTTAGTTGACGGGGTGTGAGTGCCGCTTACCTAGCCTCCCCGGCAACGGCGCCAGAAACTGCTTGATGTCTACTACGCAACCTTCTTCTTGTAGACGTTGTTGGGCCTCCAAGTGCAGAGGTTTGTAGGACAGTAGCAAATTTCCCTCAAGTGGATGACCTAAGGTTTATCAATCCGTGGGAGGCGTAGGATGAAGATGGTCTCTCTCAAACAACCCTGCAACCAAATAACAAAGAGTCTCTTGTGTACCCAACACACCCAATACAATGGTAAATTGTATAGGTGCACTAGTTCGGCGAAGAGATGGTGATACAAGTGCAATATGGATGGTAGATATAGGTTTTTGTAATCTGAAAATATAAAAACAGCAAGGTAACTAATGATAAAAGTGAGCGTAAATGGTATTGCAATGCTAGGAAACAAGGCCTAGGGTTCATACTTTCACTAGTGCAAGTTCTCTCAACAATAATAACAAAATTGGATCATATAACTATCCCTCAACATGCAACAAAGAGTCACTCCAAAGTCACTAATAGCGGAGAACAAACGAAGAGATTATGGTAGGGTACGAAACCACCTCAAAGTTATTCTTTCCGATCAATCCATTGGGCTATTCCTATAAGTGTCACAAACAGCCCTAGAGTTCGTAGTAAAATAACACCTTAAGACACACATCAACCAAAACCCTAATGTCACCTAGATACTCCAATGTCACCTCAAATATCCGTGGGTATGATTATACGATATGCATCACACAATCTCAGATTCATCTATTCAACCAACACATAGAACCTCAAAGAGTGCCCCAAAGTTTCTACCGGAGAGTCAAGACGAAAACGTGTGCCAACCCCTATGCATAGGTTCATGGGCGGAACCCGCAAGTTGATCACGAAAACATACATCGAGTGAATCAATAGAATAACCCATTGTCACCACGGTTATCCCACGCAAGACATACATCAAGTGTTCTCAAATCATTAAAGACTCAATCCGATAAGATAACATCAAAGGGAAAACTCAATCCATTACAAGAGAGTAGAGGGGGAGAAACATCATAAGATCCAACTAAAATAGCAAAGCTCGCGATACATCAAGATCGTACCATCTCAAGAACACGAGAGAGAGAGAGAGAGAGAGAGAGAGAGAGAGATCAAACACATAGCTACTGGTACATACCCTCAGCCCCGAGGGTGAACTACTCCCTCCTCGTCATGGAGAGCGTCAGGATGATGAAGATGGCCACCGGTGAGGGATCCCCCTCCGGCAGGGTGCTGGAACAGGGTCCCGATTGGTTTTTGGTGGCTACAGAGGCTTGAGGCGGCGGAACTCCCGATCTATTCTGTTCCCCGTAGGTTTTAGGGTATATTGGTATATATAGGAGGAAGAAATACGCCAGGAGAGCCACGAGGGGCCCACGAGGGTGGAGGGCACGCCCAGGGGGGGTGGGCGCGCCCCCTGCCTCGTGCTCTCCTCGTTGATGCCCTGGCATGCACTCCAAGTCTCCCGTATTGCTTTCTTTCCAAAAATAACTTTTCCGAAGGTTTCATTTCGTTGGACTCCGTTTGATATTCCTTCTCTACGAAACACTGAAACAAGGGAAAAACAGAAACTGGCACTGGGCTCTGGGTCAATAGGTTAGTCCCCAAAAGTAATATAAAAGTGCATAGTAAAGCCCATAAAACATCCAAGATGGATAATATAATAGCATGAATACTTCATAAATTATAGATACGTTGGAGAAGTATCAAGTTGCCACACCCCCTCTCACTCAAGAAGTCGTTCTCGAGGAGAATGTGACTGTGCCCGACCCTCCTGTCATTGAGGACACGGAGGTTGAGAACACTGAGGCTGCCACCAACAATGATACTGAAGCCAATGACGTTGTCATGGCTGAAGACAATGTGGAGCCTGAAGCCAATGTTGTGCCTAAAGCTCAGGTGCAACCTGAAGCCCATGTGGATGCTGCTGCCACTATTCCAGCCCCAAGGCCTCACACAATTGAGCAGGCCTATAATCGTGGTGAACTTGTCACAGTTCGGTGGCCCATCTTGGTGCCTCCCACTGCTCCAGGACCTCAATATGACTATCATGTGGAGCAGAGGCCACAAGTTCAGAAGCCAAAGCCCAGGCTGCCAAGGCTTCCAGGTGCTGCAACCTCCCCAGGATCGTTCAGTGTGAACAGTTCAGAGCCCACAAGACCTTCTTTGATAGTGCCAAGAATCCTTACTCGAAGCCAAAGATCTCTTCTGATCGCTTCTGGAGCTATCCTCAGCGCAGCTACTACTCTTGCATCCTATATAATCAAGGGCGAATCTTTCAACACATGCGCCTTGATTGTGAAGCTATTGCTGGGCTACCCTGTTTGGAAGAAGCTCTTGACTGCTTCAGAGAGGTTGGTCTTCTACAGTTCGTCACTGACAAAGAACACTGGAATGAAGAGCTCCTCCTGCAGTTCTACACCACACTTCACATTCGTGGCTACAACAGGGATCCGAAGACATGGGTCCTTGAGTGGATGTCAGGCGATGTACACCATGAAGCCAAAGCTCAAGACATTATTGAGCTTACTTCCCTGCCCACTCCAGGTGAACTCTAAGAGCCTGGTTGTCAGCTACACCAAAATGAACTGCAGAGTATCTTCCAGCGGCCTGAACCAAATATGAGTCAGATGCTCAGCATGATGAAGCCACTACCTCAAGATGCTGATTATCCCAAGGAATTCTTTGTCAAGGACCTTGAGTACCTGCCCCGCACAATCTATCATATTCTGAGGCATACTCTTTGGCCCACCAGGGGACACTCAGCTGAAGCCAAACTTGAAGGAGCCATGAAGACTTTGGTGTTCTATATTGTCAATGGCATCAGATTCAATTCTCAGGATTTCTTCATCAGACAATTGGCTGCACCTGGAATTGATCTATTTGGCTTGAAGTTTTATGCTCCATGGGTGATGCGCCTAATCAAGCTTCACTCCTCTGTAGATTATAAGCCCTCAGCATGCAACCATCTTGTCTTTTTGCCTGAGCTTGATATGTCTGTCGAAGCCATCTACCCTGAGCCTGCCAAGGAGCCAATTTATCTTCATAATGTTGATCGCCAAAGCTTCACGCAACCAATTGAGGGAGTTCTTGCTGCAACTCATGTCTATCCTCTGGCTGGAAATATGCGTGCACCTCATCGTGCTGACACTGAAGCCACTGAAAGCATCATTGCTCAAAGCGATCTCGTGTACTCAATGACTGAGAGCTTCTTGTGGCCTTACATCATAAACAGGATAGACACCATGACTAGCTAAAGCGTCAGATGCAGAGCCTCTTGGTGGACGTTAATTGCATTCGCAATCTTGCCACCAAGAACGCATTCGTCGCACATGAAGCCTGTCGGCGGTCTTGGAAGAGTCTTACATTGCTATCCTCTGAAGAAGATCTTCGCGAAGATGGCTTCACCGAGCGCTTCAAATTTGATTCCACGCCTCCCCAGAATGCTGTTTTGCGTCGGACTCCATCCATAGAAGACTCTGACTATTCATCTTCGGCTGCAACTATTGTTGCGACAGTCGTCGATGAAGAAGACGATGCCACTTCACCAACCATGACTTGGCTGCGTCTCGACACTGCACCAGGCCCCTCTACACCACCAAACTCCGACATCGACCCTGCGCCATCATCTGCTCCTTTTGGGAACGAGTAGATGCTCTATGTCTTCAAACCTTTTTGGTCATTACTGACAAAAGGGGGAGAAGCATATGAGTTGATAGTCTTCAAGCGGGCCATTATGGGTGGTTGCACTATATTTTGCCAAGTGTTTACAACTCTCGTCTTTTGATACATTTGGTTCTTCGGGTTGTAACACTTAAACTCGATGGTCCTCTGCTACTTTTTCTGCTACTTTGTGATGCGATGATAAATTCCGCATGAAGTCATTCCGCAGACGCCCATTTTTCATTATGCATGTCATTATCTTCACTATATCTTTATATGCATGATGAATTGTCTTCGTAAGTTGAAGAGGATCTCCACAAAGCAAAACCTGCCATGTGTATTTGCATTCAAAAGCAAATTACTTATATGCACATCTTTAGGGGGAGCCTTTTGCTACTTATGAAGACAATTCCTTACCCTTAAACTTTCACATACTTTTATCCCCGTTAAAAACTTCAACCAGTTTGTCATCAATCACCAAAAGGGGGGAGATTGTAAGTGCATCTAGTGCCACCCCTAGTTGGTTTTGGAGTATTGACGACAAACTTAGTTGAGGGACTAATGTGTTTGTGAGAATTGCAGGATAACACAGGTAGTAGTCCCATATTGATTTGGTTTACCTACCAGAGATGACCCCTAAAAATGTGTGAAGACAATGGTGGTCTCTGAAGATATTCATATTGAAGACTATGACATGAGAAGACATCGCATGAAGACTATGGAGTGCGAAGACATAGTTGTTTCGTAGTTTCCTTTTCTTCTTTGTTGAGTCATAGGAACCACCGCACTGTTAAGTGGGGTCCAAGTGAACAAAGTCAGAGTGACTGAAGTGATGCTCAACCAAATCCTATGTCTTCGAGTGAAGACAATGAGAGCAAATCTTATTCTGAGCTGGATGAGTTAGCTTTACTTGTAGCCCAAGTCAAGCTGCCGCGTGTGTTTGAAATCTGACCGTTGGACACGTGTCAGTTCCTTATTGACCCAGGGTCATTTCGGACAAATCAGGTCGGGTTGCCTCCTGGCTATAAATAGCCCACCCCCTACACCATAAATTGGGGGCTGCTCAGAGTTAGTGCACGACTTTTGTCATTTGAGAGCAACCCACCTCCGAAGCATTTGAGAGAGAGATCCTTGCGAGGACAAAGCCCAAAACACCTAGAGCCAAAGAGTGTTAGGCATCACTGAAGTCTTTCTGTCCGCGTGATCTGAAGACTTGTTACACTTGAGGACTGTGAATCCTCTAGCCGGTTAGGCATCTCGCTCTGAGCATCCAAGAGTCATTATGGATTGCCTGTGAACGAAGTCTGTGAAGGTTTGGAAGTCACCTTGAAGACTTACCAGAGTGATTGGCCAAGGACTAAGTGTCCTTAGCTCAAGGGGAATAAGGTGAAGACGCGGTCTTCTGAGTTAAATCTCAGCCTCCCTAACTAGATGTACAGTTGTCACAGCAACTGGAACTGGTCCAACAAATCCCTGTCCTCCCCAAGCAACTGGTTCTATCTCATATCTCCCTTTACTTACAATTTGTCTTCGTGAAGTCATTGCCTGCTTGCTTTATCTGATTGACTTCACTGTGTGAAGACTGTTGTTGTTTGGCTTCATACTATCTTCCATCCTGATCCATACTACTTAGCTGATAATAGTCTTCGTGCTTTTGCTTCATTGCTTGCTTGACTATGGCTTCTCTAGTGTAGTCTACCTTCCGCTGCATATTAATAGGTTCATTTCTATTGTTTGTCTTCAAAGCCCCCGTGTTATGAAGACTTTCATAAAAATTGCCTATTCACCCCCCCAGTCGATAACTAGCACTTTCAGTCACGTCGTGCTTTTTAGTAGAATGAGTCGCATCCTAGTTTTAATAATCGATAGGCTCACTTGTCGGTAACTATTTTCCCAGATATTTCTTCACTAAATAAAAAGGTTAATGACAATTTCTCACAACAAACAGCCGTTTTCCCTAATAAAGCAAACAGACACTCCTTTTATTCTCATCATAAAATAAAAAAATTAGTTCACTCTCTAACTCTCACCACACGGCACAACGCTGACACTCACATCTCATTCTCCCGGCATGCTCTCCTAGCGACGATATAGCCGCCGCCATCTTTCCCCGCCATGGGTATCACTGCCGCCTGCCCTCGACGCCATGTCATTCAACCCACACCTTCCTCTCATTGTCGTATCTCCTTCCGTCCACGGTGTCGCCCACCCCCTCCTCTCCTCAACATCTACATTGTCTCGAGATCCAAGGAATTGCAAAATTCAAGCAAAAGTGTTCAAATTCATTTCCCGACAAGACGCCTGATGCTCTGAAATAGTAGTCATATACTCGTACAATTTACTAAAATATCTAGCAATTTCTAGCCAGGATGAATGTGCGCCGCCACGCTAGTACTCACCCACCGAAGGAAGAGTCAACTGTTGATGTGGAGAGTGTTGTCATTACTAACAACAAGTGCCTCTAACTAAGTTTGACAAATAACATGCTAAATATAACATGGCTTTAGAGAAAAGCATTAATGCAAGCCTTATTGAAAGGCAAGGTTTCATGACACTATAAAATATGAGGCGTCAGTTAATGTATGTTTTTCACAATTGACAGGATCATCATTAATTTCTAAAAAGTTATATATTGCAAATAGTATAGCAACAATGCCGCTCTGAAGGCACGTTCAATAAATGAAGATTTGTTACTGGATCATATATTTACAAGAAATCTAACCATATATAGTAATGTCCCTGTGGTGATCAGTTCATTTTTCGAGAAGGGGAGCTTTATTACTTAAAAGGTTTAAGCATTACGTGGTGATCAGTTCATATATAAAACAGAAACATCATCGAACATTACCAAGCTTGATTTACATGCAAGCTGCAAAGTTGATTTCGAAACTATATAATCAAGCATGTTTTCTACCTGATACTAAAAAATCCCATAGAAATAGAACAATCTTGATACTTAAGATTTCCAAACATTCGTAAAGAGAAGATTCGGGAAGAGCGGATTTGTAGAATGGTCAATGGTTCCAAGTGGTAAGCTGGCTTTTGAGTTCTGCGACGTCAGGAAACCACATATCGACTTCAGCGCGACATTGCGAATGAGAATGCTCATTGCTTCAGCATTCAACATCTCACAGGGTCCTTACTGAATCCACATCTAAAATTGACGAAGGGAAGAGATTTATCATCCTGTATGACTGTTGAGTGCTAGAACAGAGAAATTAAGAGTTCAAACTCAGCACTACCAATTCCGCACCAGAAAAAGTTATGAACATAAAAGGAGTTAGCACTTGATAGTCTAATAAGCTCAGGACAGTCGGCATAACACATCCACGTTCACATTGTTAGGGATATTCTGAAGATTGCACATTTTTTGCCCCGATCGTACAGAGAGCACCGCACGCACTAAATGAAAAGGTAGATTGACCCTGTAGAGTATAACACTATGCCGGTTGAACCTCAATTGTGTGATGTAACTCAACCACAGTGGCAAGACAATACAAAACATGGACATCATTCATTGGTTATAAGTATGCAAACATGAGATCTAAACTATTGTTACAGTTACATAATCGGTATCTTTTCTGACAGCATTCATTGGTGTAGTTCAATTCAACTGAAACCATTGGCATTGCACTGCACGCAAGAATCGATGCGAGCATGAAGAATGAACAAAATATAACAGCATGGGAGAACTAATATGACAGCCTCTCTCTAATTGCCATGCGTTGAACAATTAAAAAATTCAAAAGAATGATAGCCTACTTCAAGACATATAAATTACACGCGAGTTAATATAATTATGCATACACATGTATTGAGTTGACATAAGCATTAACCGATTGGAAATTTGATCTTAAGCTACGCACAACAAGAATCTCCAAATGGAAGTTTTGTGCCTTGAATGTGTACATCATCTCTAAATGAAAAGATAAAGACTCTCTTCTCACATGAAAAAAGGAAATCCCAAGTCAAGATAATGGTCCTAGTAAAAACAGCTAGGCGCACTTACTTTAAATAAACTAAACAGCGATCATCAATATGAACTTCAGATTTCAACACGAAATCCTTAATCCGAATGTCTATAAAACTTACCAAATGATAGGCATGTAAGTAGCAGTAACAGCTAGCATGTGATATTCAGATAATTCCGTGCTTCTCAAATTTGAAGGTAAGTTATAGCAACGAATATTGTAGAACGGTGAAGATGGCATATAAATTAAAAACAGATTCATCACTTGATCAACTTCAAATGAAAATACGCAACAAAGAAAAGGAAAATCAATTGCTCAGGAATGTCCCGTAGTCTTTAGTTTAATTGTAGTTACTGGCCGGTTGTGTGACTCGCATAAAATGAAATGGTATGATTTTTTTTGCTGATGTGAGGCACATTACATGGGGTCACTAGTAGAAAACAGGGCTTTGGTTCGGCCAGAAAAGAGCATTAATCCCGGTTGCATTACGAAGCGGGACTAATGTGAGCATTAGTCCCGGTTCGAGCGGCTAGGGCACCGTACATGCATTAGTCCCAGTTCAAATGGGATCTTTAGTCCCGGTTGGTGCCACGAACCGGGACTAAAGGGTGCGATGCCCATTAGTACCGGTTCGTGGCACCAACCGGGACTAAAGGTCTAACCTTTAGTCCCGGTTCGAGCCACCAACCGGTACTAATGGGGTTTGAGGCATTAGTACCGGTTCATGGCACGAACCGGTACTAAAGGTCCCATTTTCAAACTCTACCACCCCCCGGTCGCCTTTTCAGTTTTGTAAAAAGCAAAAGAAAATGATAAAAACTTCAAAAATTAAAATCCTTCCAGATGTAGTTATGTTACTGCATGTACTAGTTAGGAAAATTTAAAAACTTAAATTTGGACATGTTTTGCAAAAAGTGTAGGGAAAATGTAAAACGGCTATAACTTTTGCATACGATGTCAGAAAAAAACGTATAATATATCAAAATATTCAGCACGAAAATCCGCATCCGATTTTGACGGCCTACGGCCTGTTTGCAAATTTTTAGAATCCTCAAATTCTAAAAGGAAAAAAAGTTATGCTCAAATTTCTGTTTTTTTTCGAATTTTTGTTAAATCTGGTCAAACTACTTATTCAAGAAGTATTAGTGTTACTAAATAATTATTCAAGAATATTAGTGTTACTAAATAATTATTTCAGTTTTTTTGAATTTTGGTCAAATCTGGTCAAACTGTGGTCAAACTAATTATTCAAGAAATATTAGTGTTACTAAATAATTATTTCAGTTTTTTTGAATTTTGGTCAAATCTGGTCAAACTATGGTCAAACTACTTATTCAAGAAATATTAGTGTTACTAAATAATTATTGTTTTTTAGAACAATAATTTCAAACTCAAACAGTGAAATGCGTGACTTCATGCTCAAACTAAATTCCTGAGGGTTAATAGGACTGACATCTTACTATTGTCAGGAAAACAACAAGTGCAGACTTGGAAACGAGGGAGAATAGAACCCGAAAGTTAAGCGTGCTCAGGCTGCAGTAGTGAGAGGATGGGTGACCGTCCGGGAAGTTAGATGATTTGGAATGGTGAGGGGTGATTAGAGATTAGAGGTTAAATTGAGCAGTGATGAGGGGTGATTAGAGGTTAAAATAATTCAGAAATTTGAAAATAAAAAAAAATCAAAAAAATTCAAAAAAAAATCATAAAATTTCCTTTAGTACCGGTTGGTGTACCAACCGGTACTAAAGGTGGACCTGCAGGCAGCGGCCACGTGGAGGGCCTTTAGTCCGGTTCGTGTAATTAAGAACCGGGACTAAAGGGGGAGGCTTTAGTAACGATCCTTTAGTCCCGGTTCCAGAACCGGGACTAAAGGCCCTTTTTCTACTAGTGGTCTAGCCGTTCAATTATTATGTGGTCTTGTGGGAAAAGCCTAGCATCAAATTCACATTTTCTTTAGAAAAATATAATAATTATATAGTCCAGATGGATAACCTCAATATGGTGGATGATAATGTTCTGGTCAATATACCAAGCATGAGCTAGATTACCCTTGATTGTTTTGTTCCAACAACAGAAATTATCAGACAACACGGCAGGACAAAACACGTTTGTTAATCCATGTGTTAAACATCTGACAACAGACACAATTGCTCAGATATTACCTGCAGAATTGGTAAGGACACGTTCGGTGAACAATCTGACACCAGATCACCTCTACTGCAATGAACTAATATTGTAGGTATTCCCTTATTTGATTAACTGACCAGCAAAACAACAATCTGCTCCCAGACCATACGAGAATCAAGGCTCTCTTCATGCCCTGTACCAATTTTCAGAAAGAAGAAACATTAGTGCCCATCAAACTCTGTGAATCTGATTGTAATCAAAGGCTGTTTGGTTGCGTTCAGGACCTGATGAGGTCATCAAACTCTGTGAATCTGACTGTAATCCTCCTGGTTGAGTAATACAAGTTTTCTCCCGCAAAAAAAATAGCTAGGACTCATCTATGTATTTTTAATTTTTTATACCACTGAGATGCAATCTCTGAATTTATTGTACTCCATACCTGACAATCTTCTTATTAAGAAGCACAAGAAGCAAAGTGATATGTACAACAGGGTAAATGCATTAGCTAGAAACCAAACTCATATGATTAGTCTATGGATCTACATGCATCTGTGCATAACAATGATACGTCGATGGACATGTGACTTGATGTTGGCCATCTTCATGGTTATTGATCTAGTTTCAAAAAATGTATCATCTACATGCTTGAGCAGCCAAAGAAAAAGATAATGACTTCCAGTTATGGCATGACCCTGCAACCAAAACCAGGTGCTTTTTCTAGATAGCACGAGCCACCAACAACGTACACGATTTCATTCTGTTGTGTCAAGCCATCACAAGATTTCACATTCAAAGAACCAAAATCACCTGCCCGTCTTGATTCAAAACTACTCACACTTGACAGTAAGAAGTGCAGTACATCTACCAAATCAGCTGTACTTTTCGAGGCAACATACACCATTTCACAAACTTAGCAAATGTAACTTATGTACCTGTAAGAAATACGAGCCCCACATTTCATGATAATGCAGGATGTTATCAACATCAATGAGCAGAAGCCTGCCAGCTTGAGGAGTCCAATATATGCACGGTACTTTATAATAAGGAAGCACTGGGAAGATGACACTGGTCTAAATTGATTATATCAAATTAGAATTATTTGTTCTTATATAGGATGACATAGAAATATTAGGAGATATAAATAAGACAAACATGACATCGTACACTGAAAGACACATTGAATATCATAAACATCTGCTCACCCAACTAATGTACAACAGAATTCTAGAACCAACCAAGAAATCTACCTTGCGCTCAAACCTACAGTAGTTCACCAAAAGATATGTCTACCTAATATACTGCTCCCAAATACAAAAGAATTTTTCGAAATAAGAGGTTTATTTAATGCAACAGCAGGAGGAATGATTTGAACATAAAGAATAGAATGAATCATGTCACTCACCTACAGAACATGTAGATTCGACCAATGCCGCAATTTGTGCGGTCTTCTTGCAAAAAAATCCAAGTGAAAGCTCCCGTCCTTCCTCCTGCTCATTACATCATCTAAAGAAGATTAAATGTTATTATTTTCCCCATGCTAAACTATGTATCAAGTAATCAGTTGAACGAAGAAATAACTTCTAGAAGATAAAGAAGTAGTACACCATGCTATATTTTCCAGTATATGTAGAAACTATGTTGCTGATTCAACAAATAACTGTATGCAGACCATGCTATATTATCCAGTATATGTACACTACCAAATCCGGAATGTCCAGTCTGCCAATCTACATAACAAGCATCCGCTAATCAAGACAAAAATACAAGTAGTACAAGCATCATTCAGGGGAGACATTGAGAAAAAACAACACAAATCTTTACCAAAGATTTTTCTCTTTAATTAGAAAAAGTTCATGCTTGGAGTCAAAACCAAACAAACTTTCATCACTGCACGTTGTCTACAGAGCAAACTAAAATACATGCAGTTCTTGTTTGAGATCGAAGAGACATGCACGCATATCATGGTATGGAAAGATGATAGAGTTGCAATCTGATGCAATCATCAAAACATGTTTGAGTGCCGTGAGGAGTTACAGACTGATGCCCACAAGCGAGGTAGTGTAGACGTCTTGGATTTAACAGGAGTCGGTCATCAACCATCACACTACAGTAAGAGATGCAAGCACAGTTCTGTTGGTCTGGTCGATGGCTCCATCGTAGTCCCAAGCATACCTGCGATCACAAACCTCGCTTCATGAAAAATCAAGACATAAAATTCTAATCTATTTGGTTGTGTTCCAATTGTGAATGAATGAATGTGCTTACTCAATCTGAAGTTGTTGCTACCGCTGTCGGTCGGGCTTACAGCGGCAGAAGCTGCAGCCCCTTCCACTCTGCAGTCTGCAGTTCTGCATCCATTGCACAGATCACAATCACATCCAACTCCATGATCTCAACTTCAAGCATCTGAATTCCGGAACAAAAACGCCCCAGGCCGGTGAAGTAGAAGCGGAATGCAAATGAAATCCTAAATGCAGTCCTCTACTATTTATCACGGATCTAGCCAAGAGGAACAAACCTTGAGGGGAGCAGCCTTTAGGGTTTAGAGCGATTCCATGGCCGGATCCGCTGGCAGGCCGCCTTCGAGCTCGACGGTGTGGATGTACTCGGGAGGAGCACGACCGTGGTTGGAGGAGATGCGCAGCTGGGAGAGAGGTGATCGTGGCCCCGACAGTGAGCTGCTGGACGATCTCGGGTACCCACCTTCTGTCGAGCTGCTGCCAGTGCTCCGCCAACATGGCCGTATCTGGAGCGTCGGCGGGTGAGGAGGCCACGGCCGTCGTGGCGCCGATTGAGACCCATGGCGGGGCGTCCTCACAAAGGAGGCGGTGGCGCGTGGTGAACGATCGGCAATGCATCTGGGGGACGGCCGCCATGGCTTGCAGGCGGCATTGGGGCGATCGTGGGGAGGGTGAGGAGCCTGCGCGGGTTCCGTCAGGAGGGGCTGGATCGAGAGAGGAGTGGGTTTTTTCGTGGTTTAGTGGGAGGGATGGTGTGACATGGGACAAAAAAACCATCAAAAAAACGAACGAAAGTGCTGGAACGAAAATAAACCATGAATGCTATTCACCAACTCAGACATTAGGAAAAGAGATGATTTGAATTTACCATGAAAGTACAATGTCCTCTTCCTTGATAATTAATTCGGCAAACGGTGCAAGCATTAACAAACTCGATCGTGTGGATGAGCATGGTTCGGTCACATTGATTTCGTTTCCTAAAAAAAATGCGTGCGAGATTATCTTGCCAAGTGTGTGGCTACGTGTCAACGTTGCACTGTTGCTTGAGATAATCTTGTTCTTTCCCTTTTATCTTGGAACGCAAAATTGCTTCCCAGCATGAAAAGGAACTAGGATAATTGGATAAGTGTGAACGAACTGTCTCTAGACGACAAACAAGTACTTTTGCAGTTGCTTCATGCACCAACGGACCAACCTTTCAATGGGACCATCCGATGAATTGTCAACTACGTACGATCTAGACGTTTGATTTCAGCTAAGAAGCAACTTAGGTACTCCCTCTGTTTTTACATATAAGTTTTTTTAGAGATTTCAAAACGGACTACACACGGAGTAAAATGAGTGAATCTACACTGTAAAATATGTCGATATACATCCGCATGTAGTTCTTATTAAAATCTCTAAAAAAGACTTATATTTATGAACGGAGGGAGTAATAAGATCCAGTTACGAATTTGGTTTACGGCGCGTTGAGTTTCTTTATAATTTCAGGCACACACAGCGTATACACATGTTTCGTCGGAATAAAAAACTAAACATCGGGTGGAAGTAAGTGTCACAATTACAATACAGATCCGCAATAACACATATATATAATAACTTTGAAGAGTCTATTTTAACGAATGAATACATAAAAGGGTGTTTCGACCGAGATACAACTCATAACAGAAAGCCAAGTATACTTTTTTAGAGAAAAGGCTCAGCCCGAGTCTAAAGTAGGCTCGACCTAACCCAGCTTTGAATTAACAAAGCCAAGTATACTTAGAATGGTAAATCATACAAATGCCTTCAAAATGCTTAAAGAAAAGTAAATGGCGTTCATATCTCAGCTCAAACCATTGCTGGAGGTATAACCAAGCTAGAGTCATCCTTCAACCAAAGTATACCTGCTTCCTGAATGTTACAGTTCGATTTGCAACATCTAGGGGAAACGAGTAAATTAAGTAAGATGAGTACACAGCTGTACTCACAAGACTTACATCAGATATATCGATCTATCTGCATATGCATCATTCTCAAGGAAGGGTGTGTATCCGGTTAAGCAACAACAAGCACCAAGCATTCTATAGAGACACTCTACAACTGGTGTCTATCAGAGATAGTGTAAGAGAGCGCATAAGGAAAAGAGATCGCATATAAATCATCCAGTCCTACTGCCAAACATAACACAAACTTGCATTCCCCTTTGGACCACCCACGAAGAAGAATCCCCAAGACACTCACATGGTTGACAAGTTTCATTTATTAAGGTTGAGTTGTATTATAGTGTAAAAGCTATAAAGATTAAGGTGGAGAAGTTTTTGCAATTATTAGTTGAAGTTGTTCAATGATCAAGTATATAATGTCCAATTTGTCCCTAACCGCGGACTCGACTATTCATATAAATTTAACCCTACAGGGGTGTACCATTGTTAAAGCGTAACGTGACTATCACTCTTAATGTGTACATTGTAACACATACCCCATGGAGGATCACACTCGCATTTCAGAGTAACTGCAGAGGAAGATAACCATGAAAACTTCTACGACGCTGCAAAATGAGTCCAAGGAGCAAGGTAACTGGGTTGTACCCAAATGGAGAGTCCGACCGTAGCTCTGAGCCGGACCCAGCCATTGTGTGTTGGGCCAGGATCATCTAGAGCCCATCAGGAATAACCGCGTGCCACACCACAATTCCTATATGTATATCCTGGGAACCCAACCAACCATCAACATCGTAAATAACATAATAAGAAATAGCATGTAAGGTGTGTACGCCAAATAGAAATCCAAACTATGCTTCTGGACAAGTCTGTGGACTGTGGTGGCCCATGTACCCCCCCCCCCCCCCCCCCCCCGAATGAAAGTTTGGCACGCTCATCTTGGTTCAAAATAACAAGACCTTGGTTCCTAGGGTGTCTCGAGTGGAACAAAACACCGATGCCACTAAGCATTGCCTCTCACTGTCGTCTTTTATTACAAATTAACAATAATAATATTCATAGCATAAAGGAATTTACCAGAGCCAGGTTCAATTGCCCATAAGCAGGATAAGCATGTATCAACATGGTATAAACATAAAGATCCTAAACATGTATAATACTGAAGGACAACCTGAACATAGATTCTAAAACAAACAAGCAAGGCGTACTATGACAAGTAATACAAAGGGGTACAAAATGAGGCCATGCAAAAGGAATAGGCATCGATCCACTAAAGCATCGTAAAATCCTAGTGCAAGAAAATGGGAGATCGCATGGATAAGTCATGATCAAGGGAGGTTGCTTGTTTTCAGTTCGAGCAGGCGGTTGCGGCAAGTCAGCCTCCGGTGTGAAATCAGAAGACAAATCACTAGCGTGCACGTAAGAGGAGTCGCCATTGGAATCTATAGGTAATAAGCAAACCGGCAAGAAAATATAAACAATCATAAGTAACCAGTGAAATGCACAATCAAATTATGCATGCCATTTTAATATGCTGGAATTAAAGCTCAAACTAGCCTATCCAATTTAAGTGAAGTTGGAGAACATAAGACAATAGTTTTCCAAAAGAACTTCACATGCATATTAAAGTAAAAGTGGAATTACTACAGAACAGAAGGTTAAATTTTTTTTTTTTTGACATGCATGATAATGTCATGGTTTCTTCTCCGGCTTCTTAGAAGTAACTAGATTGCTTATGTTTTATGTTTTTGTTTGTTTGTTTCAATGCTTTGTAAAAAAAATAAGTCTAATATAATTGAAATCAGAGAAGGAGCTCTTTTATTCAAAATAAAAGTAAAATAAAACATATTTTTTCACTAAGACACACTGAAAATTTCAAACATTTTTGTTGACCAGGAAGATGCCGGAACATCAAGATGCATTTTTTTACAAAACACCTGATGTGATGGACCCATGCAGAAGTAATCCCATGTGTAAAAACTAATGATATCTCGAGAATTTCATCGAAAAAAATGATATCTCGAGAAAGATGAGAGATAAGGTGAGGAGGAGTGTGGCGCGGTGGTAATTGGTGGTTGGACTTAGCGGAGGCATGGGGATGGACGACGCCGGCAGTGGCCACCATGCCAGATTGTTCCAGATGCTTCCTTTTTTAATTACTCAACAATGAAGTTGTGGGAGATAAGGATGAACGAGAGAGGTGCGGGTATCCTTTTGCAAAATTGCCATAGTTTGTTTTTTATCCGTCAGATATAGATCGGACGGTCTATATTGCAAGATGGCAGGCACACCATCATCACTAACTCAGTTTTTTTTATAAAAGTAGAGAAATTTTGAACCTTTGTCGCCACATCATCCCTTGTCTCGCCAATGCAACATTTTAGCTACAATGTAAGGAGTATGTCCACCGAGTAGAAGAGAGAAAAGACTTCTCACATATGTGAAGAATGTAAAAGTGAAAGACGAGTACTTAACATTGATGCTCGCATTTTCACAAAGGTGAGTCTATGTATCATGTATGAGCGTCTGCGTCTATACTTTGATAAAAAAAAATGTATACAGAACATAATTAGAAACGAATTAGTGCATTCGCTCTACATATGTCGACTTCCGGCTTAATTCCCCGTTGTAAGGATATTTCAAGAGCTGAGACTTGAATTTTCTGGTTTCAGGTAGGATATTATTCTTCACATTCTCCTCACTAGTACACGTCACGTCTCAACACAACAACAGCTCAATGATTGCCCTTGCGGTCAGCTTGCTCCTCTTCCCCGCCGTGATGCCACGTACGCTGCGTCTCTCCCGGCAGCGTGCACATCACTGACAGACTTAATTGTTGCCCTCCTCTCTACAATCTTCTAACTGTGGCTCGAGTCCATCGACGAGACAATAGATTGATCGAGCAGCCCGGCGACGTGGCTCACCCCAATCCCTATCCATCGCCGCCAGGCCCAGCGATTTCTCCGGTTTTGACGCGGGACGCCATGCCGAGACCGACGTTGATCGACCCACAGAGCTGCGGCAGCCGGCCTCTCGCCCGCGGGCGCGACACCTGTGACCCGCGGCGCCGGTGGTTCCATTTCCATCGCAGCCTCGTCGTCTCGTACCTCTCGTCCTCATCGGGTAAATGCGGTCCAAGAGGAGCCCATGTGAGGCCGCGTCTGTGCTGGTGACTCGGTGTCGGGGCAAAAAGCGTTCTTTTGGCCCTGTCCGGCGCTGCACCTGGCCCGACGGCGACGCGACGGTGACCCGGGGCGACGACTGCTTCGCCGTTCGCGGCGAGCGCGAGGGGACAGCCGCGGGCCGTCGCCCGGAGAGACACGTAGGCGCGTGCGCGACGGCGACGTCCCGCGGCGTACGGGTGTGCGATCCCTGCTCGACCGGTGCCAAGTGTCCAAGCTTCTAGAAATTGCCCTGCGCCCATGTACCCGCGTACAAATTTGGTCGAGGAATCGATCGTCCTGTGTGTATGCATGGCATGCATGGAACGCCTACCAAGCTCCCACAGCCCACAAGGGCGGACACAAGTGGAGTGTAGGAGCAAACATGCCGTTCCCTGTGGTCATGACGCCGTGCTGATCGATGGTGCCGCCAAGTTGGCGACGTGGGTGGCATCCGGCCTACGAAACGGGGCGGACGCACAACCTTGGATCAACGGGTGGCTTCAAATTCACAGATCGTTAACAACACGGCTTAACTGGAAACTATACATGGACGACCGGCCGGCCTGTACATGACAGGCCGAACTAGGAACTCTGCCGACCTCAAGGTCCAAAAATTCCTGACCGGATCGCTGCATCCCACAGCGACAGCCGAGCAGCAGAGCTAGCAGAGATCGAAAGGCTCAGTCGGACTAGGTCGCTGCATCACATGAATCAGACATCATCGCGTGGCCACCGTACTCCGTGATCGCCTTCGCCATTTGACTTCACGCGCGGTTGCTGTAGCAACTAGCAAGGCCACCTTTTGCGTTTCAATTCTAGCTGCTGCTTCATTCACTCTGATCGGGACGAGAGGCCATTACGATGAGCATGGCCCCTCCCCAACGTGGGGATTCTTCGGGACGGGACGGACTGACCCAACTGACTATGCTTTTGTTTCCTGTGTGTATCACCACGTACCTTTTTCGTAGTAGAGTACCTAGCACAACTAGACAAGCACTCCCTCCGTCCGAAAAAGTTATGTATCTAACACCAAATTTGTGCTAGATACATTTATTTGAAAAACAAACTTGGGACAAAGTTTTTCGGACGGACGGAGTAGCAACCATCAAATCAACTGATCGAACATCACAGAAACCAAGTTAAGTTCGGTCGAGGAAGAAGGGAGCATCTCAGAGAACAGTTTTTTTAAAAGACACAGAGAACAGAGGCTAGCTATCTATACAACTTCCTAGCATCATGTGAACAAACAAACAGGATGGGCCATGGATCGTCAAATCAGAGGACCGATCATGAGCCATGAGCCATGCATGAATGCATTTTCTCTAGATGGTCACTCTCGAAACGACTGATCATGAGTCATGGAGGCAGATGCTCATGAGTCACGTTCACTTCTCTCTCTCTCTCTCTCTCTCTCTCTCTCTCTCTCTCTCTCTCTCTCTCTCTCTCTCTCTAGATGGTCAGTCATGAGAGGACCATGGGGAGCCGGACGTTGCGCGCAACGTGACACGGGAGGTAGGTTGTGGTCGGTAGCAGGGTTGCTGTAGCGTACAGAGATGTCAGCTCATGTGTTGTGTGGCCATGGCCCTGGGGGCTCACACCATTGGCCCTAGCCGTGCATGCATGGCCACCCTTTGACTTGGGCAAGCATCCAATTCCTCAGCTGGCTGGCTGCCATGCATCTCGCTACCCACTGCCCTACCAAGTACCGCGACGTGCCCAATCCAGATGCATAATTGGCAATCATGTTCCCTTTTAAATTTCTCGTTCGATTTTTTTGTGAAAATACAATGTCATTTTCCTGGACGACTAATTTCAGCAAACAGTGCAAGCATAAGCAAACTTGATCGTGTTTTTTTCTTTCTTTCGAAAAGGAATTCGGTCGTGTGGATGAGCATGGTCTGATCACATTAATTTTGTTTCGAAATTTTTGGGTGGAAGAATATCTTGTCAAGTGTGTGTGTGACTACGTGCCACTTTTGCACTGTTGCTTGAGATAATCTTATTCCTTTCCCCTTTATCTCGAGCGCAAAATTGTTTCTGTGCATGAAAAGGGACTAGGATAAGTGTGAACGAGCTAGTCTCTAGTCTCTAGACGACAAACAATTACTTTTGCAGTTGCTTCCCGCACCAAACTTTCTATGGGACTTTCATGGGACCATTGGATGAAGTCTCAACTTCGATCTAGACCCTTGATTTCAGCTAAGAAGCAACTTATAGCTACGAATTTGGTTTACAGTGCGTTGACCTATTATTTATCTACTCCTCGCGGTAGCGGGGTTAGAGTTTCTCGCCTTGCGTACGCGACTGCGAGATTTGGCATTACATTCTTCAGGTTGATTTAAGGGTTCAACAGCGATTATTGCTACTTCGGAGCACTGGTTCTTATAGGCGTGTGTTGTTCGCACACGAAAATGTCACCGTGTACTCTTGGCGCCAGGGGTGATGCACCGCAGCTAATGTCGAAGGATACCCGGACGAAAGGGAGCTATGCAGGACATCTGGCAGGAGCTTTCGTAGACCCGAAAACCTGCTCGCCAGAGAGGGACTCCGTTAGGGCTCGCAGTGGCTATGGGCTACTCTAGGTCAATTCGCTCACCCCTAGAGCCTTGTGGATCCTCATCCCACTGGCATGGAGGACTTAAGAAAGAACGAGAAGCATGATACAAGGATAGAAGATAAAGATACATGAACACTAAAAGTATGATGGATCGATTGGTGTTGTTCAACTAGCCATCATCTCTTACATATATATGAGGTGGTTGAACTTCCCGTGCAAACAAAGGTCTCATCTGGGCTTTCTTTACAAGAAAAATACAACAGTTCACGTCTCAAAACCTTTGTTGTAGTCTAACTCGGATTCAGCCCAGACATGACTGGTACTTGTGTCCTCCCTGTGCTAGTAGTAGAAATAACATACGAACTCAAATCGAGATGGTCCAAGTATCAAATTGCGCGCCTCGACGAGACGAACAATTCTCATGCTGGATCACTTTTCCATATAAGGATATCTTGATGCCTCTAAGCGTCAGCTTCAGGCCGGAATCTGCCATGCGGCGGAATCTATCACGTGGCCAACTGGACTGTTCGGTGCTCGTAGCACCTTTGTGGGTCACATACTAACTCAAATGACAATAACCCCAAAAGCACAGTTGTAAGTTTCAATGATGCACACAACTTCTGTGTTGAACGCTTTTCCATCTGAGGTAATCTGGATGACTTTACGGGGCCATCTTTAGCTTTAGGTTGAGTTACTCGACATCAGTCGGATTTAGGGTCCTTCAGCCGGGAAAAACAATGTTCACTCGGGGAAAAACAATATTCACTCAGGACAAAAATTTCACTTAGATTGCCTCCACTCAGGTTACCCGATAGAAGTTTCACTCAGATCCCCCGACTGAAGGTTCTCTCGGATTTGAACATCGTCACTCGGATTTGCCTGACTAGATTTTTTGTCCTAGCCTTGTTTTGGTTGTACAGGCTGCACACATCCTCAAATTGGGAATTTGGGATGACTTAAATATCAAAATCAATCGTCTCGACGAGATGAAGAAAATCACATTAGAACATTACTTCATCTAAGGTCATCATGGAGGACTGATTGGCCGAACAGTACTCGGAATACTAAATTTCAGCACTCTAAGTACAGCTTTGGTCCCCAAGATCAGATCGGATGGCAATGACCCAAACATCAAAGTTGTATAGTTTCACCATACGAAAGGCGATGACACGTTTTCTTTTAAGTTCATCCTAATAATGTTTCCAGCCATTCCAAAAAACTGGTATCAACACATGCCCTCGTGTTTTTCAGCAAAGCCTGCATGTCAATTTTTTTTTTGCACCGACTTTGTTCTAAGGACGATGTCAACACCCGACCGTCCATTTTTTATATGTGATTTAGGCAATAATTCTATATCAGCCATTTTCGTGCCAAGTCTAATAATTTTATATCGGCCATTGCATGTTTTAGCCGCATGCGACGGGCTTGGGTGGAAATGCCTCAAATCATTAATTAGTTGTAATCCAAGCACTTGAAAAGAATACCATCAACAATCTAAGATCAAGATCCATATACCCATATGCATCTCAAAGGCATCCACCAAATCACCTTGTCCACCCTTTCGCTAGGATCTCTTAGATAATCTATAATGAGTTTCCTCCAATCCTTGCTTTTGCATGTGTTAAGATTTCATTAGTAGTCAAAGCGATGGGCCCTGGATTGGCCTCACCTATGTCGGCAAGACTATCAGCTATTGATGAATATGCAATATACTATGGTTAACGTGGTGGCCAGATGCTTGTTGCACGAACTCATTTGCTTTCAAATCGTCATATCTAGATATGACCAATACTAAAGCAGCCCATGGCTGAAAATTACCTCAAGACATGCATCAATATTAAAAAATAAGTGATTCATAAAAAAAATCCTTGGACATTTGTTGCATTACTAAACAATCAAATCACCAGACGTGTAACACCTATAGTAAGTAAAAGCTTCCACCCCAATAACAATGCATATTCGGCTTTAATCGTTTGTGCATAGCATACTCTAAGCGACATGAGGCTTAACAAAATAGCACCATAAGTAGAGACATAACCACACCTTGGTCATTGCCACAAATTGAACCATCAAAACATAATCTATATGGTACTGGAGATAGACAAGGCTAGTATCAATATTATGCATGTCATCAATCTGATGCTCAATAATGAAACAAACAATGATTTGGCCTCTCATAGATTTCAAAGATTCGTAGGCCAAATCATGTCCAATTAAAGCATAATCCCACTCGCCAATTCTTGCAGCTATGTTTCGGTTCTGCAACATATTTTGAATGGCATCGGTCATAATGTATCAATTCCATGCAAGCATAATATAGGTATAAGTATAAATTTCAATGAACAATCGAACTAAGGGCAATGTAAGAATACCACACCACCCATGGTTAGATATATTCTTAGGGTGACACATAAATATCGGCCATTACCAATGTACACTTCATCCACAAAAGCATGTATAGCCAAAATAAACAAATGAAATAAAAATTAAACATTTTGGCTCTTTGTATCATCGAAAAACTTTGAATTTTCTTGCTGCCCATAGTGCTTGGCGTCTTCATTGCAACTTTGATGGAATTCTCACTCTTTTGGTCGGCTGTGAGGACATGTGAATGGATCAATATGGTCGAGTAGAGGGGAGGGTGAATAGGAGACTATAAATTTAATCTTGTTTGTCAATTTTAGGGATAGGCGAATAAATAGGGTTCACTAGATATGCAACTAGCTGAACACAACCTGACAAGCAAGCTTAAAGCCAAATATGTTAGGCAATAAACTAATTAGAAAACCCACAAGCATACAAAGCAAAGCAAAGTGCGGGAAAGGAGTAACCACAAGTATGTGCAAATGCCTACAAGGACGGACCCTTCCTGCCCTTGGAGGCATCTACATTACTCTACAACCCTGAGGTCGAGGCGATCTTCCGAGCCTCTACTACCTGGACACTTGGACGGTAGCTGCTATCTCTTCTGGTTGGATCATTGATTGAAGTGAAGTCCATCTCCGAGTTGGCTCCTCTCGTCTTTGCTCTAGTTCCTCGCCGTCGACGGAATACCCGCTTGGTTCGGGACGGCCTCCACCTCTGCTCTTGGCTTCGTTACATCCAAGGTGTGCTCGGCCCAGCCGCTATGGTCCAGTACGTCGACCTACAGTGCTCATCTCTGTCACACTCACCTCTTGGATACCCCTGTAACGACCCGACCCGAAATCGGTCAAGTCTCTGTGTAGCTGTACCATCCCAAGATCATGCTGGCACACACAGTACATTGATGCAAAGATTCAAAGTTCAATCACACCTGAATTTATTACACGATTCTCATATCGAGTCTTTATTACATCATAATAAATTCGGCCGAAGGCCAACTCATGAGAAATAAACTAAATAAAGCTGCGGAAGCGTAGACGAATAGCGAGTCCATCCGACTCAAAAGGGCAATCGCCAAGCGTGGATCGTAGCCTCACTCCTGATCGGAAAACTCCTCTGCAACATAAGACGTTGCAGCCGTGTAGGTCAGCATTTTGAATATGCCGGCAAGTCATGAAGAGAGAACAACAATAAAACTACTAATACTATATGCAATTTGGCTGTGGGGCTCTAAGTTTCATAGTTTTGCGAAAAAGCCGGTTTTTCCCTACAACAAGGACTTGTTTGCAATTACTACAAAATTGTTGGTAGTAATTGAGATGGTTCCGCCAACCAATGTCTCATTCCCAATTATTAAATAACCCCCTCAATTAATTTATTAAGTTCAGTGTTGAGATATCCGAAATACTCCAATTCCAGAGGCTCATTTGTCCGTAACCGGGGACACGGCTAATCGATTAGGTTGTTACTCTGCAGAGGTTTGTGCACTTTACCCGCAAGAAACGTTCCCTCCTTTTAAGTCTTCGCACTGCCTGGTGTTTGAAGACGGGACGAACGAAACAGGGTCTTCCGAAGAGTTCCTCTGGGCCACTGCCGGTGCCCATCCAATCCTACCGTTCTTCTACATCTCGTAGCACCGTCCGGCCAGAGTCACGCCTAGGGTCAACCAAGCCAGAGCCCATAATGGCTTGCGGCTGCACAGGTAAGCTTCCGGTCAATGGGGTATCCATCCGTCTCTTCGTGGCTGGGTGAAGCTTTCCGCAAGATGTCATGGCGCTTCTCCATGCATCCCGGCCATCCGCTGGTTTCTCCAGGGTGCCCGTCAACCGTCCTCCACCCAGTAGTGAATTTTGAAGTCCATCTTGAGCTTGACGTCATGGGGTTGTCATCATCTTGACTCTGACATCTCCCTTATGAATCACTCAACCAACCCCGTCTACGAGCATAGCAAAATAAACTACATCGTCCCGGGCATTGGTAACAAGGGAGAAGGGTTCATCCTACCTCATGATACTACTTAAGAACATAACTTAACAAAATTCTCCTACTGCATGCATGGTGGGGAGGTATAATTCTAATGCAATAAAATCATAGGTATTGTAAAAACATGATCAAATGACTTGCCTGGCTGACGGTCTTCGAAAGCTAGTGACTCGTAATAGCAGGCTTCGCACTCCGGAAATTCTACCGAGTCAAACAATAGCACAAATAAGTATAGCACAATATAACATAACAGCAAGTTGAACTAAAACACCCACGTACTCAAACCAAAACCAAAGAAAAACTCGGAGAAAACAAATCAAGGTTTTCATCATATCAAGCAACAACTAAGAAATAGTTTTACACAACTAAAACTTTTCTTAACAGAACCTAGGCATTGGTTTTGCTAACTAACAGAAGGAAAAACATCATACAAACTAGGAGCAAAAAGAATCACATCAAAAGCTATTATAGAACTCCTATTATGCCTAAAACAATGCTAGCAAAAAAAATAAAATAAAATTTTTTATTCTACTATAAATAAAAGTTCATCCTCTGTAGCTACAGAAGCTAATCTAAAATAAACTATAACATAACAAAAATAAAATTATTTACTAACTAGAACAGTAGGAAAATGGTAGCTAGCTAAATAAACAAGAAAAACTTGATTTCGACATAAAACTAATTGTTTATTAAATCTAAAATACCAAAACAGTTTCCTACTGCTAGGCATGGTCAAAACTAAGCAGTAGCAAAAGAGTCACAAAAAAATAATAATCCTAACTCAATTTATGGCAGAAAAACTAATCTGTTTAAATCTAATATAAAACTATTTCTAATAATTTAAACATGGCTAAACATATTTTCTACAGAAACTACAACAAATTTGCAAACTCACAAAAAAAGAATTAACTAAAAATAATAAACCGACTAAAAGAAATAGCAAAAACAAAAACAGAACTATTCTGCTAAAAAAACAGAAACTGAAAAAAAACAACTAGCGCTGCTGGGCTATCTAACGCTCAGGCGTAATATAACCTAGAGGTGCCCGCGGCTAAACAGAAAACCGACCGGTTCGATCTAACAAAAAAAACAACCGTAAGTAAAACCGATCTATTAAATAAAACCGTACCCCTTCGTTGTTTCTAATCTAGGCCATACATGCGAGATCCAACGGTGGAGGGGAGCTCGGGCTTACAGCGTCGGCGGCGACGAACGGAGACGACGGCGGCGGCTCGGGCGTTGGCGGTGCGGCGGCTCCGGTAGTCGGGGAGGTCGGCGAAGACGTCAGGCGAGTGCGGCGGCTCGAGGGGAGGTCGGGGGCGGCCTTGGTGGAGCTCGGGGACGTCGGAGTCGATCGGGGCGAGCTCGGGTGAGCTCCTGCTCCGGCGGGCGGCGGTCGAGCTCGGGAACGACGGCTTCGGGGCTCCCTGGGAGAAGAGAGGATGTCAGGGAGACGAGGAACGAACAGAGGGTTCGGGTGGTGTAGCTTGGATGCAAGGGGGATGCTCACCGGTGGCAGCAGCGGCGGCGAACCGAGACGGCGGCGGCGAGATCCAAAGGAGGAGGGCGTGAGCTGTGGTGCGTTTCTGGCTTGGGTTTTTGCGGGGTTCGGGAGAGGAGAGCGAGGGAAACTTATAGGACATGGACTTGGACGAGGGGGCGACGCGGGATCGTGATCCCGAGAAGATCGCGGTGTCGGGCGCGCTCTGCGCGTGCTCCGGTGCGGCGTGCCGTGCGCGAGGGGAAAGAAAGAGGTGGGGCCAGCGCGTCAGTGAGAGAGAGAGAGGGAGAGAGGATCGGGCGACCGATCGGGAGAGGGTTCGGGCGTGCGGGCGCGCTGGGGCAGGCCGGTGCGGTCGGCTGGCTGGGCCGGCTGGCTCCTGGGTGCTGGGCCGGCTGGCCTGGCCAGCTCGGGGCTTTCTCTTCTTCTTTTTTTTTGAAATAGAGGGGAGGAAAACAAATATAAATATATATTATTTTTTATATAGGACATATATATATCAAAGTTCTCAGGGGAATTAATCCTACAACGTGAACATTTTTCAGAGGTAAAACTCAAACTTAAAAAAACATTTTCTGGAAATCCCAAATAATAATCAAATTTGAATTGAAACTTTTTGGCAATATTTTTCTTCTGACATTTTTGGAGTGTCATGTTAGCTCCTCTCATACTTTTGATCAAGTATTTGTCAGGGATATTTGAAACAAATTTTCAATGCCAAATCAAGTTCAAATTCACAACATAAACTCAACTGCCTCCGAAATTTTCAAATGCCACTCAATTTCAATCAAAATGCATAGATGCTTAGCTAATAATTGTAAAATATTCCAAATTGAAAATTTGGGATTTTACAACCCCTGACGTGCTTCGGTAGCCTTGGACCGCCTCAGGACAGTGTTCAACTAGCTCATGTTATGATGCATTATTCGTGGGTGCTCTGCATGCGCCGCACTGGCGCCTTACGTGGAAGACGTGGGCACCATTATGTGTCAAGATCTACATCTGGCTCGCTCTCTAGAATAGGTGTTGAACTGTGGACCGATGGCCCATAGGGGCCTCCCCATGCCGACTTGTGTGTCCTCTGCGACCAGGAGACCGAGCACATGCAACACATCATCATTGGCTGCTCCTTCTCTGGGCACGTATGGCACACGATCCTTTCCCGGTGGCGTTCTGCTATTATCCTTCCCTGTCTGGAGCTTGCCTTCCTAGATTGGTGGGCTGGATTTCGCGACCATGGCCCTCCAATCTTGCGTAAGGGTCTCTTGTGGCTTCTTATGTTGACTGCTTGATGGCTCTAGAGGCATCGTAATGGATGCGTCTTCGATGGACCGACACCTTCCGTTGCTCACGTAGTTTGCACCATTCAGCAGGAGGCCAAGCTATGGGCTAGAGATGTATCCAAGGGGCTCGACGTATTCTTACCCGAGACATATGCTTTAGTTGTTGGGCTGAGCACCCCTTTTTCATGTTTTGCTCATGCACTCCCTACCAACCCCAGACTATGTATACGTTGTTTTAGGCAAGTTTCACTTTGTAGCCTTTTCACTTTCTATCTATCTATGAGATGATATGCATGAAGGAAATATGCCCTAGAGGCAATAATAAAGTTATTATTTATTTCCTTATATCATGATAAATGTTTATTATTCATGCTAGAATTGTATTAACCGGAAACTTAGTACATGTGTGAATACATAGACAAACATAGTGTCACTAGTATGCCTCTACTTGACTAGCTCGTTAATCGAAGATGGTTGAGTTTCCTAGCCATTGACATGAGTTGTCATTTGATTAACGAGATCACATCATTAGGAGAATGATGTGATTGACTTGACCCATTCCGTTAGCTTAGCACACGATCGTTTAGTATTCTGCTATTGCTTTCTTCATGACTTATACATGTTCCTATGACTATGAGATTATGCAACTCCCGTTTACCGGAGGAACACTTTGTGTGCTACCAAACGTCACCACGTAACTGGGTCATTATAAAGGTACTCTACAGGTGTCTCCGAAGGTACTTGTTGGGTTGGCGTATTTCGATATTAGGATTTGTCACTCCGATTGTCGGAGAGGTATCTCTGGGCCCACTCGGTAATGCACATCACTATAAGCCTTGCAAGCATTGCAACTAATGAGTTAGTTGCGGGATGATGTATTACGGAACGAGTAAAGAGACTTGCCGGAACGAGATTGAACTAGGTATTAAGATACCGACGATCGAATCTCGGGCAAGTAACATACCGATTACAAAGGGAACAACGTATGTTGTTATGCGGTTTGACCGATAAAGATCTTCGTAGAATATGTAGGAGCCAATATGAGCATCCAGGTTCCGCTATTGGTTATTGACCGGAGATGTGTCTCGGTCATGTCTACATAGTTCTCGAACCCGTAGGGTCCGTACGCTTAAAGTTCGATGACGGTTATATTATGAGTTTATGTGTTTTGATGTACCGAAGGTAGTTCGGAGTCCCGGATGAGATTGGAGACATGACGAGGAGTCTCGAAATGGTCGAGACATAAAGATCGATATATTGGACGACTGTATTCAGACATCGGAAAGGTTCCGAGTGATTCGGGTATTTTCGAAGTACCGGGGAGTTACGGGAATTCACCGGGAGAAGTATTGGGCCTTATTGGGACATACGGGAATAGAGGAGAGAGGCCAAAAGAAAGGAGGCGCCCCCCCCCCTCTGGTCCGAATTGGACAAGGGGTGCAGCCCCCTTTTCCTTCTCCCTCTCCCCATCTTTCCTTCTCTCCTACTCCGGAAAGGAAAGGGGAATCCTACTAGGACTTGGGAGTCCTAGTAGGACTCCCCACACTTGGCGCGCCCCCTCTAGGTCCGGCCTCTCCCTCCCTCCTTTATATACGGGGGCAGGGGGCACCTCTAGACACAACAATTGATCTCTTGATCTCTTAGCCGTGTGCGGTGCCCCCCTCCACCATATTCCACCTCGATCATATCGTAGCGGTGCTTAGGCGAAGCCCTGCGTCGGTAGCAACATCATCACCGTCATCACGCCGTCATGCTGACGGAACTCTCCCGTGAAGCTCTGCTGGATCGGAGTTCGCGGGATGTCATCGAGCTGAACGTGTGCTGAACTCGGAGGTGCCGCACGTTCGGTACTTGGATCGGTCGGATCATGAAGACGTACGACTACATCAACCGCGTTGTGCTAATGCTTCCGCTTTCGGTCTACGAGGGTACGTGGACACACTCTCCCCTCTCGTTGCTATGCATCACCATGATCTTGTGTGTGCGTATAATTTTTTTTGAAATTACTACGTTCCCCAATAGTGGTATTAGAGCCTGGTTTTATGTGTAGATGTTATATGCACGAGTAGAACACAAGTGAGTTGTGGGCAATATAAGTCATACTGCTTACCAGCATGTCATACTTTAGTTCGACGGTATTGTTGGATGAAGCGGCCCGGACCGACATTACGCGTACGCTTACGCGAGACTGGTTCTACCGACGTGCTTTGCACACAGGTGCCTGACGGGTGTCAGTTTCTCCAACTTTAGTTGAACCGAGTGTGGCTACGCCCGGTCCTTGAGAAGGTTAAAACAGCACTAACTTGACAAACTATCGTTGTGGTTTTGATGCGTAGGTAAGAACGGTTCTTGCTCAGCCCGTAGCAGCCACGTAAAACTTGCAACAACAAAGTAGAGGACGTCTAACTTGTTTTTGCACGGCATGTTGTGATGTGATATGGTCAAGGCATGATGCTATATTTTATTGTATGAGATGATCATGTTTTGTAACCGAGTTGTCGGCAACTGGCAGGAGCCATATGGTTGTCGCTTTAATGTATGCAATGCAATCGCCCTGTAATGCTTTACTTTATCACTAAGCGGTAGCGATAGCCGTAGAAGCATAAGTTGGCGAGACGACAACGATACTATGATGGAGATCAAGGTGTCGCGCCGGTGACGATGGTGATCATGACGGTGCTTCGGAGATGGAGATCACAAGCACAAGATGATGATGGCCATATCATATCACTTATATTGATTGCATGTGCTGTTTATCTTTTATGCATCTTATCTTGCTTTGATTGACGGTAGCATTATAAGATGATCTATTACTAAATTATCAAGGTATAAGTGTTCTCCCTGAGTATGCACCGTTGCGAAAGTTCTTCGTGCTGAGACACCACGTGATGATCGGGTGCGATAGGCTCTACGTTCAAATACAACGGGTGCAAAACAGTTGCACACGCGGAATACTCAGGTTAAACTTGACGAGCCTAGCATATGCAGATATGGCCTCCGAACACTGAGACCGAAAGGTCGAGCGTGAATCATATAGTAGATATGATCAACATAGTGATGTTCACCATTGAAACTACTCCATCTCACGTGATGATCGGACATGGTTTAGTTGATTTGGATCACGTGGTCACTTAGATGATTAGAGGGATGTCTATCTAAGTGGGAGTTCTTAAGTAATATGATTAATTGAACTTTAGTTTATCATGAACTTAGTCCTGGTAGTATTAGCATATCTATGTTGTAGATCAATAGCTTGCGATGTTGCTCCCCATTTAATTTTTATATGTTCCTAGAGAAAATTAAGTTGAAAGATGTTAGTAGCAATGATGCGGATTGGATCCGTGATCTAAGGTTTATCCTCATTGCTGCACAGAAGAATTATGTCCTTGATGCACCGCTAGGTGACAGACCTATTGCAGGAGCAGATGCAGACGTTATGAACGTTTTGACAAAAGCTCGATATGATGACTACTTGATAGTTAAGTGCACCATGCTTTACGGCTTAGAACCGGGACTTAAAAAATGTTTTGAACACCACGGAGCATATAAGATGTTCCAAGAGTTGAAATTGGTATTTCATACTCATGCCCATGTCGAGAGGTATGAGACCTCTGACAGTACTTTGCCTACAAGATGGAGGAGAATAGCTCAACCAGTGAGCATGTGCTCAGATTGTCTGGGTACTACAATTGCTTGAATCAAGTGGGAGTTAATCTTCCAGATAAGATAATAATTGACAGAATTCTCTAGTCACTATCACCAAGTTATTAGAACTTCGTGATGAACTATAATATGCAAGGGATGACGAAAATAATTCCCGAGCTCTTTGCGATGTTGAAATCGACGAAGGTAGAAATCAAGAAAAACATCAAGTTTTGATGGTTGACAAGACCACTAGTTTCAAGAAAAGGGCAAAGGGAAGAAGGGGAACTTCAAGAAGAACGGCAAGCAAGTTGCTACTCAAGTGAAGAAGCCCAAGCCTGTACCTAAGCCTGAGACTAAGTGCCTCTACTGCAAAGGGACTGGTCACTGGAAGCGGAACTACCCCAAGTATTTGGCGGATAAGAAGGATGGCAAAGTGAACAAACATATATTTGATATACAGATTATTGATGTGTATTTTACTAGTGTTCGTAGCAACCCCTCTGTATTTGATACTGGTTCAGTTGCTAAGAGTAGTAACTCGAAACAGGAGTTGCAGAATGAACAGAGACTAGTTAAGGGTGAAGTGACGATGTGTGTTGGAAGTGGTTCCAAGATTGATATGATCATCATCGCACGCTCCCTACACTTTCGGGATTAGTGTTGAACCTAAATAAGTGTTATTTGGTGTTTGTGTTGAGCGTGAATATGATTTGATCATGTTTATTGCAATACGGCTATTCATTTAAAGTCAGAGAATAATCGGTGTTCTGTTTACATGAATAAAACCTTTGATGGTCATACACCCAATGAAAATACTTTGTTGGATCTCGATCGTAGTGATACACATATTTATAATATTGAAGCCAAAAGATGCTAAGTTAATAATGATAGTGCAACTTATTTGTGGCACTGCCGTTTAGGTCATATTGATGTAAAGCGCATGAAGAAACTCCATGCTGATGGGATTTTGGAATCACTTGATTATGAATCACTTGATGCTTGCGAACCATGCCTTATGGGCAAGATGACTAAGACTCCGTTCTCCGGAACAATGGAGCGAGCAACTGACTTATTGGAAATAATACATGCTGATGTATGCGATCCGATGAGTGTTGAGGCTCGCGGCGGGTATCGTTATTTTCTGACCTTCATAGATGATTTGAGTAGATATGGGCATATCTACTTGATGAAATATAAGTCTGAAACATTTGAAAAGTTCAAAGAGTTTCAGAGTGAAGTGGAAAATCATCGTGACAAGAAAATAAAGTTTCTACGATCTGATCGCGGAGACGAATATTTGAGTTACGAGTTTGACCTTCAATTAAAACAATGTGGAATAGTTTCGCAAATTCGTGCCACCTGGAACACCATAGCATAATGGTGTGTCCGAACGTCATAACTATACTTTATTGAATATAGTACAATCTATGATGTTTCTTACCGATTTACCACTATAGTTTTGGGGTTATGCATTAGAGACAGCTGCATTCACGTTAAATAGGGCACCATCTAAATCGGTTAAGACGACACCTTATGAACTTTGGTTTGGCAAGAAACCAAAAGTTGTCGTTTCTTAAAATTAGGGGTTGCGATGCTTATGTGAAAAAGTTTTATCCTGATAAGCTCAAACCCAAATCGGAGAAATGTGTCTTCATAGGATACCCAAAAGAGACAGTTGGGTACACCTTCTATCACATATCCGAAAGCAAGATATTCGTTGCTGAGAATGGATCCTTTCTAGAGAAGGAGTTTCTCTCAAAGAAGTGAGTGGGAGGAAAGTAAAACTTGATGAGGTAACTGTACCTGCTCCCTTATTGGAAAGTAGTTCATCGCAGAAACCGGTTCCTGTGACACCTACACCAATTAGTAAGGAAGCTCATGATGATGATCATGAAACTTCAGATCAAGTTACTACCAAACCTCGTAGGTCAACCAGAGTAAGATCCGCACCAGAGTGGTACGGTAATCCTGTTCTGGAGGTCATGTTACTTGACCATGACGAACCTACGAACTATGAGGAAGCGATGATGAGCCCAGATTCCGCAAAATGGCTTGAGGCCATGAAATCTGAGATGGGATCCATGTATGAGAACAAAGTATGGATTTTGATTGACTTGCCCAATGATCGGCGAGCCATTGAGATTAAATGGATCTTCAAGAGGAAGACGGACGCTGATAGTAGTGTTACTATCTACAAAGCTAGAATTGTCGTAAAAGGTTTTCGTCAAGTTCAAGGTGTTGACTACGATGAGAGTTTCTCACTCGTATCTATGCTTAAGTCTGTCCGAATCATGTTAGCAATTGCCACATTTTATGAAATCTGGCAAATGGATAAACAAAACTGCATTCCTTAATGGATTTATTAAAGAAGAGTTGTATATGATGCAACCAGAAGGTTTTGTCAATCCTAAAGGTGCTAACAAAATATGCAAGCTCCAGTGATCCATCTATGGACTGGTGCAAGCATCTCGGAGTTGGAATATACGCTTTGATAAGTTGATCAAAGCATATAGTTTTATACAGACTTGCGGTGAAGCCTGTATTTACAAGAAAGTGAGTGGGAGCACTACAACATTTCTGTTAAGTATATGTGAATGACATATTGTTGATCGGAAATAATGTAGAATTATTCTGCAAAGCATAAAGGAGTGTTTGAAAGGAGTTTTTCAAAGAAAGACCTCGGTGAAGCTGCTTACATATTGAGCATCAAGATCTATAGAGATAGATCAAGACGCTTGATAAGTTTTTTCAATGAGTACATACCTTGACAAGATTTTGAAGTAGTTCAAAATGGAACAGTCAAAGAAAGAGTTCTTGCCTGTGTTACAAGGTATGAAATTGAGTAAGACTCAAAGCCCGACCACAGCAGAAAATAGAAAGAGAATGAAAGTCATTCCCTATGCCTCGGTCATAGGTTCTATAAAGTATGCCATGCTGTGTACCAGATCTATTGTATACCCGACACTGATTTTGGCAAGGGAGTACAATAGTGATCTAGGAGTAGATCACTGGACAGCGGTCAAAATTATCCTTAGTGGAATAAGGATATGTTTCTCGATTATAGAGGTGACAAAAAGGTTCGTCGTAAAGGGTTACATCGATGCAAGTTTTGACACTGATCCAGATGACTCTAAGTCTCAATCTGGATACATATTGAAAGTGGGAGCAATTAGCTAGAGTAGCTCCGTGCAGAGCATTGTTGACATAGAATTTGCAAAATACATACGGATCTGAATGTGGCAGACCCGTTGACTAAACTTCCCTCACAAGCAAAACATGATCACACCTTAGTACTCTTTGGGTGTTAATCACATAAGCGATGTGAACTAGATTATTGACTCTAGTAAACCCTTTGGGTGTTGGTCACATGACGATGTGAACTATGGGTGTTAATCATATGGTGATGTGAACTATTGGTGTTAAATCACACGGTGATGTGAACTAGATTATTGACTCTAGTGCAAGTGGAAGACTGAAGGAAATATGCCCTAGAGGCAATAATAAAGTTATTATTTATTTCCTTATATCATGATAAATGTTTATTATTCATGCTAGAATTGTATTAACCGGAAACTTAGTACATGTGTGAATACATAGACAAACATAGTGTCACTAGTATGCCTCTACTTGACTAGCTCGTTAATCGAAGATGGTTGAGTTTCCTAGCCATTGACATGAGTTGTCATTTGATTAACGAGATCACATCATTAGGAGAATGATGTGATTGACTTGACCCATTCCGTTAGCTTAGCACACGATCGTTCAGTATTCTGCTATTGCTTTCTTCATGACTTATACATGTTCCTATGACTATGAGATTATGCAACTCCTATTTACCGGAGGAACACTTTGTGTGCTACCAAACGTCACAACGTAACTGGGTCATTATAAAGGTACTCTACAGGTGTCTCCGAAGGTACTTGTTGGGTTGGCGTATTTCAAGATTAGGATTTGTCACTCCGATTGTCGGAGAGGTACCTCTGGGCCCACTCGGTAATGCACATCACTATAAGCCTTGCAAGCATTGCAATTAATGAGTTAGTTGCGGGATGATGTATTACGGAACGAGTAAAGAGACTTGCCGGTAACGAGATTGAACTAGGTATTAAGATACCGACGATTGAATCTCGGGCAAGTAACATACCGATGACAAGGGGAACAACGTATGTTGTTATGCGGTTTGACCGATAAAGATCTTCGTAGAATATGTAGGAGCCAATATGAGCATCCAGGTTCCGCTATTGGTTATTGACCGGAGACGTGTCTCGGTCATGTCTACATAGTTCTCGAACCCGTAGGGTCCGCACGCTTAAAGTTCGATGACGGTTATATTATGAGTTTATGTGTTTTGATGTACCGAAGGTAGTTCGGAGTCCCGGATGAGATTGAAGACATGACGAGTAGTATCGAAATGGTCGAGACGTAAAGATCGATATATTGGACGACTATATTCGGACATCGGAAAGGTTCCGTGTGATTCGGGTATTTTCGGAGTACCGAGGAGTTACGGGAATTCACCGGGAGAAGTATTGGGCCTTATTGGGCCATACGGGAATAGAGGAGAGAGGCCAAAAGGAAGGAGACGTGCGCCCCCCTCTGGTCCGAATTGGACAAGGGGTGCAGCCCCCTTTTCCTTCTCCCGCTCCCCCTCTTTCCTTCTCTCCTACTCCGGAAAGGAAAGGGGAATCCTACTAGGACTTGGGAGTCCTAGTAGGACTCCCCACACTTGGCGCGCCCCCTCTAGGGCCGGCCTCTCCCTCCCTCCTTTATATACGGGGACAGGGGGGCACCTCTAGACACAACAATTGATCTCTTGATCTCTTAGCCGTGTGCGGTGCCCCCCTCCACCATATTCCACCTCGATCATATCGTAGCGGTGCTTAGGCGAAGCCCTGCGTCGGTAGCAACATCATCACCGTCATCACGCCGTCGTGCTGACGGAACTCTCCCGTGAAGCTCTGCTGGATCGGAGTTCGCGGGATGTCATCGAGCTGAACGTGTGCTGAACTCGGAGGTGCCGCACGTTTGGTACTTGGATCGGTCGGATCGTGAAGACGTACGACTACATCAACCGCGTTGTGCTAATGCTTCCGCTTTCGGTCTAGGAAGGTACGTGGACACACTCTCCCCTCTCATTGCTATGCATCACCATGATCTTGTGTGTGCGTAGGAATTTTTTTAAAATTACTACGTTCCCCAACAATGCAATCTTACGTATTCATAAAAAATAGTAGAATATAATAAGCTGGGTCACTCTACATATGTCGACTTCCGATTTAATTCCCTATTGAAAGGATCTCGAGCAAGGTAATCAAGAGCCGAGACTTGATTTTTCTGGAGATATTTCTTCAGATAGGATATTATTTTCTACTACTCCTGGCAGTACTCGTACGTACGACCTGTGCTCACTGTCACGTCTTTTAGGCAACAATACACAACTCTTTCTTCTTTTTTTGAACCGGGCTCAGCCCCATTTTATTAATACACATAGCTGAAATACAAGCTTTCCGAAAAAGTTCAGGATGAAAGGAAAGAAGGAAAGAACGAGTTCAACGCCGGACAGAAAACCTACTATGCGTGACTACAATCGAATCATACTACATTATGGGGCGAAAACCTGTCAAGACGGGCAAGTCATACCAACAACAGACTAACACATAGCATGCAGGCTACAAAAATGCTAAACGCACGGGCTCATTACGAGGGATTACGGGCCCCTCGTGAACTCTCTGGCTCCATCTCATTACATACCTGCCCAATATCAACATAGCCTGGAAAGGAATTATAGGTAGTTTGAAGCCAAAGGTTTCGACAGTTCAGATGACCTAGCAAACAGCAGCCAAACCAACACCGTAAACTTTCTCATGCCCATGTAGAAAAACATACTCAGTACGTACAATACACAGCTCAATGATTGAGATTGCGGTTAGTCTGCTCCCTCTTCCCCGCCGCGACGCCACGTACGCTCCCGGCAGCGTGCACATCACTGACAGACTTAATTGTCGCCCCACTCTCAACAAGCTTCTAAACTGCGGCCGGAGTCCATCGACGAGACAATAGATGGATCGAGCAGCCCGGCGACGTGGCACACCCCAATCGCTATCCATCAAACCCCAGCGATTTCTCTGGTTTTGACCCGGAACGGCATGCCGAGACCGACGTCGATTGACCCACGAAGCGGCGGGAGCCGACCTCTCGCCCGCTGGCGTGACACCTGTGACCCGCGTCGCCGGTGATTCCATTCCCATCGCTGCCTCGCCGTCTCGTCCTGATCGCGTAAATGCGGTCCAAGGGGAGCCCGTCCAAGTGAGGGGTGCCGGTGGCTTGGGTTGGGTGTCGGGTAGGGGAAAAGCGTTCTTTTGGCTGTGTCCGGCGCCGATGCTGGCCCGACGGCGACCCGGGCCGACGAATGCTTCGTTGTTCGCGGCGCTTGCGAGGGGGCCATCGCCCGGAGCGACACGTCCGCGGCGTAGTTGTGTGTGGGCGTGTGATCGCTGCTCGAGCGGCGCCAAGTGTCCAAACTTCTAGAACACGCCCTGCGCCTTGAAGCATCTACTCCTGCCAGACTATCGGAGTGTCCCTGCGTACAAATTTGGTGGAGGGATCGATCTGTGTCTGTATGTATGCATGGCATGGAAGTATGGAACGTGAAGAAGCTAGCCTACCAAGCTCCCACAGCCCACAAGGCCGGACACAAGTGGAACGGAGGCATCGCACATGCCGTTCCCTGTCAGTGACTCGCTGATGACGCCGTGCTGATCCATCGTGCCGCCAAGTTGGCGTCGTGGGTGGCATCCGGCCTACGAAACGGGGCGTACCCACGGCCTCGGATCAACGGGTGGCTTCAAATTCACAGACCGTTAACTACGAATTAGACAACATGACTTACACTTAACTGGCAACTGTACACGAACGACCGGCCGGCTTGAATACACACAGTGGACGGGACATGGGATCAAGACAGGCCGAACCTCGAAGTCAAAGATGGAAAGGCTCACTCCGACCAGGTCGCTGCATCACCGTACTCCATGATCGCCTTCGCCATTTGACTTCACGCGCGGTTGCTGTAGCTGGCTGCCTTTTGCGTTTCAATGCTTCATTCACTCTGGCCGGGACCGTGATCGGGACGCCAGCATACTCGTCGGCCCGCCCATAACGAGCAACTGCGGTTTTTTACATAGTGATGACATATCTTCCCTTGGGATTGAAGATGAAATCAACTGATCTAACATCACAGAGAAACCGAGTTGAGTTCGGTTGACGAAGAAGGGAACATCTCAGGCAACAGTGGCTAGCTACATATGCTACACTTGCTAGCATCATGTGCACAAACAACGGGATGGGCGATGGATCACCAAATCAGAGGACGGATCGTGAGTCATGGAGGCAGATGGATCACGTTCACCTCTCTAGACTAGATGGTCAGTCATGAGTGCAGACCATGGAGGGAAAAATTTCGTGTTTTGACCCTTTTGCGAAACTTGTTCGAGATCTGACCCTGTTTTGCAAAAAATTTGACATCTGACCATTTTTTGCCGCCAAGGCCCCTGGCGGTAGGGTATAACAGCCTACCTCCAAGGCCTCTGGCGATAGGAAACACCCCTATCGCCAAACTGGCTGGCGGTAGCCTGTACAACCCTACTGCCAAGGTGCCCGACGGTAGGTGCGAGCATACTCTATGTTCCATACTTAGGAAAAAAATCGGTAGGGTGTGCAACCCTACCGCCAGGGGCTTTGGAGGTAGGTTGTTATACCATATCGCCAGGGGCCTTGGCGGTAAGAAAACGGTCAGATCCCAAAAATTTTACAAAGCAGGGTCAGATCTCGAGCAAGTTTCAAAAAAGGGTGAAAACACGAGATTTAGCCCTCATGAGGAGCCGGATGATCTGCGCAACATGACACGGGAGGTAGGTTATGGTCGGTAGCAGGGTTGTTGTAGCGTACAGAGATGTCAGCTCATGTGTTCTGTGTCCATGGCCCTGGGGGCTCAGGCCAACTCCACCCCGCGACCCCAAACGGACGTCCGGTTTGACCGGATTTTGTCCCTTCGGGTAGGGCGATGGGGTTGTGTCCGGGCCTGTCCTGGGATGCGCTGGTCGTGCGCCCAGTGCGCGGCCGCATCTGTTTGCCCGATCCTTTCCGCCAGGGCCAAGAATGCCCATATTTTCATATCAAAACTAGTTTGCACGTCCAAATATTTGTCTGAAAATAAAAATAGTTTTACGACCAAATTGAAATTGTCTCCAATAAAATAGTTTTACAACCAAATCGAAATTGTCTTGACTGAACATAAAATGAACCAATACATCTATTGGTTGCCAATGTGATCCCACACGTGCTCAACCAAGTCATTTTGAAGATCCAAATGAGTGTGCCAATCACGCAGCTCACGGTGGAATTGGACAAACTGTTCAAATGTGGCCGGTTCTTGGTGCAGGGGCTCGACATTTTCACCTTGATAATCAAATCCTTGGTCGAAGATACTCTCATCACGCTCGTCCTTGACGATCATGTTGTGCATGATCACACAAGCAGTCATCACCTCCCAAAGCTTCGTTTCATCCCATGACAGTGCAGGGCTTCGAACGATACCCCACCGGGATTGAAGCACACCAAAAGCACGTTCCACATCCTTTCTAGCACTATCTTGCATTTGGGCAAATCTCTTTCTCTTCTCACCTTGGGGTTTCGAGATTGTCTTCACAAAACTTGACCACTGGGGATATATACCATCAGCTAGATAGTATCCCTTGTTGTACTGGTGGCCGTTGATCTCAAAGTTGACAGGTGGGGAGTGGCCTTCTGCAAGCCTTGCGAAGACTGGAGGACGCTGCAGCACGTTGATCTCATTGTGAGAACCTACCATGCCGAAGAAAGAATGCCATATCCAAAGATCCTGCAAAGCCACCTCTTCTAATATGACAGTGCATGCTTTGACATGCCCCTTGTACTGGCCCTGCCAAGCAAATGGACAGGTCTTCCACTCCCAGTGCATAGAATCTATGCTGCCAAGCATACCTGGAAAGCCTCCAGTTGCGTTGGTCACCAACAATCTCTCTGTATCAGCGGCAGTTGGCTTCCTCAAGTACTCCAGGCCAAACACCTCGATCACAGCCTGGCAGAACTTGTACATTGACATCAGACATGTTGTCTCACTCATACGCACATACTCATCCACCAGATCGCCTGAAATTCCATATGCAAGCATGCGGATGGCCGCGGTGCATTTCTGGTAAGAGGAGAATCCAAGCTTGCCAAGGGCATCCGTCTTGCACTCGAAGTATGGGTCATGAGCAACCACTCCCTCTCGGATACAATTGAACACATGTCTTGCCATTCGAAAATGGCAACGGAATTTATCCGGCTTGAAGAGCGCGGTGTTGGCAAAGTAATCGGCATAGAGCAGGGTGTGGCCTCTCTCCTTGTTGTGGTTCAAGTTGGGAGCACGGCCAGGGAGTGACCCCCTGTACCGAGGAAGCTGCCGTTGAATGTGGTCGTGAACGACCAGTGCAGCCACCACAAGATCTTCATCATCCGACGACGAATCGTCCGATGAACAAATGAAGTGGTGGAAGAAAAACTCATCTCCACTGTCCATACCTTTGTGGGCAAAGTGTCGAACACCTTGTGGTCGTGGTGGCAAAGAGGCTGCGATGATCACCTCGACGCAGCAGGGGTGGTTGGCGGCCGGCTACTGGCCGCTCTGGAGCTCTCGTCGGAAGCTACCACGGTCGCCGTGGTACGTCGGCGGCGGTTGTATCCCCTCTGCTACCGGCTACGACGACAACGGCCAAACCTCCTTCGATCGACGGCCAAAACTACGGCGAAAGCACGGGCGTGTTGGCGGCCATGTCAAGACGTGGTTTGGTATGGATGTCCGTGGCCTGCGCAGTGAGGAGGCGGCTGGAGAATAGCGGCGGCACCGGCGGGGGGCGGGGTGGAGGCGTTAGAAGCGAAGGGACTGCTAATGTCCCCGACAGGCGGGCCACGGGAGGACTAGGGCGTGCGGCGAGCCCGTCCGCGCGATGTCCGTTTCACCCCAAACTCGGCGCAAGTTTGGGCCGGGAATGGGTCGAAAACGGACGAAATCCGGACATTTGTCCGTTTGGGGCCGCGTGTTGGGCCGCGCTATTCGTCCGTTCTACTCCAAACAGACGCACCCGGACAAGATGGGGTCGCGCGGTGGAGTTGACCTCACACCATTGGTCCCAGCCGTGCATGCATGGCCACCCTTTGACTTGGGCAAGCATCCAATCCAATTCCTCAGCTGGCTGGCTGCCATGCGTCTCGCTAGCAACGGCCCTACCAAGTATGGCGCCGTGCCCAATCAAGATGCATAATTGGATACCTTGTTCCCTTTTAAATTACTCATTCGAATTTATTGTGAACGACAATGAATGTCATTTTCTTGGATGATTAATTTCAGCAAACAATGCAAGCATAAGCAAACTCGATCGTGTGGCATTTTTTTTCTTTCCAAAAGGAACTCCATCGTGTGTATGAGCATGGTCTAATCACATTAATTTCGTTTCGAAATTTTTGTGGGGGAGAATATCTTGTCAAGTTTCAAGGGTGCTTACCACATTTGCCATGCGGTAATATCTTGTCAAGTTTGTGTGCCTACATGTCAATTTTGCACTGTTGCTTCAGATAATCTTATTTCTTTTCCCTTTATTTTGAACGCAAAATTGTTTCCGTGCATGAAAAGGGACTAGGATAAGTGTGAACGAGCTAGTCTCTAGTCTCTAGACGACAAACAATTAATTTTGCAGTTGCTTCCCGCACCAAACTTTCTATGGGACCATTGGATGAAGTGTCAACTTCGATCTAGACCCTTGATTTCAGCTAAGAAGCAACTTTTTGCTACGAATTTGGTTTACAATGCATTGACCTATTATTTATCTACTCCTCGCGGTAGCGAGGTTAGAGTTTCTCGCCTTGCGTATGCGACTGCGAGATTTGGCATTAGATTCTTCAGGTTGATTTAAGGGTTCAACAGCGATTATTGTTGCTTCGGAGCACTGGTTCTTATAGGCACGTGTTGTTCGCACACGAACATGTCACTGTGTACTCTCAGCGCAGGTATGCGGGACATCTGGCAGGAGCTTTCGTAGACCCGAAGCCCCGCTCGCCCGAGTGGGACTCCGTCAGGGCTCGCACTGGCTATGGGCTGCTCGAGGTCAATTCACTCACCCCTAGAGCCTTATTGATCCTCAGCCCTCCGGTGTGGAGGACTTACGAAAGAACGACAAGCGTGATACAACGGTAGGAGATAAAGATAGATGAACCCGAAAAGTATGATGGACTGATTGGCTCGATTGCTGTTGTTCAATCAGCCGTCATCTCTTACATATATATGAGGCGGTTGGACTTCCCGTACAAACAAAGAGCTCATCTAGGCTTTCTTTACAAGAAAAATACAACAGTTAACGTCTTAAAATCTTTGTTGTAGTCTAATTTGGATTCACCCCAAACATGACCCATACTTGTGTCCTCCTCCGTGTGCTAGCTGTAGAAATCTCATACGAACTCGGATCGAGATGGTCCAAGTATCAAATTTGTGCGCCTCGACGAGAGACGAACAATTATCATGCTGGATCACTTTTCCATATAGGGATATCTTGATGCCTCTAAGCAGCAATCTTTAGCTTAAGGCTGGAATCTGTCACGCGGTCGGACAGTTAGGTGCTCGTAGCGCCTTTGTGGGCCACATACTAACTCAAATGACGACGACTCCAAAAGCAAAGTTGTAAGCTTCAATGATGCACACAGCTTCCGTGTTGAACACTTTTTTATCCGAGGTTATCCGAATGACTCTACGGGGCCATCTTTAGCTTCAGGTCGAATTACTCGACATCAGTCAGATTTTAGAGTCCTTCAGCCGAGAAAAACAATATTCACTCGCCCGACAGAAGTTTCACTCGGATTCCCCTACTGAAGATTCACTTGGATTTGAACATCGTCACTCGGATTTGCGTGACTAGATTTTTCAGCCTGGCCTTGTTTTGACTGTTCAGGTTGCACACATCCTCCAATTGGGATGACTCAAATATCAAAATCGATCGTATCGATGAGATGAAGAAATTCCCATAGAACATTACTTCATCTAAGGTCATCTTGGAGGACTGTTGGCTGAACAGTACTCCGAACACTAAATTTTAGCACTCTGAGTACAGCTTCGCCCCCAAGGTGACATCGGATGGCGATGACCCAAACATGAAAGTTGTTTAGTTTGACCATACCAGCCGATAGCACCTTTTCTTTTAAGTTCATCCTAATAACGTTTTCTGCCATTCCAAAAACTGGTATCAACACATGCCCTCCTGTTTTTTTGGCAAAGCTTGCATGCCGAAAAAAATACTTGCACCAACATTGTTCTAAGGACGATGTCAACACTCAACCGTCCATATTAGCCGTTTTCATGCCAAGGCCGATAATTTTATATCGGCCATTGCATGTCTGAGCCACATGCCACGAGCTTGGGTGGAATTGCCACAAATCCTTAATTAGCTTTAATCCAAGCACTTGGAAAGAATACCATCAACAATCTGATGATAAAGATCCATATACCAATATGCATCTCAAAGTCATCCGCCAAATCGCCTTGTCCACCCTTTCGCTAGGATCTCTTAGATAATCTATAATGAGTGTCCTCCAATCCTTGGTTTTGCCTGTGTTAAGATTTTCATTAGTAGTCGAGGCGATGGGATCTGTATTGGCCTTACCTATGTCGGCAAGACTAAACATCAGCTATTTATAAATATGCAATACACAGTGGTTAACATGGTAGCCATATGCTTGTTGCATGAACTCATTTGCTTTCAAATCTTCATGTCTAGATATGAGCAATCCTAAAGCAACCCATGGTTGAAAATTACCTCAAGACACGCATCAATATAAACAATAAGTGATTCATAAAAAATTGATAATCCTTGGATATTTGTTGCATTACTAAACAACAAATCATCGGATGTGTAACACCTATAGCAAGTAAAAGCTTCAAACTGAATAAGAATGCATATTCGGCCTTAATCGTTTGTGCATAGCATACTCTAAGAGGCATGAGGCTTCACAAAATAGTACCATAAGAAGTTATATAAACAACACCAACACCTTGTCCATTGCCACAAATTGAACCATCAAAACATAATCTACATGGTACTAGAGGGAGACAAGGCTAATATCAATATTATGCATGTCATCAATTCGATGCTCAATGATGAAACCAACACTGATTTGGCCTCTCATAGATTTCAAAGATTCGTAGGCCAAACCATGTTCAATTAAAGCATAATCCCACTCGCCAATTCTTGCGGCTATGTTTTGGTTTTGCACATATTTCGAATGGCATCGGTCATAATGTATCAATCCCATGCAAGCATAATATAGGTATAAGTATAAATTTCAGTGAACGGGTACTTTGTCTCGGTCTCCAATCGAACTAAGGACAATGTTAGAATACCACACCGGCCATGCTTAGATATATTCGTAGGGCGATAGATAAATTTCTGCCATTACCAATGTAAGCTTCATTCACAAAAGCATGTATAGCCAAAATAAACAAATAAAATAAAAAGTTAAACATTGTGGCCCTTTGTATCAAAAAAACTTTGAATTTTCTTGTTGCCCATAGTGCTCGGTGTCTTCATTGCAACTTTGATGAAATTCTCACTCTTTGGGATCGGCCGTAAGGACGTGTGAACGGATCAATATGGTCGACCAGAGGGTATGGGGTGAATAGGAGACTACAAATTTAACCTTGTTTATCAATTTTAGGGACAAGTGGATAAATAGGGTTCACTAGATATGCAATTAGGTGAACTCAACCTATATGAGAAGCAAGTTTAAAGCTAAGTATGCTAGGCAATAAACTAATTAGCAAGCCCACAATCATACAAAGCAAATCAAAGTGCGGGAAAGGGTTAACCACAAGTATGTGCAAATGCCTCCAAGTGCGAACCCTTCCCGCCCTTGGAGGCATCTGCACATACCCTACAACCCTGAGGTCGAGGCGATCTTCTGAGCCTCTACTACCTGCACACTTGGATGGTAACTTCTATCTCTTCTGGTTGGATCATTGGATTGATGTGAAGTCCATCTCCGAGTTGGCTCCTCTCGTCTTTGATCTGGTTACTCGCCGTCGACAGAAGACCCGCTTGGTCTGGGACGACCTCCACCTCTAATCTTGGTTTCGTGACATCTAAGGCGTGCTCGGCACAGCCGCTATGGTCCAGAATGTTGACCTACAATGCTCGTCTCCGACACACTCACCTAACGTGCTTCGGTGGCGTTGGACCGCCTCAGGACAGTGTTCAACTAGCTCCTGCTATGGTGCATTATTCGTGGGTGCCCTGCAGGCGCCACACTAGTGCCTTACGTGGAAGATGCGGACACCATTATGTGTCAAGATCTTCATCTGGCTCGCTCTCTAGAATAGATGTTGAACTGTGGACCACCGGCCCATAGGGCCCTACCCATGCCGAATTGTGTGTCCTCGGCACCAAGAGACTAAGGACATGCAGCACATTCTCATTGGCTGCTCCTTCTCTTGGCACGTGTTGCACACGATCTTTTCCCGGTGTCGTTCTACGACTGTCCTTCCCCGTCTGGAGCTTGCCTTCCTAGATTGGTGGGCTGGATCTCACGACCGTGGCCCTCCAATCTTGCATAAGGGTCTCTCGTCACTTCTTTTGTTGACTACTTGATGCACTACTAGAAAAAAGGTTGTTAGTGGCGCACCGGTTTTTGCTATTAATGGCGCACTATAGGTGCGCCACTATTAAGACGCCACTAGTAACAAATAGTAATGGTGCACCTCTGATGCGCCATTAGTATCCCAGATAATAGTGGCGCACCACATAGTGCGCCATTACTATGTCCAACAGTGTGCCATTACTATGCCTCCCAGGGGGCCATATTTACCTTCATGTATGTCCCCAAGTGCGCCATTACTATGCCCCATAATGCGCCACTGGTATTTAGCCTTGGTGCGCCACTAATGCTCAATATGGTGCGCCACTACTATGAATATTAGGAATTATTATTTTTTGCTTTTCTGGTATTTGCACAGGTTACAAAATATCTGGTATTTGCACAGGTTACAAAATACGTTACACATCACAGAATATAAACATCACACAATAGAGTTTATCATATTAGTCTCCAAATTCGAAATAGCGAACAAAGTTCAAACATTAGCCAAGTTTAGGTCTCGAGACATTAGCAAAGTTCATCATATATATTAGCCGAGTTTGTCGTCACATTACAAAGTCGATATCGATCATAACTACCATCACATAGAAGAGAGCTGCGGTCACGATGAGCATCATCGCGATGAAACTGGTCTTCATCCGGTTCCTCCTCCGCTCCCTCCTCTCTCCCGCTAGATAGCGCGCGTATCTAGCTTCCGCCTCCGCCCTAGTGGTGTACCCTTTGTAACTGTTACCACTGAAACAGTGAACCTGTCTCTGACACTCCTCCCAGTCGTCGTAGACTCCGGGAACCTTACCCTTGTACACGACATACGACGGCATCTCTATGCACTAGACAAACAAAACGTTAGTAGCAATTCACAGACAATATATAAGTATGCAACAAAAGGATCGGAAGAGAAAAGCAACACATTAATAGCATGGTTCATGGTCCTACTAATAAATAGCATCGATTACATATAAGTTGAACGACTGTCCAAACTAAAGAGACATGCAAGTTCATTAAAGTTTAATTACAACATGAGCTAATCGATATTTCAGAACTACATAGCATCATTACTTTTGACTCGACTCAGGGACCGGAGCGTGGATGAAGCCGCCGTCTTTCGTGATGGTCATGAAATCGCGATCGTTGTCAGCCTGCATTTGTAGCGTTGTTTCTATTTCACTGTTGGACGGTTGATATTTGAGGTAGAACTTCCCCGAGGTACGAAGGACATCTTGATAGATGATTTCCGCAAACTCCGACTTGATGCGAAAGAATTCTTGTCTGATGTCCGCGTCTTGGATTGCCGACAAGCGTGCGGCCCAATCTTTGAGATTAGTTGGTAGCATAAGGTGATTATGGTCCCATACGATCGCCCGCATGTGATGGAGGGAGTAGTAGGCATCCTTCTGACTGCCAGGCGGCTGCTTGACGCAGGGGAACGTCGTTACGTGGATGAACATGTGCTTGCCGTACCTACAAATTGGCCTCCTGAAGGTGCCTCCAGATTTGGCGTAGCCGGGGAGAGCATCATCAAGAACTTTCTTGATATTTGTGTAGTCTTTCTTCGACTGACGGTCCGAGTCAAAATACGTGGCCATGGAATATTTTGGGCTTAAAAGGATGAGTGTGCAATGTGTGTCACTGCACAAAACACGAAATGTTAGAAAAAAAAGAACGATCGAAATATAAGAAATCATATGTTACGGGGCGGTGAGGGGATGACTTACTCGGGAAAGTAAGGCACGAGAAAGTTATCCTTATCTGGGTTCGCCAGAATGACGCCTTCGAGGTATGAACTCGCGACTTGCCGGTCCCCAGCGCTGCCCAAGATCTTGGCACGCATGTAGAAGGGGTCGACTATCACGATGTCCGGGGTCTTGCCTCTAATGATCCGCATCTCCATACTGAGCGAAAATAGCCGAATGAAGGTGTAGTGCAGCGGATGAAAGTTAAACATAGCGAAGATATCATCAAACCGCAGGACGATCATACCCCCGATGGTGCTATCGACAAAGCCCTTGCCCTCTGGCACCTTGGCCACGAAAACCGGGTATGCCACATCATTCTCGGAGAGACGCCGCTTCTCCATAGAAAGAACACTATCATGCAGACTCCGCATAGCACCGGTTGCAGCATTGAGCAGATTAGTCGATAGCATCGGCCTACCAGCCACATGCACCCTCCTCGAGATATCCTTAGGTGAAGGTGGCCCGTCCTGAGCACGTATCGTACTCGGTGCCGGCTGGCTCGCACCCTTGTTTTTTTTCTTTTCCGTCCCTTCTGCTTCTTCTGTTGTAATGGGATCGAGTTCTGCTTAGAGACCACCTTCTTGAGTGTGTTGGGGCTGATAATATTTCGCACCTCGGCTATCTGAGGCTCGGTGAAGGCGGCAGCTGGAGGCGTCTCCTGAGAACTGAACGCCAGACGACGCCTGTTGCAATTGGGTTTCTCCGCGGTACCAGCTAGATCGCGATCGTCTTTTGCAGGGTTGGGTTCTTGAGAAGGAGGCCCCAAGAATTCGTCACCGTACCCATGTCCGTTGAAGTACTTATCGACGTTGGTAAATGTACCGTCGTCATCGTCCGGATCATGTGCCATATGCATGTCCGGATCAGCTGACGGCGGTAGCGTTGCGGTGGTCTTGCCATGGCTTGGCACCGGCACGACTGGCGGTGTTGTCTGTGGGGTGGTGTCCCCCGCCCCCAAACGAATCTGGCTCTTCGGCCAAAGCATGGACCAGCTTATGCAGGCGCTGAGGGTCATCACATCATCTTTGTCGGCCCCAGGGGGTCGATACGGAGGTAACAAGTCATCGCAGCCCCGCAGCACCCGAACCAGTTGAACCCTATACACGGTGGGTGGCATCGGATTACCGTGGAACACGCGGTTGCCCGGTTGAACGATTCTGGCCTTGGCAACATCGATCAACTCGCCGTCCACGAAGTGCAGGAGAGTGCATGGAATGTCGGCGGCGCCCTGCGGAAACATGTAGGGCGTCAGGGATGCCCAGTCAAAGGCAAGGAGATGAAGTCATCGGCCGAGGCTTAGTTACCGTGATGGCGTCGAGCTTGGCTAATGTCGAGGCACCGGCGTGCAAGTGATGGAGGGGCCGCTTGCTGCCGAGGTGCCGGCTGGCGTATTCTTCCCACACCCAGGTGCATTAAGCTCCAATGTCGGCGCCGACGTTGGAGACACCAATGCCGCCTGCGCCGGAGACACCAATGGCGTCGGCGCGTTGTGCGAGTTGCTGCCCGTGAAGCTGGGATTCGGGGGCGGCCCCTGTTGGCCGCCCGCAATCCACGCCTGCAGCCCCTCAATCAAGGTAGGCACAATGGCGGTGATCGTCGCTCCCAGTTGGTCTCGCACTTGCTCTTCGACTATCTCCGGAATCCGCGCCACTTGTGCCTTGAGTTCTTGAACCTCGCGCTCCTGGCTTTCCGAGCTGGTCTTTCTCTCCTTTCGCCCAGCGTTATAGTATTCCGACCATTTCGTGGACAAGCCTTTGCCGGCCACACGACCAGCTGACGACGGATTACTGAACTTATCCTTGTGTTTCATTACGTTCAATTCCCTATTTAAAGTGGTGTCCCAAGGGGAGCTCCGAGACGACCCCGCGCTACTGCTTTCAGTTTCCTGCGGAAGGAACGTGAACCATTTAGAAATTTGGCTTCATTAATTAGAATGCAACCATATGGAGCTAATTACGCGGGGGTGTATTCCTTACCAGAACAAGCTCAAGCGCCTTGGTCTTCGAATCCGTGGTAATTAAGCTCCTTTGTTACCGGGTCCACCTTGTACCGGGCCCTGACATAGTTCCTGGTCTGCTTGTCACAGTATTTATCGAAGAGGGGCGGTAGGCCTTGCTCGGCACGCTCCACGTCCTCCTTGTCCCATATAGGTTCCTGTGACGCCCCCGATTCAATCGTACACTAATCATGCACACAAACGTGTACGATCAAGATCAGGGACTCACGGGAAGATATCACAACACAACTCTAAAACATAAATAAGTCATACAAGCATCATAATACAAGCCAGGGGCCTCGAGGGCTCGAATACAAGTGTTCGATCATAGATGAGTCAGCGGAAGCAACAATATCTGAGTACAGACATAAGTTAAACAAGTTTGCCTTAAGAAGGCTAGCACAGACTGGCATATAGATCGAAAGAGGCGCAGGCCTCCTGCCTGGGATCCTCCTAACTACTCTTGGTCGTTGTCAGCGGGCTGCACGTAGTAGTAGGCACCTCCGGTGTAGTAGGAGTCGTCGTCGACGGTGGCATCTGGCTCCTGGGCTCCAACATCTGGTTGCGACAACCAGGTAGAAGGGAAAGGGGGAAAAGAGGGAGAAAAGCAACCGTGAGTACTCATCCAAAGTACTCGCAAGCAAGGAGCTACACTACATATGCATGGGTATATGTGTAAAGGGCCATATCGGTGGACTGGACTGCAGAATGCCAGAATAAGAGGGGGATAGCTAATCCTCTCGAAGACTACGCTTCAGGCCACCTCCATCTTTCAGCATGTAGAAGAGAGTTGATGGTAACTTCACCAAGTAGCATCGCATAGCATAATCCTACCCGGCGATCCCCTCCTCGTCGCCCTGTTAGAGAGCGATCACCGGGTTGTATCTGGCACTAGGAAGGTGTTGGGGATCGTAGCAGAATTTTAAATTTTTCTATGCATCACCAAGATCCATCTATGGAGTCTACTAGCAACGAGAGGGAAGGAGTGCATCCACATACCCTTGTAGATCGCGAGCGGAAGCGTTCTAGTGAACGGGGTTGATGGAGTCGTACTCGTCGTGATCCAAATCACTGATGACCGAGTGCCGAACGGACGGCACCTCCGCGTTCAACACACGTACGGAGCAGCGACGTCTCCTCCTTCTTGATCCAGCAAGAGGGAAGGAGAGGTTGATGGAGATCCAGCAGCACGACGGCGTGGTGGTGGAAGTAGCGGGATCCCGGCAGGGCTTCGTCAAGCACTAGCGGGAGGGAGAGGTGTTGCAGGGGGAGAGGGAGGCGCCAGGGGCTGTGGTGTTGCTGCCCTCCCTCCCCCCCCCCACTATTTATAGGGGTCCTGGGGGGGCGCCGGCCACCCCGGAGATCCCATCTGAGGAGGGGGGCGGCGGCCAAGAGGGTGGCTTGCCCCCCAAGGCAAGTGGGGCGCCCCCCACCCCTAGGGTTTCCAACCCTAGGCGCTGGGGGAGGCCCAAGGGGGGCGCCCCAGCCCACTAAGGGCTGGTTCCCTTCCCACTTCAGCCCGTGGGGCCCTCCGGGATAGGTGGCCCCACCAGGTGGACCCCCGGGACCCTTCCGGTGGTCCCGGTACAATACCGATAACCCCCGAAACTTTCCCGGTGGCCGAAACTGGACTTCCTATATATAATTCTTCACCTCTGGACCATTCCGGAACTCCTCATGACGTCCGGGATCTCATCCGGGACTCCGAACAACTTTCGGGTTTCCGCATACTAATATCTCTACAACCCTAGCGTCACCGAACCTTAAGTGTGTAGACCCTACGGGTTCGGGAGACATGCAGACATGACCGAGACGACTCTCCGGTCAATAACCAACAGCGGGATCTGGATACCCATGTTGGCTCCCACATGTTCCACGATGATCTCATCGGATGAACCACGATGTCGAGGATTCAATCAATCCCGTATAAATTCCCTTTGTCAATCGGTATGTTACTTGCCCGAGATTCGATCGTCGGTATCCCAATACCTTGTTCAATCTCGTTACCGGCAAGTCTCTTTACTCGTACCGTAATGCATGATCCCGTGGCTAACTCCTTAGTCACATTGAGCTCATTATGATGATGCATTACCGAGAGGGCCCAGAGATACCTCTCCGTCACACGGAGTGACAAATCCCAGTCTCGATCCGTGTCAACCCAACAGACACTTTCAGAGATACCTGTAGTGTACCTTTATAGTCACCCAGTTATGTTGTGACGTTTGATACACCCAAAGCACTCCTACGGCATCCGGGAGTTACACGATCTCATGGTCTAAGGAAAAGATACTTGACATTGGAAAAGCTCTAGCAAACGAACTATACGATCTTTGAGCTATGCTTAGGATTGGGTCTTGTCCATCACATCATTCTCCTAATGATGTGATCCCGTTATCAATGACATCCAATGTCCATAGTCAGGAAACCATGACTATCTGTTGATCAACGAGCTAGTCAACTAGAGGCTTACTAGGGACATGTTATGGTCTATGTATTCACACATGTATTACGATTTCCGGATAATACAATTATAGCATGAACAATAGACAATTATCATGAACAAAGAAATATAATAATAACCATTTATTATTGCCTCTAGGGCATATTTCCAATAGAAGGGTGTGTTTTATTAAGTATCCGGTTCTAGTTGTCATAAGGTCATGGTACAACTCCGGGTCGTCCTTTTACCGAGGGACACGGCTATTCGAATAGATAAACTTGCCTGCAGGGGTGCACCACATAACCCAACACGCTCGATCCCATTTGGCCGGACACACTTTTCTGGGTCATGCCTGGCCGCGGAAGATCAACACGTCGCAGCCCCACCTAGGCTCAACAGAGAGGTCAGCACGCCGGTCTAAATCCTATGCGCGCAGGGGTCTGGGCCCAACGCCCATTGCACACCTACACGTTGCATACGCGGCCGGAAGCAGACCTAGCCTAGCAGGCGTTCCAGTCCAATCCGACGCGCGCCGCTCCGTCGCTGACGTCACGAAGGCTTCGGCTGATACCACGACGTCGAGTGCCCATAACTGTTCCCGCGTAGTTGGTTAGTGCGTATAGACCAAATGGCCAGACTCAGATCAAATGCCAAGATCTCGTTAAGCGTGTTAAGTATCCGCGAACGCCGACCAGGGCCAGGCCCACCTCTCTCCTAGGTGGTCTCAACCTGCCCTGTCGCTCCGCCACAAAGTAACAGTCGGGGGCCGTCAGGAACCCAGGCCCACCTCTACCGGGATGGAGCCACCTGTCCTTTCAGCCCCCTCATCAGAATCACTTGTGGGTACTCAACGAGCTGACCCGACTTTAGTCACCACATGTGTCATGTATATAAAGTATATAGTATATACCCGTGATCACCTCCCAAAGTGATCACGGCCCAGTAGTATAGCATGGCAGACGGACAAGAGTGTAGGGCCACTGATGGAACACTAGCATCCTATACTAAGCAGTAGGATAGCACGTAAGGGTAACAATCTGCAGCAACAATGACAGGCTATGCAACAGAATAGGATTAACCGAAAGCAGTAACATGCTACACTACTCTAATGCAAGTTGTATATGTTGGGGAACGTAGTAATTTCAAAAAAAATCCTACGCACACGCAAGATCATGGTGATGCATAGGAACGAGAGGGGAGAGTGTTGTCCACGTACCCTCATAGACTGAAAGCGGAAGCGTTAGCACAACGCGGTTGATGTAGTCGTACGTCTTCACGATCTGACTGATCAAGTACCGAACGCACGGCACCTCCGAGTTCAGCACACGTTCAGCTCGATGACGTCCCTCGAACTCCGATCCAGCCGAGTGTTGAGGGAGAGTTTCGTCAGCACGACGGCATGGTGACGATGATGATGTTCTACCGACGCAGGGCTTCGCCTAAGCACCGCTACGATATTATTGAGGTGGATTATGGTAGAGGGGGGCACCGCACACGGCTAAGAGATCAAGAGATCAATTGTTGTGTCTCTGGGGTGCCCCCCTGCCCCCGTATATAAAGGAGCAAGGGGGAGGCCGGCTGGCCCTTGTAGGCGCGCCAGGAGGAGGAGTCCTCCTAGTAGGAGTAGGACTCCCCTCTTTCCGACTCCTACTAGGAGGGGGAAAGGAAGGGGGAGAGGGAGAAGGAAAGGGGGGCGCCGCCCCCCCCTCTCCTAGTCCAATTCGGACCAGAGGGGGAGGGGGCGCGCGGCCTACCCTGGCAGCCCTTCTCTCTCCACTAAGGCCCATAAGGCCCATTACTTCTCCCGGGGGGGTTCCGGTAACCCTCCGGCACTCCGGTATTTCTCCGAAATCACCCGGAACATTTCCGGTGTCCGAATATAGTCGTCCAATATATCAATGTTTACGTCTCGACCATTTCGAGACTCCTCGTCATGTCCGTGATCACATCCGGGACTCCGAACAACCTTTGGTACATCAAAACATATAAACTCGTAATAAAACTGTCATCGTAACGTTAAGCGTGCGGACCCTACGGGTTCGAGAACTATGTAGACATGACCGAGACACGTCTCCGGTCAATAACCAATAGCGGAACCTGGATGCTCATATTGGCTCCCACATATTCTACGAAGATCTTTATCGGTCAAACCGCATAACAACATACGTTGTTCCCTTTGTCATCGGTATGTTACTTGCCCGAGATTCGATCGTCGGTATCTCAATACCTAGTTCAATCTCGTTACCGGCAAGTCTCTTTACTCGTTCCGTAATACATCATCCCGCAACAAACTCATTAGTTGCAATGCTTGCAAGGCTTAAGTGATGTGCATTACCGAGAGGGCCCAGAGATACTTCTCCGACAATCGGAGTGACAAATCCTAATCTCGAAATACGCCAACCCAACAAGTACCTTTGGAGACACCTGTAGAGCACCTTTATAATCACCCAGTTACGTTGTGATGTTTGGTAGCACACAAAGTGTTCCTCCGGTAAACGGGAGTTGCATAATCTCATAGTCATAGGAACATGTATAAGTCATGAAGAAAGCAATAGCAACATACTAAACGATCGAGTGCTAAGCTAACGGAATGGGTCAAGTCAATCACATCATTCTCCTAATGATGTGATCCCGTTAATGAAATGACAACCCATGTCAATGGCTAGGAAACTTAACCATCTTTGATCAACGAGCTAGTCAAGTAGAGGCATACTAGTGACACTTTGTTTGTCTATGTATTCACACATGTATTATGTTTCCGGTTAATACAATTCTAGCATGAATAATAAAAATTTATCATGATATAAGGAAATAAATAATAGCTTTATTATTGCCTCTAGGGCATATTTCCTTCAGTCTCCCACTTGCACTAGAGTCAATAATCTAGTTCACATCGCCATGTGATTTAACATCAATAGTTCACATCACCATGTGATTAACACCCATAGTTCACATCGTCATGTGACCAACACCCAAAAGGTTTACTAGAGTCAGTAATCTAGTTCACATCGCTATGTGATTAACACCCAAAGAGTACTAAGGTGTGATCATGTTTTGCTTGTGAGATAATTTTAGTCAACGGGTCTGTCACATTCAGATCCGTAAGTATTTTGCAAATTTCTATGTATACAATGCTCTGCACGAAGCTACTCTAGCTAATTGCTCCCACTTACAATATGTATCTAGACCGAGACTTAGAGTCATCTAGATTAGTGTCAAAACTTGCATCGACGTAACCCTTTACGACGAACCTTTTGTCACTTCCATAATCGAGAAACATATCCTTATTCCAGTAAGGATAATTTTGACCGTTGTCCAGTGATCTACTCCTAGATCACTATTGTACTCCCTTGCCAAAATCAGTGTAGGGTATACAATAGATCTGGTACACAGCATGGCATACTTTATAGAACCTATGGCCGAGGCATAGGGAATGACTTTCATTCTTTTTCTATCTTCTGCCGTGGTCGGGCTTTGAGTCTTACTCAATTTCACACCTTGTAACACAGGCAAGAAACTCTTTCTTTGACTGTTCCATTTTGAACCACTTCAAAATCTTGTTAAGGTATGTACTCATTGAAAAAACTTATCAAGCGTCTTGATCTATCTCTATAGATCTTGATGCTCAATATGTAAGCAGCTTCACCAAGGTCTTTCTTTGAAAAACTCCTTTCAAACACTCCTTTATGCTTTGCAGAATAATTCTACATTATTTCCGGTCAACAATATGTCATTGACATATACTTATCAGAAATGCTGTAGTGCTCCCACTCACTTTGTTGTAAATACAGGCTTCACCGCAAGTCTGTATAAAACTATATGCTTTGATCAACTTATCAAAGCGTATATTCCAACTCCGAGATGCTTGCACCAGTCCATAGATGGATCGCTGGAGCTTGCATATTTTGTTAGCTCTTTTAGGATTGACAAAACCTTCTGGTTGCATCATATACAACTCTTCTTTAATAAATCCATTAAAGAATGCAGTTTTGTTTATCCATTTGCCAGATTTCATAAAATGCGGCAATTGCTAACATGATTCGGACAGACTTAAGCATAGATACGAGTGAGAAACTCTCATCGTAGTCAACACCTTGAACTTGTCGAAAACCTTTTGTGACAATTCTAGCTTTGTAGATAGTAACACTACTATCAGCATCCGTCTTCCTGTTGAAGATCCATTTAATCTCAATGGCTCGCCGATCATTGGGCAAGTCAATCAAAGTCCATACTTTGTTCTCATACATGGATCCCATCTCAGATTTCATGGCCTCAAGCCATTTTGCGGAATCTGGGCTCATCGTCGCTTCCTCATAGTTCGTAGGTTCGTCATGGTCAAGTAACATGACCTCCAGAACAGGATTACCGTACCACTCTGGTGCGGATCTTACTCTGGTTGACCTACAAGGTTCGGTAGTAACTTGATCCGAAGCTTCATGATCATCATCATTAACTTCCTCACTAATTGGTGTAAGCATCACTGGAACTGATTTCAGTGATGAACTACTTTCCAATTCGGGAGAAGGTACAGTTACCTCATCAAGTTCTACTTTCCTCCTACTCACTTCTTTCGAGAGAAACTCCTTCTCTAGAAAGGATCCATTCTCAGCAACGAATATCTTGCCTTCGGATTTGTGATAGAAGGTGTACCCAACAGTTTCTTTTGGGTATCCTATGAAGATTTACTTCTCCGATTTGGGTTTGAGCTTATCAGGATGAAACTTTTTCTTATAAGCATCGCAACCCCAAACTTTAAGAAACGACAACTTTGGTTTCTTGCCAAACCACAGTTCATACGGTGTCGTCTCAAACGGATTTAGATGGTGCCCTTTTTTATGTGAATGCAGCTGTCTCTAATGCATAACCCCAAAACTATAGTGGTAAATCGGTAAGAAACATCATAGATTGCACTATATACAATAAAGTACAGTTATGACGTTCAGACACACCATTATGCTGTGGTGTTCCAGGCGGCATGAGTTTGTGAAACTATTCCACATTGTTTTAATTGAAGACCAAACTCGTAACTCAAATATTCGTCTCCGTGATCAGATCATGGAAACTTTAATTTTCTTGTTACGACGATTCTCCACTTCACTCTGAAATTCTTTGAACTTTTCAAATGTTTCAGACTTGTGTTTCATCAAGTAGATATACCCATATCTCCTCAAATCATCTGTGAAGGTCAGAAAATAACGATACCCGCCGCGAGCCTCAACACTCATCGGATCGCATACATCAGTATGTATTATTTCCAATAAGTCAGTTGCTCGCTCTATTGTTCCGGAGAACGGAGGCTTAGTCACCTTGCCCATAAGGCATGGTTCGCAAGCATCAAGTGATTCCAAAATCCCATCAGCATGGAGTTTCTTCATGCGCTTTACACCAATATGACCTAAATGGCAGCGCCACAAATAAGTTGCACTATCATTATTAACTTTGCATCTTTTTGGCTTCAATATTATGAATATGTGTATCACTACGATCGAGATCCAACAAACCATTTTCATTGGGTGTATGACCATAGAAGGTTTTATTCATGTAAATAGAACAACAATTATTCTCTAACTTAAATGAATAACCGTATTGCAATAAACATGATCAAATCATATTCATGCTCGCAAACACCAAATAACACTTATTTAGGTTCAACACTAATCCCGAAAGTATAGGGAGTGTGCGATGATGATCATATCAATCTTGGAACCACTTCCAACACACATCGTCACTTCACCCTTAACTAGTCTCTGTTCATTCTGCAACTCCTGTTTCGAGTTACTACTCTTAGTAACTGAACCAGTATCAAATACCGAGGGGTTGCTACGAACACTAGTAAAATACACATCAATAATCTGTATATCAAATATACCTTTGTTCACTTTGCCATCCTTCTTATCCGCCAAATACTTGGGGCAGTTCCGCTTCCAGTGACCAGTCCCTTTGTAGTAGAAGCACTTAGTCTCAGGCTTAGGTCCAGTCTTGGGCTTCTTCACTTGAGCAGCAACTTGCTTGCCGTTCTTCTTGAAGTTCCCCTTCTATCCCTTTGCCCTTTTCTTGAAACTAGTGGTCTTGTTAACCATCAACACTTGATGCTCTTTCTTGATTTCTACCTTCGTCGATTTCAGCATCGCGAAGAGCTCGGGAATTACTTTCGTCATCCCTTGCATACTATAGTTCATCACGAAGTTCTACTAACTTGGTGATGGTGACTAGAGAATTTTGTCAATCACTATTTTATCTGGAAGATTAACTCCCACTTGATTCAAGCGATTGTAGTACCCAGACAATCTGAGCACATGCTCACTGCTTGAGCTATTCTCCTCCATCTTTTAGCTATAGAACTTGTTGGAGACTTCATATCTCTCAACTCGGGTATTTGCTTGAAATATTAACTTCAACTCCTGGAACATCTCATATGGTCCATGACGTTCAAAACGTCTTTGAAGTCCCGATTCTAAGCCGTTAAGCATGGTGCACTAAACTATCAAGTAGTCATCATATTGAGCTAGCCAAACGTTCATAACATCTGTATTTGCTCCTGCAATATGTTTGTCACCTAGCGGTGCATCAAGGACATAATTCTTCTGTGCAGCAATGAGGATAAACCTCAGATCACGGATCCAATCTGCATCATTGCTACTAACATCTTTCAAGTTAGTTTTCTCTAGGAACATATCAAAAATAAAACAGGGGAGCTAAACGCGAGCTATTGATCTACAACATAGATATGCTAATACTACCAGGACTAAGTTCATGATAAATTTAAGTTCAATTAATCATATTACTTAAGAACTCCCACTTAGATAGACATCCCTCTAATCCTCTAAGTGATCACGTGATCCATATCAACTAAACCATGTCCGATCATCACGTGAGATGGAGTAGTTTCAATGGTAAACATCACTATGTTGATCATATCTACTATATGATTCACGCTCGACCTTTCGGTCTCAGTGTTCCGAGGCCATATCTGTTATATGCTAGGCTCGTCAAGTTTAACCTGAGTATTCCGCGTGTGCAAATGTTTTGCACCCGTTGTATTTGAACGTAGAGCCTATCACACCCGATCATCACGTGGTGTCTCAGCACGAAGAACTTTCGCAACGGTGCATACTCAGGGAGAACACTTATACCTTGATAATTTAGTGAGAGATCATCTTATAATGCTACCGTCAATCAAAGCAAGATAAGATGCATAAAAGTTAAACATCACATGCAATCAATATAAGTGATATGATATGGCCATCATCATCTTGTGCTTGTGACCTCCATCTCCGAAGCACCATCATGATCACCATCGTCACCGGCGCGAAACTTTGATCTCCATCGTAGCATCGTTGTCGTCTCGCCAACTTATGCTTCTACGGCTATCGCTACCGCTTAGTGATAAAGTAAAGCATTACAGGGCAATTGCATTGCATACAATAAAGCGACAACCATATGGCTCCTGCCAGTTGCCGATAACTCGGTTACAAAACATGATCATCTCATACAATAAAATTCAGCATCATGTCTTGACCATATCACATCACAACATGCCCCTGCAAAAACAAGTTAGACGTCCTCTACTTTGTTGTTGCAAGTTTTACGTGGCTGCTACGGGCTTAGCCAGAACCGTTCTTACCTACGCATCAAAACCACAACGATAGTTTGTCAAGTTGGTGCTGTTTTAACCTTCGCAAGGACCGGGCGTAGCCACACTCGGTTCAACTAAAGTGAGAGAGACAGACACCCGCCAGTCACCTTTAAGCAACGAGTGCTCGCAACGGTGAAACCAGTCTCGCGTAAGCGTACGCGTAATGTCGGTCCGGGCCGCTTCATCTCACAATACCGCCGAACCAAAGTATGACATGCTGGTAAGCAGTATGACTTATATCGCCCACAACTCACTTGTGTTCTACTCGTGCATATGACATCTACGCATAAAACCAGGCTCGGATGCCACTGTTGGGAACGTAGTAATTTCAAAAAAAATCCTACGCACACGCAAGATCATGGTGATGCATAGCAACAAGAGGGGAGAGTGTTGTCCACGTACCCTCGTAGACCGAAAGCGGAAGCGTTAGCACAACGCGGTTGATGTAGTCGTACGTCTTCATGATCCGACCGATCAAGTACCGAACGCACGGCACCTCCGAGTTCAGCACACGTTCAGCTCGATGACGTCCCTCGAACTCTGATCCAGCCGAGTGTTGAGGGAGAGTCTCGTCAGCACGACGGCGTGGTGACGATGATGATGTTCTACCGACGCAGGGCTTCGCCTAAGCACCGCTACGATATTATTGAGGTGGATTATGGTGGAGGGGGGCACCGCACACGGCTAAGAGATCAAGAGATCAATTGTTGTGTCTCTGGGGTGCCCCCCTGCCCCCGTATATAAAGGAGCAAGGGGGAGGCCGGCTGGCCCTTGTAGGCGCGCCAGGAGGAGGAGTCCTCCTCCTAGTAGGAGTAGGACTCCCCTCTTTCCTACTCCTACTAGGAGGGGGAAAGGAAGGGGGAGAGGGAGAAGGAAAGGGGGGCGCCGCCCCCCCCCCTCTCCTAGTCCAATTCGGACCAGAGGGGGAAGGGGCGCGCGGCCTACCCTGGCAGCCCCTCTCTCTCTCCACTAAGGCCCATAAGGCCCATCACTTCTCCCGGGGGGGTTCCGGTAACCCTCCGGCACTCCGGTATTTCTCCGAAATCACCCGGAACATTTCCGGTGTCCGAATATAGTCGTCCAATATATCAATCTTTACGTCTCGACCATTTCGAGACTCCTCATCATGTCCGTGATCACATCCGGGACTCTGAACAACCTTCGGTACATCAAAACATATAAACTCATAATAAAACTGTCATCGTAATGTTAAGCGTGCGGACCCTACGGGTTCGAGAACTATGTAGACATGACCGAGACACGTCTCCGGTCAATAACCAATAGCGGAACCTGGATGCTCATATTGGCTCCCACATATTCTACGAAGATCTTTATCGGTCAAACCGCATAACAACATACGTTGTTCCCTTTGTCATCGGTATGTTACTTGCCCGAGATTCGATCGTCGGTATCTCAATACCTAGTTCAATCTCGTTACCGGCAAGTCTCTTTACTCGTTCCGTAATACATCATCCCGCAACAAACTCATTAGTTGCAATGCTTGCAAGGCTTAAGTGATGTGCATTACCGAGAGGGCCCAGAGATACCTCTCCGACAATCGGAGTGACAAATCCTAATCTCGAAATACGCCAACCCAACAAGTACCTTTGGAGACACCTGTAGAGCACCTTTATAATCACCCAGTTACATTGTGACGTTTGGTAGCACACAAAGTGTTCCTCCGGTAAACGGGAGTTGCATAATCTCATAGTCATAGGAACATGTATAGTTCATGAAGAAAGCAATAGCAACATACTAAACGATCGAGTGCTAAGCTAACGGAATGGGTCAAGTCAATCACATCATTCTCCTAATGATGTGATCCCGTTAATCAAATGACAACCCATGTCAATGGCTAGGAAACTTAACCATCTTTGATCAACGAGCTAGTCAAGTAGAGGCATACTAGTGACACTTTGTTTGTCTATGTATTCACACATGTATTATGTTTCCGGTTAATACAATTCTAGCATGAATAATAAACATTTATCATGATATAAGGAAATAAATAATAACTTTATTATTGCCTCTAGGGCATATTTCCTTCAGTATAGAGAAGAATAGGCGATATCTGGTGATCAAGGGGGGGCTTGCCTGGTTGCTATGGCAAGGAGGGGTCGTCGATCACGTAGTTGATCACAGCGGCATCAGCAGCAGTCTCGGGGTCTACCGGAGAGAAGAGTGGGGAGAAACAGTAAATACATAGCAAAAAGATGCATGACAAGACAATAAGCGGTGTTAGAGGTGTTCTAACGCGGCGTTACACGATACCGTGGAAGGGGGCAACATCCGGGAATGTTTCCCCAGGTTTAGCATTTTCGGACAGATGAAACGGAGGGGAAAAGTTGCATGTTTAGGTAGTTAGGGGCATGTGGCAGAAGAACGGATCGCGGATTCGGATTCGTCTCGTCGTTTTGAGCAACTTTCATGTAGAAAACTTTTTCATCCGAGTTACGGATTAATTTATATGATTTTCCGAAGTTTAAAACAATTTCTGGATATATTAATAATTCGTAAATATATTAAGTGTAAATGCTATGGGTACACAGAGAGTGTACCCAGAGATGTGAAAGTGTGGCTGACAGTGGGGCCACACTGTTGAGTCAGCAGCTGGCCCAGTCAACGTCCAGTCAGCAGTCAACTAGTTTGACTGTTGACTGGGTCAAACTAGCAGGTGGGGCCCGCATGTCATGGAGTCATTCCTTTAACAGATTGTTTTTAAAACACGTTAGTTAGTAGTGGGACCTGTGTGTCAGTGTCTCAGGGGATTATTTAACTTTAATTAAAACAGTTGACCGGTTAATTAATCTAGCAGGGCCCACATGTCATTGAGTGGTTAGTGGGGGGGGTCAGCACTAAACTTGTTTAGCCCCCTCTGAACCGAACCGGCTGGGGCCTCACCGGACAGAGGCCCACGGCGGCCACGGGTGGCTGGTTGCGCACGGAAGCAGGAGGCTCCGGCGACCATGGCCAAGAGCAGGCGGGGCAGGGGTCAGACGGCAACGGGCGGAGCCAGCGGAGGGCCACGCGCGCGTGGCAAACGAGCGGGGCGGCTGGAGCATGCGGAAGCGCGCCCATGGGCGTGGGCGGATGCGGTGAGCGCGAGCTCCAGTGAGCTCGGCCACGGTGACGTACGACGTCAACGGCGACAGATCCACGCGAAGGAGGAGGGGGGTCGACGGAGGGGCTCACCAGCCCTGTAGTGGTGCAAATGCGTGCTCGGGGAGGGCCATAGTCGCGGGGAGAGGCGGGGACGACGCGGTCCGGCGAGGGAGAGGACGGGGCGGACGACGGCGAGCTCCGCGTGGCGGTGGCGTGAGGGCCGAGCCCGAGTTCCAGATCGGGGGCGGAGGGGGCGGTGCGGACGGGCGTCGGGGCCGGCTCGGGGCTGCCGAGGTGCAGAGGGGGCAACGGGGAGGGCGTCGATGGCGTCGGGGCCAACCGGCCCGATCCAGATCCGATCGGGGGGCAGAGAGGAGAGGTGGGGGTCGTGGGGGAAGTGGGGAGGAGATCGCTAGGGTTCGGTCGCCCCAGGGGGCTGTAGGTGCTGGCTGGGCCGGTTCGACCGGGCCGGCAGAAGTGGCCAGCTGGGCCGGTTGGCCCAGTTGGGCCAGGGGCACTTTTCCTTCTCCTTTTCTTGTTGTTTTAGTTTTCTGTTTTCCATTTAATTCTTTTCTGATTTATCCTATTTTCCAATTTACCTTAATTTTATATAATTAGTATCTAAATTAGTTCTTTCTAAATATACTACTGCCACCAAAAGTTTGGTACCCAATTAATTTTAGTTAAAACATATTTACTATTTTAAAAGAATTAAAATAATAGTCTAAGCCATAGTTTATTTATTTTAGAGCATTTAGCTACTTTATAAAAGTGTGATTTCTCCACCAATATTACCCATGATTTATTTGCTACCTTTTGAACATTTTATTTTTTTATTATTTGAAAACTTTTATTGTTTGCTTAATTTAGAATTTGAATTCGAATCGGTTTCGAACTAACGCGAGATTAGCAACAGTAACAGAGGTGACGTGGCATCTTTAGCAGAGGTTTACTGTAGCTTGATTATCCGGGCGTCACAGTTCCGCCACTCTGTAACCGCCGGGACCGAGTTTGTGGACCCCTAAGTTCAAGTCCCGCATATCTTTCCCCCACTGACTTGATTCCGCAGATGCGTTGCTCTCGCACTTGATCTTGAACTCCAGGTAGTCAGCTTCGCTGATCGAAGGATTTGTCTCCTTGATCTTCTCATAACTATCACCTCTTAGAATCCTTCTCTTCACCGCGGCTCTCCAAGTAGCCAGGGCCGTGCTCATCTTCGTGAGGGCGGCATTGTTCACTTTATTCCCTGAGAGGCGTGTGTTTGCAAAGTCACCGGGGAACTTGTATCATTCGTGCAACTTCGTGAAGAGGAGGTTGCGCAAATTCCCTCGGTCACGATGCCTTAGGTTCTCGGTGTTGATCGAGACGGTGGTCCGGAGAATGCACCCGAGTTGTCCCGCGTACCCACTGACTAATTCTTTGGGCTTCGTTGGATGCCCACTGGAGGACACTTCAGTAAATTCCTCCTTGACGGTGCCGAGCACGTCCGGGCGCCGGTCCTTCCGTTGCCTCTTCGGTTGGCTGCCATCTATGCGTGCGCTGCCATCATCAGTGGTGGCATCCTCGGCGGCACCATCAGTGGTGTCATCCCCGACGCCACTAGGGGTTGTGTAGTCGGGATCGGTGTCTTCCGCGGCGTCCTCATAGCGGTGAGGTTCTTCCTCCATCTCCTGGGACAGCTCCCAGAATTGCTTGCTCGAACCGCCGGCCTCATCGTTGTTGGCCATGTTCGCTCTAAATAGGAAAAAAGGCTACTAGAGTTATTTCTTAAATGCATTCTAGGAAAAAAACATATTGAACTTGATTGTGGAGACCTTCAGTTGTCCACTTGCAAAATCAAGAAGGTACACTTGTGATTGTTATTTTCTTGCATTTATATAGATGCTTGCATCAGAATCTATCTATCTGAACTTGGTTATGTCTTCCATCGCAAAGGTATTCTCTTTTCTGGTTATGTCTCCATGGTAACTTAGTTATGCCATCTATGTTATGTCTCCATGATCTTCCATCTACTCCTATAGGTATTCTTCTACTTATAATTTTTCAGGGACAACTGTTTCTTGTGGCATCTACTTATTAAACAAACATTTAAACTATGAGCTTACATCGTGAATCTGAACAACAGGAGTAACTAGACTGCATTTAACAGGAGTACACTACTAGAGTTAACAAATTAGGCATCTTCTAGGTCAAACTATAAATGTTGATTAATTTTTGTTTAGGTTGAGAATTGGGCACCTTCTAGGTCAAGAAAATTGAGCATGACCTTTGCTAATTTTCTTGACCTAGGAGTGCCCCATTCTCAACCGAAACGGAAATTAATCAACATTTCAGGAGAAAGGAGTCATTTCAGAAGATCACAAGTTCAGACGATCTACAGTAGCAGCAGCATCACAAGTTGAAAAAATTCAGTGAATATAATGATCAACTCTACAGTAGCAGCAGCATCACAAGTAGTACAGCAGCAGCATCATCACAAGTAGTACAGCAGCAGCAGTGAATACAGTTTTTATAGCATGTACTTTGGGTTCGGTTCTCTCGAGAAAAAACAGTGCAGGTTTCTGCATTATTTACCATGGTTGGTATTAATTTTTGAACCATGATTTGGTATTTTATTTGACATGCTGGCTTGGGAAAGGCACCAACAAGGTCCAAAGTACAGCCCTGATAACTGCATTCAGCCACTGAAATAACATGAGTACCAGGTAACTAAGTTTGAATTTGATTCTGTTTGAACACTTTTAATATCGTTTCCATTGTTTAAAGTAGTACAACAGCAGCTTGAAATGAACTAAGACCCTAATAGCTAGTTTGATCGCGCGTTGTTACTTTCTAAACTCTTTTTATCAAATCTAGCACATGATAGCATCTTGAACTAAACCAACATCAAAAGAAAAAGACTACAACTTTGAAGACCACATCGATCAGCTTATCCTATCAACACAAATGACACACATATTCTCCCTAAACCACCCCAATCAAACACTTTTCAGAAGCTAAGTTGCATTGCACACCCATGAGCCATGACTTATAAACACAATTACTAGAGCAGCAGAGAAATTCATCCATAATTTGTGCTAGGTATGAGGCAGCGGAGCCCGGGAGCGAGGTCGCCGAGAAGGAAGAGGAGAGAGGAGGCGGAGCTCACCGGGGAGGCGCAAGGAGGCCCTGCGAGAGCTTAGTAGCAGCAGAGGTGGCCGGAGTTGAGGAAGATGACGGCGACCCGAGGAAGAAGACGAGGTGGATCCGGTGTTGTGCGGCTCCTCGGGTTCGCGCTCCTGCAGGGACGAGGGAGGGGCGTGAGCAGCGGGCGAGAGGGAGGGAGAGCGCGGCCGGGGAGAGGAGGAGAGGAGAGGACGATCGGCTCACGCGCGCACCTCGCAATGCCGGCGACGGTGGAGCGGGCGCGGGCAGACGGCGGCGTGCTCCCGCGGGGGTCGTCGGGTTAGGTGGGGCGCGCGCACCTCGCAATGCCGGCGGCGGTGGAGCGGCCGCGGGCGGACGGCGGCGTGCTCGATCCCGCGGGGGTCGTCGGGTTAGGTGGGGCGCGCGTCGACGTAGGGCGCGTGGATCTGGCGAGGGAGGGAGAGAGGCCAGAGGGAGAGGGGAGCAAGTGGGAGTGGGGTGAGGGTTAGCAATGGCGCACCTTTTAGGGTGCGCCATAAAAATACGTATACCAATGGCGCACCTTCTCCTGGTGCGCCATTACTATTTTTTTGGATTTTTAGTTGCATGTAATAATTTTTTAGAAAATGACCATAAATTCTAAAATGTTACGATATAAGTAGTTATTACTAATTTTCAAATACTTGCATTGCAAAACATTTGTGAATTGGTAAAGCAGTTATGAATATGAAAAAATATTATCAAATTTGAAAAAATATTCATGAATTCAAAAAGTGCCCATGAAATTTAAAAATATTCATGAGTTCAAAAAATATTAACAAATTCAATACTTTTTGTGAGTTAGAAAAATGTTCGCATTTTCAAAAAATGTTTGCAAATTTAAGCAGGAAAAGGAACACTGAAAAATAAAATACCAGAATAAACATAAACAAAAATTGGTATATCAATGGCGCACCTCCTAGGGGTGCGCCATAAATACCTTGATAGCAATGGCGCACCTTCGCCTGGTGCGCCATTAATAACTTTTTTTACCAGAATAAACATAAATAAAAACAATTAAAATACCAGAAGAAAACACAAAGAAGCCCAAGGTGCCTATAAATGATGATTTGCAACAAAACAAGAGGGAGAAGAACAAAAATTCCAAATCCAAGAAGATAGTGGTCGATACTTCAACTTGGTGATGGAGAAGTTACAAAATATGAAAGGAAGGTAAGTAGAGACAACATTAATCCCCACTGTTTTGAACAAAACAGGTTACTGGATAGAGGACTAGAACAGAACGAAGAAATGCCATTTCCATATGTCGAAATAGAATCGAGAAATGAAGACTACAATTTAAATACAATCGATCTTAGCTATCTTTTCACAATCTTCTTGCCCTTCTTTTTCGCAAATGGAGTTCTTCTCTTGAACGGACGTCCTTTAGGTAGGGTGGTCCTGCTTCTTCTTGTGGTGTATGGTACTTCATCGTCGTCGTCATGTTCCATCTTCGGGTCGCCGTACTTGTCGAAGTCTTGCTCATTGGCGACTCCATCCATTCTGATGATCTTCCTTTTGCCTCTCCTCACGACAACACGACTGGGGGTCGGTAATGAAGAAGCATTGGTCCACTTGGGAAGCCAGTACCCATGGCTCATTTTTCGCGGTGACGTTTGCGCCCGCGGTCTTGGATTTGGCTTCGGGTATAACCATGGTGGTGAAATACCGGTATTTTTTTAGGACGCTCTTGGCCCATCTGACACGGAACATCGGGACCTTCTCTCCAGCGTAGCTCAGCTCCCAGATCTCCTCGATCCTTCTGTAGTATCTGTCCTTGTCGTTACCGGTGTAGGATTCCATCGTTACCCCGGAGTTCTGATTATCATCGCTCTTCATGTCCTTTTCCTCGGTGTAGAATGTGTAGCCATTGATATCGTACGCCTCATAGGGCATCTGGTTGTGCTCGGCGCCCTGTGACAAGGCGAATATGAGTTTTTCTTTCGCGGAAAAATCCTCATGTAAAGGGTACGACGGAAGCTTCTCCTTGAACCAACGCGTGAAACATGAGTTGTGCTCTTTGATTATATCTCCGTCCGTCCTTTGTTGGCCTCGATCATTGTACGTCTTCTCAATAAAGGTTTTGTGCTCTACCACCCAAGGATCGACCATGTCTATGTGTTGTAGCGCGACTAGGTTTGCTCTTTCAAAGTCGGCGAGTCGACATGCATTTCGCGGCGACCCTCGCGGTGACCCCATCCAGCGAGCCTGCCGAGGTGCCTGTTGACGGGCAGACCAACGGGGTTCTCGATGCCTAGATAATTCGTGCAGTAGGAGATGCACTCTTCGGTCAGAAAGCCCTCGGCTATGCTTCCATCTGGACGTGCCATGTTGCGAACGTATCCTTTGATGACACCATTCATCCTTTCAAACGGCATCATGCTGTGCAGGAACGTCGGCCCGAGTTGGATGATATCCTCCACGATATGGACCAGCAGATGCACCATAACGTCGAAGAATGCGGGCAGGAAGTAGATCTCAAGCTCGCGTAGTATCACCACGATCTCTTCCTGTAGCCTTCTGAGTTGCCTCACGCCAACCGACTTTCGAGAGATGACGTCGAAAAAGTTGCATAGGCCAAATAGCGTTTCACGGACGTGCGCGTCCATGATCCCGCGGATTGCAACTGGAAGTATCTGTGTCATCAGCACGTGACAGTCGTGAGACTTCATCCCGCTGAACTTCTGCTTCTCTGAGTCTAGGTATCTGCTTATCTTTCCCGCGTAACCGTAAGGAAGTTTTACTCCTACGAGGCAGGTGAAAAACTGCTCGATCTCCTCCTGACTTAGAGTGAAGCACGCGGGAGGGCGGTCATTTCCGATCTTCTTGGCCTTTTTGCCTTTGCGACGACTTTCCGTGTCCTTCGCCTCATCATCATCATCATTAGTGTGAAGCTCCTCCCTGATGCCCATTGATTTCAAGTCTGCCCTTGCTTTCGGCCCATCTTTGGTCCTCTCTGGCATGTTGAGCAGGGTACCAAGCAGACTCTCGCACACGTTCTTCGTGATATGCATGACATCAAGGCTGTGAGGCACACGGAGGATCTTCCAGTACGGCAAGTCCCAGAAAACAGACCTCGTTTTCCATACCTTCAGCAGCGGCTCTGGCGCCTTTCGCTTCTTTCCCGGCGGTGGGCACTCTTTCCAATTTTTCAACACCTCGTCTATTTCCTCGCCGCTCCTCGTACGCGGGCGTGTTCGGGGTTCGGTTCACCATCGAACAGATCTTTGCGTTTTCTCCATGAGTCATCGTCGCGAAGCCACCTTCGATGTCCCATGAACACGGTTTTCGAAGACCCGGGATCTCTATCTAGCTGGCGATACGTTGTGTCATCCATGCACCTGACGCATGCACAAAATCCGTGGACCACCTACCCCGCGACATATCCGTAACCGAGATAGTCGTGCACCGTCGTGAGCAGTGCGGCTCTCATAGGGAAATATTCTTTCTCTGCGGCGTCCCACGTATTGGCTGGCATTTTCCACAGCGTGTCTAGCTCCTCTTTCAGCAGCCTCAGATACAGATTGATGTCGTTCCCTGGTTGTTTCGGCCCTTCAGTTAGCATACTCATGTGAATGTACTTACTCTTCATGCACAACCAGGGGGGAAGGTTGTACATCCACACAAACACAGGCCAGGTGCTATGTGTGCTTCTCTGGCTGCCAAACGGATTGACTCCATCGGTGCTCGCGCCCAGCACGATGTTCCTTGGATCGTCCCCAAATTCTGGGTATTCGAAGTTCAACGCTTGCCACTGGCTCGCATCCTTAGGGTGACTCAGCATCTTGTCTTTTTTATTTATCTCCGGATCATTTCCGTCATCTTCTCGCTTCTTCTCCTCCCTATCCGCGTGCCAACGCAGGAGCTTTGCTAGCTTAGGGTCCGCGAAATACCGCTGCAGACGAGGAGTGATCGGAAAGTACCACACCACTTTTCGAGGAGCTTTCTTCCTCTTCTTGTATCGAGTGACGCCGCACACCGGACATATGGTAGACTCCGCGTGCTCGTCCCGATAAATCATGCAATCGTTCATGCACACATGGTATTTCACGTGCGGTAAATCTAGAGGACACACGATTTTCTTCGCCTCCTCGAAACTGGTCGGGCACTTGTTCCCCTTGGGAAGACGTTCGTGCCAGAATGACATGTTCTCGTCGAAGCATGCGTCGGTCATTTTGTGTTTTACCTTCATCTCCAGAGCCATGAGCGTTACTTTCAGGCGGGTATCCTCGGGCCTGCATCCTTCATACAATGGAGTAACCGCGTCTATCTCCAGTTGATCCAGCTTGGCTTTCTCTCGGGCGGCAGCTCTTGCGTTACCTGTCTGCTTGAGAAGCAGCTCTTGAATATGAGGGTCCTGCACCCACCCCATCGATGGTCCATCGTTGTCTGCTCCGGCATCTTCATCTTCATGATCATGCCCTTCGTCTTGATCTTCCTCATCATCATGTCCGACATCTTCTACATGATGACTGCGTCCTGCATCTACTTCGTGATCATGTCCCGGAGATTCTTCGTCTTCTCGCCCGCCCTCGCCGCGGTTGTCTTGCTGCCCTTCCTTATTTCTTGCCCGGCCCCCATGGACGACTTCATAATCATCTTCATCACCTTGCCACCGATAGCCATCCATGAAACCATGCAAGAGCAGGTGGTCCCGCACCTGTCCGGAATCCGAGTCCATAAGGCTCTTCAGCTTGCATCTTCGACACGGACATCTTATCTCCGTCTCGTTCTTTTGAAGCATCTCGGCCTTCGCGGAGCTCAAAAACCTATTCACGATGCCTTCGGTCATCGTGCGGACCATGGTCGCCTGCGGGGTAGAGCAAAACGATATTTTAGAACCCAAAAAAAAATTGGCATGACTTTGCCTAAAATAGGACCAAAAAGAATGCATAGTGCCAAATTCTCGCCGAAACGGAAATGAATCAACATTCCGGCAAAATATTGGCAACTATCGCATTTCAAATACCGGTACCTGCAAACACAAACATACGTAGATCTAGGCCATAAAAAGTGCGTACGTTGTTGGAGGGAGAAAAAAGTAGATCTAGAACATAAAGAAAGCTTTCCCCTTACTTACCTATCAAAAAAAGGAAATTTAACCACTTAATTTGGGTGAATCTATGGTGCAAATGAGGTGAGAAGGAGGAGGCAGCCGAGACCAAGCTTGGTAGAGATGGAGAGAATGAAGTGGGGAAAGTGGGTGTGGTAGGTGGCTGTCAAAAATATCTAGCTGCTCCCAGGTTACCAATGGCGCACCTCCTAAGAATGCGCCATTGATAACCAGCGTTACTAATGGCGCACCTGGTGTGTGGTGCGCAATTACCAATTTTGAAAAAAAAATCACGGACAGTTAAACTAGTAATGGCGCACTATCCCCTGGTGCGCTACTGCTAACAATTTTTTTTCAAAACTAGCAATGGCGCACCGCACATCAGGTGCGCCATTAGTAATTTGGCCAATAATGGCGTACCTATGTCTGGTGCGCCATTAGTAATCTGGCCAATATAGCAGTGGCGCACCACATACATGGTGCGCCATTAATGTTCATATTAGCTATAGCCGTTTTTCTAGTAGTGATGAAGATGGCGCACCACACACCAGGTGCGCCATTGATGAAGCCAAGACTGGACCATACATGGTGTGCCATTAATGTCCATATTAGCTAGGGAAACGTTTCGACACGGCGCGCCGGCCGAGTCTTCCGCCGGTCGCACGCGCTGCGTTGGATTGGAACAGATCCTTCGGCCAGGCGCGGAACGCAAAGTCAAACTTTATCGCTTCGCGAGTAACCACCACCGCTCGTTTCTCCCTATTTTTCATTTATCTCCTTCCCACCTATCGTCTTCTTCCCTAGCATCTCGCCATGCCTTTTTTCCCAACGCCAATTGCGTGAGTCTGATCCTTTTCAGCTGCCGTGCAGTCCATTGCTGTGCTTATGGCCGTCGTCCATCCTCTTCAACCCAGCGGGGCGGCCATGGATTTTTGCTACAACCGGCGACCTACAGTGCTGGAAGCGGCCTACGGCGATGCTGCAACCGGCGGCGATGGTCGTCGATGATTTTTTCAACCGTCAGTGGAAAAAGCTTCAACCAGCGTAGGAAAAGCTTCAACTGGCGGTGGGAAAAGCTTCAACCGGCGTGAGAGAAAAGTTTCAACCTACGGAAGAAAGCATCAACCATCGGTGGAAAAGCTTCAACCCCAGCGATGGAAAAGCTTCAAGCGACGATGGAAAAAGCTACAACCGGTGGTGGATAAGCTTCAGGCGACGGCGGCGAGCTGATTTTTTGCTGCAATCGTTATCGCTATTTGCTACGACCGGCGGCAGTTTTTGCTACATCCATTCATGGCGGAGCTGCGACTCGCGACGGCGGTGACGTTGTTTTTCACTGCAACCATTGTCGCTTTTTGCTACGACCTGCAGGTTTTTTGCTACATCCTTCCCCACGGTGTGACTGCTGGTCGTTGTTCAAGAAAGCTCATGCGGGCGACCGGCGGCGAGGATGGCAGGAGTTTCACCACGGCGAGCTGGAAACCATGCATGGGGGGCCGTGAGCTAGGAATTGTGGCCGGGGTGTGCTGCAACCATGACTCGGCGTGCTGGAACTGCGCCCGCGGCGAGCTACAATGGCTACCACGGCGGAGTTTGATACATGGTCACGGCCATCTGTGGCGGCGAGCCGGCGAAGTTCGAAGGCCGGCCATCTTGCTCGTAGTTGTCGTGGTCATCGGGCCGTCGGGGGGAGGGTGTGGGACTGGGAGGGTGGGGGCGCTCATGCCGCCTCGTAGGAAAGGGAGGGACGAGGGGAAGAAGACAATGCAGAAACAAATCGAACGGTCTCTATTAATCAAATCAGACGGCTGTGGGCCGACCGGCCCAAATTTGGGCCGGCGCGCCGGCGCCCAGCAGCCGCCTATTAGCTATAGGCAATCTTGCGTATTCATGAGAAAATAAAATAAAATAGAAATGGTAGGCGGGTTCGCTCTACATATGTCGACTTCCTGCTTAATTCCCTATTGAAAGGATCTCGAGCAAGGTAATCAAGAGACGAGATTTGATTTTGCTAGAGGTATTTCTTCAGATAGGATGTTATTCTCCACATTCTCCTCCTAGCAGTACTAGTGCATACAAGGTGTGCTCACTGTCACGTCTTTTAGGCAACAATAATTTCACTTCTTTCTTTTGAAACCGGGCTCAGCCCCATTCTATTACTGCACATAACCGAATAGTACAAGCTACCCAAAAGAGTTCAGGAGGAAAGGAAAAAAGGGAAGAGTGAGTTCATCTCACGGACAGGAAACCTACTATGCGTGACTAGAATCGGATCACACATTATAGGGCAAAAAACTGTCAGCATGCAGGCTATCATCAACCAAAAGAAAGACAAACACCAAAGCCGAACCATAACATTATCAGGCGCATCATCTCAACTTCAGATCGATGCGGGCGCCCTCTTGAACTGCTGCGCAGATCCTCATGGAAAGTACTTGTACGGTTCTTCAGCAGCTCAGCACCTTGGAGCCCTCTAGCTCCCTTTCATTGCATAACGCCCAATATAAAACGCAGTCTCGAAAGGAATTTTAAGTAGTTTGAACCCAAAGGTTTCGACAGTTCAGATGACCTCGCAAACAGCAGGTAAACCAACACTGTAAACTTTCTCATGCCCATGTAAAAAAACATACTGAGTACCACACACAGCTCCAAGATTGAGCTTGCGACTTGCTTGCTCTTCTTCCCCGCCGCGACGCCACGTACACTGCGTCCGTCCCGGCAGCGTGCACATCACTGACAGACTTAATTGTCGCCCCACTCTCAACAAACCTGTAATTGCGGCCGGAATCCATCTACGAGACAAATGGATCAATCGAGCAGCCCGGCGACGTGGCTCACTCCAATCGCTATCCATCAGCCCCAGCGATTTCTCAGGTTTTGACCCGGAACGCCATGCCGAGACCGACGTCGATCGACCCACAGAGCGGCGGGAGCCGACCTCTCGCCCGGGGGCGTGACACCTGTGACCCGCGTCGCCGGTGATTCCATTTCCATCGCTGCCTCGTCGCCTCGTCTGTCTCATCCTGATCAGGTAAAGGCTGGGCGTAAATGCGGTCCAAGAGGAGCCCGTGTGAGCGAGGGGTGCTGGTGACTTGGGTTGGGTGTCGGGGAGGGGGAAAGCGTTCTTTTGGCCGTGTCCGGCGCCGATGCTCGCCCGACGGCGACCCGGGGCGACGACTGCTTCGCTGCTCGCGGCGCGCGCGAGGGGGCCGGCCGCGGGCCATCGGCCGGAGCGACACGTACGCGCGGGCGTGACGGCGACGTCCCGCGGCGTTGGTGTGTGTGGGCGTGTGATCTCTGCTCGAGCGGCGCCAAGTGTCCAAGCTTCTAGAACACGCCCTGCGCCTTGGACCATCTACCATAAGTACAATTTTGGTCGAGGGATCGATCGTCCTGTATGTATGCATGGCATGGAACGTGAAGAAGCTAGCCTACCTAGCTCCAGAAGCCCACAAGGCCGGACACAAGTGGAACGGAGGCATCGCACATGCCGTTCCCTGTCAGTGACTCGCTGATGACGCCGTGCTGATCCTGCCGCCAAGTTGGCGACGTTGGTGGCATCCGGCCTACGAAACGGGGCGTGCCCACGGCCTCGGATCAACGGGTGGCTTCAAACTCACAGACCGTTAACTACGAATTAGACAACATGACTTACACTTAACTGGAAACTGTACACGAACGACGGGCCGGCTTGAATACACACAGTGGACGGGACATGAGATCAAGACAGGCCGGATCTCTCGGACTAGGGTTCCAGGCCGGATCTCTCAGACCGTTAACTCTGCCGACCTCAAAGTCAAAGGGTTCCAAGCCGGATCGCTGCATCCCACAGCGACAGCCGAGCAGCATAGCTACTAGCAGAGTTCGAAGGCTCAGTCGGACTAGGTCGCTGCATTGCACGAATCAACCATTGCGTGGCCACCGTGCTCCGTGATCGCCTTCGCCATTTGACTTCCGGCAATTCACGCGCTGTTGCTGTAGCTGGCTGCCTTTTGCGTTTCAATGCTTCATTCACTCTGGCGGGACCGTGATCGGGACGCCAGCATTCTCGTCGGCCCGCCCATAACGAGCACCTGCGGTTTTTTTACGGTGTGACATATCTTCCCATGCGACGCGAGTGAAGATGAAATCAACTGATCGAACATCACAGAGAAACCAAGTTAACGTTGGGTCGAGGAAGAAGAGAACGTCTCAGAGAACATCTCAGAGAAGTTAACGTTGGGCCATGAGCCACGGATGCATGCATGCATGTTCCCTCTAGATGGTCATTCTCGAAACGACCGATCATGAGTGATGGAGGCAGATGCTCATGGGTCATGTTCACTTCTCTCTCTCCTCTCTCTAGATGGTCAGTCATGAGTGAGTGGACCGTGGGGAACCGGACGTTGCGCGCAACGTGACACGGGAAGTAGGTTCTGGTCGGTCGCAGGATCACTGTAGCGTACAGGTATGTCAGCTCACACACACACACACACAAACCATTGGTCCCGGCGGTGCATGCATGGCCACCCCATTGACCTGGGCGAGCATCCAGCCGAGCTGAGCTGGTACGAACCGCCATGCATTTCGCTACCCACGGCCCTACTACGTACGGCGACGTGCGCGATCCTGGTGGATAATTGCCAATCATGATCCAATTTTCCTTCAGCTATTTCGATTTATTGCGAAAATGCAATGTCATTTTCTTGGGGAATTAATTTCAGCAAACAGTGGAAGCATAAACAAACTCGATCCTGTGGATGAGCATGATTTGGCCAACATTAATTTCGTTTCGAACTTTTTTGCGTGGAAGAATATCTAGTCAGCTGTATGTGGCTACGTGTCACTTTTGAACTGTTGCTTGATATAAGAGCATCTACAACTGCGGACAGCAAATCCGACGTCCGCGGACAGTGGCCGATCACGCCTCAATTTGCTCCTCTGCATCCAAATACCTCATACTAGAAATCTTAGATCCATACAGAAGCGTGTAAACGGCCATCTCATTTATTTGGGTTGGATATGAGGGGTGCCGGCCAGCCCAGACGTTTGAGTCCCGTTAAAGGAGCCAGCTTGGGTCGTATTTTAGTGATCGGGCCATCCACCCGGGCGTTTGAGGCGGGTTTGGGATGCCCAACTGTTGATGCTCTGAGAGCATCTACAGCAGACCCTCAATACCGTCCAAACTGTGTCCGACCAGTGTCCGGTCAAAAACTAGTGACCCAACCGGACCCCTACTTTCCAGACCAAGCAGCTCAAACGCGACTACAACACGATGCGCCACTCGTACGACGCGCTCCGCCGCAACAGGCCCTCCTCGCCGAGGTCCGTGCCCCAAGTCGTTCGCCGCTCACGGCTCGGGCTGGTTGGCGATTTGGTGCTATGTGTGCTCCAGAGGCCGACGACGTGCTAGAGAGCGCCCACAATTTGTTTGATCAAATGTCTCCGGTAGAAAAAGAAAGTAGGGGTTCAAAGTGGGGATCATGGTTATTGTGCAGAAAAAGTGGGTGTCAAAATGAACACGCCTGGACACTGACCGGGGCGTCCGTAGGTGTTCAGAGGCTCAAGTTAGGGTATTCTGATTGTAGATGCTCTAATCTTGTTTCTTTTCCCTTTACCTTGGAACGCAAATTTGTTTCCGAGCATGAAAAGGGAGTAGGATAGGTGTGAACGACCAAGTCTCTAGACGACAAACGAGTACTTTTGTAGTTGCTTCCGGCACCAACCTTTCCATGGGACCATCGGATCAACTGTTAACTGCGATCTAGACCTCTAATTTCAGCTTAGAAGGAATCTATATGTAATATCTCGTTACCAATTTGATTTAGAACGCGTTGACCAGTTCTTTACACACACAACTAATGTGTACACACGCCCACACTCACCCCACATACTTTATGCACATGACTCTACACCGGAACGAAAATGCCCTGACCCAACGGGCAACGGTGATGTAGAGATTGATCATGTGATGCTAGCTTCTCCTCATCTTGGTGTACAACTCAACAGGTTTCATCAGCGAAGCTAGAGAGCAAACCTTTAAAAGGACATGTAGAGGGGAATTTCAAGTTGATAAAGAAACGTGCTGATAAGGACAACTTTAACCGGTCTCCTAAAAATAGTGGAGTATCCGAAGTAAACCCTTAGCGGAGTATATTTAATTCATTAAGTTTTGGCCGAACCTAGCCGATTCCCTATATATAACGGAGTAATTTTTTGTTTTTTCTAAACTTAATCAATTATATTATACATTGCATATACATATTAGCACACATTTAAATGAATGTTCAAGCAAATCACGAATATAGTTATAAACCAAATTCATAGTTTACAAACATAGTTATTCAAATTTAAACACACAGAATATTCCAAATGTAGCAAATAAAGCGCTATGACATTGCCAGTGATGCTTAATAAGATCATTTTGGAGCGGAGCATGAACTTGTCAATTCTTGATCCTGCGATGTTCTTCAAGAAATGCTAGGATCCTATTTTTATCATACTTTGGCCCAACCGGAGCCATTGGTGATGTACTGAAGGCGACGTTGCCACGCGTGCAGGATGATCCAACGGGTTGACGTCGACTCGGCCTACGTCGTATGTGGTGAATGTCAGAGAGCCAAAGGTTAGGCTCTCCCCCGGCGAGAGGCTGCCGGAAGCCAAAAAAGATATGACCCATGATCGGCCTCCAGCCGGCACTGCCCGGGCCTGGCGTGCCAACTAACGGAGCAGATTTCCGTCAGATCCCTTGGTAGGGGTCCAAGCGCAGCTGGAAGTCATGGATCGGAGGTCACGCGAGGGGTTTATCCAGGTTCGGGCCTCTGAAGAGTAATACCCTACGTCCTGCTGGTTTCGGTTATTCATAGTGGAGGGATACCTCGAGCGAGGGGTTACAATGATGTATGATGCTGCTACCGAGAGTTCTCCTATCTTAAGATACATGATCCAGAGAAATCCTAGACCTCCCTTTATATAGACAGGAGAGGCCTAGAGTTTACATGCGGGATGCGTTCTGGGGCGCCACCCCCCTCTAGTCTTAGGCGTCAAGAAGGTCATCTGGCCTCCTAGGGTTAGCGCCACGTCATGGGCCCGTTGGGCCCTTGTAGTTGATGAGGTCGCGCTCCTTGGCACTAGCCACCCCCGGTACAGGACCTGTCACCCGCATCAGCGTTCATGGACTGGTCCCCCATCTAAGGACGTATGTGGTGTCCGGTTTAAGAGTTGGCGCTGGAGATGCGCTTATATCCAAACTCCATTTTCTCAGTGAAAATGGGGGAGTTGTGGCCCCTGTGTTTGAAAAGAAAGAAGCTCTGCTCATATAACAAGGAGGAACAAGCCGCAAACATGGTCTCAAAGGGAGTTTTAGGTAGCCTGAACTCAAAGGTAGCTCTGTTTCGACAATTCAAGATGCTCGTCCAGCAAAACAGCAGCCAGACCAATACACAGCTCAATGTTGGGCTCTGTTGTGGTTAGCTTGTTCCTCTTCGCCGCCGCAACGCCAGGTCGCTACGTGTGTCCCGGCAGCGTGCACATCACGGACAGACTTAATTGTCGCCCCTCTCTCAACAAACATCTAACTACGGCCGGAGTCCATCGATGAGACAATAGATCCACCGGTCATCGGGTGATTAAAAAACAATTCAACAAGATTCCAAGAGCTGGTTGGCAGGCGAAGTCTCCCGCGAGCCCCCGCTCCCGCGACTAGGGTTTCCCTCGCTCCCCCCGCCGCCGCCGGCTGCCGCAGCGCGCTCCCCGCCTCCCTCTCCCCCTCCCCCTCCCCCTCCCCCGCGCTCCCGTCCGCCCGCTCGCCCTCCCGCGGGCAACGGGCGGTCCCCTGCCTCCTCTCTGTCGGCCTCCTCCCCGTCCATCTCCCTCCCCGCCGCCGCCGGCCGGAGCCGCCGGGCCCTGCCCGCGCGGCGCTGGCGGCGGCGGGCCGTCCCTTCCCCGCTCGCTCTTGGGGGGCGCGGGGGCCTCCCGATGGCGGCGGTGCAGCTCGGCCGCTGCGGTGGGGTTCGGCGGCGGGATTCCGGCGAGCTCCGTGGTTTTCGGTGCGGCGGCGCGGCCGTTGGCCGCGGGCCGGCGTGGCGGTGCTGGTAGCCGGCGGCCCCCGCGCGGCCCAGATCTGGGCCCCTTCGGGCTCCATCTGGGCTTGGGCGGGCCAGCGACTCGGTGCGTGGCGGCGTTGCTCCCTGGTTGGTGGTGAAGTGGTGGTGGTCTGCGGGCGGTGGCGGCTTCGTCGGCTGGCGAGCTGCAGCGTGACGGCAGGGGCTGTCCGGACCCTTTTGGGTCCGGCCGGTCCTCGGTGCCTGGCAGGCCCCTTGTCCGCGCGTCCGGTCGGCTCCGCGGTGGCGGTGGTGGTTGTCCCCTCACGTCGGCGATGTTGCGGATGCCCCCAAGGCCACTCTCCCTTCTCCCATCCTCCAGGTCTCGTGTCGGGGACCTCAGGGAGACGGCGAAGTTGATTCGGTGACCGTGGTGACACATGCTGGTGGGCGGCGCGATGGGCGGTGCACTATGATTCGTCTGGGGTGGTGGTGGGGGTTTGGGTTGGGAGAAATCCCTGGCGGCTCGTCCGGCCCCGACGCGGCGACGCCTGTGGGTGCCGCCGGACCTTCCTGAAGGGCGTCGGGTACACCCCTACCCTCACTGCCCCCGCGTACCGGGGGAAACCCTAGGACTAGTCCGGGCAGCAGCGGCGTCGTCGTCGCCTCCTTCTTGAAGGTGTTGCTTGGTACGCGGCGCTTCGGATGCTGGGAACGTGGTGGTACTTCTCCGGAGGGTGCAGCGGTCGCCGGTCATCTTCGTTTTGTAGATCTGCCGTTGTTGGCATTTGTTTCTCTTCCTTTCTTCTTCTTTTTTTCTTTGGGCTTGTTTGTGCTGCGGCCCCAGCACCTATCGTTGGTTGTATCGGTGGTTGCTTTGTAATACAAAGCAGGGAAAATCCTTTTTCTCACAATAGATCCATCGAGCAGCCCGGCGACGTGGCACACCTGTTGCCTGCGGGCGTGACACCTGTGACCTGCGTCGCCGGTGGTTCCATCGCCGCCTCGCCGTCTCGTCTCGTCTCTCTCGCCGGTGGTAAATGCCGGGCGTAAATGCGGTCCGAGGGGTGCCCATGTGAGGGCGCGTTTGCGCTGGTGACTCGGTGTCGGGGCAAAAAGCGTTCGTTTGGCCCTGTGCGGCGCTGTTGCTGGCCCGACGGCGATGCGACGGCGACCTGGGGCGACGACTGCTTCGCCATTCGCGGCGCGCGAGATGGGGCGGCCACGGGCGATCGGCCGCAGCGACCAGTACGCACGGGCGCGACGGCGACGTCCCGCGGGCCGCGGCGTAGGTGTGTGTGAGATCGCTGCTCAATCGGTGCCAAGTGTCCAAGCAGGTCGCGGCATCACAAGAACGAAGTTCCACCGTGCTCCGTGATCGATCGTCTTCGCCGGTTGACTTGCGCGTCCCCGTGAAGTTCACGCGCGGTTGCTGTAGCAAGGCTGCCTTTTGCGTTTCAATGCTTCATTCACTCTGATCGATCGGGACGATGAGCATCATGGATGATCAGCAGCATTTCACACACCGTATAGAACCATGTGAACTAACGGGACGGATGGGCGATGGATCGCCAAATCAGAGGACCAATCATGCATCTTTTCTAGATGGTCATTCTCGAACGACCGATCATGAGTCATGGAAGGCAGATGCTCATGGCTCGCATGAGCCACGCATGCATGCTCTCTAGATGGTCAGTTATGAGTGGACCATGCATGGGGACTTCGCAAATCGGCAACATGACACGAGAGGGAGGGTTGCTGTAGCGTACAGAGATGTCAGCTCATGTGTTCTGTGGCCATGGCCCGCTGGGCTCTCTCTCACACACACCATTGGTCCCGGCCGTGCATGCATGGCAACCCCTTTGACCTGGGCGACAGGGCGAGCATCCAGCTGAGCTGAGCTGGCACGAACTGCCATGCATTTCGCTACCCATGGCCCTACTACGGCGACGTGCGCGATCCCGATGGATAATTGGCAATCATGATCCATTTTCCTTCAATTATTATTTGAATTTATGCAATGTCATTTTCCTGAGGAATTAATTTCGGCAAACAGTGCAAGCATAAACAAACTCGATCGCGTGGATGAGCATGGTTTGGCCACATTAATTTCGTTTCAAAAATTCGCGTGGGAGAATATCTTGTCACGTGTGTGTGGCAACGTGGCACTTTTGCACACTGTTGCTTGAGATAATCGTGTTTCCTTTCCTTTTATCTTGGAACGCAAATTTGTTTTTTTTTCGGGTGGAATGCAAATTTGTTTCCTTCTTTTTGTGATGGGAACTTCAAATTTGTTTGCGAGCATGAAAAGAGAAGTAGGCTGAGTGTGAACGAGCTAGTCTCTTGACGACAAACGAGTACTTTTGCAGTTGCTTCCCGCACCAACTTTTCCATGGGACCATCGGATCAAGTGTCAACTCCGATCTAGACCACTGATTTCAGCTAAGAAGCAACTTAGCTGAATAATATCTACTCCCTCCGTCCCATAATATAAGAGCGTTTTTGACACTATCTAGTGTCAAAAACGCTCTTATATTATGGGACGGAGGGAGTAGCTATGAATTTGGTTTAGAACGCGTTGGCCGTTTCTCTACACACACAACTACTAAGCACATGCTTACATGCACCTTTTGTTCTTGATGGAAATACCCACTGCAAGGTAGACGCGTACACTCTCACACCACATACTTTATGCACATGACACTACACCGGAACGGAAACGCCCTGACCCGACGGGCAACGGTGATGTAGAGATTGATCGTGTGATGCTAGCTTCTCCTCGCCTTGGTGTACAACTCAACAGGTTTCATCAATCAATGAAGCTAGAAAGCAAACCTTTAAAAGGACATCGGAGTCGTCGAGAGGAATTTCAAGTTGATAAAGAAACATGCTGATAACTTACGGTTGACTATTGCAAGGGTTTATCTATGTCAGAATAAGTGTGATTATTATATTTTTCATTTTGTCCTAGCAACAGTTTCACCCTAGAATCGTACCTTGTTGGTATATATAGGCCGAAAGTTAACTTTTTCGATAAAGTGTGATTTTATCAAGCGGATAAAAAAAATGATAGAAGGTAGAGTGAGGAACTCGTCCACCAAATTACAAATCGACCTTTTACTCTGCGCACGAGTACACACGGTGTCTACGCATTCATGTCCCGCCTACACAACCTACACACATGGTGGAAGAAAGGTTGCAGTCCCCTCTTAGAAGCCCTACCGAAGCCCAAGCCTTGCCTTCCTCCAAGATCCTGCGTAAGACTAGCTGCTCCGCGGGGTTTGTGTTGTTGAAGACAGTAGCATTTCGGTGCTTCCACAGTTCCCAAATTGTCAGGCACACGATGGCGAGCAGGTCTTTTCTGTTACGCGGCCCGGGCCTTGGTAGAGGTCCACCACATCAATAGTTGATCCATCGGGCCGAGAGAGTGGATGCTGACAGTGTCCCGGCTCGGGGGGGGGGGGGGGGGGGGGGGGAGGGGCTCTCACCATGTCGATTTCCGGCTAGGTGGACCGGGCCGAGGACCCCGTTGTCGGTTCCGTCCTAGGCCACTTCAGACAACCCATGACGCATACAAGGAAGAATCAAGAAGCTTTGTCGTTCAAGACAAGGACTCCTTATCCGTGGAGGACTCCTCTCCACTGATGTAGCCGACTATAACTCCTGTAATCCTAGGCCTCCAGTAAGTTATATAAACCAAGGTTGAGCTAGTCGAGAGAATATCTCAACATCTCTTAGAGATGAAACACAAAAAAATTTCGTGGTAAATCAACATGTACTTTGTACTCTATCTCAAATCCATACAAACACATGCAACACGTAGCGTATTATCTCTTCGAGAGAGCCCGAACCTGGGTAAAATCAACATGTACTTCTGTTTCTTTGTTGTGGTGTGCTGTCAAATATATACACGTTTTTTACCCCGTGAGTAGCAATCCTCACATCTCACGTTGTCCCTCCACGCAGTGACCCGATCTCGCTCCATCTCTTATTTACCAACTTGGGCGATCTAATCATCAATTTATAAATTTTTGCCGACATGGAAAAAACCAGACTAACTAAAATATCCTAAAGTTGTGTAGTATCAAAAATCATTTTGGAATTTTGTTTGTCAGAATTCACTTTATTTTAACAAAAATAATAATGGCATTCATGGACTCCACCTCTGACGCGATGGTCTTGATCCCTAAAAAAAAGGATCATCACAAAGATCTGCATCTTTGCGGCGGGGGAGGGTCGTCGCCTCTGCGTGCTGATGCGGCGATGATTGCTGAGGGGGTAGGGTTTGTGTTTGGCAACGGAGTGGAGGCCATTTAAGGCTGGTTTCCTTGATAATACAAATGCTAGGCTATCCACGAAAATCATGTGCGGCTCGCCAATGAGCCAAACTGGCTACAATGCGTCTCCACAGAGCAGAGGGAGAGGAGATGCTTCTCAGGGAGCCGGTGAAGATCAAGGGTGTGCCAAACGAAAACAACGGGGCATGCATGGGACCAGAGACACATGGCGCCACACAAAACGGAGCAAAAGCCCTCCTGTACCACGGCTCACAAACCGTGCAAGCCTCCCCTTCCCACCGGGGAAACAGACACACGCGCGGGGGTTAACGTCGCCGCACATGCGCCCGTCCCCTCTCCTTCTCCCCCGCCGGGAAGGCAAGGAAGAAGAAAGCGGTCCTCTCATCATCGATCGATCGTCCCGGCGCGGGATACGCGGGGCCGCCGACGGTGCCAGCCGGATCACGGAGGACCGCGTCCGCGTCCAACCGGTGGAGCGGACGGGCGGCGAGGCGATGCCGATGTGCCATGGGTAGGGGACGGCGGTGCGACGTGGCTTTGGCCCGGGAGAGACGCCGCTGTCGCCGCAACTAATCCCCATAAATGCCAAAAGTTAGCTTTTGGCGCCTCCTTCACGGCTGTGATGACCGATGGGCGTAATCGCGTCCCGTTCCGACCTTCTTCTCCTCTCCTAGCTTTGACAATCAGCCCCCGTACCTGCGTGGCCCCCTCCCCCACGTGTCCCCCGCCCTCCACCCACCCGCCAGATTCTCCAGACTGCCACGTCCATCGTTTGGTACTGTGGTGCTACTACTCAGAATTCAACGCCCTGTGACTCATCTTTTGTTGTTGATACTCCGCCTTCTTGGGAGAATTTTACCTACTCCGTATTTTTTTTTGTCCAGTTCTTCAAAAACACATGACAATTTTTGGCGGGCAGCGTGTGAAAATTGCCGTGTACACTTGAAGGAATTGTCATCATACTGAATAATATTACCAAAACGATCACTACCGTCGACAGAACAAATCTCCGATGCACTGATGTCACCACCGCTCACGTACTAGAGTCGGCATGGTCTTGCGGATGACAATCGGAAAATCTTCGTGCACGTGCTGCCAGGGATCATCGTGTTGGAGCCATAGTGGCCGATGTTGAATCTATAAAACCGATTCAACGCTTGACACTAGATCTCGCCGTTGCACACGCACGGTGGAAAACTCTAACCTTGCAGCAAACGGCGGGAGTCTACGCTACAACTTCGTCGAGTTCTTCTCGACGAACTGATTCAAGGAAAATCGGAGCCCAAAAGACAAACTCAAAGATGAAATATGGGCATCCACTCAATCACCGCCCATGCAAAAAATTTTTTAAAAAAAAGCCTAACACTAACTGCTAGCCACCAGGGTGGCAGATAGAGGGGAAGCGAGTCCACAGGCTGACTGACAGAGGCTAGAAGGAACGAATTCTTCACCCCTAGCGGCCGCTTTTGCGAGAGGGGAAGCAAAAGGATGTACCATGGGTTGAAATGAAGGGTACCATGTTGTTGAATTTCTCATCTCCAATGATTAATCACTCGCGCACAGAATGACCAATGGGATTCTTCGGTGTTTTGACATGGGAGTGAGCATGAACCCGTCAAACATGGTGATCTCTCTCTGTGTCCATCTCTTCTTCTTTGGGCGGTTCATCACATGAACGATTACGGGTGTAAACATGCCGACAAGTTGACCAAGTGGCGTCACATTAACTCCGTGCAATTCAGCTAATGACACATCGGTCAGCCGGTTAGCAGTCTGAACGGCGTCGGGCTCAGTTCATACTGTACATACAAATCCATTCCATTCCCAATTCCCGGGGGCGTCATGGTGACCACGGCGCCCGGCGTCCGTGGGTTATATAAAGCCACACGACGCGCACCTGGCTCAGACAAACAAACATCTCACACTCCCCGCTAATCAATCACCAAGACTCGCCTTTTACTCCGGCCAAGGATGCCATTCCCGCCCCGCCCGTGAACGCCCGAACCAACTCACGCCACGCTCCGGCCGCGGCCAGCATCCATGGACGCCAGCCTCCGCACGCTGTCCCCGTCCAGCTTCACGGGGGAGGTGCGCTCCGCGGTGTCCTCCCTCCTGCTCTCCCCCGGCGGCGCCAGCGCCCTCGACACCGTCTTCTCCCACCTCCCGCCCCCGGTCACCATCCCGCCGCTCGGCTCCAGCGTCTACTACCGCCAGAGCGAGCTCCTCCGCAGCTTCGCCGCCACGCAGCCGCACCACCATCTTGCCAGCTCCTCGTCGGGCTACGCTCTTCCTTTTCCTGGAACCGCGGCGTCGCACGACGCGGCGGCGGCGGCGGCGGGGAGGAAGATGTACCGCGGCGTGCGGCAGCGGCAGTGGGGCAAGTGGGTGGCGGAGATCCGGCTGCCGCAGAACCGGGTGCGCGTCTGGCTCGGCACCTACGACTCGCCCGAGACCGCCGCGCACGCCTACGACCGCGCCGCCTACCGGCTCCGCGGCGAGTACGCGCGCCTCAACTTCCCCGGCGTCATGGACGCCGCCGACGACGCCCGCTTCCCCGACGCCCTCCGCCAGCTCCGCGACGCCGTGGACGCCAAGATCCAGGCCATCCGCGTCCGCATGGCCCGCAAGCGCGCGCGCGCCAGGCGGCTGCGCGAGGAGGCCAAGCAGCAGCAGCAGCAGAGCAACAACACCCAGCGCGCCGCGTCCGCCGAGGCCGCCCCGGTGGCGCCCACGGCCCCGCGCCCCGTGGTCTCCGGGAGCGCCACGACGTCCGAGACGACGACGTCGTCGTACGGGTCGCCGGAGGGGGTGCTGTCGGCGGCCGACTTCGAGTGCTCGCTCCAGCGGATGCCGTCCTTCGACCCGGAGCTGATCTGGGAGATGCTCAACTTCTAGCCAGTAGAACTAGACCGATCCGAGGCGCGGACAGACGCAAAGCCAACCAGCACCAAGGTCCATCCATCCATCCCATCCCATCCCATTCATGGCGTGGAGTGGACAATGGTTGCGGTGTCTGTCTGTCGGAGGCGAGCTCGTAGTAGGATTGATTGATTCTCCATGTGTTGGGAGGGAGGATTACAGTTAACCTGTCACTATATGAGCAATAAAACGCCCAGGAAAATCGGGCGTCTCCTAGAGACCATACTATACTAATTACCAGTACTAGCAACTGCATTCTGCATCTGTCGTGTCGTGTCGTGAGTTTACTCATCACATCGCATCGACAAAGTTGTAAAGCTGATCCCCGAATTCATACCCTCTCTGAAGTCTTACATAAGTGTTCATTTCAGTGTCCGTTCTTCAGCCAGCACCATTGTTGTTGGTCCTCCTCTGTTTCTCCTTTTCATTCAGCCCCCAGCCTCACTCCACAGTAACAGCGGAAGGCGCTCGAGGAGGAAGAAGGCCATGGTAGGTTCATCTTGATTTTCTGAAAGGAACCTTGCAGATTTGTTGTGGTCCAACGGAGAATTGAGGGATAGACACATGTGCAGCATTTGTCGCTGCAAGCATGTGCCGCAAACAGTAGTCCGTTGAGCTGGGCTCCACGGCCGGGGCATATCTCTCACTTCTCAACCAATCCCCCAAGATCTGGGCCATGGCCATCCATCCATGATTGGAATGTCTCGACGGATAACAGCACTCCATGATCCTAATTGGCCGATCCAAAGCTTCATTTACTCGCTCGCTCCATGGCGATTCTTCTTCAGCAATCACAGGTAGTAGTACTAGTACGGAACTACAGTGAAACGCTCTGCTCTGGATGAATGACTGGCGCAGGGAAACGCTGGTCGATAGATTCGGGTCAATCGCCCGTCCGTGCGTACGGTGCGAACAAATATTTTCCTATTTGTACCCGCCGTACGGTCGCAGTTAGTCATATGCTAGTCCGGTCAGATTGTGCTGCAGCCTTGAAGATGCTTTCCACAGTACACAAGCATCCGGCGAGAAAGTAAAAACTAGCAGAATCATGATAATGCAGCGCAAACTTATAAAATCAATCCGCAAAAAACTTATGAAATCAAAAATTCACACGCAAAAAAAAAAACTTATAAAATCAATCCGAATCAAACGAACACATAATCATAACTCGCCCGCTATCGTCACACTCGACGACTCCAGAAAACATGAAAACCATGGTTAGCCTTTTTTTAAGAAAAAAGAAGAAGAAGAAGAAGAAAGAAAAACATGGTTAGCATCGCACGTTGCACAATTCATCGACATACATATTCCCTCTTATGGCTTCTACAGCATGCGACAGACCTGAAGATGGAGCGAGCACCGCCTTGCATGCCCTCCTCACCGCCGCCCTCTGCCTAGATCGGTTTTTCGTCTTCGCCGGTTCCTCTGTCCTACTCCTGCTCGTACCAAGTGTCGTCGGTTCCAGCGCGCACGGTGACACCATGAGGTGGCTGTCAAGAACACGGTATGCGAACGCAAGCTCAACGGAGTCGTACAGCTGGCCCCCGCAGTCCCATCCGCGGTGGGACACCGCCGAAACCTCGTTGGCTCCTTCTGGTCTCCTCCCATCTCGGTTAACCTGCTACCACTCACCATGGAACCTCTTACTACCTTGTTATTATATCATCACCAATCACCATGCGAATCTGGCCCGATCGAGAATGTACGAGTTTTAATTTCTTTTCGCTTCTTTCATAATTCTTTGATGCGCTGGCTGTTAAATGCAAGAAAATTGATTAGAACATATCTCCCACGGGGGGATGCAGCTCAACGTGTTGGGCTTTTCGGTGGGTGACCGATAGTAACGCGTTTCTAACTTTCTATTATGGTAAGTACGGAGAATCAATCTCTTGACATCCTTGCACATTAGTCCTTTGGTTGTTCATACATGCCTTAATTTAATTATGAACATTTCAAGGTCGTCTGCCTTGTTCATGCACATTCATTTTATTCTTCAACAATTGAGAGGACCCAAAATGATGGATGGGAAGGACCACCTACACAAAGGCTCGCACGATATCAAAACGTATATCCTCGGAAGTCAGAGCTCCGCCACTAGATCTGCACGTAGAGGACAACACCGCCTAAGCCGAGATAGAGGGCATGGAGCGACCATTTTGACAGTATCTTGTGGATTTCCAGGGGCGTAATATCTCATGGATGCATGGGCCTTTGACAACTCAGGTAACTGTTGGGTTTATCGGTTAGGCCGACGGTAAAACCCATTGTTGGGCATCATCGTTCGGGTCCAAATGTGAGGCAACCAAACCAATGTGATGCCGTTTGTCTACCTGTGTAACGCCCGGATAATCAAGCTACAGTAATCCCACGCTAATGGTGCCACGTCACCACAGTTACTTTGCTAATCTATCGTTAGGTCAAACCGTTTAAAAATTCAAATTTAAATTTATGTCAACGATAAAAGTTTTTTAAAATTTAAAACAAAAATGTTCGGGAGATGCCATATTTTGCATAAGTAAATATGATGTAGTAAACATATTTTTATAAAATGCCTAAATAATTTAAATTGAAATAAAACAGAAAAAAAATAAATAAAAAAAGAAAATACAAAAGAGAAAACAAACAAAAAAAAAGGGAAAAGGAGCCCCCCACTGGACCCTGGCCCAACTGGGCCAACCCCCAGGCCCAGCCGGCCGGCCCACCCCGCCCCCCACTCCCTTATCCACTCCCCCACCGACACCCCCACCCACTCCACCGACACCCCACCCCACTCTCCCCCTCCCTCCCCTGATCCAGATCGGATCGGGCTTGCCCCCGTCGCCCCGCTCGCCCCCGACGTCGCCCCGCTCGACCCCGTCACCCCGCTCGCCCCCGACGTCGCCCCAGAGCTGCCACACCGTCGCCAGACTTCGTCGCCGCCTCACCGTCCTCCTCCTCGTCTCCTCCTCGCCGGACCACCTCGAACACCGCTGCCCTGGACCCTGCGAACCCCGGTGAGGCCCCGGGCCTTTCCCCCCTCCTCCTCTTCCCCTCCATCGCCGTGCACACTCGCCGACCCGGGCCCCGAACGCGCTCACCGCACCCCCGCCCTCCTCCTCTCTGCGCCATCTCGCCTGCCATCCACCATGGACACGAGCTCGACCCGTGGCCGCGTCGACCTCCCCCGCGCCCTAGCGCCCGTGCCTCGTCCCGGCCGTCTGGCCCGGCCACGGCCAGCCCCCCTTCCGGTCCGCGGCCCCGCTCCGGCCAGCCCCGCCACTACCTCCACCCCGCGCCGCCCGCGGCCCTCCGCCGCCCCTCCTGGCCGGCGTCGTGGGCGCCGGCGGCCTCGTCCATGGCCACGGCCCCGCCCTGCCCCGGGCAGGCTACGGGCGCCCGTCGGCCGTCGCCCACGCCCACGCCCACCGCCCGTCACCGCGCCGCACACGTGCGCCGCGCCTGCGCCCGCCTGTGGCCCCTGGGCCACTGCCAGGTGGGGCCTCGCCCCCCTGAGCCACTGCCCCTGGGCCCGAACCCCATTGGGCCACAGACAAGTGGGCCCCCGCGCCGAGAGAACGTTAAAAAAATGATTTAAAAATAAATAAATAAATAATAAAAATAAATTTAATTAATTAATTAACTAACTAACTAAATTAATTAAGTTAATTAATCCTATTTAAATTAATCTAATTAGTTAGTTAATTTAATTAAACAGTAGTTAATTAGCTAACAGCCCCTGACAGGTGGGACCCACCTGTCAGGTTGACCAGGTCAACGGTCAACGTTGACTGCTGGCGTCAGCATGACATCATGCTGATGTCATAAATCCAAATTTCGAATTAAATTAAATAATTAATTAAATTCCAAAAATTAATAAATTCTTTTGAAAATCATATCTTTTAATCCGTAACTCGGATGGAAATACTTTGTACATGAAAGTTGCTCAGAACGACGAGACGAATCCGGATACGCAGCCCGTTCGTCCACCACACCTCCCCAACCTATCGAACTCGCAACTTTCCCCCTCCGGACCGTTTGTCCGAAAACGCGAAACATCGGAAATACTTCCCGGATGTCCCCCCCCTTCGCCGGTACCACCTACTATCGCTTTAGGACACACCTAGCACTGCTCACTGTCATGTCACGCATCGTCATGCTTATATTTGCATTGTATTTACTGTTTCTTCCCCCTCTTCTCTCCGGTAGACTACGGGACCGACACTGCTGCTGCCCAGTTCGACTACGGAGTTGACGACCCCTCCTACTTGCCAGAGCAACCAGGCAAGCCCCCCCTTGATCACCAGATATCGCCTATTCTTCTCTATACTGCTTGCATTAGAGTAGTGTAGCATGTTACTGCTTTCCGTTAAACCTATACTGATGCATAGCCTGCCCTTGCTTCGACTGTTGATACCTTTACCTGCAATCCTACATGCTTAGTATAGGATGCTAGTTTTCCATCAGTGGCCCTACATTCTTGTCCGTCTGCTGTGCTATACTATCGGGCCGTGATCACCTGGGCGGTGATCACGGGTATATACTTATATACTCTATACATGACACATGTGGTAAATAAAGTCGGGTCGGCTCGTAGGAGTACCCGCAAGTGGATCTTTGTGGCGGAGCGACAGGGCAGGTTGAGACCGCCTAGGTGAGAGGTGGGCCTGGCCCTGGACGGCGTCCGCGGTTACTTCGACATAACACGCTTAACGAGTTCTTGATATTTGATCTGAGTCTGGCCATTTGGTCTATACGCACTAACCATCTACGCGGGAGTAGTTATGGGTATCCCGGCGTCGTGGTATCAGCCGAAGCCTTCGTGACGTCAGCGACTGAATGGCGCGCGCCGGATTGGACTGGAACGCCACTAGGCTAGGTCTGCTTCCGGCCGCGTACGCAACGTGCAGGTGTGCATAGGGCGATGGGCCCAGACCCCTGTGCGCATAGGGTTAGACCGGCGTTCTGACCTCTCTGTTGTGCTTAGGTGGGGCTGCGACGTGTTGATCTTCCGAGGCCGGGCATGACCCAGAAAAGTGTGTCCGGCCAAATGGGATCGAGCGTGTTGGGTTATGTGGTGCATCCCTGCAGGGAAGTTTATCTATTCGAATAGCCGTGTCCCTCGGTAAAAGAACGACCCGGAGTTGTATCTTGACCTTATGACAACTAGAACCGGATACTGAATAAAATACACCCTTCCAAGTGCCAGATACAACCCGGTGATCGCTCTCTAACAGGGCGACGAGGAGGGGATCGCCGGGTAGGATTATGCTATGCGATGCTACTTGGAGGACTTCAATCTACTCTCTTCTACATGCTGCAAGATGGAGATGGCCAGAAGCGTAGTCTTCGACAGGATTAGCTATCCCCCTCTTATTCTGGCATTCTGCAGTTCAGCCCATTGATATGCCCCTTTACACATATACCCATGCATATGTAGTGTAGCTCCTTGCTTGCGAGTACTTTGGATGAGTACTCACGGTTGCCTTTCTCCCTCTTTTTCCCCCTTTCCTTTCTACCTGGTTGTCACAACCAGATGCTGGAGCCCAGGAGCCAGACGCCACCGTCGACGACGACTCCTACGACACTGGAGGTGCCTACTACTACGTGCAGGCCGCTGACGACGACCAGGAGTAGTTAGGAGGATCCCAGGCAGGAGGCCTGCGCCTCGTTCGATCTGTATCCCAGTTTGTGCTAGCCTTCTTAAGGCAAACTTGTTTAACTTATGTCTGTACTCAGATATTGTTGCTTCCGCTGACTCGTCTGTGATCGAGCACTTGTATTCGAGCCCTCGAGGCCCCTGGCTTGTATTATGATGCTTGTATGACTTATTTATGTTTTAGAGTTGTGTTGTGATATCTTCCCGTGAGTCCCTGATCTTGATCGTACACATTTGCGTGCATGATTAGTGTACGGTCACATCGGGGGCGTCACAACCTGGGCTGGCCCACAACAAACTTTCCTATTTTTCCTCCGACTTACGGAAGATTCTTTCTCTAGTTTTTTTTCTTTTCAGTGTTTTCTCTATCTGTTTAACTAGTTCCTTTCTTTTCCTATTTATTCATTTCATATTAATTTTTTGTTATTATTATTTCTTCTTTACATTCTTAAATTTGTGAATATTTTAAAAAATTCTAGAACATTTGGTCAATTCTCAAACTTTTTTATATTTTATAAAAACAATTTGTGTTTTTCTAAATCCAGTAGCATTTTTTAATTTGCAGGCATTTATAAAATTTCGTAAAACAACTTTTTTCTGTTTGAAATTAAAGATGACTTCTAAAATAGTGAAGATTTTCTAAATCCGTGAGCGCTTTTAATTATTGATTTTTTTGATAAACTTTACGAACTTTTCCAAATTCACAAAAAAAATCTATAAAAATCATTTCGTGAAAGTTGGGAACCTTTTTAGCTCATAGTAATTTTTTGAAAAATTCATGAACAGTTTCCAATTTAGGAACATCTGCAATCTGTGAACATATTTTAATTTTGGAAACATTTTTAAAGTTCACAAATAATTCAACAAAATTCTGTTTTATTTTTTTTGAATATTTACAATTTTCAATCCATTTTGAAAATTCATAACATAAACAAATTCATGCGTATTTTTAAACTCGCGACCTGAGCTAATAGTCAATCATTTTTAAACTCACAGACCTGAATACTATTCTTAACTGGCTGAAAAACCAAAAACTGTCTATCCACAAATGAATAGTTAATCGTTGAACGAATCGCAAATGGGCCTAGTTACCATCGGTAGAACATTTATGTAAACATTTGCAGACCATTCCGCATGTACCATGCCGAACAGGGGTTCCCACCCTATCCTCCCATATATCTTTTAAAGGGTGGTGCACACCAAATAAAAGCTCATTTAGCTCAAAAAACAAAGAAGATGAAAACTCATGCTTGGAACTGTTTCCTTGTATTTCTAACATTCAAAAGTAACTGATTAGAAGAATGTGGTTTACCACGGAACAACGTAAGAATATACTCCTACACGGCAACACCGAAAGAGGCGTTCTAGAAGAAGCACACATTGAGCAACCGAGACGTCCATGCTTTGAGCAACAGACAAGCATCTGACAAGAAAAAAACTAATCTAATTCTCTCCATGCAATCAATGAAAAGTAAAAAAAATGTAGCATAGGCTGATTAAATCAAACGATCACATGTCCTTAACTCGATCGTCACATTGGATGATTGAAGGGAGCATAAAAACCATGGAATAGTCGAACCAAAATGCCCATCTAGCGATCAGACTATCACTTCATTTTCTACTTGCATCATTGCATTGATTAGTACAACAACACAATGCTTACATAATAATTTTATTGTTACTTTGCTAATGGAGAAGATGAAGAACAGAGGACAGAAGAGTTGTCATTTTGTTATGAAGGACCAGTAGCCGCTAAACATGCTTCCTCTATGGGCTCTAAGACTACCAAGGAGCAAGGCAATGTGCTCATGTTGTCCTTCTCTACATTGAAGCTCATTTTTTAGTTCAAATCTTGGAAGTAAAAAAAGAACAAGTTTGAAACCTATAACTTTATCTCGGTCACATTTGGATTTTATTATTGGATATTTGCATTATATTGCACATCTCTACGAAGTATATGCATTTTCTTGAATCCAGTGAACACATAACATATAGAAATATATTTTAATATTGTGCTAAACTTTGTGCCAATTTTTTTCTATGCATAGTTGTATACCATCTTCAATTTTCAGTGGTTAATGATAGAACAATCACTAGCCAGTGTAGGCATGTAGCTACACAGGTTGATGACTGGTAATCCTAATTGAAACCTTGTTTTACTCTCTCGAGATTCTCCAACATTCACAGCTGCTAGAGTGAAACTCTGCTCGTGCACCAAGGAACGTTTCTCAAATGTTTCAGGCTAATCTCCTGTTTCTACGTACGTCTACATCGCAGAGAAATCTCCTATCCATACATATAGTGCAAAGAATTAAATTTGTAACTATCGCATGGGTATAGTTCTGCCAGTTAAGTCAGATTCATTGAAATCTTGATAATGCTCACAACACAGAGAAGTATCAAGCAGGAAAAAAATTAATATCTCCGTGAAATCAGCAATAACTAAAAAACATCATGAATTCTGCAGCATTGACTGATAAAACCTATCCAAATCAAACGACCACATATCTTTAACTCTCTCGATTGTCACATTTGAGAACTACAAATAACATAAAAATAAGGGTAGCATAGCACGGTGCGTAATTCATCGACACACGCAATTCCCTATGACAAGACCTGAAATGGAATGGAGCACCGCCTTGCTCGTCCTCCTCGCCGTCATCCCCCGCATGGACCCGTTCTTCGCCTTTGCCGGCGCCACCATCATACTCCTGCTGTAACCAAGTGCCACCAGTTCCCGCGCACACGGTGATGACATGAGATGTTTGTCGAGGACACGGTACACGAAGGCGAGCTTGATACTCGCACAACTGGCTCCCGCAGTCCCAACCGATGCGGAACATCGTTACCACCTCCTCCTCCTCCTTGTGTTCCTTCCGCTCTCCTTCTATCTCCGTTAACCCACTACCACTCAATGTACAACTGCTCACTACCTTGTTATTATACCTTCACCAGTCACCAAGTGAATCCGCCCTGATCGAGAATGTATGAGCCTTAATTTGTTTTTGCTTATTTCGCACTTATTCGATGTACTGACTGTTGAACGCAAGAAAGTTTCACACTTATGCATGATTTTTTGGTGGGTGACAGATAGTAATGTGTTTCTAACTTTTTTATTATCTCAAGTAACACAGATTCAATACCCTGGTATCCTTCCACACTAATCCACAGGTTGTTTTTAGACGCCTGCATTTTGTTATGAACATGTCAACGTCGTCTGCCTTGTCTATGCACATTCGTGTATTCTTACTTCCACGACTGGGAAGAGCCAAAATGATGGATGGAAAGGACCATCTAAACAAAGGTTCGAACGTTTTGAAAACACATATCCTTTGAAATATGAATTCCATCACTTGAATTGCGGTGGAGGCATCGAGTGACCATTTTGGAAGCTTCTTTGAGGATTTTCAGGGCGTAATGTCTACCCATTGTCGGGCATCAGCGTGAGGCAACCAACCAGGACATGTCTTTGTCTCGCTTATAGCGAGAAAGATGTACGCCTCGCCTTATAGAGAGCACAAAGTGGGCCGACCCAGTAGCGTTAGTTCAGTAGTTTTGTTCGGTGTTCTTTTTTTTCCTTTTCTTATTTTGTTTTATATTTTAAATTATTCCAATTACATATATTCCAACGAATAATGTACTTGAATTTATAAACGTGTATGTAGCACAGTAAACAAATCATGCAGAAAAAAATGTTCATGCATCTTTGAAAATGTTGATAGCATTTCAAAATGTTGGTGATATTTCAAAAGTATTTACAGGTTTCAAAAACATGTTTGTGAAATTCTAAAATAAGGTCTATATAATGTTCATACCATTCAAAAAAATCATGCAGTGTCAAAGCATGTTCGTGCATCTTTGAAAATGTTGATAGCATTAAAAAAAATGGTGACATTTAAATAATAATCGAGTGTCTAAAAAATTTGTTTGTGACATTCTAAAATAATGTTTATGCAATGTAAAAAAATGATCGTTCAATTTAGAAAATCTTCATACCATTCAAAAAGATGTTCGTGACATTTAAAAAATGGTCATGCATTTTGAAAAAATGTTTATGACATTACTATCTTATAAAATGTAAAAAAAAATTGTGTGATTTGTAAATGTCTCGTATCATTAAAAAAATGTACATGGCATTTTAAAAACTGTTCATTCTTTTTGAGAAAATGGTCTGGATAAAAAAAATTAAACAATGTAAAAAGGTCTATTTGTTTAAAACAATATTTACTACCATACCAAAAAATTGTTCGCTCAATTTTTTTAAAATGTTCCTTACAATTTGAACATTGTTCAACGTGTATTGCAAAAAATATTTAACATACATACAGTGTCTATATATGGAAAGTTTGTGGGTATCTCAGAATGTGTTCCGGAGAGTACTAGAAAATCCGGGATTTTATTTGCAGAAGAAAGTTGTAAAGGGCACAAAAAATAGAAACGAAATTCAAAAAATTCCAATTTTTTTGTGATGCAAGATGCTCAAATGCGTGATGTTCGTGCAAAATTTTATGAAGTTTGGACATTTGAGGAGCCCGTGGAAAAAAACAATCAGGTCTTTGAGAAACATTTGAAAACAGCACGGTTCACGCACGATTTTGTCTTTTTTGCCGCTCGCTCCTCGAATGTCCAAACTTCATGAAATTTGACACGAACATCACGCACATGCGCATCTTGCTTGTAATAAAAATTCATATTTGTTTTGGATTTTTTTTTACTATTTTTAATCATGTTACTGTTCACCGGGCTCATTTGAGCCCGAGCATCGGAGTGGATTAGCGCGTCACGGATTCCTTCCCAACCAACTCTGTCATTTGGTTGCTCAAAGAGTACAAGAGTGGCACCCATTTAGGAACCGACATTGTTGACAAAATAACTTAAGTATAAGCACCAGATAAACATCACAATGATTGACATTTCAAATAATTGATGAACTGAATATATGGAGGAGAATTAAAGTTCTATGTTTTCTAGTAGCATCAAATTTGCACAAGTACAAACCATGTAGTTTATCAAGAACTTCAATTCCCTGATTTGCTATGCATGCTTCATTTGCATCCAAGATAAATGAGTAATCATAGCGTTCAGAACTGCCATATCTGAGTTCAAGTCCCCCCCCCCCCCCCCCCCCCCCGCCCCCCCTACTTTTATATTCAAGATTTGAAACCCTTGTCCTCATTATTTTGCAGCCAATTGAGCGGCTTCATTTGGGATCACGATTGGAATCTAATTTCATAAATAACCGAATTTAGCAATTTCGATCACGCAAGTCGTGTCTAGGCAGGGCATTGGCCACGTCCCAGAGCACCGCCCCCGGGGGCGGACTCCGGGCTCCCTGGGTGGATCATACTTCAAACGCGGCAATGTTTTGTTTTGGAATTTTTGATACGTGAGTACTCCCTCCGTTCCATAATGTAAGACGTTTAAAACGTCTTACATTATAGAACGGAGGGAGTATATTTTAACGTCATGTGTCCAACTGTCCATCTGCATGCATGGCGATTTCGCTATGGCCGATATCCAGTGCTGGTTCGTTGCCGTGTACATAAAGAGTCATAAATGTTTTTCAAAGACGAAGACAATAAATCATGAGCTGTCCATGGCTATATCCAGTATGCAACACCACAATGCCAACACAATTGCTTTCCACAATTATCATGATTATACGCTATTTCCATACATAAAGTAATAAATGCCTTTCATCAAAGAAAACAATAAATCGTGAAATGTCCTTGACTGTATCAAGTATGCAACACCTTGTTAAAGAGCACGATTATTTTTCCAGCTATCAGCGGGCCCCTCGTGTCTGAAACCTGCCTATTAGCACACGCGCTTTGCATGCATGGCGATTCGCCTAAACCCCCTAATTACGCGCCGATTTAATGATATTCATAAACGCAATCTCGAAGCACCGGTGCATTGCTCTATATATAGAGAGATTTCTGAAGACCCAGTGTGGCAAAAGAAAAACATCTCTCCGGGACTAGGAAATACCAGTGCTCCCTCTACCTCTCGCCTTACCTGTGGTACGTAGCAAACAACAACCGCGCGAGATCGACCATGGCGACGGGCCACCTCCGTGCCTTCCTGGTTTTCCTCCTCGTGCAGGTCTGCCTGTTCCTGATGATGGTCGCATCGGCGAGGGTGCAGGGCAGGCCTGTGGGCTTGGACGGGATTCCCCAGTGCTGCCTCTACCACCCCGAGTGCTGCCAGCGCCTGACGGCGGAAGCCCGGCTCCCCGCCGCCGTTCTTTTCTGACGGCCTCGCCTGTGGCGGCATGTGGGGTCGCTCTCCTCCCTAGAACTGTGTCCGTGAAGTGAGCGCATATTCTACTGGATCCGCATACATCGAAATGATTCTGCTGCTTCTCATGTATCTATATATGTTTCACAACATTTTCTGCTGATTCCAATCATGTTGTGATGTGAAACCTTGGGTAATAAACTGGGAGGAGATTGCTGTCAGCTATGAGTTGTTTTGTAAGTTTGTTTTCGTTCTAGTTGTTATGAGTACCGACGCTTTGACCAGCGTCTAGACTTTGTTTTGTTTTGTTTTTATTTTTCCGTAAAGGCATCAGACCTACAGTATCATCTCTGGATCAAATAAGCAGCAATAAACACTGCTGAAAAATAAAGAAAACACATTGATGTTCCTTGGGGGTGATTGTCTCCTTCCTGCCGAACGGGCCCATGGTGCGCTGCCCACGTCCCTGCCATACCAAGGCCCCGAAGAAGAAATGCCGAAGTCACCACCCTCAGAAGATCCACAGACCCTAACCTCCAAAATATTACCTCCATCCCAAATTACTTGTCTTAAGTTTGTCTATATATTGCTAACACTAAAAAGTGTCTAGACAGATCTAAAAAAAGTAATTCAGGACGGAGGGAGTAGTTTGTAGGCCGAAAAAAAAGATTAATGTGATAGGGAGGAGGTCAAAGGATCACATTGAAAAGTGAATCTGTTTTCGTCACACCGAGAAACCCACGTGCCCTTGGATTTGGCGGTGTGAATCTAATGGTGTTTTTTTTGCAAGAAGAATCCAATGGTGTTTATTCAGATCTTTGTATGCTATTGTGAATTTTAGAGTCGTCAAACCTCTTTTTTGCATGTTGTTTGGTCATTGAAAATTTATAAAGACTGCAGTTTTCGAAAAACGCTTTCGCCCTGTTATATATATGAAGCAATGATCAACCACAGCCCAAGTACAAACGCACTCCACCACAACACACGCACACACCCAAGGTGGGATACATAGGCGCTGAGCGCAGCAACACCACCCCTAGCACTACAAAGCAATCGGAGTCCTCCACCGTGAACACGCCACCGCGAAGAGATGAAGCCGCATATGACGGACCGTGTGCTCCAAGGCGGCGCCTTCAAGAAGGTTACGACACCAACACGCCGCCACCGCCCGACCTGACGATCAGAGTTTCCCCTGAAGCAACACAACGGCCGATGAGAGCCGCGACGACGCCTTCAAGAAGGGAACGAGCTACGCCGCCGCCGGTCCGTCCGAGGATAGAGCAGGTTTTCAGCCCGGCCAACATTCACCGCCACCGAATGCCACACCCACGGCGACCACGCCACCCACATGGCCATGGCCACCGGGCAGCACCGATCCACGGGCTCTGCCCAAGAGCACCGCAGAGCCACCACCAGGGCCGCCGCCCCGGCCTCCAAGACCTGAATACCACCTCACCTGAGGCCCGCCGCTACCCCAACCGAAGAAACGAGCGGAAAGGACCCACCTTTCGCACCCCTGGGTGGCCCCAGCAGCGAGACCCAGTAGGCCGGCCAAAACTAGCCTCCATCGACCCGTCCAACGGCACCGGGCACGAGACGAGGTCAGTCCTGCTACCGGGCGCGAGACGGGGTCGGTCCTGCTGCCGGGCGCGAGACGGGTGATGGATCGCAACTGGGGGAGGACCTGCCCTTCGACGAAGGCAACGCCGGACGACGAGGGAGAGGGATCGCAAGTCGAAACGGACCGCCTACAAATGAGCCGACGCCGAAAAACCAGCCGCCGCCGCAGCCGGCCCGCCAAACTGCCGTGATGCCACCGCGGCACCGTGAAACGCCACCGCAGCCCACAGCCAGAGCAGCAGCCACGCTGGGCCGATGCTCCAACCCGCGCCGCCCGCAGGAAACAAAGCGTCCGATCCGGCCGGCACGCTCCACCACCACCGCCTCCAAGTCGCTGGCATCAAGCGCCCACCATAGGCACGGGCGGATCCCGGCCAGCCCCGCGGCGGCCGGTAGCACCACCCCACCTCGCGAGCACCGCAGCCGAGCGAGAGGACGGAGCCACGCCGCCCACGGCCCGCCAAAGATGATGCCCGTGAGATCTGGCCGAAGACCAGCCGCGCCGCCACCACCTTCGCGCGCACCACCCGCCACTGCGCCACATGATGCACCGCGGCGTCCACCACGGCGGGAGCGCGCCGCCGCGCCGCGGCACCCGTCGCCCACACCGCGCCCAAGCCGGAGGAAGCCGCCCTGCGCCGGCCCCGTCCTGCGAGAGATCGAGGTCGCCCCGCCGGCGCCAGCTGCGGGCGGGCTTTGCCCGGCCGAGCCCAGGGCGACGGCGAGGGAGGAGGGCTGGGGAACCCGGCGGCAGCGGGCTAGGGTTTCCTCCCGGCCGCCGCGCGGGGGCGACACGGGAGGAGGACGAGGGGAGGGGGGCGTCTCGACTCCTGAAACTCAGAAATACTCTGTTCAGGCTCGCCGCATCAAGACTGCAGTTTTCTTTTCCTTTGGTTGCTATTTAAGAATAAGATAATGACCCGAGATAATTTGAGGAAGATGGGGATTCCTAAACCTCTAGAATGTGAACATGGCAAGGAAATTGAGTCCGTCTTGCAATTATTTTCTGAATGCATTATTGCATAGAAAATGTGGGCTGAGGTTCAGGATTTTTTTTACGTGCATATATGGGATTTCATGTCTTTAGTATCTAAATGGTTATGCAACAACAAAAATATGAGATGCTGAATATAGTCTCATCTGCAATCTTGTCTGGATTGTGGCTATTTCGAAATGACCAGTATTTAACTGACGTCCTTGGTTAATATGAAGCAGGTCTGGTGCATGGTTCTGAAAAATCGTCGAAACTGGAGAGTGACCTACAAGGGAAAAGAATGTGGGATGTTGGACAGGTTTATTCAATATCTGATGAGAGAATGTAAAACCCTGATGGAGGCACCTACATGGTATGGATCAACTGGAGCTAGAGGACTTTCAGCTATGTAATACGAATCGTGCTCTCTGAGCCTGTGAAGCGAGGAGCCTGGTGCGAGCTGATGTAATATTTGCTTGGCTCCTAGAGGACTTTACTTTTTTCCTTTCTTCATCTTTAGTTTGTAGCTTGTCGGCCTGGGGTTCTTTTGACCCTGGTTAAGATGGTGCTTTGGTTTAGTAGTTGTATTAGGGCTATCTGAACATGGTTGTGTTTCTTTTGAAATGGAACCGAGGAGATGATCCCTGATGATGTAGAAAAAAACGAAACAACGAGTAAAAAACCGCACCAAGATAGCTTGTGAATTGTGCCTGTTTTCGCCAAAGGCATGCTTCGTCGACGATGACTCGGCACAGCTTACTCAATGATTGGAATTCGACTTTGAAGATCCTGTCGTTTCTTACTTTGTACAGCGACCACCAGATGAAAACAACCAGGCAGTGCTTAGTTGCAGTCTTAGACTGAATAAGCGAGAGAGTTTGGCTGGGCGTTCCACGGTTCTGTTGGAATTTTGCTAGTAGGCCTTTGGCCCAAAGCCCAACTAAAATTCTGAAATTCTCTTGGCCCATTCATGCACACATGTGAGTGGAGTGAGTGAGGCTAAAGTTTAGTCCCACCTCATAAGTTGAGAGAGAGTTGCACCTCTTTATAAGGTGAGCTCTTCTACCACTTGTATGAGCATGACAAGAGGAGACCTACACGCGCGTTCCTCCTCCTCGCTCGCCACGCTCGCCTCGGCCGCAAGCAAGTCTTCTCCATCCCTCCTTTCGGCCGCCTCTCGTGATCCTGTACGGGAGAGGGGCGATCAGGTTTTTGGGGAGCGCACTCGCGCGACTGCTGGCAACGACGACTTCTTCCCCGACCTCGGCAACCTTCTATCCTTCCTATTCGAGATTGTGGTAGAATTCATTATTTCTAGTATGTGTCCTAGATGTGATCTGTTCATCTGTTATGCTAGTTCACATGATTAGTTTAATCTCTGCTGCTGTAGTCATGATTTATCTTCTGTTTATTCGGATTAAATCTCGTAGTAATTTGCTCATATTTCCGACAGGTTCCACCACTAAGCGAGAGAGGACACATAGCATTTCCTTCTAATCTCTGTTTGGTGATAATTATAGGAGAGCAGCTAAAAAAACAATTATATGAAAGAAGATACACCGTATATTACTCCCTCGTCCTATAATACGAAAGAAGATACACTAGTGTTAAAAACGCTCTTACATTATGGGACGTAGGGAGTAGTACTGTAACAGTTTCCTCTGTTTGATTGAGAAGTGATAGATACGGTCCAGCAGTGAAGCGCAGCTCAACCAAATCCCCAAAGATCTGGGGTAGGCCAAAGGCATCTATGATTGGAATGTTTGGAAGGATAACAGCACCATAATCCCAAGAATTGGAAGCTTCAGTCTATTCTGCCAGTCCCCCACGATTCTCCAGCATCCACATCTGCTACAGTGAAACTATGCTCATACAACAAGGAACGCTGCTCAAACGTTCAGGTCAATTGCCTGTCCGTAATACTCCTATACATCGCAAACAAATCTCCTATCGGCAGTACATAGTACATTGTAAAAAAAGATTCCTGCCTCTACCTACGGTACGGCTATACGTTGCGCCAGTTCAGTAAGATTGCATTGAATTGAATCTTGAAATGCTTCTTATAGAGAAGTACTCCCTTTAACAGGAAAAACGTTTTTATATTATGAGACGGATCACGGAGAAAGTATAAAGTAAGAAAAGTAAATAATTCTCGTTCGATAAATTCTCTTCATGCGCGATCATTGAAAACTAAGAAAATCACTAAAGAAATCTGTAGAGCAGACTGATAAAAGAAATCCGAATCAAATTATCACACGTCCTTAACTCGCCCGATCGTCACATCCGACGATAGCAGAGAACATAAAAAACATGGGTACCATCGCATGTTGCATATTTATTCATCGGCATGCACGATTCCCTATGACAACTTCCTACTGCAGGTGACAGACCTGAAAATGGAATGGAGCACCGCCTTGCCCGTCCTCCTCGCCACCGCCCTGCGCCTGGATCCGTTCTTCGCCTTCGCCGGCGCCGATGTCCTACTCCTGCTCCTAGCGGTTGCCGCCGGTTCCTGTGCACACGGCGACGCCATGAGGTGGTTGTCGAGCACACGGTACACGGACGCAAGCTCTACGGAGTCGTACAACTGGCTCCCACAGTCCCACCCACGGCGGAACACCGCCGCAACCTCCTCCTCCCCCTTATGTTCCTTCCGCTCTCCTTCCATCCCCGCTAACCCACTACCGCTCATCAGGAACCTCTAACTACCTTGTTATTATACCGTCACCGAGCGAATCTGGCCTGATCAAGATTGTACGAGCTTTAACGTGTTTCCTGTTTTTGTCGTTCTTCGATGTATTGGCTGTTGGACGTACGAAAATTTATTATGACAGACCCCTCATGGGAGGAGACAGCTCAACGCGTCGGAATTTTTCGGGTGGTGATAGATAGTAGCGTGTTTCCGTCTTCTCGTTATGGTAAGTAACGAAAAGTCGATCCCCTCGTATCCTTCCACATTAATCTCCGGGTTGTTGTTAGACGCTGAATTTAGTTATGAACATGTCAATGTCGCATGTCTTGTCCTTGCACATTCACGTATTCTTGCTTCCACAGTCAAGAAGAGCCAAAACGATGGATGGGGAGGATCACACATCCACGAGACATTACGCTCTGAAAATCCGAAAGATTAAAGACACTACCCTCCATGCCTTGATTCTAGAAAAAATGCCTCCGTCCCGGTTCAAAGGGTGTTGTCCTCCACGCACAGAGCTAGTGGTGGAGTTCGGACCATAGAGGATATGAGTTTTCAGCTCATGCGAGCCGTTGTTTAGGTGGTCCTTCCCATACATCATTCTCGAGCGTCATCGTCCGAGTCCCAGTAGATTTTCTTTCTTGTATTTCTCTCCGGTTTTGAGAAGGTTCTAAAGGCTCATTTTTTTCTTTTATGTGTTTTCCTGATCGGTTTTGCCAATTTCCTTTCCTTTTTCTATTTTCTGTTTTGATTTTCCATCTAACTTTTTTACTTTTTTCCTTTTTCAATTCCCAACCATTTTTTAATTCAGATAAAATTTCAATTGATAAACATTTTGTAAGTTTGGAAATTTTTTCAAATTCATGAACTTCTTAAAAGTTAGGAACATTTTCCAAATTTTTCAACATGTTTTTTACTTTATGAGCATTTTTTTTAAAAATCATTAAGATTTTTAAAATTCAGAACATTCTTGAAAACTGTGATCATTTTTAACATTTTGAAAAAATTAATCGCGAAAATTTTATAATATTAGCAAAAAACTTAAAATGTAGTGTGTTTTTAAAATTTTAAGAGTATATTTTAAATTCAGGAATACTAAAATTCTTGAACATTTTAAAACTATCCGAGCTGAGCTAACGGATCATCATTTCTAAACTTGCATATACACTTTTTAACTTGCTGGAATCTCTGACATCCTAAATCTCGGCAAACACATCGCCAGTTCGCCCTCACCCAAGGATCTGCTTGTTCCGCTTATCTGAATCACCCAAAACATCAGGATGATTTTTGGCCCCTGCCCAGGTGCATTTGTAACAACAAGGAACTCATTTAGCAGAACAAATTTGGGTTGGATGAATTAAACGTATACATCTGGCCCGGTCTAAATCTAAATAGCACTGTAGTACTCCCTCTGTCCGAAAATAAGTGTCGCTGATTTAGTACAAAATTGTACTAACTTTGTACTAAATCAACGAATCTTTTTTTTGGGGGGGGGGGGGGGGGGGGGCGAGGGGAGTAGTATCATGTAATGATGTGTTACTATTTCGCCTAGTGTCTACATAACTACACCATGCGATAGTCGTCGGGTGTGGTACCGACTACACTCTACACTGAATCCGCTGATTTATGATTATGAAATTTGGAGAGGACAAATGCCCCATCTTCATTTCTGAATAGAAATCACACGTACACTTGTTTTGACATGGGGTAAACCAATAATCAGACTAAAGAAGATGTTGCTCTAAATAGGCAACTCCACGCCTATTTTGTTTTTAAATGACATAATCCCCGCTTTCAGATCGTATAGGTGGCCATGTAAAGTTTTTTTTGGAAAATATAAAGGTATTTTTAACCCCATTGGATAGCCGAATTGTAGTTTACTCAAGCTCCAAACAATATTTATAACTGGTTATATTTTTAGGTTAGTACAATATCTTGAATGTGGAGAAGTATACGAAAGATTTACAAGAAATGATGTTCATGAGTGAGTGGTTACATACCAATCCATTATTGTTCTGCAGATGAAAGAAGCCATCATGGCCTTGAGCATTCTTACACTTGTAGAGAGGTCCAGAAGCTGATGACAGAAGTTTTGTAAGTAAAAAGATACATGCTTCAGGGAGTAGAGATAATAATCTGATTTGGTTTACTCTTAAGATCCACATCTTGCAAGGAAGAGAACAATAGCTTTTCAACAAGCATGAATTCAACAATATTATGCTTGGAGATATCGGAGAATAAGCATTGGAAAGGCAGCATATTAATTCTTGGTAGCAATAAATAACTCACAACTAACAACATAATTTTCGCAATCTTGGACAGAAACATCTGCAACATTATATGAAAAAAAACTGAAAGATTAACTGTATATATTAATGAAATGACAATTTTATAAAAGGAAAAATTACATGTACATGATTTTGTCTCAGACTACCTTCATAGCCACCATATAATGGATCTTCAGATAATAAAACAAGGGTTTCCAGGTACATAAATGTGCCATTATTTCCAGTTTGAACCAGTAAATTTTTATGTAGGGATTTTTCAGAATTAATTGACCTGAAATAACAAGGCCCAACTGGGGGAAATATCTAGTACTCCCACCCTTAGGGTGCTCCCGGTGCTCCAAAACTCTGTAGCATATTTTTAAATGTTTGAAAATTTCTGAAAAAAATCCAGCACGTTGACGCAACATCAAAGTATGTTGTCAAAAAATTTGAAATCGAAATTCGGAACGTAGCTTGAGAAACATAAATGACAAATTCGACAGTAAATAGTATGCAACTTAAGTTGGGCTTTAGATTAGGCCCATTATCACATTGATGTCCATTTTGTTATTTTTGTATCTCGAGCAATGTTTTGAATTTTGATTTGAATTTTTTTTAACAACATACATTGATGTTGTGTCAATGTGTTGGATTTTTTTCAGAATTTTTTGAACATTTTCAAATGTTCTACCGAGTTTGGAGCACCGGGAGCACCCTAGGGGTGGGAGTATTAGATATTTTCCCGGCCCAACTGCTATATGACCAGCAAAGCCCAGGGCACTAGTCTCGGCCATACCGGCCATCATAAGTGCAACAACAGCTTTTCTTGCAGCATGAATTAGTGGAAAGGCTCCAGCCCCTAAAATAAAGTTGAAGGGCTCCAAGAAGCACTAACTTTGAAAATTTAATGTTAGTAATATTTCCACGTATTATTTTCTGGGCATCAAGTCAAATGTGACTACTTTTTTTTTAGGAAATTGTGACTACTTTCATGAGCAGCAACAACAGCTTTGTATTTTGTCCATAGCAGTAAACACTAACGACGGAGCCCTTCCCAATCAACTCTATCAACTGGTTGCTCAAAGAGTACAAGAGTTACTACCATTTATGAACTGGCAGTGGTGACAAAATAACTTAAGTATAAACACCAGATAAACATCACAATGATTGAGATTTCATATAACAAAAGAAGTAAACATACAGAGAAAAAATTGAAGTTCTATCTTTTATAGTATCATCAAATTTGCACAAGTACAAACCATGTAGCCCAAGATAAATGAGTAGTCCGGATGGACAAGCCTCATAGCATTCAGAACTGCTATATCCCAGTTCAATTTTTCCCTACTTTTATGTTCAAGATTTGAAACCCTTGTCCTCAGTATTTTGCGGCCAATTGAGCGGCATCATGTTGGGTCACAATTGGAATCTATTTCAAAAATAACCGAATTCAGCAATTTCGATCACGCAAGTCATGTCTATGCAGGGCATTGGCCACGTCCCAGAGCACCGCCCCCGGAGCCGAACTCCGCACTCCCTGGGTAGATCACACTTCAAGCAGTGCAAAGTTTTGTTTTGGAATTTTCCATATGTATTTTAACCTCATGTGTCCAACTGTCCATCTTCATGTATGGCGATTCCGTTATGGCCGATACCCATATGCTGGTTCGTTGCCGTTTTACTAGCAGCTAGGTTACTCCCCATCTAATAGTGGGGAGTAACCTGGAAAATACACATGAGCCCCTGGGTTCTCCACACTCCTAACGATATTAAACGTAAAAAATACCAAAACAATTCAAAAAAATCTGAAATTTGGGATATCAAGCCTGGGTTCTCAATCTACTATTGTGTGAAGTTTTGTGAAAAATACTAGAAAACGTATCCGTGGCGAAGAAAATGCTGTCGGAACAAAAAATTCATCCAAACAGTTTTTTTTCTATACATAGGAATTTTTTGTCTTTTTTGCCATGATATGTTTCCTGGTGTTTTTTCATGAAATTTCACATGGGAGTATCGGGAACCCAGGTTTGATATCCCAAAATCCCATATTTGTTTTTCAAAGTTCTCGGTATTTTTTTAAATTTAATGTACGTATAGGGGTGTGGAGCACCTGGGTGCTACAAATCCGCTTCCGGAGTAACCTATGTCACAAACTAGTCTATGTTACTCCCCATCTAATAGTGGGGATTAACCTAAGGCTAGTACCAGTGGGGAGTAACCTAATAGTGGGGAGTAACATAAGGCTAGTCATAGTAGGGAGTAACCTAATAAATGAAGCTTTGCATATGGGGAGTAACTTAGGCCAGTTCTTTTGGCAGCTTAAAAAATAAGTCGCCTCCTCCCCAACTTTTTCCATAAACCGCCTCTTTTATTCATTGGGGCTTCTAAATTAGTTATGGTATAACCGGTTTAGAAGTCTCAACAAATTTAGGAGGTGGCTTATTTTTTAAGCTGGGGAGAAGCAACTTATTTTTTAGGGTTTTTATCATTTATGCCACTAGTTGTGTCTCACTACTCAGTTTTGCCATTAGAAGTTACAACTACTCAAAAATGCCATCGATCCGTGAGATGCTTGCCCAGAAATGCCATTAGATATCTAAAAAATGCCATCATTTCGTTAGATGTTTGCTCAAAAATGCCATTAAACATTGTTATTTTCACGTCAAACCCGTTGACAATGTTATATGACAAAAATAAGTCTAGACCCACATGTCGGTTCTCTCTATCTCAGAATAATAAGTGTGGCCCCACTTGTCAGCAGTAACCAAGTGAATAATTTTACAGAAAAATAAGAACGTTGTTGGGATCAAGTAGGCCCCACACTTTATTGTAGTGAGATAGAGGGAGAGCCGGCATGTTGGTCCATAGATATTTATGTCATTATAACATATGACAAAAGAGATTTGAGATCAATAATGATGTCCAATTGCATTTTTTAGCTTGTGTCTAACGAAGCAATGGCATTTTTGAGTGGTTGAAATTCCTAGTGGCAAAACTGAGTGACGAAACACAACCGGCGGCATAAATGATAAAAACCCTATTTTTTAAGCCGCCGAAAAGAACTACTGACTAGTTTGTAACATAGATTAGAACCGTTGGGATAACTTAGACTATAACCTAATACTAGCATCAAATTTGCACGAGTACAAACCATTTAGTTTATCAAGAACTTCATTTATAGTAGCATCAAATTTGCACAAGTACAAATATTTTTAGTTTGTGAAGAACTTCAATTCCTTGATTTTCTGTGTACGCTTCATTTGCATCCTTGTCGTTGTTATTTTGCGGCCAATTATAATCTTATTTTCAGAAATACCTAACTTCAGCAATTTCCATTAAGCAAGTCGTGTCTAGGGAGGGCATCGGCCACTTCTCAGAGCACCTCGCACTCCGGGCTCCCTAGGTGGATCACACTTCAAATGTGCCAATGTTTTGTTTTGGAATTTGCCATAGGTATTTAAACCTCATGTGTCCAACTGTCCACCTACATGTATGGCGATTTTCGTTACGGCCAATATCCCCGCGGTGCCAGTTTGTTGCTTACGTAAAGTAGTAAATGCCTTTCAAGAAGAAGACAATAAACCATGAGTTGTCTATGTATATCCAGTACGCAGCACCACAATAACGACATGATTACTTTCCGCAATTATCATGTCTATACGCAATCTCCAAACAAAAAGTGATAAATGCCTTACCGAAAAAGGGTTTCCCCGCTTTGTATTCCAAAGCAAACCGCCATTGTACACATCGCAATGCTGGGGCGAGCAGCACATCAAGCCCAAAGAAAAAGAAAAAGAAATAAATGCCAACAACGGCAGCTCGACAAAGCGTGGCAGACCCGCAACCACTGCGCCTCCGGATACAAACCACCACAGCCTAAGGCTCCGATCTACCGCGAACTAAGCAACACCTCCAAGAAGGGATGCGACGCCGACGACGCTGCTGCCCAGACAAGACCTAGGGTTTCCCCCAGTACGCGGAGGGAGGTGGGGGATAGCTACTCCCGACACCCTCCAAGAAGGGATAGTGGCACCCGCCGGTGTCACCACATCGGAGCCGGACGAACCGGCAAGGATTTCTCCCGCACGCCAAACCCCACCGGCCAATCGGAACCGACCAGCCAAACCACCGCCCAACCATGCGCCATCACGGCTGCGCTGCCACCAACGCCGTCTCGCTGCGAGCACCACCACGAGGCCAAGAAGACCGGAGAGAAGATCCAAGCGACGGGAGCAGCAGCACCGAGGCCGAGTGGGAGGGAACCACCTCCACCGCCGTCGTGCGGGAGGCTCACGCCTCCGGCACCGTCGCAGTAGCCGTCCGGACACGGCAGCGGGGCATACCAGGCCACCCCTGGCCCGGCCAGGCCCAAAATGGGCCCGCTAAGCCCCGCCGGCCACGCTGCAGCAGGCTGGCGTCGACGCCACTAGCCCCCGCCGATCATCGCCGCTCACCACCGCCTCCTGATGGCCACGCCAACGCCACGCCTATCGCCGGCCCGCCCAGGCCCAGATGGGGCCCGAAGGGCCCAGATCTGGGCCGGGCGGGCGCCGCCAGCTCGCGCCGCCGCGCAACCCCGCCGCCAACGGCGCCGCCGTCGCCCAGAACTCGCCCCCGCCGCCGCACAGGACCGCCGCCGCCTGAAGACACCGCCCGGAGCGCTCCGTCCCGCGCCGGAGAAACCCTAGACGGGTAAGGGCCGGGGGCCGCCGCCGCCAACGTCGCCCGGGCCAGGCCCGCGGTGGGCGCCGGCGACGGCTGCAGGGAGGAGGAGAGAGGGGGAGGGCTTGCGGGGAAGGAGGGGAGGCGCGGCCACGGGCGGCGCGGTCGCGGTCGAGAGGGGTGTGTGTGTGTGTGTGTGTGTGTGTGTGTGTGTGTGTGGGGGGGGGGATAAATGCCTTTCAAAGAAGACAACAAATCCTGAGTTTTCCTTGACTGTATCCAGTATGCAACACCTCGTTAGTTAGCATTCTTATCTTCCAACTATCATACGAAATCTGTTAGTGATATGGCGATATCCTCGTGGTGCCAGTCGAAGGGCAAGCAGGCACTGCCGTGTGGATCTCTTGTGTTTGCAAACTGCCTATGAGCTAGCACACGCGTTCTGCATGCATGGCCATCGCTGCACCTATATAAAGAGATCCCTGAAGTCTGAAGACCCAGTGTGACAGAAGAAAAGCATCTCTCCAGGAGTAGGAAATACTAGTGCTCCCTCTCCTTCTCGTGTTACTATCTGTGCTAGCAAAACAACAACCGCGAGAGACCATGGCGATGGGTTACCTCCGTGCCTTGCTGGTTTTCCTCCTCGTGCAGGTCTGCCTGTTCTTGATGATGGCCGCGTCGGCGAAGGTGCAGGGCAGGGCTGTGCCCGGAGTTCCCGCGTGCTGCTCCTACCGCCCCGAGTGCTGCGAGCGCCTGACGGCGGAAGCCCCGCTCGCCGCCGCCGTTAATCCCTGACGGACTCGCCTGCGGCGGCCTGTGGGGGTCGCTCTCCTCCCTAGAAATGTGTCCGTGACGTGAGCATACATGATACATTCTACTGGATCTGCAATCTGCATACATCTATAATTCCGCTGCTTTTCGTGTCTCTATATATATGTTTCAGAACTTTTCATTCCAAGCATGTTGTTGTGATGTGAAACCTTGTTTAATAAAGTATGAGGAGGAGATTGCTGTCAGTTATGACTTATGAGTTGTGTCCCAAATTCTCTTGTTCTAGTTGGTACGTAGTAATGCTTTGACCAGCGTGGATCCTGAGGGAAACGAAAGTTGGGATGTCTAGATTTTTGTTTTTTGTTTTATGTAGTTTTCTAATAGAAACAACATTTCATGTGGTGTTGTCTTGGGGCGTAATGTCTTTTGTTCGCCCCAACAGCACATCTGTGTCGTGGTGTGGTCTCGGTTGAGTGCAGCCTTTAGATTATACACACACTTACTCTTTGAGTACCTCTGTGACACACACGAGTTGTAGTGTGTGCTTGACCGAACGATATCTTCCTGCTACCTCCTCGGCCACGTCCTCGTGTGCAAGCAGAGAGCGCCGATGAGGAGGAGGGGTAGTTGGGTGAGGGCTGGGTTCCTCTACTTCACAACCTGGACCAAGACGAAGCCTGGGCTCACACTCGTCGCCTTCTACTTCCTCCTCACCTTGTCGGCGCCATCAGTGCGCGTCCTCCTCCTGTTCTCTTCTCCCGTTTTTCACATGTGATTCTGGTTGTGGTTGCGGGAGCGAATTCTTGTGTGTTTCACAGTGAACATTGCATGGTAGTGTGTCGCTGAGTACACCTCCGAAAGTAATGGCGATGAATGATGAAAAAAAACACTGTGCTTTTCCGTTGACAATAGAGCAGGGCAACAACAAACCTTCTAAAAGCAACTAGTATTGTTCAAGTTGTTTAGAGAACTAAATAATGCACTACTAGTTGATTTAGTGAAATTTTGATGAATTAGCAGCTCTACTTTTTTTTCGAAGCGGAGGCAAAAGATTTGCCTCATCCATTAATTAAGAAGAGAGAATAGAGTTTGTTACAATCAACCCACGACAAATCCACATGGCGATTACTCGCGTTCAAGTAGTGCCCCTAGTTTTTTTGCTCCCGCTATGCTCCAAAGCTTTGCTTCTTCTATAATGATGATGAGAAGGATCGTCGGCGGAGCGCTCTTGTGGCGGAAGACCCGGGAGTTTCGCTCATTCCATATTGCCCAAGAGATGAGCATGGTAAGGGAGGCCGTGGCCTTCCGGTTTGGAACGGATAGCCCGGTCCGATGATCCCACCATGACTCAACGGAGTCCTCCAAGTGCCATGAAGAGGTGTCCAGGAAGTGTAGACCAAGTTTCTCTATGACCAACTTCTTAGTCTAATGGTAAAGCGACACTTATAGAATAGATGCCCACCCGTTTCTTGCTCTCTTTTGCATAGCGTGCAAAGGCCACAATTTGGCCAACCTCGTTTGGCCAATCGATCAGCGGTCCAGATGCGGTTTTGGATGGCTAACCAAGCAAAGAGTTTGACTTTAGGAGGGGCCCAAACTTTCCAGACCATCTAGTCCATGGGGGAGTTAGTCATTCCCAAGAATTGCACTTTGTAGGCCGAAGCTGCGGTGTAGTGCCCATCCGCAAAGTGTTTCCAGACAATGTCATCCTCAACGTTGTCAATGAGGTTGAATTCGTGGATGAGCATCCAGAGCGTGAAGAACTCCGTGATATGAGCGACGGATATCACGGTGGCTGTGTTAATTTTTAAAATCCATGCATTCTCTTTGAGTGCCTCCCGCACCTTCCAATTCTTTCTTGAAGAAGCCTCGAAAATGAGGGGTGCAATCTCTTTTGGCTTCCGGCCAAGCAACCACGGAGAGTCCCAGAAAGGTGTTTTTGCGCCATTTCCAACGATGATGGTGGTGGAGGCATAGAAGAACTTAAGGTCGTCCTCGTCACATGGGTTCCCCATGCCAACCCACAACTTACTCAGCTCCTTCCACTCGAACCATGGCCATCGTAACCTCAATGCCCTAGCAAATTTGTCAGTGTTTAGTACCCCTAGGCCTCCATAATTGAGAGGCCGACAAACCGTCTCCCAATTGACTTTACATTTGGCACCGGTAGTTTTGTCTGAGCAGGCCCAAAGAAAGGCCCGTTCAAGCTTGTTGACACTGTGGACGGTGCTTTGTGGGATGACAAGCGGTGTGATAAAGTAAACCGCCTGGGAGGTGATGACAGACTTGACCAGCGCCGTGCGTCCAATGGTGGTGATGTTTTGACCCTCCCACGTGACCAATTTCCCGGCCACCTTGTCCTCCAAGAATTGTAGGTCCACCTTTTTTAGCTGCCAAACCGATAGCGGCAGGCCTAAGTATCTCAAGGGAAAAGAAGCCCTCATTGCCGGAAGGCCATGCAGAATGTGGCCCAGATTTAGCTGGTTGCATCGAATGGGCACGACTGAGCTTTTCTGAAAATTGGTACAAAGTCCCGTGACCTCACCGAACCCCTTTAGGACGGCAGCAAGATTATCCACGTCCCTCTTTATGGGCGCCAGGAAGACGACAGCGTTGTCCGCATAGAGAGAGGTTCTGACCCCAGCTCTACTTTTTCATTAGCAGGGGGAGAAAAAGTGTAGCAAAGAAATAAAATTGCAAGAGTGAACGAGGGTTCCAACTCTCACGCAACAAAGTACTCCCTCGCCTCCAAAAGGAGGTCTGATTCATCTATGATTAAACTCGCTATCAAAACCGCGGTCATCAGTTTTACCTAGGAAGTTTGGCGATTTCGTTCCTTTCCATTCCAAACAATGTATACCATGATGCAACATCTTCTCTTAATGTGCTCTCCCAATTTGACGTTATTTAGTGATTTTCTAAAGGTCTATACTTCTGTATTAGTAGATATGATGTTATGCATGGAAATTAATTTCCATTTTATTATGATAAATCGAGCACCATAGTTTGTACCATGTAATCAGGTGAATGGCATGGACCGGTTAAGTGCTGGATCGGGTGAAGTAGGAGTCCCCTCCCCACTTTCCTCACTGTCACGGAGGTAGAAGGGAGAGAAGATATTTTTTGCGGCAATGAGAGAGAACAATAGATATGTGCTCAACCCGCTCATATCTCATGATTGGTGGAATTTAGAAGCTAGTTTGGCTGCTCATCGTACAATCTTCATCTGCTACATCGATCTCCCCCGCTAAAACTAAAGATTAAAGAAGTAAAAGTTTTCAGCCAGCATGGTTGGAGCCCTTGAATCTCCATTGTGAGGTCATCTATCTCTTGCCCGAAATTGGCATGGTTTCTCCCAGAGATAGTGGAATGAGCATTTTCGTTGAGGTTGTTGGTTGCATCTGGGCCACATTACAATTTAGGTTTTTATTTTTGTATTAATTTTGTGCAAAAATGATGATATGCTTGTAAATTATATTTCTTTCAGGGTCCATTTTTATTTTAGTTTCGCCATGATGATGCACATGCACCTCACAAGCCACAACACTCTCTTTCCCCTCATTTCCTTCTTCTTTCAGATAGTAGTTCATGTGTTTCACAACAATCTTGTCTCAAAAAGCTGACTCTGTGGTGGCTGACACTGGACGCACACATGCATTTATGAGTACATGAAGACCACGCCAAATCGAAGCTCGTGACTAACAATTACACAAGTTAAGCTCAGTCATCAACAGAAAAAAGTTTTTTGCGAGGACGAACATAATTCTAGTCTCTGGTGTCATTATAGTTGCCTCTTAAAATAACTTTTCTTTATACTAAATTATTTTACTAATGTATTGTCAATTCTCCCAACATATGTTCGAACCATTATATATTTTCTTCTACTTATTAACTAAACATATACTAATGTTTTTAAATATTTTAAAGTATAAAATATTTTCCATCACAATTATATTTCAGTAAGTTTAAAACATACTAGTTGGAAGTAAATTAAAGTTTGTTGTTCAATGTTTGAAAATCCATGCCATAACAAAGCTTTGATTAAATGTATTGAATACCCCAGATGGAATAAAACTGAAAACATAATAATGTGTTTCTATAGATTATTTTTTGTCATTTAGATGAATTATTGCCTTCTTGGTACATCTATGTGTTCACACCTGCTACGTATCTTTACTATCTTGGCAGAGAGCTCTCCAGTGAAGGGTCTAAAAATATCTTTAGAGGTTTTCAAGTGCATGATTATATATCTAATGTGTACATAAGTGAGAAAATTCTATTTGTTGCTCAGTGCGGAGCTATTGTTAGGGACAGCATCCCGATCAGCATCCAACAATGAAATAAGAGTAAGGACGACCCTGAAGTTTCTTATGTCCAGGATAGACAGAAAGATGACCTTTGTACCTCGCTGAAGGCAAATTTCACCCTACCGCCAGAGGAGGATCCGAATAAGCCAGTTATAGAGCCAAAGGTCAAGGCGCGTGCTCTTAAGAAGATGGCAGATCTATTCAGGAACTGGAAGAAAGAGTTGAACACAAAGTTTGTCAACAAAGGGAAGACTCCAGAATTCACCGGCCGATATGAGAAGATAAGATATCACTGACCCGCATTTGTGGCCTACAAGAATTCGGAGAAGGGTAAGAAAAGGTCAGAGACAAACAAGAAAAATGCTGCAAATAAGAAGTATCACCATCACACGGGGTCAGGTGGCTACTACAAAGCCTGGCCTTTATGGGACAAAGCTGAGCAAGACCTGCTTGCTAAAGGGGTCCAACCAGCGACATTGAACTGGCCAGACCGTTCAAGGACTTGGTTCTTCGGGGTTGGGGGAACTTTGGACTCAGAAACAGGGGAGTTTCGTTGGACGGACGAGCAACTTGCAATACTCATCAAGAAGCTTCAGGATTAGATCACCGCAGCGCAGGAAGGAACGTTCATTCTCGATAGAGAGAAGGACGAGCTGACTGAGGCCCTCAGGAATCCTGAGCACCCTGGACGAACACGAGGCACACCAGGCTCCGTTCCGTGGGTGGTTGGGTTTCCCGGCGCAGGCGGTTACACAAGCCGAGAGAGAAAGAGGAAAGCAGAGCTGAGCGAAATGCAGAAGCTCAATGCAAGAATAGTGAAGCTAGAGGAACTTGAAACTGTCGGCTGATGTCTACTACGCAACTTTATTCTTGTAGACTCGTGTTGGGCCACCAAGCGCAGAGTTTTGTAGGACAGTAGCAATTTTCCCTCAAGTGGATGACCTAAGGTTTATCAATCCGTGGGAGGCGTAGGATGAAGATGGTCTCTCTCAAACAACCCTGCAACCAAATAATAAAAAGTCTCTTGTGTCCCCAACACACCCAATATAATGGCAAATTGTATAGGTGCACTAGTTCGGCGAAGAGATGGTGATAAAAGTGTAATATGGATGGTAGAAATATATTTTTATAATCTGAATAAATAAAAACAGCAAGGTCGCAAATAGTAAACGGGCACAAAAATGGTATTTGCAATGCTTAGAAATAAGGCCCAGGGTCCGTACTTTTGCTAGTGCAATCTCTCAACAATGCTAATATAATTGGATCACATAACCATCCTTCAACGTGCGATGAAGAATCACTCGGAAGTTCCTATCTAGCGGGGAACATAAGAAAAAATTGTTTGTAGGGTACGAAGCCACCTCGTAGCTATTCTTTCCGATCGATCTATCCAAGAGTTCGTACTAAAACAACGCCAAATAATTTCATATTCATAATACTAAATCCAACACAAAGAACCTCAAAGAGTGCCCCGAGATTTCTACCAGAGAAACAAAGACAAGAACGTGCATCAACCCCTATGCGTAGATTACCCCAATGCCACCTCGGGAATCCGCGAGTTGAGTGCCAAAACATATATCAAGTGAATCAATATGATTCCCCATTGTCACCACGAGTATTCATATGCAAGACATATATCAAGTGCTCTCAAATCCATAAAAGTATTCAATCCGATAAAACGAAATCTCAAAGGGAAAAATTGTTGGGGAACGTAGCAGAAATTCAAAATTTTCTACGCATCACCAAGATCAATCTATGGAGTATTCTAGCAACGAGGGGAAGGGGAGTGCATCTACATACCATTGTAGATCGCGATGCGGAAGCGTTGCAAGAACGCGGATGAGGGAGTCGTACTCGTAGCGATTCAGATCGCGGTTGGTTCCGATCTAAGCGCCGAACCACGGCGCCTCCGCGTTCAACACACGTGCAGCCCGGTGACGTCTCCCACGCCTTGATCCGGCAAGGAGAGAGGGAGAGGTTGGGGAAGACTCCGTCCAGCAGCAGCACGATGGCGTGGTGGTGATGGAGGAGCGTGGCAATCCCGCAGGGCTTCGCCAAGCACCGCGGGAGAGGAGGAGGGAGAGAGGTAGGGCTGCGCCAAGAGAGACAGGAAAACTCATGTAATGGGCAGCCCTAGACCTCAACTATATATAGGGGGGGAGGGGGCTGCGCCCCCTCTAGGGTTCCCACCCCAAGGGGTGGCGGCCAGCCCTAGATCCCATCTAGGGGGGCGGCCAAGGGGGGAAGAGAGGGGGGCGCCACTAGGGTGGGCCTTAAGGCCCATCTGGACCTAGGGTTTGCCCCCTCCCACTCTCCCTGCGCCTTGGGCTTTGGTGGGGGGCGCACCAGCCCACCTGGGGCTGGTCCCCTCCCACACTTAGCCCACGCAGCCTTCTGGGGCTGGTGGCCCCACTTGGTGGACCCCCGGGACCCTCCCGGTGGTCCCGATACATTACCGATAGCACCCGAAACTTTTCCGGTGACCAAAACAGGACTTCCCATATATAAATCTTTACCACCGGACCATTCCGGAACTCCTCGTGACGTCCGGGATCTCATCCGGGACTCCGAACAACATTCGGTAACCACGTACATACTTTCCCTATAACCCTAGCGTCATCGAACCTTATGTGTGTAGACCCTACGGGTTCGGGAACCATGCAGACATGACCGAGACGTTCTCCGGCCAATAACCAACAGCGGGATCTGGATACCCATGTTGGCTCCCACATGTTCCACGATGATCTCATCGGATGAACCACGATGTCGGGGATTCAATCAATCCCGTATACAATTCCCTTTGTCAAGCGGTATGTTACTTGCCCGAGATTCGATCGTCGGTATCCCGATACCTTGTTCAATCTCATTACCGGCAAGTCTCTTTACTCGTTCCGTAACTCACATCATCCCGTGATCAACTCCTTGGTCACATTGTGCACATTATGATGTGTCCTACCGAGTGGGCCCAGAGATACCTTTCTGTTTACACGGAGTGACAAATCCTAGTCTCGATTCGTGCCAACCCAACAGACACTTTCGGAGATACCTGTAGTGCACCTTTATAGCCACCCAGTTACGTTGTGACGTTTGGTACACCCAAAGCATTCCTACGGTATCCGGGAGTTGCACAATCTCATGGTCTAAGGAAATGATACTTGACATTAGAAAAGCTCTGAGCAAACGAACTACACGATCTTGTGCTAGGCTTAGGATTGGGTCTTGTCCATCACATCATTCTCCTAATGATGTGATCCCGTTATCAACGACATCCAATGTCCATGGTCAGGAAACCGTAACCATCTATTGATCAACGAGCTAGTCAACTAGAGGCTTACTAGGGACATGGTGTTGTCTATGTATCCACACATGTATCTGAGTTTCCTATCAATACAATTCTAGCATGGATAATAAACGATTATCATGAACAAGGAAATATAATAATAACCTATTTATTATTGCCTCTAGGGCATATTTCCAACAGTCTCCCACTTGCACTAGAGTCAATAATCTAGTCCACATCACCATGTGATTAACACTCATAGGTCACACCACCATGTGACCAACATCCAAAGAGTTTACTAGAGTCAACAATCTAGTTCACATCACTATGTGATTAACACTCAATGAGTTCTGGTTTGATCATGTTATGCTTGTGAGAGAGGTTATTAGTCAACGGGTCTGAACCTTTCAGATCCGTGTGTGCTTTACGAATATCTATGTCATCTTGTGGATGCTACCACGCGCTACTTGGAGCCATTTCAAATAACTGCTCTACCATACGAATCCGGTTTACTACTCAGAGTCATCCGGATTAGTGTCAAAGTTCGCATCGACGTAACCCTTTACGACGAACTCCTTTTCACCTCCATAATCGAGAAAATTCCTTAGTCCACTAGATACCAAGGATAAGTTCGACCGCTGTCATGTGATCCATACCCGGATCACTATTGTACCCCTTGACCAACTCATGGCAAGGCACACTACATGTGCGGTACACAGCATAGCATACTATAGAGCCTACGTCTAAAGCATAGGGGACGACCTTCGTCCTTTCTCTCTCTTCTGCTGTGGTCTGGTCTTGAGTCTTACTCAATACTCACACCTTGTAACACAGCCAAGAACTCCTTCTTTGCTGATCTATTTTGAACTCTTTCAAAATCATGTCAAGGTGTGCGTTCTTTGAAAGTATCATCGGGCGTCTTGATCTATCTCTATAGATCTTGATGCCCAATATGTAAGCAGCTTTCATCCAGGTCTTCTTTTGAAAAACTCCTTTCAAACAACCCTTTATGCTCTCCAGAAATATTACATCATTTCGGATCAAGAATATGTCATTCACATATACTTATCAGAAATGTTGCAGCGCTCCCACTCACTTTATTGTAAATACAAGTTTCTAACAAACTTTGTATAAACCCAAAAACTTTGATCACTCCATCAAAGCGTATATTCTGACTCCGAGATGCTTGCTCTAGTCCATGGAAGGATCGCTGGAGCTAGCATACCTTTTAGCATCCTTAGGATCGACAAAACCTTTCTGATTGTATCACATACAACCTTTCCTTACGAAAACTGGTAAGGAAACTTGTTTTGACATCCATCTGCCAGATTTCATAAATGCAGCTAATGCTAACATGATTCCGACGGACTTAAGCATCGCTACGGATGGGAAAATCTCATCGTAGTCAACTCCTTGAACTTGTGGAAATAGTCTTTGCCACAAGTCGAGCTTCATAGATGGTAACATTACCGTCCACGTCCGTCTTCTTCTCAAAGTTCCATTTATCTCGGATTTCATGGCTTCTAACCATTTGTCGGAATATGGGCCCACCATCGCTTCTCCATAGCTCATAGGTTCATCGTTGTCCAACAACATGACTTCCAAGACATGATCACGTACTACCCTGAAGTATTACGCATCATCGTCGTCCTACGAGGTTTGGTAGTGACTTGATCCGAAGTTTCATGATCACTATCATAAGCTTCCACTTCAATTGGTGTAGGTGCCACAGGAACAACTTCCTGTGCCCTGCTACACACTAGTTGAAGTGACGGTTCAATAACCTTATCAAGTCTCCACCATCCTCCCACTCAATTCTTTCGAGAGAAACTTTTCCTCGATAAAGGACCTGTTTCTAGAAGCAATTACTTTTGCTTCCAGATCTGAAATAGGAGGTATACCCAACTGTTTTGGGTATTCTATGAAGATGCATTTATCCGCTTTGGGTTCGAGCTTGTCAGCCTGAAACTTTTTCACATAAGCGTCGCAGCCCCAAACTTTTAAGAAACGACAACTTAGGTTTCTCTAAACGGTGTCATCTCAACGGAATTGCGTGGTGCCCCTTTTAAAGTGAATGCGGTTATCTCTAATGCCTAACCCATAAACGATAGTGGTAATTCGATAAGAGACATCATGGTATGCACCATATCCAATAGGGTGCAGTTATGATGTTCGGACACACCATCACACTGTGGTGTTCCAGGCGGTATTAATTGTGAAACACTTTCCACAATGTCTTAATTGTGTGCCAAACTCGTAACTCAGATACTCATCTCTATGATCATATCACAAACATTTTATCCTCTTGTCACGACGATCTTCAACTTCAATCTGAAATTACTTGAACCTTTCAATAATTCAGACTTGTGTTTTATCAAGTAAATACACTCAGCATCTACTCAAATCATCTGTGATGTAAGAACATAACGATATCCACTGCATGCCCCAGCACTCATTGGACTGCATACATCAAAATGTATTACTTCCAACAAGTTGCTCTCTTGTTCCATCTTGCTGAAAACGAGGCCTTTCAGTCATCTTGCCCATGTGGTATGATTTGCATGTCTCAAGTGATTCAAAATCAAGTGAGTCCAAACTATCCATCTGCATGGAGTTTCTTCATGCATATATATATACCACTAGACATGGTTCGCATGTCTCAATCTTTTCAAAAACGAGTGAGTCCAAAGATCCATCTACATGGAGCTTCTTCATGTGTTCTATACCAATATGACTCAAGTGGCAGTGCCACAAGTATGTGGTACTATCATTACTATCTTATATCTTTTGGCATGAACATGTGTATCACTACGATCGAGATTCATTTTAGGTGCAAGACCATTGAATGTATTATTCAAATAAACAGAGTAACCATTATTCTCCTTAAATGAATAACTGTATTGCGATAAACATAATCCAATCATGCTCAACGCAAACACCAAATCTCGATGGTAGAGGGAGCATGCGATGCTTGATCACATCAACCTTGGAAACACTTCCAACACATATCGTCATCTCACCTTTAGCTAGTCTCCGTTTATTCCGCAGCTTTTATTTTGAGTTACTAACACTTAGCAACCGAACCGGTATCTAATACCCTGGTGCTGCTAGGAGTACTAGTAAAGTACACATTCATTTAATGTATATCCAATATACTTCTATCGACCTTGCCTGCCTTCTCATCTACCAGGTATCTAGGGTAGTTCTACTTCAGTGACCGTTCCCCTCATTACAGGAGCACTTAGTCTCGGGTTTGGGTTTAACTTTGGGATTCTTCGCTAGAGCAGCAAATGATTTGCTGTTTCATGAAGTATCCCTTCTTGCCCTTGCCCTTCTAGAAACTAGTGGTTTTACTAACCATCAACAATTGATGCTCCTTCTTGATTTCTACTTTCGCGGTGTCAAACATCGCGAGTTGCTCAAGGATCATCATCTATCCCTGATATGTTATAGTTCATCACGAAGCTCTAATAGCTTGGTGGCAGTGACTATGGAGAACCATCACTATCTCATTTGGAAGATTAACTCCCACTCGATTCAAGCGATTGCAGTACTCAGACAATCTGAGCACATGCTCAACGATTGAGCTTTTCTCCCTTAGTTTGCAAGCTTAAGAAACTTGTCAGAGGTCTCATACCTCTTGACGTGGGCACTAGTCTGAAATCCCAATTTCAGTCTTCGGAACATCTCACATGTTCTGCGACGTTTCAAAACATCTTTGGTGCCACAATTCTAAACCGTTAGCATTACGCACTGAACTATCACGTAGTCATCAAAACGTGTATGTCAGATGTTTCGCAACATCTACAGACGACGCTGAGGTTCAGCACACCGAGCGGTGCATTAAGGACATAAGCCTTCTGTGCAGCAATGAGGACAATCCTCAGTTTACGGACCCAGTCCGCATAATTGCTACTACCAACTTTCAACTAAATTTTCTCTAGGAACATATCTTAAACAGTAGAACTAAAGCGTATGACATAATTTGCAAAGACCTTTTGACTATGTTCATGAATGAAGTTCATCTGATTATTGAATGAACTCCCACTCAGATAGACATCCCTCTAGTCATCTAAGTGATACATGATCCGAGTCAAACTAGGCTGTGTCCGATCATCACGTGAGATGGACTAGTCGTCATCGGTGAACATCTCCATGTTGATCGTATCTACTATACGACTCATGTTCGACCTTTCGGTCTCTTGTGTTCCGAGGCCATGTCTGTACATGCTAGGCTCGTCAAGTCAACCTAAGTGTTTCGCATGTGTTCCGAGGCCATGTCTGTACATGCTAGGCTCGTCAACACCCGTTGTATTCGAACGTTAGAATCTATCACACCCGATCATCACGTGGTGCTTCGAAACAACGAACCTTCGCAACGGTGCACAGTTAGGGGGAACACGTCTCTTGAAATTTTTAGTGAGGGATCATCTTACTTACTACCGTCGTTCTAAGCAAATAAGATGCGTAACATGATAAACATCACATGCAATCAAATAGTGACATGATATGGCCAATATCATTTTGCTCCTTTGATCTCCATCTTCGGGGCACCATGATCATCTTTGTCACCGGCATGACACCATGATCTCCATCATTGTGTCTTCATGAAGTTGTCACGCCAACGATTACTTCTACTTCTATGGCTAATGCGCTTAGCAATAAAGTAAAGTAATTTACATGGCGTTATTCAATGACACGCAGGTCATACAAAAAATAAAGACAACTCCTATGGCTCCTGCCGGTTGTCATACTCATCGACATGGAAGTCGTGATTCCTATTACAAGAATATGATCAATCTCATACATCACATATATCATTCATCACATCTTCTGGCCATATCACATCACATAGCACATGCTGCAAAAACAAGTTAGACGTCCTCTAATTGTTGTTGCAAGTTTTTACGTGGCTTGTATAGGTTTCTAGCAAGAACGTTTCTTACCTACGTAAAACCACAACGTGATATGCCAATTTCTATTTACCCTTCATAAGGACCCTTTTCATCGAATCCGTTCCGACTAAAGTGGGAGAGACAGACACCCGCTAGCCACCTTATGCAACTAGTGCATGTCAGTCGGTGGAACCTGTCTCACGTAAGCGTACGTGTAAGGTCGGTCCGGGCCGCTTCATCCCACAATGCCGCCGAATCAAGATAAGACTAGTAACGGCAAGTAAATTGACAACATCGACGCCCACAACTACTTTGTGTTCTACTCGTGCATAGAAACTACGCATAGACCTAGCTCATGATGCCACTGTTGGGGAACGTAGCAGAAATTCAAAATTTTCTACGCATCACCAAGATCAATCTATGGAGTATTCTAGCAACGAGGGGAAGGGGAGTGCATCTACATACCATTGTAGATCGCGATGCGGAAGCGTTGCAAGAACGCGGATGAGGGAGTCGTACTCGTAGCGATTCAGATCGCGGTTGGTTCCGATCTAAGCGCCGAACCACGGCGCCTCCGCGTTCAACACACGTGCAGCCCGGTGACGTCTCCCACGCCTTGATCCAGCAAGGAGAGAGGGAGAGGTTGGGGAAGACTCCGTCCAGCAGCAGCACGACGGCGTGGTGGTGATGGAGGAGCGTGGCAATCCCGCAGGGCTTCGCCAAGCACCGCGGGAGAGGAGGAGGGAGAGAGGTAGGGCTGCGCCAAGAGAGACAGGAAAACTCATGTAATGGGCAGCCCTAGACCTCAACTATATATAGGGGGGAGGGGGATGCGCCCCCTCTAGGGTTCCCACACCAAGGGGTGGCGGCCAGCCCTATATCCCATCTAGGGGGGCGGCCAAGGGGGGAAGAGAGGGGGGGGGCGCCACTAGGGTGGGCCTTAAGGCCCATCTGGACCTAGGGTTTGCCCCCTCCCACTCTCCCTGCGCCTTGGGCTTTGGTGGGGGGGCGCACCAGCCCACCTGGGGCTGGTCCCCTCCCACACTTAGCCCACGCAGCCTTCTGGGGCTGGTGGCCCCACCTGGTGGACCCCCGGGACCCTCCCGGTGGTCCCGATACATTACCGATAGCACCCGAAACTTTTCCGGTGACCAAAACAGGACTTCCCATATATAAATCTTTACCACCGGACCATTCCGGAACTCCTCGTGACGTCCGGGATCTCATCCGGGACTCCGAACAACATTCGGTAACCACGTACATACTTTCCCTATAACCCTAGCGTCATCGAACCTTATGTGTGTAGACCCTACGGGTTCGGGAACCATGCAGACATGACCGAGACGTTCTCCGGCCAATAACCAACAGCGGGATCTGGATACCCATGTTGGCTCCCACATGTTCCACGATGATCTCATCGGATGAACCACGATGTCGGGGATTCAATCAATCCCGTATACAATTCCCTTTGTCAAGCGGTATGTTACTTGCCCGAGATTCGATCGTCGGTATCCCGATACCTTGTTCAATCTCATTACCGGCAAGTCTCTTTACTCGTTCCGTAACTCACATCATCCCGTGATCAACTCCTTGGTCACATTGTGCACATTATGATGATGTCCTACCGAGTGGGCCCAGAGATACCTTTCTGTTTACACGGAGTGACAAATCCCAGTCTCGATTCGTGCCAACCCAACAGACACTTTCGGAGATACCTGTAGTGCACCTTTATAGCCACCCAGTTACGTTGTGACGTTTGGTACACCCAAAGCATTCCTACGGTATCCGGGAGTTGCACAATCTCATGGTCTAAGGAAATGATACTTGACATTAGAAAAGCTCTGAGCAAACGAACTACACGATCTTGTGCTAGGCTTAGGATTGGGTCTTGTCCATCACATCATTCTCCTAATGATGTGATCCCGTTATCAACGACATCCAATGTCCATGGTCAGGAAACCGTAACCATCTATTGATCAACGAGCTAGTCAACTAGAGGCTTACTAGGGACATGGTGTTGTCTATGTATCCACACATGTATCTGAGTTTCCTATCAATACAATTCTAGCATGGATAATAAACGATTATCATGAACAAGGAAATATAATAATAACCTATTTATTATTGCCTCTAGGGCATATTTCCAACAAAAATCAATTCATCACAACAAGATAGAGAGGGGGAAAACACCATATGATCCAACTATATTAACAAAGCCCCCGATACATCAAGATCGTGCCATTAAGAACACGAGAGAGAGAGAGAGAGATTAAACACATAGCTACTGGTACAAACCCTCAGCCCCGAGGGTGGACTACTCCCTCCTCATCATGGTGGCCGCCGGGATGATGAAGATGGCCACCGGTGATGATTTCTCCCTCCGGCTGGGTGCCGGAACGGGGTCTAGATTGGATCTCGTGGATACAGAGGCCTTGCGGCGGCGGAACTTCTGATCTAGGGCTTCCCCCGAGGGTTTTGGATTGTTTGGTGATTTATAGGGAAAACAGGGGTGCGGGAGGCCACTGAGGTAGGCACAACCCACCTGGGCGCGCCTGGGCCCCCAAGCACACCCAGGTGGGTTGTGCCTCCCTCGGGGCACCCCCAGGTGCTTCTCTGGCCCACTGGATGTCTTCTGGTCCATAGAAAATCCACAAAAAGTTTCACGGTATTTGGACTCCGTTTGATATTGATTTCCTGTGATGTAAAAAAAACAGCAACCGGCACTGGGCACTGGGTCAATAGGTTAGTCCCAAAAAATGATATAAAGTTGCTATAAAATGATTGTAAAACATCCGAGAATGATAAAATAACAGCATGAATACTTCATAAATTATAGATACGTTGGAGACGTATCACCGACCAACCATCTCAGCGCCACGAAGCTACCCCAGAAGCTACCCCACCATCTCAGCGGAGAAGCAGCGTGGCTTGCACGGAGCTCGTTCAACCTGATTTCACAGCTCCTCGCTACCCTGTGGATACTATCACGGAGGCTCAACATTGCGAGCTTATGACGAAATGGCAGAACTTGACTTTGAAGGCGGCTGTCAGCTCTGTTGCACCTCCTCAAGCTGATGGAACTTTTCACTGCCGACTGATTCCACATGGCTATGCTGTTGTGATGGTGGATGAAATAATGGAGGGATTTGAGGAGCTGGAGCTTGACCACCCTACAGGTGAAGGGGAGAATCAGCTGGTTTATGCTTTGAGGAGTACATGTCTATGGAGGAAGGAGTGCATCAAGCTTCCAAACTGGACGCCTCCTCCTCCTCCTATGGCGAGTCAGGGCACTCCGCCTCCTCCTCCTCCTCCTCCGGCGAGTGATCAGGGCACTCCGCCTCCTCCGGCGCGTGAGGGCACTCCGCCTCCTCCGGCGCGTCAGAGCACTCCGCCTTCTCCGGCACGTGAGGGCACTCCGCCTCCTCCTCCGCCTCCTCCGGCGCGTCGGAGTACTCTGCATCCTCCTCCGCCTTGTCAGCAACGGCGGAAGAGAGACGCCGCCGCTCCGGCGGCTAGCAGTACAAGCAGAGGCGGGAAGCAATTCAGATACAGTCCATCTCTCAAGCCTCTGGAAAAGTTACCATATGAGAGGACCGACAAGGAAAACAAGGACATCTGTGCTGCCAAAGTGAGGGACCATTTTGCAAAGAAACCTCCACCTCTGAAGGAGACGATAGATCCGGTGAAAGTGAAGCACACTATCGATGCCTTGAAGCGACCACCACCGCCTCCGCCGGATTCCAACTATGTCCGCTGTCTTAAAAAGACATATGAAGATGCGCGGCGGTCGGGAACTACTTCCAGTGATGCAAGGTTAGCAGAACAAAGAAGTGGGAAAAAAATCCCCGATGAACAGGCGAACCAATCGTGCCCCCCGCTCAAGGTGTCTAGCGATATCGTTGCTAATCATCCGGGGCTACTTCCCGGGACCAATCCTGCTGATTACCTAAGCGATGATGTAGAGTTTGAAATAATGGAGGTGGACAGCTTCAGATACCGGTACGGGCAGCCTCTTGTCAAACCTGATCATCCTCCTCTAACAACGATGATGCGAAGATTGCATGAATGATACATGAAAACCTGCAATGAGTCTAGGAAGGATAGTTTGCTGCTGAGAATTAAAGACGAGCACGACCTCGTTGGAACTGAGTTGTTGCCTGTTGAATTTGTGGAGTTATTCCAGTTATACAATCAATTGGCCCTCGACAAACAACTCGTGACTTGCTACTGTTTGTAAGTATTATTTCTGCAATTAAGTCTCTATATATAGCTCAGCTTTTTCATTGCATGTATATATAATTATCCTCACTATATTATGCACATTGAAAATCGTCGAATGCAGAAAAGCACAGATCTATGACATCGGGTTCATTAACCCAAATACCATAAATGAATGGTGGGTTAAAAACAGAGTCACGGATACCGAGGACAACTTGCTACAATCGTTGCTTAAAAATCAAAACAAAGAGAAAATACTCTTTCCTTACAACTTCAAGTGAGTGTTACTGTCTTGTGCATATTCGGTTTCCCTTACTCGAGGTTATAGTAATGTAATTGATGAGTTATGCATGCATGCGCAGGTTCCACTTTATTCTGCTAGAGATTAAGCTTGACCGAGGAGTAGTAATTGTCTTAGACTCGAGACGAAAAGATCCCCAAGACTATGCGGACATGACCGAAATGCTCCAGAAGTAAGAAAATCGATCATTATCCACCATGCATATCGGCAACTGTGTTCATTTCCTGATATCAAGTAATTATTTTCTTTGTCTGGCAGGGTTTGGAAAGAGTTCACCGAAGTTGTTCCGGGACTGCCGAGGGAGCTGCGATTTACACACCCGAAAGTAAGTACTACTAGCTAGTTCCGCGCATATCCCATTGATTCTAGTTTCATCAATACCATTTATCATGCTTGATTATTAGTTTGATTGAACTCTATTTCTCGTAAAGTGCTTGTGGCAGGAAGCCGGGAATGAATTTTGTGGATACTACGTTTGCGAGTTCATCTACAACGCGACCGCTCAGCGGGGCTAGTCTCAAAAACAATATCAAGTACGTAAACAATAATATTCACAATTTTATTTTATTACCATAATTTTTTGAGTTTCATTCATATATATGTATTGACCCCTTCTGTAAATTAGATATGGCAGATGCGGGATGAACTCCTACCACATGATCACATACGAGCAAATCAAGAGAAATTGGCGGGATTCTTTCTTGACCACGTCATACATAAAGCCGGAGAATACCATGTGGAAATCGATATAGACTTTAGATGTTAGGGATTGTAAGAGATCTTATATTGTATATATGTAGCTAGTAGCGTCGGATAGATATACGAAAACTTGTTGTTCGACCAATCTCTCGGAGAAAGAGAGGTCACTCCTCTCTGTATACGTTCATGACGATCATGTGTAATTAATGGTTCCTTCATTTTCTTACTAGCTAGCGTGTCGAGTTCTCTCTATATGTATAGTAGCTAGCGTGGACCAAGCATGGAGAAAGAGAGGACACTTCTCTCTATTAGCTAGCTAATACAATATGAAACCCCTAAATTAACCCTCCAAAACCCCCTAAACCCCCCCCCCCCCCCCCTTCAAAAAAAAACAAAACCCCCAGCTCCTGCCAGCTGCTGACGCGTGGATGCCTTTTGATCCCGGTTGGTAACACCAACCGGGACTAAAGGTCCTCCTGCTTGAGCGCCCCGCAACGGCCACGTGGAGCCCCTTCTGTCCCGGTTCGTAAGCGAACCGGTACTAAAGGTTTTGGCCTTTAGTCCCGACCTTTTAGTCCCGGTTTCAGAACCGGGGCTAAAGGGCCTCTGGAACCGGGGTAAATGGGCCGTTTTCTACCAGTGTGCGGTACTTGGCAGATGAGCCCACCATGGCCGGTGGAGCGGAGGGAGTGGAAGGTGTGCCATGGCCGAGCGGGATCCCGGCGGCGGCGGCGTGTTCGACGGCTAGGCGACGGCGGCCACGAGCAGGCTGGACTGGGCAGATGAGACCGCCATGGCCGGTGGAGTGGGGGACCCGGCGACGTGCGGGAGGGTGCGGGGGATGCACGACCATGGCTGGTGGAGCGGAGGGAGTGGGAGGTGTGCCATGGCCGGGGTGGGATCCCGGTGGCGGAGTCATGTCCTACGGCTAGGCGACGGCGGACTCGAGCACGCTGGATTTGGCAGATGAGCCTGCCAAGGCCGGTGGAGCGAGGGATCCGTCGGTGTCCACAGCGCCGACGAAGGAGGAGATAAGGCTGCGAAGATGAAGTCCATACGATGCTGAGTCCGGTTTCTTCTAGACCAGCTGCTGTTGCAGCTGTTGACCGATAAAATCTCCAAGTCCATCGTGAGGACGCGTCTGTTCTCTGAACTATTTTTTTAAGGTTCAATTTGACTCACCTACAAAAACAGTTTAGTTTAACTCTATTCATCTCCCTCACAAACTCATAATGACAAAACTGAAAAAAAATAACAAACATCACACGTAGATGAATAAGGATTAGACAATGTTTTTTTTTTTTTTGCGGGGAAGGATTAGACAATGTTATACTAACATATATACACGGATTAGGACACACACGGTGAAAACATATATACTTGCACGTCCTTTAAAGTAAATACAAAATAAATTCTCTCTAAGCGTTATTGATCCTGGTTCATACAAGTGCACAATAAAAACATCGGTGCCAAAACATAGACAATCAAGAAAGTGAAGACGCTCATGAGGTTGTCATTTACATGATAATCCAAAAAATTAAAAGAAAGGCAAACTCATTAATTGTGAAGTTTCTGTTGATGTACATTTTGACCTTGGCATTCGTCTCTATGTCGCCTTTGGGTGGCACCTTACGGATTCTGGCGTGTTACATTGATGAATGTTTATATGGACACACAAAATCTCTCTCCCGTTGCAACGCACGGGCATGTGTGCTAGTAATGTTAAATCCCACCATATAATACGTGAACTGAGATGGCCCAGTGAATAGAGCACCCCCCTTCAGTCCTGGAGACCCAGGTTTGGAGTCCCCCTTTTGCCCTCTTTTAAAATATTCATATCTTTTAAATCGCAACTCCAAATCTAACATGTTATATATGAAAATCCCTCGGAAAAATGTGTACATTTTAAATATGCTATTATCTTGCATGTTAATTATTTCTATATTATGTTTAGCATGCAACTTTAATCAATATCTTCTTTACACGCGGTTTTTTTAAGAATCCTTTACACGTGGTATTTTGAAAATGCCGATTGTATATGTTTTACTCCATTTAAACTGAGTAGATGTGATAGTTTATTACTTTCACAAAATTATTATTGGAACCGCAGGGGATGATGATTGTTACCAGCTACCATATGCTAAAGATTACAACAGGTACATAAGCAACCTCTCTATTTCACACAGTGCACAATAAACAACCCATATACGATGATGTACACTAAACTACCGATACGAGCTTTATGTAAACCAGTGCTTAATGTTGATTTTCATATTGTTTGATATTGTTTGAGATTTATATGAAGATGTTGATATGCAACCTTGAATATGTGGCATGCATGTTTGACTGTTTTTGGTGAAGCTATGCAATATGTTTGCAACCAAAATAAGTCTTGACTTGATTAAAGTTGTAAACACAAATATCAGCAAGACAAAAAATAATGCTCTTATGCACATGCTATCATTGAGTACTAAAATGTGTTTTGCCATTTTCATCCTAATGCAATATTTATTGGGCATCACCGAGTAACAACAATAGAGGCACAAAGAGATAGCGGCAACTAGGTAGATGTTTCTGTTATCTAATGGATTAGAACACCTTGAGTACACATTAAAATGTATCCCATCTTTTTATTTTTTGTGTAACACCACTTATCATGTTTTTTGTCGTGTGGCACCGTGAAAGATTTTAAGAGATTTGTTGATGTCGTCGGTGTGTGCACGAGGGATGATTTTTTTCTCCCATTGCAACGCACGGGCATGTTTGCCAGTACTAATAATTGAATTAGTGAAATGTTGATGAATTAGCATCTCTACCTTTTCTTAACAGGGGGAGCAAAACGTAGCAATGAATGAAACTGCAAGAATGAACGAGGGTCGCGACTCTCGTGCAACTAGTACTCCCTCGCTTCCAAAAGGAGGCCTATTCATCTCTAATTAAACTCGCTACCAAAACCGTAGTCATCAATCTTGCCTAGGAATATTGGTGATTTCGTTCCTTTCCATTCCAAATAATGTATACCACAGTGCAACATTTTCTCTTGACGCCCTCCCCCGGTTTGATGTTATTTAGTGATTTTCTAGAGGTCTATACTTGTGTATTAGTAGAAACGATGTTATACATGAAAATTATTTTTGCATGTTGTTATGAGAAATCGGGCACCAAAGAATTTACCATGTGATCGGGGGAATGGGTATGGACAGCTGGATTGGGTGAAGTCGGCATCCTGTCCCCCTTTCTTCACCACCATGGAGGCAGTGGGAGAGAGGACAACTTATATGTGCTCGACTTCCTCATATCTAGGGCTTGGAGGAATTTAGAAGTCGGCTTGGCTGATCACCGTCCAGTCTTCATCCGCTACATCAATCTGCCCCGCTAGAACTAAAGATCAAAGAAGAGTTTCCGACGAGCCTTCTTTAGCCTCCATAGTGAGGCTCTCTATCTCTTGCTCAAAACCAACAAGGTTTCTGCGAGAGACGGTGGCATGAGCCTCCTAGATGAGGTTGCTGGTTACATCGGCACCACATTGCAATTTAGGTTTTACTTTTAGATTCTTACTGTGAAAAAGGATGAGATGGTTGTAATTTATATTTCTTCGAGGGTCTATTTTAGTGCTGTAACAATTTTCAAATAAAAACATAGGCTCTATAACCTTCTGGACACTTAAACTTGTTAAAATAAAATCGTAACCTTCTTTAATTTTCTTTTACCGTGATGATGAATATGCACCTCATTACACAAGACACTCTCCTCCCTCTAGTTTGTTTTCTTCTTTCGGACTATACTTATGGATTTCAAAGCATTTTTGTCTACAAAGCCTGCCTCTATGGTGGTTCACCCCGGATGCACACATGGATCAATGGGTCCTTTGAGGCAACGACAAGACAGAGCTCAGGGCTGACAATTATACACGTAAAGGCTAAACATTACTACAAAAAGGGTTTTGCCGGGTGAAACATAATTCTTGTCTTTGGTGTCATTATAGTTGCTAGTTAAAATAACACTTATTTATACTAAATTCTTTTACTAGCGTATTGTTGGTTTAGTCAACATATATTTCAAACAAGTATATATTTTATTATACTCATTAACCTAACCATATAATAATGTTTTTAGATATTTTCAAAATATAAAATTTTCTATTTTCCATCACAACTATACTTCCACTAAGTTTAAAACCTATTTTGTAAGTAAACTGAAGTTTATTGTTCAACATTTGGAAATCCATGCCATAACTAAGCTTTGGTTAAATGTATTGAATACCCTAGATGGAATAAAATGAAAATAGAAAAAAAAACTCCATAGATTATTTTGTGTCAATCAGATGAATTATTCCCATCTTGGTACATGTATGTGTTCACATATGTTGCATATTTTTTCTATCTTGGCAGAGAGCTCTCTACAACGAATGGTGTAAAATATCTTGACAAAGGATTAGACTCTAGAGTATATATGGTATCTACCATGGTTTTCCCTCTAATTTTCACCATTACTCCTTTATTCGTGTTCCATTTTTGTGACGGTTGGACTACGAGATGATGTTGTGACTTTTTGCAAAGATATATCTTCCATGTTTCTAGATTCCACAATTAGCTCGAAGCACCATGATACATTTTACTTTTTATTGGAATAACATAAGGCAGCTCAACTCATATCACATGCATGCTCTATACGTCATAAAATAGAGTCACTTGTTGTTGGTATGTAGTAAAATTTGTACATCCGGTTTTTTGTTGGTTTCATTTGCAATTTACAAAGTCTAATTTAAACCTTAAAATTACAATGTTGAGCATTCCGTCATAACCTTGTTTAAAATCAATCAAATTCATCAAAATTTATGCATTCATGTAGTCCATATTGAAACCTCTAAAAAGGCTTATATTTAGAAACGGAGGGAGTATGTACGAATTGGGTAAACAAATAGTTCTAAGCAAGCATCCTTATGTTCAGTGACCTACATTCGTTGCTTGCCTTTTTGGTACCTGGGAGATGCAACTACCAACTTTGTGGATAATTTTAGTTTGTTAGGTGAAACTAGGCCTATACATGTTATGATTCATTGGCCAACTAAGGAGATATAAGTTTGAAATTTCGACACTCTAACTTTGTTAGGACATGGGATTTGGGAGCATCTCTAGCCCTTCCCCTAAGAAGTTTTAATCCCTTAAAAATGTTGGTTTGAGGAACTAACATCCTCCTAACCTTCCTTCAAAATCCTTCACACCCATAAAAACATGCCCCCCTCCCAAAAAAGCAAAACTTTTCCCTCGCTAGACTGAGAGAGGCAACTCTCGTAACACACCTCTCTCTTACTTCGATGGTGCTCCTCCCCGACGGCCCTGACACCCGTGCACCCCCGTCGACCTTCGGGGAGATTCTGGCGAATTTTTTTTTTACTTTTTCATCTTTTGCATTGTCTTCGGCAACAACGACACTCCTCTCCACTGTCCAGGCCTGGCGGCACTCATCCTCACTAACCTCAGTCGTGAGTAAAGCAGCACCACGCGCGGAGGAGCACATATAGAGGAAGAAAATCACAGACAAAGAAACTTTGCCATTGGCCGCCATCCCCGATTATGATGAACCTTTGTGTCTTGGACCACACCATCGTGTCACTGGGAGAAGGAAGAGGAGAAGAAGTCATTCAGATGAAGAAAAGCCCAAACCGTTACCCATGGAGGATGAATTTCGACTACTTCCACACGGGCATACATCGCTCTCGGTGAACCTCTATCAATTTACTAGTAGAATGCCCGTGCGTTGCCACGGGCTCTTAAAATAGTTTACCAGAGTTACATGTTAAAATCCACACATACAAACAATATAACACAAACTGAAGTCCATTATTGCAATGTAACAAGCTGAGTGATGTTACAACTTAACATCTATTACAAAAATACTAATATCTAGATGATGCGCTTAAGAAATTCTTTCACAATATCAGGAAAGTTTCCTCTAGCTTCATTCCCGCGATGTTTTAGCAAGTATAATAAAAAATGCTTCCTCAATTCATACCCATCCTGTAGAAAAAATAAATGTAGTTAGTATGAAAAATTCACGGAGAAGGTCTTAAAACATGTAACCCACAATACTCACCGCGCAAACCGGCTTGACCAATTCTTTACCGTTCCACCAGAGCATAAAATGAAAAACAAAATAGCCAGACACATTCCTGGAAAACTTTCAATTAATATTATAAATAATATAATGATAACAAAAGTAAATATTCTTGTTATGAATTCATTACCCGTCTATACTCGTTGGAACACCGGCCAGAAATAAACGATGCCATTTAGATATATCAAAATTCCACCCAGGCAGCTTTATTTCGAGTGCTTCTTTGAAATCCCTTGAATTTTTTTTTAATTTCAGTGAATGCCTCAAGTTTTTTATCCTCTGACGATTGTGATGATTGAATAGGATCCATAATATATAGACGACGTGCCTCTTTGTCGATGATGTAGAGGATGTATCGGCCGATGGATGCATAGGGAAGATAAATCTACAAGTGGAGCTATTAGAAACAAAAACAAACCATGATAACAATGGTCAAAATATTTTATTTACCTTATTACAAGATGAGATGTCGGTCTCCATCCCAGGCCAGCTATCAAATAATGTTGCCAACGTCTGGATAGTTTCCTTCTCACAAAATTTCTGACCTCGTGTTGACTCTAGCAGGATGGACTAAGTAAAAGAAAAAATATATTGTTTCAACATGTTGATACTAATAGCACCTAGAATGAAGAGTTACGGTAACTTACACAAAATCGTAGATCCATGTAGTGTATAGGAGGGTCTGTGAACAATACTCCCTCATCACATGCCAGCATAAGCACGGCGGTGTTGAAGCAATCATTGTCCATGGGCTGCTCCATGTTAAGTATGCACTGAAGTTTCTTAAGACTTAAGCTCATTGGATCGGGTGTGGAGCTCCGGACCCATACCTTCCTGTAATTTGGATGGTAAGAAGAACAATAATATACATCCGCACATTAAATATTGATACATGATACTTACTCCAAACATCCAGCATCATTGATCGACATGATGTAGTTGCAGAGGCCGGCAAGTATTTCATGTTGGTCCGCGGGAATGATAGTGATTGGGGCGGGACGTTTCTCTTCGACCACGTCAGATGGATTATCCAGGATCTCAAGATCAGAATTAGCTAAAGTTTCTTCGTTGAGAGGTTGATGGTACATGGGACATCCTTTTAACTTATTAAGCTCTGAATCGAGCAAAATAATTGCTAATTTTTGTCGAAAATGTTTCATATCCTCCTACAAAAAAATATGAAAACAATTTATAAGATATTTTGATAAAACATTATGAGATAATGTATAAAACTGAAATACCTGCGTAAACTGGTCTGACAGTCCATGTGGTGTCCAGTATTCCATATAATTTAGCATAAACAATCCACATGATACGCTATAATATTATAAAATAATGCTTCAGAATATCACACAGATGAATCTAAAAACAAACCATTGTAACAAGTGCTTACCCATCGGTTTGTATTGCCTCCTGAATTTGCTCTACAACCGTCCATTTTGTAACATTGAGATCAGGCCACTTATGACCTTTGATAAACTCCGGACTATGCTCTACAAGTTTCAGCCATTTCTCGAGCCCTAGCAACTATTTTATATGTGAGAAATGCTAAGGACGAAGTCAAACAAAATAAATGCTAAGATGAGAAAAGAAATAGATATTTACCGTAGTAGCAAGGTCATTGCGTTTGACATTCTCACCAAGTGAGTCCAATACTTGGATCTCTCGTTTTTTGGCGTTGGCAACTGCTAGATACCAATGGTAGCCCGGCATGTTAATCGGAATGAATAACTGGTGTAAATAAGATACAAGTCACAGTCACAATTAGATATAGTTATTAATAAATCATTAAACATATGAACTAAATAAAAACAATCCATAATTATATGCATGGATTACGAGACAAAAACTAACCATATCTTGTTGTAGATAACAATTAACATGACGCACGATGCGACGATATTTTGATGGGTCTATGTCTCTTTCCCCGTCTTCTTTTATCTGGCCCGATACAAACGTGCTAATAATGTGTACCTTTTCACCCGCCCTGTCTTGTAGATGGTCGTGAGCAAGCATGCAATATATGTAAGCATTTATCACCTGTAATGGGCATTTAGATTATATTTATATTTTATGATATTATATATTGTTTGTATTATTAATTACAAAGTTTGTGCAATTGGTCTTACACCATCATGTAAGAACATATCATCTTTAATAAGGCATTCCAAATCGTCGGTTGATAACAAGGCATCTCCAATGTCTACGAACTGGGTATTCTTCGGGGCAGACTTGATTGATTCGATGACTGTAATATCCCTAGCGGTACAAACATAGTCTATTGAATTCATAAAAATATGAGCCAACTTAACAATCAAAATGAGCAAAATTAGTTCAATACAAAAGACAATATTACAAAAATAAGATTGATAATAATATAAAAAAATACCTTGTGGGATAATATGTAAATTAGCATCCTTTTTTGGTTTGTTATGAGATATAACCTCTTTGACATTTTTATGTTGTGAATCTTCGTCCCCTTTCAGCGACATCGCATCTGAACCCTCAATGGATTCTTTCCGTGCATCTCCAAAGTCCATATCCATGTCTCCTGTATTCTGAAAAAACAAGAAAAATAAAGAAAGCCCTTCCGTATTATCATCTATAAGATACATACAGAGGAAGGTTAGCTATATGCACCTCTTCTCGTGGTGTTTCACTGTGGTCTATCATCGTTTCATCAGTGAGTATGTCGGAACCCATCAATTTATATCTATGCTGAAATATAATTAATACTTTTTACTGCATCATAAAATTATATATAATATATGATAAAACTGAATGTGAAACTAACACAACTGTTTTCTCTGCTAATAAAAATAGTATTTGGTTATATTAGGAAAAAATGACGCTTAGATCATTTTACTAACACAACAAATCAGGGAAAACAACAAAATATAATGTTCATATATAAGTAATTAAGTGTCTTAAATTGCTTAAGTTATTTTAAATTATTTGTATAGGCTATGAAAAATTACCATACAAAAACTAAAACAAACAAACCAACATTAACCAAGTATATTTATTTTTATATGATTTGTTTTGTGATACCCTTAGTATATGTCATAAGAATATAAATATTTATTTTTATGCACCATATTTAGTATATATATATATATATTCAAATTTGTTTAATTTTTGAGGTATGTATACTGTAAATATATATGATATTTTATGAGGTATAAAAATAATTAAAAAAAATTCAGACGTCCACTAATAACAAATATACCATGATGAAATATTTAAGATGAAATATAAATGGTATTTCATACTGCATCATATTTGTATATATAATATATAAAAAAAATAAAAGTGAAACTAACACAAATTTTTTCTATGCAAAAAGGATACCTATTTAAATAAATGTTGTTTAAATAAATGTCCTACCCCATGAAACTCGGGATAAACAACAAACCTCAATGTTCATATATAAGTAATTAGTCATTTGATAATTATTTAAAATATTTTGTAGGCTATGAACAAATGTCCAGCAAAAAAACAGTTGTAAACTATTTCAAACAAAAAACTATAATGAAAAATTACACGGGCCATAAACAGCACGTCCAGGCCCAGACCAAATGCATCACGGGCTAGGCGTCGGCCCACCTCCCCCGCGTCGGCCCGCCTCCCCGCGTCGGCCTGCCTCCCCCGCGTCGGCCCGCCTCCCCCGCGGCGGCCTGCCTCCCCCGCGTCGGCCCGCCTCCCCCGCCGCCTACCTTATCCACCCAGTCGCTCCTCTTCCTCCACTCACTTCATCTTCCCACTTTCCCCTCCGCCGCCGCATCGCCGCGGGGTAGGTGGCGGCCGCGCGACTCCGCCCGCCGCATCAGTCCCTCTCCCCTCCACTCATCTCTCCTGTCCACTCACTCGCCAGCTCTCGCCCTCTCAACCCCCCACACCCGCCGCATCGCGGCGCGCGTCGCCGAGCCCGCAACCTCCACGCCATCTTGCCGCGACCACCGCACCAGTCTCCGGCGCCACCTCTCGCCCTCCCACCTCCCTCCGCCGCATCGCGGCGCGCGTCGCCGAGCCCGCAACCACCGCACCAGTCTCCGGCTTCACCTCTCGCCCTCTGACCTCCCCCCGCCGCATCGCGGCGCGCGTCGCCGAGCCCGCAACCACCGCGCCATCTAGCCGCGACCACCGCACCATGCTCCGGCGAGACATGTGCGACTGCTGTCGACGCACGCATGGAGCTTCATCGCCCAGACGCGGGTGCTGGATCCCGTCACCCTCCGGTCGGATCCGCGGTGGTGCTGGTACGAAGAGTTCGACGGTGGATCCGCAGCGCGGTGCCTCGATCTACAACGCCAGCAGCTCCGGTACGCAGATCCGACCCCTTTCCTCCTCTACTTTTCTTTTTGTGTATGCATTTATACACTGCATTTTCTGTGTATTTTCATATGATTTACATGTTGATCCGCACCAATATTTGATTTCAATTTTTTGTGCTTGTATGCTATATTTTGTATATACAGATTATTCTTGTATGGAGAGACCAGGGGTGTGCTTCAGGGGTTCTGGATGAAGTAGGTCGAGGCGTTGATGTTGTGTCCAGGCTTTTCTTTTATACAATGGTGGCGATGAGGGATGAAGTATGTGAGGATCAGTAATGTTGTCGCACGACAATGTCCGTTCACTCATGGGTTTTCTCAAGGTGAGGTGGTATCTTTTATTTCTGTGCATATGTGTGTTCGTCTGAATTATTACTTTTGCATGCACATTTGTTGTTTGCATTTGCACCTGCGGATGTACATACATAATCATACCAAAACAACATGCACTAATTTATCGGTAGTTGTTTTCTAATCAGTCATCTACTACAACCAAGATTTCTCTAGAATATTAACTCTTGAGATCACGCAACTGAGAGTGAGTGTAGTGAGTGTGCGGCGTTGTCCAATCCAATTTGCTTAGATTCGTAAAAGAACCTTCATGTTAAATTTTGTCGAAGTGCTTGCTTGCGTCATGATCCTTGTAACTACAACTATAATTCAGAAGAACAGGGAAGAGTGAAACACTGAATGAGGTCTGGTCTTTGCTCTGCCTTAGAATTATTGTAAAACAAACGCATAACGTACATAGTTTTTTATAAACAAAGTGGATTTTTAATTAGAAGTCAAACTGTCGTTATGATTTTTAGTCTAAAAGGTATGTGATCGTCATCTTAGAATGCCAGTATGACACAAGTAGTGCCAGTATGCACGTGCATTGCTGCCTATTTGTATGAAGGTTTGACATTTTCATTACCAACAGCCCGACTGTTAGAGCTTCAATTTTTTATTTTTTTTGCAAAACACTCTATTTGTCCATTTTGGCAAGGATAAGCCTATTGTATGTCCACTTGTTTACCCACTGGGTCCGTTTACTTCAGAACTAAAATTAGAGACCTAGCTATATTGATGAGATGCCGTCAACCCAGCATATAGAAGTGTTAAAAGGAAGAGTTTTATGGCACAGGATAAAAGAGTTCCTTTTTTTTGCAAAATATAAGGAACACAAAGTAGCAACAGCATTGATCTATAGACGTTTGTGACAGTTAACGTACAAGGTGAAAATGTCGCCTAATTTGGTAAAGGCATGCAAATTTTCTAAATTTCAATATTCTAGGCGTGCCCTGAACTGATCTCCTACTCGCTGCTCTATCGAGGCGCCGTGACCCGGCCTCACAGGCAGGGCCAGGGCGAAGACTGCTCCCCGACGGCCAAGACACGGCCACGGTGGTGCAGCCTGTGGTCTACATCGCCTACCACTCCGCCGTCTTCCGGAACCCCCACCACTTCCGCGGCAAGGTGAGACAGACGGCCCCTCCATGACGACAACAACAATAATTACTGTAGCATGCCTCTTTCTTGGTAATTAGTTGTTGCACTCAATTCAATTAGCCTAATAACTAATCTAGTCCATTATTAATTATTGCTCTTCCACTGTTTTGGTATCTGTTGGTTTGCATTGGACAACTATGTGATGAAAACACATCACCAGTTTTGGTTCAATTTCTATGTATGCACATTATTCTAGTTTCTTCAATGAATGAATATGCAACAGCATTTTTTGGTTCAAGCAATGTATAGATTCTGTATTACCATTGGTCCTTTAAGTTTGTTTGGCTTATTACTACTCTCATGGCCATAATTCTGCTCTATGGTTGTTTACACCTGCCCGTGGCATGCTAATGTTTAAAGCCGCCTCTGCTTTCAGACTAAAGCTATATGTAATATGGTTCAGATCGCCCATGGCGCGGACGAGACAGCGACGTCGGCAGGAGGGCACTTTGCAGCCCCTGGACTGAGGAGGATGGGCGCACATAGCCACCAAGCCCTCTGCTCCTCTTCTTCCAAGGCGAGCGATCAAGGGTCCCGAGCTCGACGAGTCCAGCCTGGCCACCACGACGCATTGCTCCCAGCAGGTAGCACGTCCCTCTCCCTCTCCTCACTCACCTGCTACTATGCTAATATTCCAGTGATTGCTATTTTTCAGTTGGATTAAACATTATATTTTGATCTGACTTGTAATTAACAAAAATAGCAAACTGCTTTCTTCAACGTTTGGGAAGAGGGTTCAGTTGTTAGGTTCTCAGTCTGCCTATCAATAAAACTAATCAAAAAAATTCTGTGTGTGAGCCGAGATGTGTGTCATGCGGTGTTGAGAACGAGCACTGAGAGCAGAGAGATGGAGCCAGGGGACGACAATTACAACTCCTACAGCACCAATATGTTGAAAGGCATGGGAGCAGGTACGTGAGAACAAAATATCGACTTAAATGACCGGTTCACATTGATTTCATACAGTCGCGTGTCTGGTTAACTATCAATAACCATTTCATTATTTGTCTATGCTATGTGAGGGTGTAACGATGATGGAGTACATTTACTGCTATGTGTGTTGAAGTCCAGTTTGGGTGCGTTTGGGAGTGAAGTATTTTGGTTTTTTTCACTAAGCCGGAATCCGTTAGCACACACTGATTAATCCTTCCAACATGTTGCTTAGGTGAAGCCAAGTTAGCAGATGCTAATTTATTTGGCCATGAAGTAGTTATCTGAAAAAAACTGTAGGAAAACAATACCAGCAAAACACTTCGGTGGACTTGACAGTACTCAGAAAATGTATGTTTTTTAGCATCCAGAATATTTGTTCTTCCCTATGACCCATGTGAATCAGCATGAAACATCTCTTCGGAATATGACTGTTACAAATAAAATTCGTTTTTGATTGTAAAAATTCAAACAATTGTCTCTCTTCGAACATTTTGTAAATATTTTATATTTTCCAATAGGAAAACTTAACAGGTGTATTCATCTATTACTTGTAGCTATTTACATACATACAAGTGCCTAAATATAATCTGCAATGGTGTTCTTTCTCTGGGATTTGATGGTATAACTAAACATATAAAAACTATTAATCTAATAAATAACACGCTATTATATAAGAGAAAGATCCTGAAATTGACATACCGAGAGGAACTCCAATTCTTGATGGTTCTTGCTTACACAACGTAGTCCTCGCAAATCATCCTCCTGGTCTGGGCGAAGGGACAGTAAGGAGGGAGAGGAGGGATGGCATAGTATTTTAATGTTAACATATATATAGTATGCCATGCGGAGGATCATGCCTTGATCCAGTCATGCCGTTAATATTTCTGTATGGCAAGGATCTGTTTCCTTTTCATATCAAACACGCCTATTAATAATTTAGAAAAGATGTCAGACATATTAACTTACCAAAAAATTAAATTACTTATCATTAATTCAATGCCAATTTGCTTCTTTCTGACTATAAAATCTCTGCATAATATTTTCAAGATATACACAGCTAATAAACATATTGATATGTTTTTCCATCAATAAAGAGTTTACAAAGTACGTAATAATAATCTTACTTGTGCCAGAAAAATAGGAGGAATACAAAATTCGATGTAAATCAGCTAACAAATTTTGAGATTACTCTTTTTTATATAACACCAATTGAGATGCATATTGCTTTTTTTCATCCTATGAATCATTCGTTAGTGCCTCTTTTAATTTAATTTTACTTACCCATATGTCTATTCTATTTAGATAAAGTTCATACATAGAACACATCATATTTTGAATTATATTATATTAGAAGAAGATGTGACTCCCTTAGGGTAACTTAATAATAATTTTCTTCCTCACCAACTAAAATTGAAAAATGTTGGTAACGAATAATAATTGTCGGAACATCCTGGGACAGACTTGTACTTTATGTAGTCAATAAGAAAACACTTTGGCGGGGACTAATTTTGGCTACTATATTCAGGAACACATACAAGATAATCAATGCTATATCAGAAACATCTTGAGCATGACAGAGAAATGTGGATCCTCTGTGAACTTGAAGATCGGTGACAATTGAAGGTATGTGCCTTATGACCATTCGATTGCTGGCTTGAAAGTATACATCGTATCGTATAACAGTGCGTGTATGGATGAAGTTATACGATACGAGATTAGCTACAGCAAAAGAAAATTAACGACGTGCACAATAACGATGAAATATTAATGAATTTATTTGTTCACTTAAATAATTCACTGAAAAAATAATCAGGAAAGCGCTACGCGCTAATCATGCATTTGGCCAGCAATTATTTAGATCTCTATGTCACAAGCGTTAGGCTTTATTTCTTTAGTGTGACGAAATAGCCCAGATGGTCTGCCCTGGCCCACTTAAACACAGGGATATATTGTGGTTCTCCTACTAAAGATCGGTATGTGCATAGTCTACTCATGCCGCCTCTCCCCCTCGTCCTCTATCCTTGATGCATCATGGCGCCTCTCTCCCTCATCCTCTCTCGATTGCAACACTGATCGGGAACCGGAATGTGAAGCACGATTTCTAGCTTGAGAAGCTAGCCCCCTCGCCGGAATAAGTTGCTTTGTCGTCGGAGCGGTTGAATCCTCGTAGGGTAGGAGATATGATTGTGGGTGAGATTGTTTTTACGGCTGATTTGCTCGACCCCTCACCGGTTAAGCTGATTTATCTCCGAAGGACATGACCCCTCACAGTAACGATTTTACTGTGAAAAAATTTCATATCCTCTTGAGTCGCTAAACATATCAGAAACGAGCATCAATACATAATGACTAATACAGCTATCAAATGTGGCTCAATGATCATTGACGTCAGACAAACAGAAATTACCAAAACAACAAATATAACAGCGAAACCAACTTGTAGTAGTACCAAAACTCCAAATAGTTCTTAAATATTCTAAACCCAAAAGCAAAAATTATAGTTTCCATCCATAACCAAACATGACAAGATGATTGAAGTACTCCTGACGGTTCTGCATGCATAGAAGCATATTTAGGTGTTCAAAACCCTCAAGGCCGCCGTAATCTCCTGAGGGATGTTTCCAGCAGCTAGATTGTCTTTGACCATGAGCATCTGGACTACCACTTGGCTCCTGAGCATAATTGGATCCTAGAAACTATAGAGCATCAAAATTTCTGCAGCACCTTCTAGCAAAAGCTAAAATTAAATAATAATTTATCTGTAAGAACAATACTAATTTGTTAGAATTTAAGACCAGGAAAATTTAGGTAGCACCCATTATACCAAGTTTGCTGGCTGTTGAAAAACAATATTAAATAGTTGTACAATATAGTAAGGACATTAAGTTTTTCAACATTTGTACTGCAAATAATATTGCAATTTTGTTATTCATTACATACGGTAGATGTGCAACGGAAATACTGCCAAAACATTTAACAAAAATAATTTTGTACTGCTGGCCGCAAAAAGTAAGATTTAATCTAAAGAAAAACAAATCAAGCAATATCATACTCCTATATCAAACAGAGTCTGCTGTGTACGACCTAGTTCTAATGAGATTTCTTTAGAGAAAATAAGCATACAATAGCATAACTTACTCTAGTGTCTGCTCGTCATGAACGCCGTTCATAAAGCCGAATATATATTCGAGTGCATCTTCCACGAAATGCCTTGGTGGGGGCAGAAGATGCAGGGGTGCGGGCAAATACTCCTGGGGGTCGGCCACAGCATCGTGGAGCTGGACGGCAGACTCATTGGGGTCGGGGGCAGCGGCATCCAGGGGCCTGGGCACAGAAACCTCCTGGTAAGTGCGCGCTGCCACAACCTGGATCGCCGGCGCATTGTTTCCAATGATGGGCTCCATCGCTGATCGATACGCGTGAGTGATCGTTCACTGAGGTGTCTTGGCAATTAGGATGTCGATGCAGCATATATATAAACGGATATATTTTTAATGCTTTTTATTGCCTGCCAAAAATATCAAGTCGTTTTTAAGACGTAGATGATTCTTTCTAATTATAAAAAAACGTGACGGGGGCGTATCAGATCTTTCTCCTTTTTTAGTTGAATATTTTGTTCCTAAAGCATGACATATTTACAGTTCAATCTCAACGAATAGAAAAAAAATCAACCTTTGTATAAAACCAGATATCCCGAATTAAGTATGCGTACAAATAATACATACTGCCATAATGGCTACACTTAGAGTTGACAAGCAAAAAGAAAACACACTTTAACAGAAATGATTGTTCTGTGTGAGTACATTATTATTCCAAATGTAGATAAAAGGACCGAGGGAAACGAGCTTTTTATTGAGCCGTGTTGAAAAACAAAGTCATCTACTGTCCATTATTCCTGGCTACAACTGCAGCATTGACGTATGATAGTGTTTCGTCAAGTGTCATTAAGCAGGCTTCGTGGATATCTACGTAAAAACAATTTGTTAGTACTAATAACATCGTAATACAGAAAAGAACAAAAAGCCATAAAAATCGAAATAGTTTATATAACTTACCTTGAAGATGATGAGCATCATCATTAATGTTGGGGGAGAACAAGAATGTGCTCTCCCTCATAGTCTCCATGCACTTATCCCTCCGGTTTACCTGTATGTACGTAACTGCAATTTTCTCGAACAAATTTTCAGTGCTCTGCAAGTGGTACAAGTGACGACCAGCATGCTCTTGACTTAGGCGTATAAACAGTATCTCCCGTCTGGAATGATAAAGATATGTTGATGGTAGGCAACTATCAAATATTAATAATCATATAAAACCTCAAGTACTGATTGGAATTTACCGAAAATTCATGATGCCTATCTCAACAAAATGGACCCGCCGTCTATATACTGAATCCCACCAATGTTGTATCCTACCAGCATAGACAAGAATACCAAGAACATCTGGAAAAAATTAAGTCTGGGTGAGACAAAATTTTAAATCGATAAATATGCAAAAACAAACTAAAAGATGTTGCACCGGTAATGGTTTTGTCCCGTGGCAAGGATATGGCACCAAGTTGTGGGAAAAATGGTGGACAGATTGTCGATGCAATACTGTGCACCGATGTCCTAACCATGGTTATAGCATTTAGTTCAATGACAAACTCCATGCATAGATACCAGAAGTGACCATCTAGCATTTCCGTGGGGTTTATCCCGACGTTACTGAAGTCATATGTTAGCCCAGTCTGCAGAATGTCGTTGAATCGATAAGCTTGGTTGCTGAAGGCAATTGCTTCAATCTTTGTTCCCTAGAAATATTTAAAAATTCAGATAATTCGACTTTAGAACATATGTGTATATACATTAAAAAAGGTTGCTATATTTAGTGATAACTAATCTCATACTTCCTGGTCCAGAAGTATGCAACGAAAGTATGGGTTTCCCATTGCATGCACCCTGATATGGGACTTCCACATCACCTTAGCTCGAATTATCCAACATCTTTGATAGATATGTTCCATCTGTACACTTTGAAAATTCAGGTACCTACATAAAATAATACAAAATGATGGGATAAACAAACGGTGATGTCAGATAAGCGTGCATGAAGATCTGTACACTTGCCTGTTCATTGGAGGGATGGTAGGCAGAGGCATGATGGGATCCGGTGGATTCGCCATCACCCTCCTCGAGGGCCTCGAGCTGTACGATATCACCATGGTCAGGGAGGTAATGGATGAAGTGTTAAAGAAAGATAAATAGGCGCACGGGCACGGGTAGTGCCATTTATATATATAGTCCAAGGGGCCCACAGGCGGGAAAATAAAAAACCTCTAGTATCGAAACTATTATAAATAGTAAGTTATGAGAGTTCTTTGGCAACAAAAAATTTATTGCTAAAACTTATTGAATCAATTAATTATTTATAGATATTTCAGATTCTTAATCTGATCGAAATCATGTCAATTATCTCACCAGTATCATTGTTTCCTTTTCGCCTGTGAATCCCATATATTCAGATTTTTAGTTAGGAACGCAATAATTGGATATATCAAAATAATTAAGGTGATAGTGCGTTAAGGTAAGTGTAGTCACGCAATTAATATATTACCATTAATTACCAACATGTAATCAATTTCAAAAATCGATTATTTACTCAGCTTTTATTATACTATATGTTTTTAAAAAAATCCCAACATATTTGATTTTATAACATGTGATGAGACGTCGTTGTGTTACTTTGCAACGACTATTTTACGGGCATTTTAAAATAATAACAAAAAATTAAATCAAAGTTATTAGCAATAGTAATAATTTTTAATTAGCGTCTCTTTTTTAATTTGATTCTATATGCACAGTGTAGTAATAGCCGCACTTTCAAAACCAGCATGCTTAATTGAGAAGCGTGTGCGTTTTGTGACGTAAGTTAGTTAATATAGCACAAACGCAGTAAATGACATTTGTAATAAAAAGAATATTTCGATGGAAGTACGCATACCAGCATTTGTACCGCGTATTCATATAAGAAAAAGAAAAAAAATAGCGTGTTCGGCGACAAATCTCAAAGGTAAGATCAAAAACAGAGAGTAAGAAAGCAAGCATGAAACAATAGCTGTTCTTTATTCATACTTTCATAGTTTGACTCCAAATCGATTACAATGCAAAATGCTCTTAAGGAGCGTTGAAACATAAAACATAAAAGCTGTAAAGAATATTGTATAACTCCTCATGATTGCTCCTTTCAAGGCATTTCCGTCTTCTTCTCGCATGTTTGCATGTGCTTCACAACCATATGTTCCAACTGATTGATCTTTTGTATGAGAGTTTGCATCAGCTTGTTGCTCTCCTTGGTTGCCTGCAGAATTTGATTGTTGCTAGTACCCCAACCGTCCCCCGAACCTTCTTTCCTATCGTCTTTCGTAACGGGATATGTACTACTAATAGGCAGGTTAATAGGCTCGACGTGATTATGCATCCTAAGCCTTTTTGGCTTTGGTGTGTTACCCTTACCAAAGGGACGAATCGGCGTAGCGCCGTCATGATCTTCCAGTTCACCGAAATCTTCACTTTCTTCTTCCTGCCAACGAAGCATGTGAATTGAACTGTTGGATGACGCCATGTGAGAGGAGGATGGAGAGGTCTGGTAAGGTCGCTGGAACGATTGATCTATATATAAGCGTTTCTAGGAAGCTTTGAATACGAAATCGGTAAACAAATCGACCGATTTGGTCACAATCAAATATTAATTAATGGGATCAATTTTGTGATTCGGTGAGTAGAACCTACTATATTATTACAAGACAAAAAAGATAACCTACTATATTATTACCGAATAAAATAGTTAACATAACTCTCAAGTGGATATATATTCTTCATGGGCAGTTCGTCTGCCAAGGAACCACTCAAGTGGATATATATTCTTCTGAACTCTTGAACTATTTTTTTTATCAGACCAGCTGCTAAATATATATATATATATATATATATATACATGACAATCAAATATATTTTTTATCAGACCAGCTGTTAGTCTGTTCCTCTGCGTGTGAGGAACGTAACAATGTCCTGCATGTTCAAATCAGTTATATTGTCATTCCCCAATTTTCTTACTGTTCTTTTGGCGTTGGACAAGGTCAATCGGATGTGTGTGTTGACACAGATCTTTGATGTGGAAGTTAATATATCAGTCCTATCCGACCTCTCTATACTGTTTTGTTATATATACGTTGGGGATAGATGAAATAGTAGAAGTTAACTATGCTGGTTATTGTCATGTGTGGTCCATTACTCTGACCTTTTTGATTATCTAAAGAAAATGGGTTTCATTCGAGCTCTGAATATATTTCATTCCGACATTTCATTTTGTCGATAATAACATTTTTCTTCTTTCTGAACATTTCTATGTGCTGCCGCGCCGTCGATTTCCACGAAGTGGCCACCCCGAGCCGATTCCCCAATGTGTCAATGACTACGTCCACTGCGTGATCCTGTGGGACATGACCAATCCATTGCCTTATCAACACATCGAGGTAACAAATCCCCTCCTAATATAGGTGTTTTGGTCGGCTGCTGGCTCTACCACATAGCCTTCCGTCCACAATGAGCAGGAGTTAATATTAGAATATGACCATCTCTTTCTTAACGATGTGTGCCTTGTATTTCCATTTTGCTTTCTAAAAATATCGATTCAGGGAACAAAAGGAAAGCATGATAATTATTATTTTTGACTTTACATTACATATCTCCAAGGTACTATTTTTTGCTTTGTACGGGTAGTCATTATGCTTGGGCTCATGACCATGGTTAATCTATAGCATGGTTTAGGGTGACCTATTTAACATAATAGTGCTATATGTTTGCATTTCTTGAACTGTCAGTAGGAACCTATATACCGCAAAATATTTGTATGTCCCCTATGGAAGGTTTTAGATAGTCAATTGATTTTGTCCCATCCGACTATCATGCAGTCTGACTTCAGATGACTATGTTTTTCAGGGTGAATTGAGTTCAGAGCTTTGAGCTGCAGTGGTGCTATTCTTTATCATTTGGTATGTCATTACTTCCTACCTACTTGAATTTCTGTATTCCCAATTCATTCTTCATACCTCTCAAATTATCTCCACTACACACAATGTGTTGCCTCTTCTTAACGTCCACTAAATCTCCATCATGATTCCTTTTCCTGCCTTGATCACCATCAAAAACAAGAATTCCCATGCATAGAAAAGATATTCTAATAACACTAAAAATATAAAAAATTAACCAAACTTTAATAAATGAATCATCGTATGAATAGAGTACTCACACCTATTATCTAAGTATTTTTTAATATGCTTAATGAATTGTGGATGGACAAAAAACGACTTCCCTTAGCCTTGCAACCATTCCATCCGCTTTGAAGTGAGCTACAGAGCAAAAATCTCGAGTGCCAAACCTATTTACTTCCTCCTGGGTGCTCATATTATCAATCTACCGAAGCACAACATTTGAAGTCAGTCCAAGGATATTAGTTGGATTTGTCCAAAAACTTATTAAAGTATTTTTTTTGTAAAAATGACTAAGGCCAAATATTAAGTAACACAGGTCCTTACCCATACAAAGAAAAGTACATTTTTATTCGAATAATGCTAAAATATGAAAGATAACAGAATTGCAACACATTACTGGACACCAAAAATTTCTGTATTTTTAGACAATAGTATTGAACAAGCACAAAGTTGCATATGTACTGCATAAAAAACGAATAAACAAACCATGAGGAAGAAAGCACCCACTGCTGACCTGAGTCACACAGGCGCACCTCCTCCACCCTTGGACGGCTTCCAGCGTCACCGGAGGGACAATGTCCACATCGTTGACATCCTTCTCCACCACCTTACATGCAGCTTTTCCCACACTTCGGTGCGGCCAACACAGACCAGATCCTCTCCGGCCTTTCACCTGAAGCCTGTTGGTGCATACCTTATATGCCTGAGTACTTGTCCGACTTATTTTGCAATGCAATTTATTTGTCAGCTGGTGCATTTGGCTGAGAGAAACCAGCACGTACAAGCTAGCCAAGCTAAGCTAATCATTCTCCCAGTCATCTTCACAATTTTGCTTCATTCGTAGTGGTAACCTCAAGGCTTTGGCATATGCTAATGAGGTGATTGAAGAATCCTGCAATTCTGATACAATATTTTTCCTGTCAGAGCTAATTATGCGCCAAAACATATTGTCAGCATTTTTCTTGAACCAAGATCTGTAATCCTTGCTAATTTTTCCTCCTTTTCTTGCATATTCAGAACCCAACCGGCCTAAGTGGAACGTTGACCTTCAGTACACCCTATAGTATTGAGTATAGAACTTCAATACGATATTTAAGAAGAAATGTCAGTTTTTCTCTGTATCTTTAATGCAATCACTCACGTGACTGTCCCTCGACAAAAATCAATAGGTTTTATATCATGCAAGTACAATCTTCTCCTTCAAAAATAGAGCATGTATGTCTGTCAGAAATAAGTACTCCCTCCGTAAAGAAATATAAGAGCGTTTAGACCACTAAAGTAGTTATCTAAATGCTTTTATATATCTTTACAGAGGGGGTACATAAGGAAGAGAAATATATCCGAGAGAGGATTCCTACTTGGTACATGCCATTATATATGGACACTTCATATGAAGAGTACGCCAAAAAATTAGTAGTTTGTATCTGCAAGGCCAACTCCTTGTTAATTAATTTATAACCCATTTGGCACAGGTCAAAACGATCTTATACCGAGAATATTTCCAGGCAATAACAAGGAAATCTGACCCATATCTGTAGCAGAAGAATATTGATTAATGCTTGCACCCATTTGGTGGTGCCCTGTAGCAGAAGAATAAGGATCTGATAATGTCGGAACCCTCTATCCAAAACTCATCACGTACACCAAAGAAGTCTGCATAGGAACAAGTGGTTGCTTTCCTTGTCCCATCGAGCACAAGAACAAGATTACAAGGCAATATTATTAATATTATTAATTGGCAACTTGCAAAGTCACAAATCCGAGGCAATATTATTAATATTTGACTTGTTGAATAAACATAATCAGTTGCTAACATCGAAAGATAAATATTTGTACAAGAACACGGAAGAGCACCAAATTGTCTGTAGCAAAAGAGTAAATCCTTTATCTTATTCAAAACCCGCCAGCTTCTTAAGAGCGGACTTCAGCCTGTAAGGACTTCCTTATAGACGATGTTCTTCATCGAGGTTTGTAAGGACAAGGCAGGTCTATTTCGCTTCTTAGGTTTACCGCTTTGCTTCTTGGCATTCTCCTTCTCCTTCTCCTTCTCAATGAGGATCTTTATGTTTCTCTTTGCGGTGGCTCGAGACAGTGCGACATAGAGTTGACCATGAGAGAACACAGGATTAGGTAGGTACACGCCAACAATCGGAATCGTCTGGCCTTGAGCCTTGTTAATCGTCATAGCAAAGCTAAGCCTTACAGGAAATTGCTTCCTCTTGAACTTGAATGGAAACATGCCGTTGTCAGACGGGCATAGGGGTATTCGAGGAAGGAATACCCTCCTACCTGCGTGTTGTCCGATCACGATTTCTGCGTCGATGGCGTTCCTCTCGAAACCTCGCACCACAAGCCTCGTCCCGTTACACAGACCATTAGCCGGATCAATGTTCCTCAGAAGTATGACGGGGCAGTTGAGCTTCAGTTTGAGTGCATGCGGAGGCAGACCGTTGGGAGTCAATCCATTTAGGAACTCGGGAGCGTAGTAGCCATACGGGTCGTCTTCTGCACTGTCAAAGCTATGGTAGATTACTTCTTCTCCCCGAAAACGCTCTACCATGCGTATGTTTATCTTGTCGACGTTGTCGTTCGTGGTGGAGAGGATTGCGCGTGAAGTCATGTAATTCGGATCGGACATGTTGTCATCTAGTCTGGGAAACACATGGTCAATCAGCTTCTCCAGGTCATCACCCTCGCCTGTAGACAGCACACAAATATCTTCAGGGAGTCGTATGTTTCCTTGATCGTCAACTTCCTCAGTGCCATTGCCTACCCTTAGCAAGTAATCCGCAAACCAGGTGTCATTATGAGCCCTCATGTTGGTGACGAGCCTTAGCTGGCGCATACCCTTCCAGAGGTGTGAACTTCGAAGGGTTGCATCGATTATCTGACCCCGGGACCCCCTCCTGACGACCGGAAGCACCTGCCTGAAGTCCCCGCCAAACACAACAGTTTTTCCTCCAAAGGGTCGGTCCCATCTTCCCATGATGTCGCGCATGCTGTTGTCAAGTGCCTCGACCGCCTGTCGCTTAGTCATGGTGGCCTCGTCCCATAGTATCAATGAGGCCATCCTCAGTAGCTTGGCGGTACCACTCTGTTTCGTGAAGGTGCATGAGGCGCCATCGTCGCAGCTCAATGGGATCTTGAACCTCGAGTGGGCAGTCCTGCCTCCAGGCATGATAGAAGCGGCGACGCCTGACGTCGCGGTAGCGATAGCGATGTTTCCCTCGCTTCGAACCTTGGCGAGCAGCGCCCTGTACAGGAACCTTGGCGAGCAGCGCCCTATACGTTGGGGATAGATGAAATAGTAGAAGTTAACTATGCTGGTTATTGTCATGTGTGGTCCATTACTCTGACCTTTTTGATTATCTAAAGAAAATGGGTTTCATTCGAGCTCTGAATATATTTCATTCCGACATTTCATTTTGTCGATAATAACATTTTTCTTCTTTCTGAACATTTCTATGTGCTGCCGCGCCGTCGATTTCCACGAAGTGGCCACCCCGAGCCGATTCCCCAATGTGTCAATGACTACGTCCACTGCGTGATCCTGTGGGACATGACCAATCCATTGCCTTATCAACACATCGAGGTAACAAATCCCCTCCTAATATAGGTGTTTTGGTCGGCTGCTGGCTCTACCACATAGCCTTCCGTCCACAATGAGCAGGAGTTAATATTAGAATATGACCATCTCTTTCTTAACGATGTGTGCCTTGTATTTCCATTTTGCTTTCTAAAAATATCGATTCAGGGAACAAAAGGAAAGCATGATAATTATTATTTTTGACTTTACATTACATATCTCCAAGGTACTATTTTTTGCTTTGTACGGGTAGTCATTATGCTTGGGCTCATGACCATGGTTAATCTATAGCATGGTTTAGGGTGACCTATTTAACATAATAGTGCTATATGTTTGCATTTCTTGAACTGTCAGTAGGAACCTATATACCGCAAAATATTTGTATGTCCCCTATGGAAGGTTTTAGATAGTCAATTGATTTTGTCCCATCCGACTATCATGCAGTCTAACTTCAGATGACTATGTTTTTCAGGGTGAATTGAGTTCAGAGCTTTGAGCTGCAGTGGTGCTATTCTTTATCATTTGGTATGTCATTACTTCCTACCTACTTGAATTTCTGTATTCCCAATTCATTCTTCATACCTCTCAAATTATCTCCACTACACACAATGTGTTGCCTCTTCTTAACGTCCACTAAATCTCCATCATGATTCCTTTTCCTGCCTTGATCACCATCAAAAACAAGAATTCCCATGCATAGAAAAGATATTCTAATAACACTAAAAATATAAAAAATTAACCAAACTTTAATAAATGAATCATCGTATGAATAGAGTACTCACACCTATTATCTAAGTATTTTTTAATATGCTTAATGAATTGTGGATGGACAAAAAACGACTTCCCTTAGCCTTGCAACCATTCCATCCGCTTTGAAGTGAGCTACAGAGCAAAAATCTCGAGTGCCAAACCTATTTACTTCCTCCTGGGTGCTCATATTATCAATCTACCGAAGCACAACATTTGAAGTCAGTCCAAGGATATTAGTTGGATTTGTCCAAAAACTTATTAAAGTATTTTTTTTGTAAAAATGACTAAGGCCAAATATTAAGTAACACAGGTCCTTACCCATACAAAGAAAAGTACATTTTTATTCGAATAATGCTAAAATATGAAAGATAACAGAATTGCAACACATTACTGGACACCAAAAATTTCTGTATTTTTAGACAATAGTATTGAACAAGCACAAAGTTGCATATGTACTGCATAAAAAACGAATAAACAAACCATGAGGAAGAAAGCACCCACTGCTGACCTGAGTCACACAGGCGCACCTCCTCCACCCTTGGACGGCTTCCAGCGTCACCGGAGGGACAATGTCCACATCGTTGACATCCTTCTCCACCACCTTACATGCAGCTTTTCCCACACTTCGGTGCGGCCAACACAGACCAGATCCTCTCCGGCCTTTCACCTGAAGCCTGTTGGTGCATACCTTATATGCCTGAGTACTTGTCCGACTTATTTTGCAATGCAATTTATTTGTCAGCTGGTGCATTTGGCTGAGAGAAACCAGCACGTACAAGCTAGCCAAGCTAAGCTAATCATTCTCCCAGTCATCTTCACAATTTTGCTTCATTCGTAGTGGTAACCTCAAGGCTTTGGCATATGCTAATGAGGTGATTGAAGAATCCTGCAATTCTGATACAATATTTTTCCTGTCAGAGCTAATTATGCGCCAAAACATATTGTCAGCATTTTTCTTGAACCAAGATCTGTAATCCTTGCTAATTTTTCCTCCTTTTCTTGCATATTCAGAACCCAACCGGCCTAAGTGGAACGTTGACCTTCAGTACACCCTATAGTATTGAGTATAGAACTTCAATACGATATTTAAGAAGAAATGTCAGTTTTTCTCTGTATCTTTAATGCAATCACTCACGTGACTGTCCCTCGACAAAAATCAATAGGTTTTATATCATGCAAGTACAATCTTCTCCTTCAAAAATAGAGCATGTATGTCTGTCAGAAATAAGTACTCCCTCCGTAAAGAAATATAAGAGCGTTTAGACCACTAAAGTAGTTATCTAAATGCTTTTATATATCTTTACAGAGGGGGTACATAAGGAAGAGAAATATATCCGAGAGAGGATTCCTACTTGGTACATGCCATTATATATGGACACTTCATATGAAGAGTACGCCAAAAAATTAGTAGTTTGTATCTGCAAGGCCAACTCCTTGTTAATTAATTTATAACCCATTTGGCACAGGTCAAAACGATCTTATACCGAGAATATTTCCAGGCAATAACAAGGAAATCTGACCCATATCTGTAGCAGAAGAATATTGATTAATGCTTGCACCCATTTGGTGGTGCCCTGTAGCAGAAGAATAAGGATCTGATAATGTCGGAACCCTCTATCCAAAACTCATCACGTACACCAAAGAAGTCTGCATAGGAACAAGTGGTTGCTTTCCTTGTCCCATCGAGCACAAGAACAAGATTACAAGGCAATATTATTAATATTATTAATTGGCAACTTGCAAAGTCACAAATCCGAGGCAATATTATTAATATTTGACTTGTTGAATAAACATAATCAGTTGCTAACATCGAAAGATAAATATTTGTACAAGAACACGGAAGAGCACCAAATTGTCTGTAGCAAAAGAGTAAATCCTTTATCTTATTCAAAACCCGCCAGCTTCTTAAGAGCGGACTTCAGCCTGTAAGGACTTCCTTATAGACGATGTTCTTCATCGAGGTTTGTAAGGACAAGGCAGGTCTATTTCGCTTCTTAGGTTTACCGCTTTGCTTCTTGGCATTCTCCTTCTCCTTCTCCTTCTCAATGAGGATCTTTATGTTTCTCTTTGCGGTGGCTCGAGACAGTGCGACATAGAGTTGACCATGAGAGAACACAGGATTAGGTAGGTACACGCCAACAATCGGAATCGTCTGGCCTTGAGCCTTGTTAATCGTCATAGCAAAGCTAAGCCTTACAGGAAATTGCTTCCTCTTGAACTTGAATGGAAACATGCCGTTGTCAGACGGGCATATGGGTATTCGAGGAAGGAATACCCTCCTACCTGCGTGTTGTCCGATCACGATTTCTGCGTCGATGGCGTTCCTCTCGAAACCTCGCACCACAAGCCTCGTCCCGTTACACAGACCATTAGCCGGATCAATGTTCCTCAGAAGTATGACGGGGCAGTTGAGCTTCAGTTTGAGTGCATGCGGAGGCAGACCGTTGGGAGTCAATCCATTTAGGAACTCGGGAGCGTAGTAGCCATACGGGTCGTCTTCTGCACTGTCAAAGCTATGGTAGATTACTTCTTCTCCCCGAAAACGCTCTACCATGCGTATGTTTATCTTGTCGACGTTGTCGTTCGTGGTGGAGAGGATTGCGCGTGAAGTCATGTAATTCGGATCGGACATGTTGTCATCTAGTCTGGGAAACACATGGTCAATCAGCTTCTCCAGGTCATCACCCTCGCCTGTAGACAGCACACAAATATCTTCAGGGAGTCGTATGTTTCCTTGATCGTCAACTTCCTCAGTGCCATTGCCTACCCTTAGCAAGTAATCCGCAAACCAGGTGTCATTATGAGCCCTCATGTTGGTGACGAGCCTTAGCTGGCGCATACCCTTCCAGAGGTGTGAACTTCGAAGGGTTGCATCGATTATCTGACCCCGGGACCCCCTCCTGACGACCGGAAGCACCTGCCTGAAGTCCCCGCCAAACACAACAGTTTTTCCTCCAAAGGGTCGGTCCCATCTTCCCATGATGTCGCGCATGCTGTTGTCAAGTGCCTCGACCGCCTGTCGCTTAGTCATGGTGGCCTCGTCCCATAGTATCAATGAGGCCATCCTCAGTAGCTTGGCGGTACCACTCTGTTTCGTGAAGGTGCATGAGGCGCCATCGTCGCAGCTCAATGGGATCTTGAACCTCGAGTGGGCAGTCCTGCCTCCAGGCATGATAGAAGCGGCGACGCCTGACGTCGCGGTAGCGATAGCGATGTTTCCCTCGCTTCGAACCTTGGCGAGCAGCGCCCTGTACAGGAACCTTGGCGAGCAGCGCCCTATACGTTGGGGATAGATGAAATAGTAGAAGTTAACTATGCTGGTTATTGTCATGTGTGGTCCATTACTCTGACCTTTTTGATTATCTAAAGAAAATGGGTTTCATTCGAGCTCTGAATATATTTCATTCCGACATTTCATTTTGTCGATAATAACATTTTTCTTCTTTCTGAACATTTCTATGTGCTGCCGCGCCGTCGATTTCCACGAAGTGGCCACCCCGAGCCGATTCCCCAATGTGTCAATGACTACGTCCACTGCGTGATCCTGTGGGACATGACCAATCCATTGCCTTATCAACACATCGAGGTAACAAATCCCCTCCTAATATAGGTGTTTTGGTCGGCTGCTGGCTCTACCACATAGCCTTCCGTCCACAATGAGCAGGAGTTAATATTAGAATATGACCATCTCTTTCTTAACGATGTGTGCCTTGTATTTCCATTTTGCTTTCTAAAAATATCGATTCAGGGAACAAAAGGAAAGCATGATAATTATTATTTTTGACTTTACATTACATATCTCCAAGGTACTATTTTTTGCTTTGTACGGGTAGTCATTATGCTTGGGCTCATGACCATGGTTAATCTATAGCATGGTTTAGGGTGACCTATTTAACATAATAGTGCTATATGTTTGCATTTCTTGAACTGTCAGTAGGAACCTATATACCGCAAAATATTTGTATGTCCCCTATGGAAGGTTTTAGATAGTCAATTGATTTTGTCCCATCCGACTATCATGCAGTCTGACTTCAGATGACTATGTTTTTCAGGGTGAATTGAGTTCAGAGCTTTGAGCTGCAGTGGTGCTATTCTTTATCATTTGGTATGTCATTACTTCCTACCTACTTGAATTTCTGTATTCCCAATTCATTCTTCATACCTCTCAAATTATCTCCACTACACACAATGTGTTGCCTCTTCTTAACGTCCACTAAATCTCCATCATGATTCCTTTTCCTGCCTTGATCACCATCAAAAACAAGAATTCCCATGCATAGAAAAGATATTCTAATAACACTAAAAATATAAAAAATTAACCAAACTTTAATAAATGAATCATCGTATGAATAGAGTACTCACACCTATTATCTAAGTATTTTTTAATATGCTTAATGAATTGTGGATGGACAAAAAACGACTTCCCTTAGCCTTGCAACCATTCCATCCGCTTTGAAGTGAGCTACAGAGCAAAAATCTCGAGTGCCAAACCTATTTACTTCCTCCTGGGTGCTCATATTATCAATCTACCGAAGCACAACATTTGAAGTCAGTCCAAGGATATTAGTTGGATTTGTCCAAAAACTTATTAAAGTATTTTTTTTGTAAAAATGACTAAGGCCAAATATTAAGTAACACAGGTCCTTACCCATACAAAGAAAAGTACATTTTTATTCGAATAATGCTAAAATATGAAAGATAACAGAATTGCAACACATTACTGGACACCAAAAATTTCTGTATTTTTAGACAATAGTATTGAACAAGCACAAAGTTGCATATGTACTGCATAAAAAACGAATAAACAAACCATGAGGAAGAAAGCACCCACTGCTGACCTGAGTCACACAGGCGCACCTCCTCCACCCTTGGACGGCTTCCAGCGTCACCGGAGGGACAATGTCCACATCGTTGACATCCTTCTCCACCACCTTACATGCAGCTTTTCCCACACTTCGGTGCGGCCAACACAGACCAGATCCTCTCCGGCCTTTCACCTGAAGCCTGTTGGTGCATACCTTATATGCCTGAGTACTTGTCCGACTTATTTTGCAATGCAATTTATTTGTCAGCTGGTGCATTTGGCTGAGAGAAACCAGCACGTACAAGCTAGCCAAGCTAAGCTAATCATTCTCCCAGTCATCTTCACAATTTTGCTTCATTCGTAGTGGTAACCTCAAGGCTTTGGCATATGCTAATGAGGTGATTGAAGAATCCTGCAATTCTGATACAATATTTTTCCTGTCAGAGCTAATTATGCGCCAAAACATATTGTCAGCATTTTTCTTGAACCAAGATCTGTAATCCTTGCTAATTTTTCCTCCTTTTCTTGCATATTCAGAACCCAACCGGCCTAAGTGGAACGTTGACCTTCAGTACACCCTATAGTATTGAGTATAGAACTTCAATACGATATTTAAGAAGAAATGTCAGTTTTTCTCTGTATCTTTAATGCAATCACTCACGTGACTGTCCCTCGACAAAAATCAATAGGTTTTATATCATGCAAGTACAATCTTCTCCTTCAAAAATAGAGCATGTATGTCTGTCAGAAATAAGTACTCCCTCCGTAAAGAAATATAAGAGCGTTTAGACCACTAAAGTAGTTATCTAAATGCTTTTATATATCTTTACAGAGGGGGTACATAAGGAAGAGAAATATATCCGAGAGAGGATTCCTACTTGGTACATGCCATTATATATGGACACTTCATATGAAGAGTACGCCAAAAAATTAGTAGTTTGTATCTGCAAGGCCAACTCCTTGTTAATTAATTTATAACCCATTTGGCACAGGTCAAAACGATCTTATACCGAGAATATTTCCAGGCAATAACAAGGAAATCTGACCCATATCTGTAGCAGAAGAATATTGATTAATGCTTGCACCCATTTGGTGGTGCCCTGTAGCAGAAGAATAAGGATCTGATAATGTCGGAACCCTCTATCCAAAACTCATCACGTACACCAAAGAAGTCTGCATAGGAACAAGTGGTTGCTTTCCTTGTCCCATCGAGCACAAGAACAAGATTACAAGGCAATATTATTAATATTATTAATTGGCAACTTGCAAAGTCACAAATCCGAGGCAATATTATTAATATTTGACTTGTTGAATAAACATAATCAGTTGCTAACATCGAAAGATAAATATTTGTACAAGAACACGGAAGAGCACCAAATTGTCTGTAGCAAAAGAGTAAATCCTTTATCTTATTCAAAACCCGCCAGCTTCTTAAGAGCGGACTTCAGCCTGTAAGGACTTCCTTATAGACGATGTTCTTCATCGAGGTTTGTAAGGACAAGGCAGGTCTATTTCGCTTCTTAGGTTTACCGCTTTGCTTCTTGGCATTCTCCTTCTCCTTCTCCTTCTCAATGAGGATCTTTATGTTTCTCTTTGCGGTGGCTCGAGACAGTGCGACATAGAGTTGACCATGAGAGAACACAGGATTAGGTAGGTACACGCCAACAATCGGAATCGTCTGGCCTTGAGCCTTGTTAATCGTCATAGCAAAGCTAAGCCTTACAGGAAATTGCTTCCTCTTGAACTTGAATGGAAACATGCCGTTGTCAGACGGGCATAGGGGTATTCGAGGAAGGAATACCCTCCTACCTGCGTGTTGTCCGATCACGATTTCTGCGTCGATGGCGTTCCTCTCGAAACCTCGCACCACAAGCCTCGTCCCGTTACACAGACCATTAGCCGGATCAATGTTCCTCAGAAGTATGACGGGGCAGTTGAGCTTCAGTTTGAGTGCATGCGGAGGCAGACCGTTGGGAGTCAATCCATTTAGGAACTCGGGAGCGTAGTAGCCATACGGGTCGTCTTCTGCACTGTCAAAGCTATGGTAGATTACTTCTTCTCCCCGAAAACGCTCTACCATGCGTATGTTTATCTTGTCGACGTTGTCGTTCGTGGTGGAGAGGATTGCGCGTGAAGTCATGTAATTCGGATCGGACATGTTGTCATCTAGTCTGGGAAACACATGGTCAATCAGCTTCTCCAGGTCATCACCCTCGCCTGTAGACAGCACACAAATATCTTCAGGGAGTCGTATGTTTCCTTGATCGTCAACTTCCTCAGTGCCATTGCCTACCCTTAGCAAGTAATCCGCAAACCAGGTGTCATTATGAGCCCTCATGTTGGTGACGAGCCTTAGCTGGCGCATACCCTTCCAGAGGTGTGAACTTCGAAGGGTTGCATCGATTATCTGACCCCGGGACCCCCTCCTGACGACCGGAAGCACCTGCCTGAAGTCCCCGCCAAACACAACAGTTTTTCCTCCAAAGGGTCGGTCCCATCTTCCCATGATGTCGCGCATGCTGTTGTCAAGTGCCTCGACCGCCTGTCGCTTAGTCATGGTGGCCTCGTCCCATAGTATCAATGAGGCCATCCTCAGTAGCTTGGCGGTACCACTCTGTTTCGTGAAGGTGCATGAGGCGCCATCGTCGCAGCTCAATGGGATCTTGAACCTCGAGTGGGCAGTCCTGCCTCCAGGCATGATAGAAGCGGCGACGCCTGACGTCGCGGTAGCGATAGCGATGTTTCCCTCGCTTCGAACCTTGGCGAGCAGCGCCCTGTACAGGAAGGTCTTCCCTGTACCTCCCGGTCCATCAACAAAGAACACACCCCCATCAGCGCGTTCAACAGAAGCTAGTATCTCGTCGTATGCAACCCTCTGCTCCAAGTTTAGCGACGAAGCCAATTTAGTGTCGTTGATGTCAAAATCGACGTTGGATTCCTCGATCACTTCTCTGGCCTCTCCCTCGGTTGGGTCGAATGCATCGTCAATGCATGGAAGAGAGAAATCAGCTATGTCTTTGCCCATGGACTGCAACATACCCCTAATGTCAAGCAACACCATCTGTTCCACCTCAATCGGGCACGTGTGTGATCGCCGATAGTCATCAGACATAGGCTCGAAGTGCCTATCCCATAAACCACGCACGTCGCCTGGCTCACAGTGCACCAAAATTGTTGCGAAGAGCCTCCTGAGCGAACATGGCATCGCCCACTGCTCTGCCTCAGTAAGACAGTCGTCGAGCGTGTTATCTGCCTCGATGAGTCCCAACCTTTCAGCAGCCTCTCTAAAGCTCCCGCATAGCCTACCGTCCACGGTGAGCAGGTCCTCATAGATGTCTTGCCAGCAACATGGTTTAGCAGCACACGCAGATAGTATCGCCCCCCCTCGGCAGGATTGGCAGACACAATTCGACCTATCTGATAACGCTCCACCCGCTCTTTCCAATACTTCTTACCCTTCTGCCATGTAAACCTTCCAGGAAAATCCTTGTACAATATATTCCTAGCCCACGGGTGGTTTTGGTTAGCTTTGAAATACTCTGTCAACATGGATTTGGAAGCTTTCTCAGAGGCGACTACGTCGGTCAAGTCAGCTTGCTCATTGAATGCCACCCTGTGCATATTCGGGAGATGAAGAGGCAACTGTAGGACAGACGGGTCATTGGCACACAAGGGGAAGCCAAATATCCTCCACATCGCCTCTGGAGGAGTAACCCACCTCGCGTCTACGTATCTTTTGATCTCATCAATGTTACCATCAGCGTCAGGCTGGTCGATGCTGAAAGAAGCCCTATCATGGCCCTTGTATATGTACTTGTAAAGGTATTTGACGGCCTTTATGCTGGAGCAAACCTCAACGTTTATGTGGCAATTGAACATCTGCAGCAGGTAAGGGTTATACGGCACAACCCATCTGTTGTCCAACATTTTACCCCGGACCTTAGCCTGCCGACCATTATCTCGACGACGATAAACAGGGTATGAGTCCTTGCTCTGTGCCGTGTTTTCATTGAACGACCGCGGGTATCTGCACTTGCACTCGTTCTGTTGCATGCAAACATTTTTGGGGCTGAGAGCACCGCATGGTCCATGCATCATATGTTTCACCACCAAGGCGTGGAGTTCAGGATACTTTTGCTTGTCTGGGAGCTCGGCAGAAATGAGTCGGTCGTACTGCTTTGGAACGACAAGCTTATAGGCAGAATCCATGATCAACAAAAAGTGTGCGTGGGGGAGGCCCCTCTTTTGGAACTCGACTACATATACATGTGCAACAACAACACCCAGGATATTCTTCTTGAACAACATCTCTTTCATAGCCTCTAGCTTGCCATGGAACACACGAGCCACAAGATCAGGTCGGTCTTGCGTTGTCTGACCAGGAAACAACTCATTCGTTATCTCTTCCCAGTTAGGGTTGCAGGTCACGGTCAAGAAGATGTCAGGCTTCCCGTAAGTATGGACAATTGCCATGGCATCCATATGCCTCCGCTTCATGTCGCGGTCGCCACCTGGGTACGTTCCAGGTAGCACTATCCTTACTCCAACAGCGCTTGCCCGGGTCTCCCCGGATGTAATTGCATCAACAACTCCTTTATACAGGTCGGCACGGATCTTTGTTTGGTTCTTCCTGTACCATTTCAACCTACAACTCTCAATCTTGATGTACATGTCCACCCCCCATTGCTGGAGCAATCGTGCTCCACAGAGTATGGGATTGAATATCCCAGGTCGTGTCTGGAGCATGTAACAGTAGTAGTCTCTCACCGAGACGCATAACCTGCTATTCCCCTCTGCACGTGGATGAGTAACGCAGACATTAGGATTCATATGAGAAGTATACAATTCATCTAAACGACAGAATATGCATAAGGCTTACCTGCATCCTCATCATCATCATCATCACCTCTACCTCTTGGTTGTTGCACAACCGGCCAAGGGACATCACGTTTAGGAAGTTTCGGGTGCCAACCGAGCTCCCCCCTTGGGTAGAAGAGTGGGTAAGAGAGAGGGTCATACGAGCCAGCCGTCACATGTATACTGTGCCTCTGGTTGTCATTCCCGCAAAGTGTAATCCTACGATCGAACCTCTTTGCTAGGTCAGTGCCCTCCACCCAAATTGCAGCGACATCCGATGACAGAGGTCTATTATACTTCTGTTGGTCTAGTCTCTGGTCAGTGTTGAGGTCTATCCTGTAATCGTCGAGGTTGTCCCTGTGCGCACCCAAACTCCTAAACTGCTGGGAGTACGGGTTTTCCCTGAGTATGTCCACTAACTTTTTGACGACATCTTGGTCTAATTGCTCGGTGGCAGCCTTGCGATGGGTTAAGCCTGGATCGTCGTCGTAGAAGTACAACTGTAGATGATCTGGACGTGATGTTGGCCCGAAGGAATGAATGTTGTGGTAGATGGTGCCGTGCGCCCGGAACGTGTACACCCCAGACTTCATGTTTGTGTAGCTTTCATCAAGGCTGACGCCGAGGGTTGTGAAGGAGAAGTGGCCGTTGAAGAATCGTATGTTATCCCGAAAATGCCTTGAGTCTGAATCCATGCTAGACCAAAGCCTCATTAGCTCCGGGACGGGCTCCGGTTGCTTAAGCTGGATCTGCCCACTGCGACAGCAGAATCCCGGGGCCTCAGACACAAACTTCTTGGCCTTGCAGTGATCGCAATTTGCGGCGTGCTTCAGGATGTGTGTGTGGTCTGGGAGGTTTGAGTAGACATAGTCCAATGGATCATGGTCGACATAGGTATTGTGTCTTGTGTCACCCAATTCGTCGTGCTCCACGTCATCAGGATCTGAGCCTGCAAACAATTTTTATAATTAGTGTGATATTTCAAACGGGTGCATGTTGCTCAAGTGGGTGTACATACCTTCACCAGCAAACAGGTAATACTCGTCGTCAAAGAGGCTATCAGGGTTGACATTATCATTCATGAGACGACTCAGGTAAGCGTCCATGTCGTCTGCTCAGGTGCGGAACCAATAAAAGAGGGTTCAGTCTCAAGGGACGCAAGGAGAGTAAGGATGGGAGTTTTACCTTCACTTCTGATCGTGTACTCCGGCGTGCTAGATGAGGTCGAGGCACCATGTGCTTCCACGACGGTAGGTTGTCCAGTTGAGCTCATTTTCGGAATGGAGATGGACCTGACGGTTGGGGTCATCACCCTACCTGCAAACTTTTCATTACGTCGATCGCGTAGAACATTCCTTTCACCATGCGCTACCTGCGTAAATTTTTTTTGCTTCACAATTTTCTGTTGACGCATCTTTGCCACCACACCACCCTTGCTAGCTCGCTCTCTCCTCCCAGGCGCTGCTCTGGACTCATGACTTTGCCCGTCCACTCCATTATCCGCTATTGTACCTTCGATCAGGTCGCCATCTACAGCACCATCACCGAAGGTTCTGCTTAGGTATGCACCTACAACACTATACATCATTATTTATATCTCATGAATTATTACATGATGAAAGATGATCGTTGATAGGATATGTACCATCGGTTTCGGTGTTGCGAATGTATGTGGGGGCCGCATTGACTGTAGGAGCATGATCTATTTGTTCACTGTCGAATTGTTGCGTGAGGGCTGAAAGTGTGAGAGTCGGACAATGTGTGTGAGGGTTGGACAATGTGCTACTTAGATCTGGACGTGGCATTGCGATCGATTCAGCACATGGCATGTATTTCTTTGCAGCATACTTTGCCTTTCTCTTTGCACTTGACTCCCCCCTTTCATCCTCAGTCATGGTTTTAGGGTGTTGCACGCGCCATTCTTGCAACATCTGATTTTTTTCTTCAAGATCGATCGTTCCGTCCCCCACTTTTCTCCGATAACTTGCTCGCCTCCGCGCGTTTCTCTGCTCAGTTCAAGCTGTTTTTCATCTAGTTGCTTGCTGGCTGCCTCCTCTTTTTTCTTTCGATAAGCAGCTCTCCTCCGAGCCTTCATTTGCTCTTTTTTCTCGTCAAGGTCCACCGAGAATGGTTCACACCCATTAGTGATATCACCGAGAGGTAGCAGGGGAATATTTTGCATATCTGCACGTAGGGTTTAGGGTCTTCATTGACCAAGAATATTTCATGTACTACACAAACGCTTACTTTATATATATGCACGGTCAGGTTAAACAATGATGTATAGCTAAATGATCAGGAATTGTATGTTAACACAGTGGTCAACTATTGGTCAATTATTTTTATTCTCTATTCTTGGTCAATTATTCGTGGGGTTGGGGTGAGGAAACATATGTCGCCTACATTATTCACTAAGAAAGTATACATACGGTCAGTTTATAGCTGAAACATAAACATCCTTACCTGATATCGAAAGGGCAGAAAGATTTTCATCTTTTTGCTTGCTGGCTGCCTCCTCTTTTTTCTTTCGATAAGCAGCTCTTCTCCGAGACTTTAGTTGCTCTTTTTTATCGTCAAGGTACACCGTGGTTGGTTGACACACATTAGTGATATCACCGAGAGGTAACCCACCCACATTCAGCATATCAGCATGTAACATCCTCCGCGCGTTTCTCTGCTCAGTTTGCTCGTCTGTTAAGTCACCCTTGTGTTCTTCCTCAAGCTGTTTTTCAACTTTTTGCTTGCTGGCTGCCTCCTCTTTTTTCTTTCGATAAGCAGCTCTTCTCCGAGACTTTAGTTGCTCTTTTTTATCGTCAAGGTCCACCGTGGTTGGTTGACACACATTTGTGATATCACCGAGAGGTAACCCACCCACATTCAGCATATCTGCATGTGAAATGATATTAAAATTATATTCTGGATGGAGGGAGTATATATAATATCATCGCAGTGCCTTCCCATAAAGCATTCTTACCTGATATCGTAAGGGCAGACAGATTTTTCCTCTTGTTGCTTGACGGTAGCCTCCTCTTTTTTCTTTCTATAAGCAGCTCGCCTCCGAGCTTTTATCAACTCTCTTTTTTCGTCAAGGTCCACATAGGATGGTTGATCTGCATTAGTGATATCACTGTGAGGATGGCGTGGAACATTATGCTGCCTCTCTTGCCAACTAACACGTTGCATGCGCGCTAGTTATTTTGTCAGATAACTGAGAGCTGGCAACGAATCTACATTATATAGTAATGAGATTGGAGGGTTGTCTGCATCATGTTAACATAACAATATATTGAACCGAAAAAAAAGGCAAAGTTGTAGGCACTTGGTCTTAACCTTTATACAACATAATACTTACCCGAAATCAGATTGGAAGGTTGATGAACATATGTCCTTTCACAATCGCCCTATTCAAGTACCGTCCTGTCCGAGTGAGTAATATGGACTCCTACAAGTCACACGCTTGATCTATTAGAATCGGTTCTGCCCAAGTCTGTTAGGTTTGATTTATCACATAAAAAGCATAAAAGCAATCTCAGTATATATAATATCATCGCAGAAACAAGGCAAAGTTGTAGGCACTTGGTCTTAACCTTTATACAACATAATACGTACCCGAAATCAGATGGGAAGGTTGATGAACATATGTCATTTCACAATCGGCCTGTTCAAGTATCGTCATGTCCGAGTGAGTAACATGGACTCCTACAAGTAACACGCTTGATCTATTAGAATCGGTTCTGCCCAAGTCTGTTAGGTTTGATTTATCACATAATGAAAACCATAAAAGCAATCTCAGTATATATGCACAGCCTTAGTACCTGGAATACTTGGGTAATTCTTGTGAACATCGTCGGCTCCAGGTATAACTCCTTGCATAGAGTCGTCACCAATTGGCCCCTCCATCGGGCCTGCAACATCTCCTGTGATGGTGTTTGACATGCATACCAAAATATGTAGCTCAACATATACAAGGAGGTTGATATATACCTGGAGTATCATATGTGTTATCACCATCGGTCTCAAGTATCATCCGTTCGGAGGGAGTAATATGGACTCCTAGAAGTAAAGATGTTGATACATTAGAATTGGGTGTGCCCAAGTCTGTTAGGTATGATTTTTCAACTAAAAAGGATAAAAATAAACCTTATACCTGGACTACGTGGGTAAATTTTGTCAACATAATCGGCTACGGGTATAATCATGTCGTTAGAGTCGTCAACACTTGTCCCCTCCATCGGGCCTGCAACACATATATAGTTGAACATATATATGTTTGACTTGTGTAGCACAATTTATAGGTGAACATATACCTGCAGGTACATGTGATGAAGTTGTCTGTTCCGCTGGCTTGCTGTGTGGAGTCCCCATATGTAACTACTAAAAAAAGACATGTCCAACAGATTGAGTCCATAAGGGCAGGATGTTACAGATTTATGAGTCTTGCTATATATATGAAAATAGAAAGACATGTCGAACAGACGTTGCTACTTTGCATTTTTTCTGAACTGAATCTGCTGGATACATGTTAAGAATCCAAGATGCTAAGATGTCATGTTCATCTTCCTGCAGGCAGATGAAGGCCGTCGAAGATCACAAGCGCAGCTTGCTATTCTACAGGTTTAGAATCTAGAAAGGTAACATATTTGGTGGGCGTCAGGTTTCATTATGTCCCTCCAAACCTGTCAGACATTGCCACTTTGCATTTTTTGTGAACTGACTCTGCTGGATACATGTTAAGAATCCAAGATGCTAAGATGTCATGTTCATCTTCCTGCAGGCAGATGAAGGCCGTCAAAGATCACAAGCGCAGCTTGCTATTCTACATGTTTAGAATCTAGAAAGGTAACATATTTGGTGGGCGTCAGGTCTCATTATGTCCCTCCAAACCTGTCAGACATTGCCACTTTGCATTTTTTGTGAACTGACTCTGCTGGATACATGTTAAGAATCCAAGATGCTAAGATGTCATGTTCATCTTCCTGCAGGCTGATGAAGGCCGTCGAAGATCACAAGCGCAGCTTGCTATTGTACAGGTTTAGAATCTAGAAAGGTAACATATTTTCATGCGAACTTACCTATTATTTATCTTCCCATTGTTGTGTTCATTGATTCATATGCGGTTGTGCTATTCTGACAAGTTTGGAGGGACACAATTCTACTTTGCTGATTGTTTCATTACTAATCCGAGAATTGTTTCATTACTAACGCGCTGTCGCGGGCATGTGATCCAGGTTGTTATGCTGATTGATGCAACTATGCTGATTGATGCAACTACAAAACTACTGATTGATGCAACTATGCTAATTTGTGATATGCTGATTGATGCAACTATGCTGATTGATGCAGCTGATTGATGCAACTATGCTGATTGATGCAACTACAAAACTACTCTCAAGGACTGCTCTGAACCTCAAATTGTGATATGATGATTGATGCAACTATGCTGTACTGTTTCAGTGTCTCTTAAAAGTAGACATAACAGAAGTCTGGCATTTTAGGTCACGGAATTAGGCGTTTTAGGTCACGGAAGTCTGGCATGGCTGCATCTATTTTGAACACGATCCGTACACGTAGACATAACAAAGAAAGAAAACATGTGTGTTTATACCAGGGGTTGAAACCGTACAGCGTCGCCGATCTAGATTCTGCCAGCGGCGGCGGCCCAGTCGAGTCGTTCGGCGGGCGGCGCCCCGCGATCTAGAAGCCTGCAGCGGGCGGCGGCCCGGTCGAGTCGTTCGGCGGCGGCGGCGCTGTGGAGTCGTTCCGCGGCGGCGGCGCCGTGGAGTGCGCGGCGATCGTGATCTGGGCGTCTGGGCGAGGTGGGGGGCGATCGTGATCTGATCTGGGCGTCAGGGCGTCAGGGCGAGGTGGGGGGCGATCGTGGGTGGGCGTGGGGTGGGGGTAAACCGGTTGAAAAAAAACCTGTCGAAAATAAACCGGTTGAAAGTGGGGGGACTATTCAACCAACTCAGACATTAGGAGTAGAGACTTTTGAGACTAATCTGTCATAGGCCTTAGCTATCTTATGGATATCATCTACTGGTGAGAAGTTGTTGTTGGCCGCATGGAAGAAACAAAAAGATGAAATGAGGTTTCCATGTGGGATCAAGCTCGTTTGAGGGATTAAGTTTAGGTGAAGGTCTAGATGCGCCAAAAGTTTAGTTGTTTACATATTAGAACTTAAATGGTAGAAAGAAGTTTACGGAATTAAAGGCTAGAGATGCTCTAATTGTATTTAAAAGTAGGCACTGTCCCTAAACTAAACTGCCAATGATAAGCTAAATAAAATACTCTCTCTGATTCATTAAGTAGTGTATATCAATCCTTTGTAAAAGTCAAGCTTTACAAACTTTAACCCAAGTTTGTAAAAACTATATATATATATATATATATATATATATATATATATATATATATATATATATATATATATATATATATATATATATATATATATATATATATATATATATATATATATATGAATATACATTTCATGATGTATCTAATGATATGTATTTGATATTTTAGATGTGGATTTTTCTCCGCAAACCCGATCAAACTTTGTAAAGTTTGACTTAAATAAAGTTATATGCACCGCATTATAAAATGGAAGGGTTACATTTTAAGTCATTAATGAACTCTATGGTAGTGCTAACATTGGTTTAAGTGTTGAATGGAGGGGTAAAATAATTTGATTTTCTTTATATATACTGAAAAATACTAATACATGTTTTAGGTTGGACGAAGAAGACAAACATGTTGTAGTGGAGATTGGAAGTCGCCATGCCAAAGGGCAAGTCATTGGAAATGAGTGAGAGAAGACAAGGGCCTCCCGTGACACCGCGGCTACAAAAATGTCCTCCACATGGACGGGCATTTTATCGATGAGGGAGAACAAAAAAATGAGAGGTACAAGTTCATGTTGGATGCGCAAAAGGAGAGGATGGACTGGGACCGGAAGAGAGCGGAGAAGAAGCTGGAAATTCAGAGGAAGAAGATTGAGTTCGAGAAGTAAGAGGTGGCGATCAAATGGGAGTTTGAGAAGGCAAAGACATTTAGAGAGATTGGGCTTGAGAAGGAGAGGCTGCAAATCACATGGGACGCGGAGGTTGCAAAGATAAGGTTGGCGGACGAAAGCCTCTTTGAATAAGCATGCAAAGAAGTGGCTTGTGGAGAAGAAGAAGAAGAAGAAGAAGGGGATCAACGACCGTAAGGAGTACGAGGTGGTGAGGGCGGCTACAGAAGCAGCGGAGCATGCGGCAAGGATGCAGGCGGAGCATGCGGCCCGGATGTAGGCGGAGTAGGGCATGGATGGCGTCCAACGAGTGATTCTATCAACCAACGAGTCATCCGTCACGCTCGCATATTGATTTCATTTTGGCATGTTTGAATTATTAAACTATGATTTGTTTTGCTTTGTCGTCTTTGTTTCGAACTGTTGAATTGGGATGATTTGTATCATATGATCGACGTGCATGGATTTGAGGATCCAAATTTGAGGTGTGTGGATATGCGGCAACCCAAATGAGAAGCCGCCCGGCACTGTCCACGGACACGCCCGGACACGCAAGGGCCGGGATCGGATGTGCCAAATCCGGCTGTAGGTGCTCTAAAATACTCTCTCTGATTCATTAAGTAGTGTATATAGATCCTTCGTAAAAGTCAAACTTTACAAACTTTGACACAAATTTATAAAAACAAGATTTATATATATGAAAATACATTTCATGATGTATCTAATGATATGATATTTTAGATGTGGATTTTTCTCCACAGACCTGATCAAAGTTTGTAAACCTTGACTTAAAGAAAATTATATGCACCGCATTATAAAACAGATGGGGTACATTTTAATTCGAATGAACTCCGTGGCAGTGCTAGCATTGGTTTAAGTGTTGAATGGAGGGGTAAAATAATTGGAATTTCTTTATATATACTGAAAAAATACTGATACTTTTTTTGAGGCAATGAAAAATACTGACACGTGATGAGCGTGACCAAGCGCTGGGCTTACGGGCCAGCCCATTTCCGGGCGTCATCCCCCGGAGAGCAACGCGAGCCACCCAAACGGAGGGAGCACCACGACACGTTTACTAACGGGGTTGTGGCGTGCTGACCCGCGTGACGGACCCTCAAGCCTAGGCATGGCCCCTCTAGTGAAAGGGCCAGCCCGCGGCACATTTGGCCCATGTGTTTCGGCCTAATGGGCTTTTTATGCTATTTGGGCTTTTTCTCCCTATATAAAAAAGTAAAAAAAAAAAGACATGTCGTGTCGGCACATGGGCCTGCCCTCGCAGCCAGGCATGGCTCGTTTATATCCATGCCGGGCCAGGCGGGAGCTCCTATAGGGCGCATAAGGCGCCGGGAACGCAGCCAGCGCGCACCCCCCGCTCCCCCTTCGCGCCCTTCTGGGCCGGCCCATATGCGGGTCGGGACGCTGCCTGTTTCCTTTCTTCTTCAGTTTTTTGTTTTCCTTTTTTTCAATAATTCGGGATATTTAAAAAGTTGCTAATTTTAATAAACCAATCATGCTTTCAAAATAAATAAATCATAATTACAGAAAAATGCTCTGGAATTCATAAACTGTTCACGAATTTGTAAAAAAATGTTCACAAACTTAAAAAATGTTCATAATTTAAAAAAATTCAAACGAATATTCGCTAATTTGAAAAATGTTCACGAATTTGGAAAAAATGTTCACGATTCAAAAAAATGTTCACAAATTTGGAAAAAAATGTTCGCTAATTCCAATTATGTTCACGAATTTGAAAAAAATGTTCATGATTTTGAAAAAGTAGTCTTTAATTTTAAAATGTTCACTATTTCAAAAAAATGTTCATGATTTGAAAAACATGTTCATGGCTTAAGAGAATTTTCACAAATTTCTACAAAAAAGTGTTCACGATTTGAAAAAACATGTTCGTGAGTTTTTTAAAAATGTTCACAGTTTCAAAAAAATGTTCATGATTTAAGAGTAACGATTTAGTAAATGTTCATCATTCAAAAAAACGGTTTTAGAAACAAATCCCGAATTAATAGATTTTCGGAAATTGAAAAACAAGAATAAAAATGAAAAAATAAAACTAAAGAAAAAATGAAAGGAAAACAAAAAAAACAAAAAAAAATAAAAACAAAAACAAAAACCCGGTTCAGGGAAGGTTCTAGAACCTTCCCAAAACCGGTTGGGGTTAACCCCTAAATGGGCCGGCTCATAGAAACAGCAGCGAGCAAGGGGGTACGCGCCACGGCGCTACGCGGCGACCTACGCGCCGTATAGGCCCGGCCTGCGACAGGCCGAGCACGCGTCCTCATGGGCTGGCATGCGGCCCAAGGCCCACTTGGCCAGCTTTGGCGCTGGGCTTACGGGCCAGCCCATTTCCGGGCGTCATCCCCCCGGAGAGCAACGCGAGCCACCCAAACGGAGGGAGCTCGCCCTTCCTTCCCCGCGCCGAAATGCTGGCCGCCACCGCCGCCTGCCGCGCGCCGGCGCGGCCGCTCCCCGCCGCGCGTCCCGGCAGCAGCTACCTCCTCGGGCGTGTCCTTCTCCCCAAATGGAGAGCGCCGGCGGCGAGGAGGAGGGGACGGAGCGCGGCGGTGCGGTGCGGGCTGCTCCCCGTGGACCCGTGGGCGCCCGGCGTGGACTCCCAGAGCATCGCGTCGCAGCTCTTCGCCGTGTCGCTGTTCCCCTACCTGGGGTTCCTCTACTTCATGACCCGGTCCAAGACGGCGCCGGGGCTCACGCTCTTCGGCTTCTACTTCCTCCTCGCCTTCGTCGGCGCCACCAGTACGCGTCCTCCTCCTCCTCCTCTTCCCTTTTCGTCTCGCTGTTTTCACTTGTCAATCTAGAGTAGTTGTTGTGGTTGGGGAGCGAAAATACCTGTATGTTTCGTGGTGAACATTGTCAGTATTCAGTACCACTACCAGAGCAGAGTGGTTAGATAACTGAATGTGAATGCTACTGGACAATTTGGCCACTATCAGAAGGTTAATTTTATATGTCTAGTGAGTACAGACGATGCTGTAGAAAATCATATGCATTTCATAATGAGAAAGTGAGAACTGTCTCAGTAATTACATGAATGGTGTGGCCAGACCAAAAAAATGTGCATGCATTATCTGGCTGTCAGATACTGGGATAGTGTGAACAACTCAAAATGCCATGGCACTCAGTTTACATCTGCAGAAAATGTGTTCTGGGTCGACAGAACGTTGCAAGTGATACTGGGATAGTGTGCTGAGGTGCGTGAACACGGGGAGTTTGTGGAATGAATGAACTTAAAACACAAAATGTTCATACACTCGGAACTCGGTAACAGAGCACCAATGCAAGTTTCTATATACTGTTCCAAAGCAAATGCCTGATAGTTTTAACGATGATTAACACAAGCGTGTATTTCCTCCATTCACAAATATAAGATGTTTTGATTATTTCAATATGGACTACATACGGGCTGAAATGAATGAACAAACACATTAAAACATGTCTATATACATCTGATTCAGAGAAAAGTTAGAACATCTTATATTTGCGAACGGAGGGGGCACAAAAAAATATTGATGCTGGTTTCTTTTGGAGCAATTTTCTGTACATAATTAAGGTCATTGTAGAAGACATATGATGGCTAATGAAAACTGGTTGGATTTTGTAGAACGAAGTAAGAAGGGAAAGGGATGTTGAAATCAGTAGGGTGCGTAATCAATGAAAATGTTACTGTGTGTGTGGCACAAACGAACCAATTTGTTACTCAATTTGTGAGCCTTGCATTTCTTTTTCCTGTTGGCAAAAAGCCTTGTCATTTGATTGGGATTTAACTGTCTGAACAAAATATGTGTATGTGTCCATCAGCTGTACACATAGGTCTCTTCTATTTCAAATTATTTAGTTTCTCGCTATTTAGCTAGCTAGGAGAAAATTACCTCATCTCACTTTATTAATTATTTCCCTTTTGTTTCATGCACATTGCACGGGTCTTTTATCCCCGGAGCAGTACCTGCTGGGATATATGGTAATTGCATCATATCATAAGTTTTCAGTGAATCTTACATACCTTGTCTGTATCCATACAATAAGTATTTACCGACACATCACCATCCTCTTCCAGCCAAAGTTCATTACGGGACCTCGCTGTCTAATGTGGACTTGCTGCACGGGACGGCAGAATCGCTTCTCACCCTCACCAATCTGTTCATCGTGCTTGGGCTGAGGGGAGCCTTGAGGAACTTGGACAAAGCAGAGGAGAGCAGTCCTGAAGCTCCCCAGGACAGCAAGGAGAAGAGTTCAGTATAGGTACTCTCATCAGTTACCCCACATGGTGCTTGTAAATTGTTGGAAACCTCTGGTTTTTTGGTGTGTGTAGTGATGACATTGTACTGTAGTGACTAGTGAGTGTACATTTCTGTTGCTCAACTAGCTTATGAAGCCCCTGCTGCTGTAATAAACTGCACAGATTTGTTTTGTGCATGTGCTAATCCATAATAAATTGGAGTTATGGAGCCGCTGCTCTTCAGAGTTTTTGTAGATCAATTTGGTGTTCTTCCAGCGGCCAGTGTATAACCACTACAGTTCTACTAGTGATGGTGCTATATCTATTCTAGATATAGCTTCCATTGCGATGAATGATCACGAGTCTGAATCTAAGTACTAGTGGGAATACAGTACGATAGTGGACACGGCGCCTACAGTCTTCTGAAACTCCGGTTAGGAAAACTACATATTCCAGAACAGCTCGTCGAACTCCATGTCAGCCCCGAGGCCGCCGCCGGCAGCGTAGCCGTAGTTGCCGGCAAGCTGGCACCAGGAGTTCCCCGGCGTGTAGCAGCCAGCCGGCGAGGAGGGAAACGAGGGCGGCATGAAGGGCTCTTCCGGCCACTGAATCCCTTCCGGCGCCACAGCCGGCGAGCTCTGCTGCTGCTGCTGTTCCTGGCCGAAGGAAGCAGGCGGCTGCTGATCCGTGCCGGCGAGGACAGCGGTGGCCTGGGCGCAGGTGTGCGCGCCGTGGTACACGACGTCGAAGAGCAGCGGGTCGGCGGCGGCGCGCTGCACCTGCTTGGTGGCCTGGCAGCCCTGCGAGTGCCGGTGCGTGCACCGGAAGTAGGCCCGCGGGTGCGGTGCGCCGAGGATGTCCTTCTGGCCGTACTTCCGCCAGCTGAGCCCGTCGTCGAGCGGCCCGAGGTCCTGCATCGACGCCACCCGGACCTGCACCCTCGCCGCCGCCGCCTTCCTGCCGCTCCTGACCTGGCCGTTCACGCTCGCCCTGCCGCCGGCATTGCCTCCGCGCGGGCCGCTCCCGGCGAGGCGCACGGCCCGGTCGACGGACGCGGCCAGCTCGGCGCAGAGCTCCCTGGCGGCGCCCGGCGCGCCCTGGTCGCCGTCCACCCGCACCTCCAGCTCCCTTGCCATGGCCAGCAGCCCGTCCAGCTCCGTCGCCAGCGTCGCGGTCGTGTCCTCCATGCCCGGCGCCTAGTCTAGCTAATCGATCAGTGGCTGGCGAGCATGAGACGTGAGCGTGCGCGTGTGCGTGCGTGCCTGGCCGGTGTTCGTTCTTGTGATGATGATGATGAGCTTGGAGGTGACAAGGGGGGAGGAGAAGGTTTTATAGGCCCGGGGCATGTATGACCGCTGATCAAGCACTGTTCATTTTTTGTTATAATAAAGAATCAAGTACTGTTCATGGCCGGGACGGGAAATGTAAAAAAAAAAATCTGGAGCTTGGTTTGACTGAAGACCGGAGAAAAGCGCGAGACTTTGAACCGAGAAGAAAAACAGAACCACGTCACGCTCGGACCGGTCCTAGTCTCCTGTCCTCTCCCTCCCTTCTGGTCCTGGGCAAGGCCACCACCATGGGGCCGCCATGAATATACGCTCTGGTCCTATTTAGTTATCATCGCCGCACTAACCAGCGGCGTCGCTCTCACCGGATCGCCTCGTTTGGACCCATCGACGCGGCGCAGGTGAACGGGCATGGCAATGAGTGGCATATGAAATGAAGTTCACCGCGCTTTTCCTGGAAGTTTCGCGGCCGCTGCCGTCCATGGACAGACAGTAACCGCGGGGGGGAAATCCGCCTGGCGTTGTGCCGCGCCGGTACGTGGCTTGGTGCCGTCATCTCATCGCCGGACGTGCGATCGATCCGCGCCGCGGCTGGGCGGAGGAAGATGCCCGGAAGGCGGCGCGCGCGGTTGGTTGCCGGGAAGTGAGCAGTGAAAGTGGGAAGCTTTTTTTAGGCTAGGGTAGAGCCAACTTGGCCCAGGGGCACGCACGATCGCCGTGTAGCAGAGCAAGGGAAGTTTGCGCCATGTGGACTTGGCGTGCCCCGCGTACGAACAGTGACCGGACTGGATAGTACGTACAAGCCGAGCGGCTAGTGTGCCGCGTGCCCACGGAAGGAGCCTCTGCACAGTCCCTGGACCTGGACCTGGACCGAGGAAGGCGCAATCAGCAGCCAGTCCGTGTGGTACACGGTATCGTGTTCGATCTTTCACCGTGGTTTTGTTCCCCGTTTGTTGCATCTTTGAGACTTGCAAGAGAGATGGCGTACATACAGGCCACAGCCTCCTGATGGATCGGTCCAACAAGAGAAGGGTTCAAAGTTCAAACGATGTGTGTAACCGGCCGGTCCTGGCCTACAGGGAGTAGGGTCGTCGAGCTAGCGAGTCACGTCGATCTGCTTTGACGCGGCGTGTGCAGTGCAGGTGAAGCCCGCAGTCGTCAAAAGGTTTTCTACATGGATGGACACGACGCGACCCCGGACGGATGCGCTGGGCTGGGAGACTCGGTTCGAAACACCAAATCAAAAGAATTCACCCCACACGACCTGAGATGAATAGATTTGAAACCAATTCATCAGAAGACGTTCCTGCCGACTACAAAGATGTCTGTGACGACTTTGCAAATCTCAAGATAATGTGCCGGCAGTATGTATGAACGTCTGTGTTGTTACCGCGTTCAAAAAATCACCGCACTCCTCCGGCGGCAGCGAGAGAAATAACTCGCTTGTTGGTAGCTCCCCTCGCCTAAAGCGCAGCGCGACCACGCTTGCTCAACATTATAGCAGTGTTTTCGTTTTTTTTTTCTCTCTGCTTTTTCTGTTAGGTTTCCTTATTCTTCGGGCAGGTTTTCTCTGTGTTCTTTCTTTGCCCGATTTTCATTGTTTGTAGTCAGGTTTCCTACTGTTTTCTACTTTTCTTTCCTTTTCTTTTCCTTTTTAGTATGCTTTTTATGTTTTTTATTTCCTCAGCGGTTTTCTATTATTTTCATTTTTTTCGAGTTATAATCATTTTTTCATTGGTTCACTTTCTTTTCTTCTCTATATGTTAGTTTTCTTTGTTTTTCGGTTTCTTTGTTTTCTTAGCCTTTTGCTTTTGCTTCTTTATCGATCTTCACTGATTTTGTCCTTTATTTCTTATTTTTTCTTTGCTTTTTTAGTTTCTTTCTTGTTTTTCATTGGGTTCTCTTTCTTTGTTTCTTTCTCCATTTCACTGTTTCTCAAATACACGATGTATGCTTTTTTCTTACATACAAGTTTTAAGCACTTTTTGTGCACATGGCAACCATTTTTCAAGCACACAGTAAATATTTTTTATGGGAATAAATATATTTTTCGCAAACAATGTAATTTTTTATATCAGGAACTTTTTATATACTTGTTTAATATTTTCAATACATAATTAAGTTTTTTAAATAAATTTTTATTCCTATTTTATTCAACATATGTTGTACAGTTTTTATATACATTAGGAACATTTTTTATACATGTTTCACATTTTTAAAATATATTATCAACATTTTTTCATACACATTGTATATTGTTTTTTTCAATATTTTTTATATACATGAGAAAAAACTATACAGACTTAACATTTTTCAGAATCTTGATTACATTTTTATATACATGTTCACCATTTTGTTCATACATATTGTATACTTTTTCTATCCATGTTTCGTATACATGACGAAAAATTCTATACATATTTAACATTCTTCAAATGCTTGAGTAATATTTTTCAAATACTTGATTAACATTTTTCAAATGCTTGATTAGAACTTTCTAAATACATGATCAACATTTTTCATTCATTTTACATATACATGAGAAACATTTTCTCTGTATGCATTTAACATTTTTCGAATGCTTGATTAACATTTTTCAAATATTTTATTTAAATTAGTTTTTGTAATATATAGTACTTTGACATATAAAGATAAGTAGAAAATAAAGTAAAATAAAAATTGTGAAAAAATAAGGTTGTGACATGTGGCCTCCCGAATGCCTGGGCCGGCCTATCTCGTGCTCGCCTTCGGGCGAGGCTGCCCTATCTCGTGCTCTTGCAACCTATTTCGTAACGCCACATGATTGGGCCTTTACCAAAATTAGTTAATTGTCTGTGAGTTGCGACGGAATAAAAAAAAGATATGAGAAGTGTCATCTCACTTTACAGTCAATTGTAAAACATTTAGCAAATATATGAAATGGCCCTCACGTATCGCAATAAGTGATGCCCACCCACGCAAAGGACCAAAGTCGGGCGGTCCCTGCCATGGCCGAACTGCACCCCGAAGAGGAGTCTGACTTATCGAACAGCTCCGATAGTGAGTACATCTGCCTTGATTTGTTTTGCGTTTTCGATCGCTACTTCGGCAACAAAGACAGCAAAAGCAAGGGCAAGGGGGACCGTGGACGAACTTCTTCATTGTATCATTTGTAGTCGAACATCACCAATTTTCGATAGTTTGATGACATGTGCGCGTTTAACTGTGTGTAAGTTTAGCATCGCATGAACAAGTATGAATTTGAGGATTTAGTTTGAGAGACACAGTTATGAACGCAAACTTTTTCGCGGACGTACAGTGGTCTAGATTTGGCCAGACCGATTGTAGATGCTCTAAGGCGACATGAACGACGGCTGCTTTCGCCGGAGGAGCAGTGTTTACCTGCTGATGCAATGGCGCTCGTGGCGAGTGCTTCTACAGTTCTACAGGACCATCGTAATAATGGAGTTTTAAGTACCATGGTGAAAAGAAGAGTGCAACGAAGTGATGGCTGAGTTCGGGCTAGGGTGTTGTCCAGTCCGGTGCCGCCTCGGGCCGGAGCTTCTCATTCTTGCACTACGTCCCTTGACAGGTTCCGAACGTCCGGTTAAAAATACCCTGACAGGTCCAAGAACAGCTCGTCGAGTTGGCCTTCGAGCTCCATGTCAACTCCGAGGCCGCCACCCGCAGCCGCGTAGCCGTAGCTCCCGGTAAGCTGGCACCAGGAGCTCGCCGGCGAGGAGGGGAAGGAAAACGGAGTCACGGGCTCTGCCGGCCACTGAACCCCTTCCGGCGGGCTCTGCTGCTCCTGGCCGAATGCAGCAGGCGGCGGCAGCTGCTGCTCCGCGCCGGCCAGGACCGCGGCCTGGGCGCAGGTGTGCGCGCCGAGGTACACGACGTCGAAGAGCAGCGGGTCGGCCGTCGCGCGCTGCACCTGCTTGGTGGCGGCGCAGCCCTGCGTGTGCCGGTGCGTGCACCGGAAGTAGGATCTGGGGTACGTGGCGCCGAGGATGTCCTTCTGGCCGTACTTCCGCCAGCTCAGCCCGTCGTCGAGCGGCCCGAGGTCCTGCATCGAGGCCACCCGGACCTGCGTGCGCACCTTCGCCGCCGCCGCCTTCCTGCTCCTAAGCTGGCCGTTCACGCTCGCCCTGCCGCCGGCATTGCCGTCACGGCCGGCAAGGCGCACGGCCCGGTCGACGGACGCGGCCAGCGCGGCGCAGAGCTCCCTCGCGGCGCCGGGCGCGCCCTGGTCGCCGTCGACGCGCGCCTCCAGCTCCCTCGCCATGGCGAGCAGCCCGTCGAGCTCCGTCGCCAGCGTCGCCATCGCGTCCTTCATGCCCGGCCCTCCGCTCAGTTTCAGCACACACTTAGCTACCCGATCAGTGGCAAGCGTCTCACGAGATGTGATGATGAGCTTGGTAGCGACGGGGAGGGGAGGAGGGACTCTTTTATCGTGCCGGATCAGTGGTAAGCAAGCAGTAAGCACTGTTCATGGCCGGGGAATCATTGATCTGCAAGCGAGGTTCGGACGTCGGGTTGACTGAAGACCGGAGAAAAGTTGGAGACTTCGAATCGAGAGTGAAGACCAAAAGTGTACCACTCTGCTCGCCTGTGGCCCATGGGCAATGGACACTGCTCCGATACATCAACGTACAGTGTGTGTACGCTCTGCGCTCCGACCATACTACTCTCTCGTCTTAGTTAGTAATTGCCACAATAACCAGTGCCTGACGGACGACGTGGCCGGCCGCGGTAACCAGCGCCGTGGCTTTCCGGTCCGATCGGACTCACTCTCGCCACGATCACAGATTCACATTGGCAATACATGTTGCGAAGTTCAGTGTGATCTTCCCGGAAGTTTCACCGCCGATGTGGCCGAGAGAGTACATTGGTGCGGCACCGTGCCCTCGATCTGACTCCCAGACGGGACGCGCGTTGGTGGCTCGCCGGGAGCGGGAGGAAGTTGCCCGGAAGGCGGCGTGCGGCTTCCCGGCAACTCGGTTTGCACGGCGCAACGGAACTGCGGCGGGGACAGTGATAGTGCCTGCGTGTGACTTTTAGGCTAGCAGCTAGCCAAATGGCCCAGCGTACACGATCGACGTGAACGTCCAGGCCGAAGCCTATGCGCGTACGTACTACGAGCCAGCCAACCATCATCCATGCATGCATGTACGGGTGATACATACAGCGACAGGGCTACAAGCTGGTACTGTACGAACGAACCGGGCGGGTCATCCATGCCGGTGTGCCCACATGATCAGTGCACCGTCCCTGGACAGCAAGCGACGCAACTAGACCGACAAGTGCACGGCGCGTCTTGTCCGTGAATGCTCGCGATCAGCAGCGCTTGGACCCATCCTCCAGTGAAGTTTCGTTGCCTTTTACATGCATCTCGCAAGTTGCCATTAAGATCTACCGGCCCCGGTCTTTGAAGAGTGTCAGATGTTAATGAAGTATCTCCGAAAGGAAGGTTCTATTACGCGTTGTACTCGACAGTCCAACGCGGTACTCTCATAAATTTCCTCGGCTAATCTGGGTACCATGTGTGTGGGGTTGGATACACCGCCTCACTCGATTATCAAATTGTTAGCGGATGATGTAACAATGATTGGGAATGGCTACACGTCAGTCAATTGATTTTCAAGTTTGGGTCAACCGATCGTTTCTAGCCGTTGGATATGGATCGAACGGTGGGCAGTCCTTCTTCCTCCATCTTCTTCTTCTTCCCTAGGCCGCCGCACGGAACGGCGTCTGCGACCGCCACCTGCGGCCGACGGCGCTCCCGCATAGCCTCGCCGCCCTGCCCTTCCCGGAACCGCTCGCCACCGCCAGTCTTGCCGCCGCCCCGACCATCCGTCTAGCCCCGCCCACGTCTGTTTTTTTCCTCCAGCGAAGCCCCACCACCGCCCCACACCACACCATCGTCCACCAACGCCCCCACCCTAAGATAGATAATGGGGTAGCCCTCCGGCGAGCCCCTTCTTCCCTCCGGCTCACTCCGGCAAACTATCAACATCGATTGACCCCAAATTTGAAATTCAATTGACTGACATTTAGCTAATGTGATATTGATTTAAGCATTTAGCTGCACACCAATCGCCTCAAAAACAGAATTTTGCTTACTCGATTTCTTGTGGTGGGGGGGGGGGGGGGGGGGGGGGGAAGGACAGGAGGTGCGCGGAGCACTCAGACCGCAGGTTCGCCGGAGAGCTAGACCTCGGTGTCTATCTTAGGGGTGCGGAGGTGCAGGTTCGCTAGGGAAGTTAGGCCTCGGTGTCTATCTTAGGGGTGCGGAGGTGTAGGTTCATCAGGTAAGCTACGCCTTGGTGTCTATCTTAGGGGTGCAGGGGTGCAGTTGTTGTCGACGCCGGAATTAGAGGTCAACGGGGCTTAGAGGGATGGTTTGGGGCGACGGCAAGCACGGCGGTGGGGGACGACGAGACGATGTGGCTGGCATGAGAGCGCCATCGGCCACAGGTGATGGTAGTAGGCGGTGAGAGGAAGAAGATGTGATATGTTTTTCAGAAAGTAAGCGGTTAGAGGAAGAAAATGCAATTTGCCCTGTTTGGTTTTTATCTAACACTTCATATTGATCCCGGTAAAACCGACCAACCCAATATGTGTTTTCATTCAACTTTTACCTAACTAGTACCTTATTTAAATTAGCCGTGGCTTTTAATAAAAGAGCACGTGTGTGGTAACAGTGCCTGATCGATGGCTTGTCTTTTCTTTTTCTCAGCCCACCCAATGAAATTTCTTTCCACATTGTACTTTTATACATTTTCAAATAGTTCAACCTACCGCGCGCCGTCTATCGACCCGCATGTGGGCTCATCCTGTCAGACAACGGCTTGAAGCGAGAAAATCGATCGATCAATGCAATTTGTAGCCAATCTGACCCAAAGTGGTTTTTGTTTTTTTTTTTGAAAATTTCTTGATAGTGGTGGTAGTACGCAACCCTAGCCCCAAATGTGGTGTTTTTTTTATATATTATTCTTCTTCAAGGCAACTAGGGGTAGTGCAAATCCAACAAAGAATGCTTTCGGATCTATTTATTTATTCGCTTTGGGATGATTAGTCGAACTTTATGACAAAGTGTGAATGTGGAGGAATCATCAGGTTTTTCCAGCAAGTGTTGTTCCAATGAGCTGAGAAATGAGGTGAAAGTGTGCTTGCTGTTCATACCAAGACATTGAGCGAGAAGTAGTTGAGGCTGCCATCTGATGTTGGTAGATCAAAGAGTTTGAAAAAAATAATGTTATCTGCCCAAGAAAAGGAAGTGTTGATTAAGTCAGTTGCTCAGACATCCCCACTTAATCTACGAAAAGTCTAACGCCCACACGTATGGGCGTTTGTATCTCGCCCACTCGCGTGATCCGCGTCCGTTTGTTAGCGCACGAATCTTGGTATGTTTATAGTGCCACGTAGGACTGGGCTGGTGTGTGGGCATCCCGATCGCCCACACGGCCGTTTCACCACACGGGAGGGGCTGGTGCGTGGGCGTTCAGTAGTCGCCCACACGCCACTTTTCACTCACGCACAAGGGCTGGTGTGTGGGATTTGCCATCTCGCCCACACGCCCGTCTCATCTCCCACACCCAAGTTGCCATTTGCCATGTGTTTTGCAGTGTACATGGCAACTGCCCTAGTGTGCTTTATAAGCAGGTGGCAACTCTTTTTTTTTTACCCGAACATGTCAGTTGCCATGTTTTTTTCAGGGTACACGGCAACTGCCCTAGTGTGCTTGTAAGCAGATGGCAACTCTCTCTTTTTTACCCGAACATGTTGTTTTGCCATGTCTTTTTGTAGCACTACATGGCAACTGCCTAGTGTTAGTAGGTGGCAACTCCTAAGGTTTTTAAATCATGGCAACTGTAGTAAACCAGACCATACATGGCAACTGCCTAATGGTAAACCAGACCATACATGGCAACAGCCGCAGTTGCCCAAAAATGGCATCTGGAACTTTTGACATTAGATGGCAACTGCAGTTGAGCAACCATGGCAACTGTAGTTGTCCGACATGGCAACCGTAGTTCAGCGACATGGCAACTGCAGTTAAACGAACATGGACGAGGGTCTGGACCATGGCAACTGCGGGCGCGCGATGACTGTCACGCGGGGCGTGCGGGACCATGAGGTACGAGGCCTGACGTACGGGGCATGTGGGCGTTATCTATTTCGCCCACACGCACGCGTGTGAGAGGGACCGTGAGGGAAAAAAAGAGGTGTGTGGCATTACTTTTTTTGCCCACACGTAGGTGTGTGGGCTGTTCCTCTTATACACCACACAAAATGTGTAGGCAGACTTCCTAATGCCCACACGTGTGGCACTTATCGGTGTCCTTAATCTATAGCTTGCTTTCGATTACCCCGTGATTCATGCTCTCTTATTAACTCTCTGCCTCAGAGATTTTGGTGGGGAAGTAGGAGGGAAGTCAGTAACTACTGGCGTCAACGCGCTAAAATCAGGAGCTCCTAGGGGATCAGAATTCGAATAATTTCAAATTTGCTCTACGGTTGCCTACGCAAGGATCAAATTAAGTCTCTAGACGTTGATGGTTCAGTTGTTTTCTCTCGCCATGGCTAACAGGCTATCATCCTTCACGACTCCTTCATAACATGGTAGGAACCAGTTGGACTAACTACTTCTCGTTCGATGCCGATCCTCTGCTCGAGAATTCGGCAAATTCGTCTGCTCAGGCCGGTGATCACACGAGTCTGAATCTAAATGCTAGTGCGAATACAATACGATGCTGGCTGCGGCACCTACATGTTCTGAAACTCGGACAGATTCAAGAACATCTCGACGAACTCAGCGTCGTACTCCGTGTCATCCCCGCCGGCAGCGTAGCCGTAGCTGCCGGCAAGCTGGCACCAGGGGCTCCCCGGCGTGTAGCAGCTGGCCGGCGAGGAGGGGAAGGGGGGCGGCGTCACGGGCTCTACCGGCCACTGAATCCCTTCCTCTGGTGAAGTCTCCTGCTGCTGGTGCTCCAGGGCGAAGGCAGCAGGAGGCTGCTGCTCCGGGCCGGCCAGGATCGCGGTGGCCTGGGCGCAGGTGTGCGCGCCGAGGTACACGACGTCGAAGAGGAGCGGGTCGGCGTGGGCGCGCTGCACCTGCTTGGTGGCCTGGCAGCCCTGCGAGTGCCGGTGCGTGCACCGGAAGTATGCCCTGGGATACGCGGCGCCCAGGATGTCCTTCTGGCCGTACTTGCGCCAGCTGAGCCCGTCGTTGAGCGGCCCCGCGTCCGTCACCGACGCCACCCGCACCTGCGTCCGCACCTTGTTCGCCCCCGCCTTCCTGCCGCCCCTGACCTGCCCGCTCACGCTCGCCCTGACGTTGCCGGCATTGCCCTCGCCGCCGCCGCCGCGCGGGCAGCTCCCGGCGAGGCGCATGGCCCGGTCGACGGACTCGGCCAGCGCGGCGCAGAGCTCCCTCGCGGCGCCCGGGGCGCCGTCGACGCGCGCCTCCAGCTCCCTCGCCATGGCCAGCAGCCGGTCCAGCTCCGTTGCCAGCGTCGCCGCCGTGTCCTCCATCCCCGCCCCCCGGTTCAGCTCAGCACCTAGGTAGCTAGCTTGCCGATCAGTGGCGTCTTGCGATGAACTGAGGGTGAGCTTGGTGTGGTGGCGACAGGGGAGGAGGAGGAGGATTTATAGTGCCGGACCGGGAAAGCGGGAACCAGTCCGCAAGTTTGACCGAAGACCGGAGAAAAGTTGCAAGACCGGAGTAGTATAAATGTATAATTGAGGAGAGAATAATATTTTACGGGTAGATCTGCGTGTGTGTACGTGATCCGTACGCTTTGGCCGACACTGATACTACTACAAGCTGCTCTGTCTCCGACCACTTTGTCATCCGTCTTAATTAATGGAGCTAACTAACTCCTCCTCACTGGCCCAGTGACGTGGCTGCTCTCAGTGACCAGCCACCCGCGTCACTCTCACCGGTCACGCTGAGATGGTTCGGTCGCTTCGTTTGGACCGATGCCAGGTTGCATGGCCTGGAGTTCACTGTGGATTTCTTGGAAGATTCGTCGTCGTCCATCATGGCTACTCGTGGACAGAAATGTTGGAGTTGTGTTGTGTTCTTCTGGTGGAGTACCATCATGTGGCACTGTCAGACGACTCCTCGATAAGTGCTCGCCGGGAGGAAGATGCCCGGAGGCTTCGCCGGAGCTCGGCTCGGTGCACACGGCACGAGTGCGCGCGATGTAACAACTACAGTGGAGCTAGAGCTAGGCTAGCTAGGGCTAGCGGCCAACACCCAAGCTTCTTCATGCGCGTGTATGTACAACCGAGCCTGGATCTCGCACCGTACGTGTGTATACAAGCACGCCCGCGGTGAGAGAGATTCAAGCCGTGCCGGACCCACTTCCCTCGATGGCACGCAACGGACAAAGTGCCGTGCTGTGGTTTGTCTCCTGGGCATCGATGTTTCAGCCAAGTTTCGCTGCCTTTTGCGTACGCCTTGCAAGTTGCCCAAATCGTGGCACGGTATTAATCCCTCCGTCTGTAAATATTTGTCGAAGGAATGGATGCATCTAGGCATATCTTAGTTCTAGATGCATTCATTTTTATCCAATTTTTTCGACAAGTATTTCCGAACGGAGGGAGTAATATACTTCTTAATTATGGACTGATATTTAATCAAGCCTCGGCCGGCCTCGCAGCATTTTGTCCCATCATTTGTAACTTGTTGTAGCGCTGATTGTAGCCAAAACATCTATCCTCCTCAACTTTGGCACGTCATCTCATCGGTCGCAACATCCTCCGTTCACAGTTGTAGCATTTTAGGCAGAACAGTTGTCGTACTCCCTCCGTCCCAAAATTCTTGTCTTAGATTTGTCTAGATACGGATGTATCAAGTCACGTTTTAATATTAGATACATCCGTATGTAGACAAATCTAAGACAAGAATTTTGGGACGGAGGGAGTATATGTTTGTTGTTGCTTGTAGTACTATTGCAACATTTTTCATTGCCGTTTGCAGCATCCAGTCGTGCCAGCCGTAGCACCACAATTACGTTGACTCATTCGACTCAGACTTCATTAAGACTCAAGTCGACTGAGTTCTAGACACACCCATTAGTTATACTTATACCAAATGACCATTTCTCAAACTTAATTCTTTCTGTGACCTGCCAAAAACTTATTTTTGTAATCTGGCTTCTCCTATTCATGTGTAACCATCGCTCGTGTGGAGCACACGTGCAAACACCTTTTCAGCAGACGTGTTCGCAATTGGTCTAAGACCACCCTGCCAGCGTGCACCTGGAAGTAACACCCCTTTGAAAGGCGAAGCCTATTCCGAACTGTAAAATTGTTATACGTGTTTACGGTCTACCCACGCGGTGGAAGCAACCTCCGTGTGGCCCATGTGGGACCAGACCTATGGGAGATCCAATGGAGCGTGGGGCCCATGGGGGTCCGCCTCTCATGGCTGCGATGCCCTCTTGTACCGGATGGGGAGTCGAAGGAAGAAGAAGGAGAAGGAGAAGGAGACCTCTCTCGCCCTCTCTTCGGGTGGCACTGAAGTGTCACTAGGGGAACATCATCACTGTCACCTTCTTCATTGACATCACCACCATCTCCATCGTCAAATTCTCCCACTCTAGAGTGGTTCACTTATCCATAAATCTCTGCAATCCCCTACTTAAACATGGCGTTTGATGCTATTCAATTATTTCCTAATTATTTGTTGCACTACTGTTATCACTGAGTAGATCCCTTTTGTCCTGTGGCTTTGGTAATCATTACATCATGCTTGAGGGTTGGTAATATGCATAGGGTGACCGAAATGACAAATATTGTGGTACATGAGTATATGAGTTGATTCATATGAGATAAAGAAATCTCATAGATCTTGTGCTATGGTTGAATTACCTTAATGAATTCGAGTCCAGCTTATTATTATCTACAGTCAACTCATCGCTTCTTCAAGAACTTCTCTTAGATTGACTATACATGTGATCTAACTAGCAATCGCCTTCTACTTTGGTCCGCCTGTACAGAGCTTTTCTAAACATTTCGTGGATTTCGTTATTCCTTAATTCCTAACGGCTCCATGGTAACCCACAAGTATAGGGGGTCGCAACAGTTTTTGAGGGTAGAGTATTCAACCCAAATTTATTGATCCGACACAAGGGGAGTCAAAGAATATTTGCAAGTATTACTAGTTAAGTTGTTCTGTCTCCGACCACTTTATCATCCGTCATCCGTCTTAATTAATGGAGCTAACTAACTCCTCACTGGACCAGTGACGTGGCTGCACTCTGTGACCAATCAGCGACGTCACTCTCACTGGTCATGGTGAGATGGTTCGGTCCCTTCGTTTGGACTTCATGGCTTGAAGTTCACTATGGATTTCGTGGAAGATTCGTCGTCCATCATCAGTACGGTACCTATGGGCTGTGGGTGTGGAGGGAAATGTTGGAGTGGCCGAATTCACTGTTTTGACCCTTTTTTGTAAACTTTAGCGCGATTTGACCTCGGTTCAAAACTTTTTCGTGATCTGGCCTTTTTTCTACCGCCATCGTCTTTGGCGGCAGGGTAATACAGCCTACCGCCGAGGGCTACGGTGGTAGGACTTGACTGTGCCGTTACAGTTGTTTCATGTTGAAAATACCCTATGACAGTTGGGTATACAAGATATAAATTACGTGTGGCGTGTTTTAGTTCCAAATCTCTCTACTGCGTGCAAGTTTTCATGTGGTTCGTCCTGGGTTCAAGACTTCCTAAGGCCATTTTTTGTTTATTTTTATTTTGCCCAAGAAAAAAAAAACAAATTGTCCAATTAATGTTAGGATATAGATTATTGGTAAAAACAATTTTTTACTTATCTGTAACTGTTTTATAAAATTCCGCAAAGACGTAAACGAATATGTTGGGTCAAACGTCTCCTGTATTGTTGTCTTGTGGTTTGAGCTCACCAGTGCTGGAAAACTGTAGGAGATGTATGCTACACGCATACTGCATACACACACAAAAACTTATGCATTTCCAGTGCTGCGTACGGCCAGGAGGAAGGAAATAAATGTGCTCAAAACCAGCATGGTTTGTTGAATATTATTTTTGGGATGTACATTAAAACTTGCTAGCACTATACTAGAATTCATAGTTATGCCACTTAGAAAAAATTGTTACTCGTTAAGAAAAAAGAGAGAGGGGGGTTGCTGGTTTCTATTAGCTGTATACATAGGAACTACTCCCTCCGTTCCAAAATAGATGACTCAACTTTGTACTAACTTTAGTACAAAGTTAGTACAATGTTGGGTCATCTATTATGGAACGGAGGGAGTACATGTAAAGAAAGATTATCAGAGTGCTACTGTCTATGATGAGCATAGCTTGTATAGAAAGGAAGATAGTATACTTGTGTAAGCTTTTCTTGAACTGAATATATTCTGTAAGCTTCCCCGATGTCTAGTATAAGTTTGTTGACAGGCTTGAGTTTTTTTTGAAAGATCTGATGGACAAGACTTTCTCAATTATTTGTAGTACTCGCCAGTTCATATATGAAGCAAGTCGGCTTAGACTTCTGAGCTTACTATGCAGTACCAGCATGGTTATCTGCCCAGATTATGAAGCCGTTATGCAACAAGTACCCACCTTGGGCCATCATATCTCAAAATAGAAAGACAGTATTGGCCGTCCCACGATGAACACTCTTTCTGTAAATTTCAACTGTATTGACAACCCAACATCAAACTAGGAATCACAGGTAACGTGCTTAAGCTCAAGTCTATTGTAATAACAAGCTCTAAGTTTGTTTGTAAATTAAGCTCAAGTCTCTCAGCGAAGTTATTTCAAGACTTAGATCCATACGAATAAGTCATTTCAAGACTAGCCTGCAATAACACAAGTTAATAGCTAATTAACTGGACTTTCAGTCACAGATTAGTGCAATCATGGAAGAGATAGGTTAGAGAGTTAACAAGGGTTAATTTGATAAATGCCACTCCAAATTTGGAGATTCTGAAAAATGCCACTGCAATTTTCAAACTTTGAAAAATGCCATTTCATGCCATTTTCAGTGGCATTTTTCGAAGTCTGCAGTGGCGTTTTCAAAGTTTGCAAAAATTGCAGTTGCATTTTTCGAAGTTTGGAAATTGCAGTGGCATTTTTATGAATCGCCATAATTGAAGTGGCATTTATTTAATTAACTCATTTAACAAACCAAACCATATGAATTGCTGCAGCAAAGAAAATGCAAAAGATGCCAGTAAATACACTTCCTAGACTGAGCTTCAACCTAGATATTTGCAGATCTATATTCGTTTACATCTTTGCGGAAATTTTATAAAACAATTACGGATAAGTAAAAAATTGTTTTTTATCAACAATTAATTAGACAAATTGTTTATTTGTTACTGGGCAAAAAAAAAAAAGGCCTTACAAAGGGTCAAACCCAAGATCAAAAGCATGTTTTCACGCCCTAGCTAACTTTTTTTGCAGGAAACTGTCGATCTATTAATCTTCAATCAAGGCATACAACGAACACCAAAAATAATAAAAATTACAACCAGATTCATAGACTACCTAGCGACGACTACAAGCATTGAAGCGAGCCCCCCTCCCTCGCCGGAGCCGGGCACAACTTGTTGTAGTAGACAGTCGGGAAGTTGTCGTTATTTATAGCTAACTTGCCAGAAAAGACATTCAGCAGTACCACACGCCACATGTTATTTATATCTTCTTAACCCTATCGCCGAAGACTATGACAGTAGGGTATTTTCGACATCAAACGACCGTGACGACACAGTCAAGTCCTACCACGGTAGCCCTGTGTTGTGTTCTTCTGGTGGAGTACCATCGTGTGGTACTGTCAGACTCCTGGATAAAGCGCTTGCCGGGAGGAAGATGCCCGGAGGCTTCGCCGGAGCTCGGCTCGCTGCACACCTGGGTGCACACGACACAAGTGCGCGCGATGTAACAACTACAGTGAAGCTAGAGCTAGGCTAGTGCTAGCAGCCAAGGCCCGGTCGAAGTACGTGTTGGGTCGTTTCGGTAGAGGGGCTGGCCGAACATTCCGTGTACATACGGGCCCAACACCCAAGCTTCTTCATGTGCGTGTATGTAGGTGCGAGCCCGGATCTCGCACTGTTCGCGTATACAAGAACGCGGTGAGAGAGATACAGCCGTGCCGGACACACTTCCCTCGATGGCACGCAACCGATAAAAGTGCAATCAGCAAGTATACGGACATACGGTGATGTGGTTTGTCTCCTGGACTCGCGATGTTTCGGTGAAGTTTCGCTGCCTTTTTGCGTACGTCTTGCAAGTTGCCCAATCGTGGCCCGGTTAGTTATCCCGTTTGCTTGACTGAGGTTTGACTGAGTTTTTTTTTTCGAGAAAATTTCCGATCTATTAAGTTTCAATCATGGCAGTACAACGAATACCAGAAATAATAAAAATTATATCCAGATTCACAGACCACCTAGCGACGACTACCAGCACTGAAGCGAGCCGAAGGCGCGCCGCCGTCATCGCCGGAGTCGGCCACAACTTGTTGTAGTAGACAGTCGGGAAGTCGTCGTGCTAAGGCCCCGTAGGACCAGCGCACCAGAACAACAACCGCCGCAGAGCAGAAAGATCCAATCCGAAGACACGCGAACGTAGACGAACAACGACGAGATCCGAGCAAATCCACCAAAGATGGATCCACCGGAGACACACCTCCACACGCCCACCAACGGTGCTAGACGCGCCGCCAGAACGGGGGCTAGGCGGGGAGACCTTTATTCCATCTTCAGGGAGCCACCGCCGTCTCGTCTTCCTGAGCAGAACACAAACCCTAGCAAAACTGAAAGAAACGACTAAAAACGGAGCCCTCCTGCCGGCCCTTGCCGAGATCCACTGCGCTCCCATGGCCCTAGGGCCATCGGAGAGGAGGCGGACCTGCGGCTGCAGCGGCGGGAGGCAGAAACCCTAACTTTTTTGTGGAGGAAGGAGGTGTTGGGGAACGTAGTAATTTCAAAAAAAAATCCTACGCACACGCAAGATCATGGTGATGCATAGCAACGAGAGGGGAGAGTGTGTCCACGTACCCTCGTAGATCGAAAGCGGAAGCGTTAGCACAACGCGGTTGATGTAGTCGTACGTCTTCACGATCCGACCGATCAAGTACCGAACGCACGGTACCTCCGAGTTCATCACACGTTCAACTCGATGACGTCCCTCGAACTCCGATCCAGCCGAGCTTTGAGGGAGAGTTCCGTCAGCACGACGGCGTGGTGACGATGATGATGTTCTACCGACGCAGGGCTTCGCCTAAGCACCGCTACGATATGACCGAGGTGGATTATGGTGGAGGGGGGCACCGCACACGGCTAAGAGATCCAAGTGATCAATTGTTGTGTCTCTAGGGGGTGCCTCCCTCCCGTATATAAAGGAGTGGAGGAGGGGGAGGGGGCCGGCCACCCTTGGCGCGCCCCATGAGGAGTCCTACTCTCACCGGGAGTAGGACTTCCCCCTTCCATGTTGGAGTAGGAGAGGAGAGGGAAGGAGAGAGAGGGGGAAAGGAAGGGGGGGGGGCGCCGCCCCCCTCCTTGTCCAATTCGGACTGGGGGGGGAGGGGCGCGCGACTGCCCCTTGGCCGCCTCTCCTCTTCCACCACTTGGGCCCATGAGGCCCAATAACCTCCGGGGGGGAGGGGTTCCGGTCCCCCCGGTACTCCGGTATTTATCCGTTAACCCTCGGAACTATTCCGGTGTCCGAATATAGTCGTCCAATATATCAATCTTCATGTCTCGACCATTTCGAGACTCCTCGTCATGTCCGTGATCACATCCGGGACTCCGAACTACCTTCGGTAGATCAAAACACATAAACTCATAATATAACCGTCATCGAACTTTAAGCATGCGGACCCTACGGGTTCGAGAACTATGTAGACATGACCGAGACACGTCTCCGGTCAATAACCAATAGCGGAACCTGGATGCTCATATTGGCTCCCACATATTCTACGAAGATCTTTATCGGTCAAACCGCATAACTACATACGTTGTTCCCTTTGTCATCGGTATGTTACTTGCCCGAGATTCGATCGTCGGTATCTCAATACCTAGCTCAATCTCGTTACCGGCAAGTCTCTTTACTCGTTATGTAATACATCATCCCACAACTAACTCATTAGTTGCAATGCTTGCAAGGCTTAAGTGATGTGCATTACCGAGTGGGCCCAGAGATACCTCTCCGACAATCGGAGTGACAAATCCTAATCTCGAAATACGCCAACCCAACAAGTACCTTCGGAGACACCTGTAGAGCACCTTTATAATCACCCAGTTACATTGTGACGTTTGGTAGCACACAAAGTGTTCCTCCGGTAAACGGGAGTTGCATAATCTCACAGTCATAGGAACATGTATAAGTCATGAAGAAAGCAATAGCAACATACCAAACGATCAAGTGCTAAGCTAACGGAATGGGTCAAGTCAATCACATCATTCTCCTAATGATATGACCCCGTTAATCAAATGACAACTCTTTGTCCATGGCTAGGAAACATAACCATCTTTGATCAACGAGCTAGTCAAGTAGAGGCATACTAGTGACACTCTGTTTGTCTATGTATTCACACATGTATCATGTTTCCGGTTAATACAATTCTAGCATGAATAATAAACATTTATCACGATATAAGGAAATAAATAATAACTTTATTATTGCTTCTAGGGCATATTTCCTTCAGTCTCCCACTTGCACTAGAGTCAACAATCTAGATTACACAGTAATGATTCTAACACCCATGGAGCCTTGGTGCTGATCATGTTTTGCTCGTGGAAGAGGCTTAGTCAACGGGTCTGCAACATTCAGATCCGTATGTATCTTGCAAATCTCTATGTCTCCCACATGGACTTGATCCCGGATGGAGTTGAAGCGTCTCTTGATGTGCTGGGTTCTCTTGTGAAATCTGGATTCCTTTGCCAAAGCAATTGCACCAGTATTGTCACAAAAGATTTTCATTAGACCCGATGCACTAGGTATGACACCTAGATCGGATATGAACTCCTTCATCCAGACTCCTTCATTTGCTGCTTCCGAAGCAGCTATGTACTCCGCTTCGCATGTAGATCCCGCTACGACGCTTTGTTTAGAACTGCACCAACTGACAGCTCCACCGTTCAATATAAACACGTATCCGGTTTGCGATTTAGAATCGTCCGGATCAGTGTCAAAGCTTGCATCGACATAACCATTTACGACGAGCTCTTTGTCACCTCCATAAACGGGAAATATATCCTTAGTCCTTCTCAAGTATTTCAGGATGTTCTTGACCGCTGTCCAGTGATCCACTCCTGGATTACTTTGGTAGCTCCCTACTAAACTAATAGCAAGGCACACATCAGGTCTGGTACACAGCATTGCATACATGATAGAGCCTATGGCTGAAGCATAGGGAACATCTTTCATTTTCTCTCTATCTTCTGCAGTGGCCGGGCATTGAGTCTTACTCAACTTCATACCTTGTAACACAGGCAAGAACCCTTTCTTTGCTTGATCCATTTTGAACTTCTTGAAAACTTTGTCAAGGTATGTGCTTTGTGAAAGTCCAATTAAGCGTCTTGATCTATCTCTATAGATCTTGATGCCCAATATATAAGCAGCTTCACCGAGGTCCTTCATTGAAAAACTCTTATTCAAATATCCCTTTATGCTATCCAGAAATTCTATATCATTCCGATCAACAATATGTCATCCACGTATAATATCAGAAATGCTACAGAGCTCCCACTCACTTTCTTGTAAATACAGGCTTCTCCAAAAGTCTGTATAAAACCATATGCTTTGATCACACTATCAAAACGTTTATTCCAACTCCGAGAGGCTTGCACCAGTCCATAAATGGATCGGTGGAACTTGCACACTTTGTTAGCTCCCTTTGGATCGACAAAACCTTCCGGTTGCATCATATACAACTCTTCTTCCAGAAATCCATTCAGGAATGCAGTTTTTACATCCATTTGCCAAATTCATAATCATAAAATGCGGCAATTGCTAACATGATTCGGACAGACTTAAGCATCGCTACGGGTGAGAAGGTCTCATCGTAGTCAATCCCTTGAACTTGTCGAAAACCTTTTGCAACAAGTCGAGCTTTATAGACAGTAACATTACCGTCAGCGTCAGTCTTCTTCTTGAAGATCCATTTATACTCGATGGCTTGTCGATCATTGGGCAAGTCAACCAAAGTCCATACTTTGTTCTCATACATGGATCCCATCTCAGATTTCATGGCCTCAAGCCATTTTGCGGAATCTGGGCTCACCATCGCTTCTTCATAGTCCGTAGGTTCGTCATGGTCCAGTAACATAACCTCCAGATAGGATTACCGTACCACTCTGGTCCGGATCTTACTCTGGTTGACCTACGAGGTTCAGTAACAACTTGATCTGAAGTTTCATGATCATCATCATTAACTTCCTCATTAATTGGTATAGACGTCACAGGAACCGGTTTCTGTGATGAACTACTTTCCAATAAGGGAGCAGGTACAATTACCTCATCAAGTTCTACTTTCCTCTCACTCACTTCTTTCGAGAGAAACTCCTTCTCTAGAAAGGATCCATTCTTGGCAACGAATGTCTTGCCTTCGGATCTGTGATAGAAGGTATACCCAATAGTCTCCTTTGGGTATCCTATGAAGATACATTTCTCCGATTTGGGTTCGAGCTTATCAGGTTGAAGCTTTTTCACATAAGCATCGCAGCCCCAAACTTTAAGAAACGACAACTTTGGTTTCTTGCCAAACCACAGTTCATAAGGCGTCGTCTCAACGGATTTCGATGGTGCCCTATTTAACGTGAATGCAGCCGTCTCTAAAGCATAACCCCAAAACGATAGCTGTAAATCAGTAAGAGACATCATAGATCGCACCATATCTAGTAAAGTACGATTACGACGTTCGGACACACCATTACGCTGTGGTGTTCCGGGTGGCGTGAGTTGCGAAACTACTCCACATTGTTTCAAATGTAGACCAAACTCGTAACTCAAATATTCTCCTCCACGATCAGATCGTAGAAACTTTATTTTCTTGTTACGATGATTTTCAACTTCACTCTGAAATTCTTTGAACTTTTCAAATGTTTCAGACTTATGTTTCATTAAGTAGATATACCCATATCTGCTTAAATCATCTGTGAAGGTGAGAAAATAACGATATCCGCCATGAGCCTCAACATTCATCGGACCACATACATCTGTATGTATGATTTCCAACAAATATGTTGCTCTCTCCATAGTTCCGGAGAACGGCGTTTTAGTCATCTTGCCCATGAGGCACGGTTCGCAAGTACCAAGTGATTCATAATCAAGTGGTTCCAAAAGTCCATCAGTTTAGAGTTTCTTCATGCGCTTTACACCGATATGACCTAAACGGCACTGCCACAAATAAGTTGCACTATCATTATCAACTCTGCATCTTTTGGCTTCAACATTTTGAATATGTGTATCACTACTATCGAGATTCAGCAAAAATAGACCACTCTTCAGGGGTGCATGACCATAAAAGATATTACTCATATAAATAGAACAACCATTATTCTCTGATTTAAATGAATAACCGTCTCGCATCAAACAAGATCCAGATATAATGTTCATGCTCAACGCTGGCACCAAATAACAATTATTTAGGTCTAATACTAATCCCGAAGGTAGATGTAGAGGTAGTGTGCCGACGGCGATCACATCGACTTTGGAACCGTTTCCCACGCGCATCGTCACCTCGTCCTTGGCCAGTGTTCGCTTAATCCGTAGTCCCAGTTTTGAGTTGCAAATATTAGCAGCAGAACCAGTATCAAATACCCAGGTGCTACTGCGAGCTCTGGTAAGGTACACATCAATAACATGTATATCACATATACCTTTGTTCACCTTGCCATCCTTCTTATCCGCCAAATACTTCGGGCAGTTCCGCTTCCAGTGACCAGTCTGCATGCAGTAGAAGCACTAAGTCTCAGGCTTAGGTCCAGACTTGGGTTTCTTCTCCTGAGCAGCAACTTGCTTGTTGTTCTTCTTGAAGTCCCCCTTCTTCTTCCCTTTGCCCTTTTTTCTTGAAACTGGTGGTCTTATTGACCATCAACACTTGATGCTCCTTCTTGATTTCTACCTCTGCGGCCTTTAGCATTCCGAAGAGCTCGGGAATCGTCTTATCCATCCCTTGCATGTTATAGTTCATCACGAAGCTCTTGTAGCTTGGTGGCAGTGATTGAAGAATTCTGTCAATGACGCTATCATCCGGAAGATTAACTCCCAGTTGAATCAAGTGATTGCAGTACCCAGACATTCTGAGTATATGCTCACTGACAGAACTATTCTCCTCCATCTTGCAGCTGTAGAACTTATTGGAGACTTCATATCTCTCAATCCGGGCATTCTTTTGAAATATTAACTTCAACTCTTGGAACATCTCATATGCTCCATGACGTTCAAAACGTCGTTGAAGTCCCGGTTCTAAGCCGTAAAGCATGGCACACTGAACTATTGAGTAGTCATCAACACGTGACTGCCAGGCATTCACAATGTCTGCAGTTGCTGGCGCAGGTATTACACCTAGCGGTGCTTCCAGGACGTAATTCTTCTGTGCAGCAATGAGGATAATCCTCAAGCTACGGACCCAGTCCGTGTAATTGCTACCATCATCTTTCAACTTTGCTTTCTCAAGAAACGCATTAAAATTCAATGGAACAACAGCACGGGCCATCTATCTACAATCAACATAGACAAGCAAGATACTATCAGGTACTAAGTTCATGATAAATTTAAGTTCAATTAATCATATTACTTAAGAACTCCCACTTAGATAAACATCCCTCTAATCCTCTAAGTGATCACGTGATCCAAATCAACTAAACCATAACCGATCATCACGTGAAATGGAGTAGCTTTCAATAGTGAACATCAGTATGTTGATCATATCTACTATATGATTCACGCTCGACCTTTCGGTCTCAGTGTTCCGAGGCCATATCTGCATATGCTAGGCTCGTCAAGTTTAACCTGAGTATCCTGCGTGTGCAAAACTGGCTTGCACCCGTTGTAGATGGACGTAGAGCTTATCACACCCGATCATCACGTGGTGTCTGGGCACGACGAACTTTGGCAACGGTGCATACTCAGGGAGAACACTTTTATCTTGAAATTTAGTGAGAGATCATCTTATAATGCTACCGTCAATCAAAGCAAAATAAGATGCATAAAAGATAAACATCACATGCAATCAATATAAGTGATATGATATGGCCATCATCATCTTGTGCATGTGATCTCCATCTCCGAAGCACCGTCATGATCACCATTGTCACCGGCGCGACACCTTGATCTCCATCGTAGCATCGTTGTCGTCTCGCCAACTTATGCTTCTACGACTATCGCTACCGCTTAGTGATAAAGTAAAGCATTACAGGGCGATTGCATTGCATACAATAAAGCGACAACCATATGGCTCCTGCCAGTTGCCGATAACTCGGTTACAAAACATGATCATCTCATACAATAAAATATAGCATCATGCCTTGACCATATCACATCACAACATGCCCTGCAAAAATAAGTTAGACGTCCTCTACTTTGTTGTTGCAAGTTTTACGTGGCTGCTACGGGCTGAGCAAGAACCGTTCTTACCTACGCATCAAAACCATAACGATAGTTCGTCAAGTTAGTGATGTTTTAACCTTCTCAAGGACCGGGCGTAGCCACACTCGGTTCAACTAAAGTTGGAGAAACTGACACCCGCCAGCCACCTGTGTGCAAAGCACGTAGGTAGAACCAGTCTCGCGTAAGCGTACGCGTAATGTTGGTCCGGGCCGCTTCATCCAACAATACCGCCGAACCAAAGTGTGACATGCTAGTAAGAAGTATGACTTGTATCGCCCACAACACACTTGTGTTCTACTCGTGCATATAACATCAACGCACAAAACTGGCTCGGATGCCACTGTTGGGGAACGTAGTAATTTCAAAAAAAATTCCTACGCACACGCAAGATCATGGTGATGCATAGCAACGAGAGGGGAGAGTGTGTCCACGTACCCTCGTAGACCGAAAGCGGAAGCGTTAGCACAACGCGGTTGATGTAGTCGTACGTCTTCACGATCCGACCGATCAAGTACCGAACGGACGATACCTCCGAGTTCAGCACACGTTCAACTCGATGACGTCCCTCGAACTCCGATCCAGCCGCGCTTTGAGGGCGAGTTCCGTTAGCACGACGGTGTGGTGACGATGATGATGTTTTACCGACGCAGGGCTTCGCCTAAGCACCGCTGCGATATGACCGAGGTGGATTATGGTGGAGGGGGGCACCGCACACGGCTAAGAGATCCAAGGGATCAATTGTTGTGTCTCTAGGGGGTGCCTCCCTCCTCGTATATAAAGGAGTGGAGGAGGGGGAGGGGGCCGGCCACCCTTGGCGCGCCCCATGAGGAGTCCTACTCTCACCGGGAGTAGGACTCCCCCCTTCCATGTTGGAGTAGGAGAGGAGAGGGAAGGAGAGAGACGGGGAAAGGAAAGAGGGGGGGGGGCGCCGCCCCCCCTCCTTGTCCAATTCGGACTTGGGGGGAGGGGCGCGCGGCTGCCCCTTGGGCGCCTCTCCTCTTCCACCACTTGGGCCCATGAGGCCCAATAACCTCCGGGGGGGTTCCGGTAACCCCCCGGTACTCCGGTATTTATCCGATAACCCCCGAAACTATTCCGATCTCCGAATATAGTCGTCCAATATATCAATCTTCATGTCTCGACCATTTCGAGACTCCTCGTCATGTCCGTGATCACATCCGGGACTCCGAACTACCTTCGGTACATCAAAACACATAAACGCATAATATAACCGTCATCGAACTTTAAGCGTGCGGACCCTACGGGTTCGAGAACTAAGTAGACATGACCGAGACACGTCTCCGGTCAATAACTAATAGCGGAACCTGGATGCTCATATTGGCTCCCACATATTCTACGAAGATCTTTATCGGTCAAACCGCATAACTACATACGTTGTTCTCTTTGTCATCGGTATGTTACTTGCCCGAGATTCGATCGTCGGTATCTCAATACCTAGCTCAATCTCGTTACCGGCAAGTCTCTTTACTCGTTCTGTAATACATCATCCTGCAACTAACTCATTAGTTGCAATGCTTGCAAGGCTTAAGTGATGTGCATTATCGAGTGGCCCCAGAGATACCTCTCCGACAATCGGAGTGACAAATCCTAATCTTGAAATACGCCAACCCAACAAGTACCTTCAGAGACACCTGTAGAGCACCTTTATAATCACCCAGTTACGTTGTGACGTTTGGTAGCACACAAAGTGTTCCTCCGGTAAACGGGAGTTGCATAATCTCATAGTCATAGGAACATGTATAAGTCATGAAGAAAGCAATTGCAACATACTAAACGATCAAGTGCTAAGCTAACGGAATGGGTCAAATCAATCACATCATTCTCCTAATGATGTGACCCCGTTAATCAAATGACAACTCTTTGTCCATGGCTAGGAAACATAACCATCTTTGATCAACGAGCTAGTCAAGTAGAGGCATACTAGTGACACTCTGTTTGTCTATGTATTCACACATGTATCATGTTTCCGGTTAATACAATTCTAGCATGAATCATAAACATTTATCACGATATAAGGAAATAAATAATAACTTTATTATTGCCTCAAGGGCATATTTCCTTCAGGGGGAGGAGGCGGCTAGCCTTTCCTTCGAGGGAAGGAAAGAACGACAATCCGGCGAGATTTGACCGAGTCTCAGTGGTACCTCGCAGCATTCCGTCTCATCATTTACAACATTTCTTTCTACCGGTTGCAATATCCGTCTTACTGGTCAAAACATCTTCCCTCATCGATTGTAGCACGTCATCGCACTGGTAGCAATATCCCCCATTGACGGTTGTAGCATTTTAGTCAGAACGGGTGTAGCATATATTGTCGTTGCTTACAGTACTATCGCAATAGTTTTCAACGTCGTTTGCAGCATCCAACCGTGCCGGCCGTAGCACCACAACTACGCTGAATCACTCCACTGAGGCTTCATTAAGTGCCAGTTGAGTGAATTCTGGACACACCCCTTGGTTAGTATACTTATACCAAATGACCCTTTCTCAAACTTAATATTTTTGTGACCCGTCGAAAATTTATTTTCGTAATCTGGCTTCTCCTATTCGTGCGTAACCACTGCTCATGTGGAATACATGTGCAAACACCTTGCGAGCTAACATGTTTGACATTGGTCTACGACCACCCCGCAAGGGTGCACCTACGAGTAACGCCCCATTGAAAGGCAAAACCTATTTGGAACCGCCAAACTGTTATGTGTGCCTAAGGTTTATCCACGTGGTGGCACCGGAGTGTCATCAAGGGAACCATCATCATCTGCATCAACATCACCACCATCTCCATCGTCAATTCCTCCCTCTCTAGAGCGGTTCACTCATCCACAACTTTGTAATCCCCTATTTAAAATGTGGCGCTTGATGCTATAAATTATTTCCTAATGATTTGTTGCACTAATGTTATGTCTGAGTAGATCCTTTTATCCCGTGACTTTGGTAATCATCACATCATGCTTCAGGATTAGCAATATATTGAAGACAACTATGCATAAGGTGACCGGAATGACAAATATTATCGTACATGAGTATATGAGCTGATTCATATGAGATAAATAAAACCAATAGCTCTCAATGCTATGGTTGAATTACTTAATGAATTCGAGTCCAGCTTATTCTTATCTACAGTCAACTCATCGCTTCTTCAAGAACTTATTTCTTAGCGATATATGAGTGTGTGAGTGAATGTTTAAAGCTTTGTACAAATAAGGGTGTTAAGGTTTGTGATCCTGTATGCATAAAAGTGACAACCGCTGGCATTAACTAAGACGTCGGAGTGTAGGGATGTCATTGATTGACACTCACGTGCGTTTGGATCAGGCGTGCGCGATGGTTAACTGCTACCAACCTCCTCGCTAGGAGCATCCGAGTTATACTTTGCTTCGAGGGCTAACTAAACTTTTTCAACAAATACTTCAGTTCTTTTATGCTTAGTGTGAGTTTTTGGTTGAAAGCATTTCAACCTATCCATATTTTGCTAGCCACTTCGGTACCGTGCATTGCCCACTCTCACCTCGAAACTTGGTACAAACTTCGACGGTGCATCCAAACCCCGTGAGATGACACGCTCTCTCACACATAAACGTCATTATATCCTTCCTCAAAACAACCATCATGCCTACCTATTATTACATTTTTCATAGTCATTTCAAGATATATTTCCATGCAACTTCCATTTTTACTATTTATATGACTTTTGTCATTTTGCTTCACACGACCATATAGAGCTGACATGATATATTATCGCAAGTCCACCATTCATCATTGTTATACATGTCACACAAGATCATTGCACATCCTGAAAATGATGACCGTATATTCCGATGACGAGCTTCCTCAAATGCTCGAGATTTTCATGAGCAAGCAAGTTGGATGCACACCCACTTAGTTGCATTAGGATATATTTCATACACTTATAGCTCTAGTGCGTCTGTTGCATGTCAATCCATACTCCTCGCATCAATATCAATCGTAAGGCCTCTCCATTGTCTAGCGATCAGCTGCGTTGATGTGAGACTTTCTCCACTTTTTATCTTCTTATAAATCCCCATCATTATTCTCTTTGCCGTCCTAGGTGCCAAGACCATAGCTCACACTCAAGTATCGTGTATATTTAAAAAGTTGAGGCGAGAAAAATATTACTTAATTGCTTGGTTTGGTGCCTGGGTTAATTCATGATTTGATGTTTCTATACAAGAAAAAAAGATTGTGCCATGCTTACCATGATTAAGTGTGTATGGTTTTTCTTTCTTCAACATTCTTATCTGGAGGGGCAATGATTGTTTATTTGCATGCTTATGTATTATTGTTTCAACGTCAAATTGATAGACTATTACCATGCATCACTTTTATCCTAAGTTCTTATCGCAATTAATTATTTGATCAAATTTGTGCTAGGCAGCATGCCACATCAAAACTTATCTTTGTTTTATCATTTATGTACTCGAGAATGTGCATAAATTAAGCTTGGGGATGCTGATATGTCTCTGAAGTTTCTATAATTTTTGATTGTTTCATGTTGTTAATATCAATTTTACATATTTTGGCAACGATTTATATTATCTATTTGGAATAACCTATTAACTCAGTGACAAAGGCCAGTTCCCATTTTCTATCATTTTTGTGTTTTTTGGTGAAAAATTCACGAAGCAGGAATGACCTGAAAATTTACATGAACTTTTGTGGAATATATCTGAATTTTTGGCGCAAAAATCAATGCAAGAGGAGGCCCATGGGCTCGACAAGCTTAGGGGTGCTCCTACCCCCTTGGGCGCGCCGAATGAACATTTGGCCACCCCGTAAGTCAGTTGGAGGTGTCCTTCGACCGTAAGGAAGTTAATATTGGAAGAAAAATTTTGTTAAAATTTCAGCCCGATCGGAGTTACAGAACTCTGGCTATAAAAGAAACAGTGTTCATCCAGAAACCCTACTGCAAAATAGAGAAGAAAACAAAGAGAGAGATCCAATCTCGGAGGGGCTCCGCCCCCCGGGAACTATTGCGGCCAAGGACTAGAGCAGGAACCCTTCTCCCATCTAGGGGGAAGGCCAAGCAAGAAGAAGGAGCGTGATCGCTCTCCCTCTCTCCCGGCGGCGTCGGAGCATCGTCGGGGGAACCATCATGACGATGATCTACTCCAACAACTTCACCGCCATCATCACCAACTCTCCCCCCTCTATGCAGCGGTGTAACCTCTCTCACCCTGCTGCATCTCTACTTCAACATGGTACTTTATGCCATATATTATTATCCAATGATGTGTTGCACCTGTATGGTATGATTGACATGAGTTATATATTATTATGGTGTTGTCCTATGGTGTCCTCCATGTCGCACAAGCATGTGGGATCCCTATTATAGGGTGTTGTAATATGTTAATGATTTGCTTATAATGGGTTGTGGGAGTGACAGAAACCTAAACTCGAGTTCGTGAGTTATTGCATATGGGATTAAAGGGGAGTTTACGCTTAATACTATGGTTGGGTTTTATCTTAATGAATCTTTAGTAGTTTCGGATGCTTGATAGAGTTCCAATCATAAGTACACGTGATCCAAGAACGGAAAGTATGTTTTCTTAATCCTCTCCATCATATCATATGATAAGTATCACTATCGTGTCATATTCAATTGCCTAGGGACAAACGTTTCTCATTGTTCTTCAAAAAGTTTTACTTTATTGTTCTTTTATTAAAGCAACACCTAACTTTTATTTCACGTTCATTATTATATCTTGCAAACCTATCCCATTACACTTCTAAACTAATTATTCTTGTTTTAGGTAAAGTGAGTGTTAGTGTACGTAGAGTTGAATAGGTGGTCGATAGAACTTGAGAGAATATTAATTCTACCTTTAACTCCTCGTTGGGTTCGACACTCTTATTTATATAAAAGGCTACAAGTGATCCTCTATACTTGTGGGTTATCGGACACCACAGTTCACATTGGAGATGGGAGGAAGGCAAAGTTCTGGAAATCATCCCAGGCATGTGACCCAAAGATATTGCTCCTAGGATCTTTGACCTCTCGAAAAAGAAATATACTAGGAATCATCCAAACTGCTCTTCTCAACAATTATTGGGTTAGTTAGATTAATGCCCATCATGGGATCATCCTGGAGCACATACTAGAGTTCATCACACTTTGAGAGAAGCTATCCTCTGTTACTCTCAACAACGGTGTGCAAGATACTATCTTCTGGAAGATCACCTCTCAAGGAGAATAGTCGGTGTCGACTACCCATATGGTGTAGTTTGCGGGACATACGAACTAGCATCATGCCTGCTGTTGTTTGAAAGGTTTGGGGCCCCTCCGAAATGCAAGTCTTTTGCTTGGTTGATTATTATAAACATAGTATGGCCGACCCATCGATTGCCCCATCATGGCTGACCGAACTGCAACCTTTGCTCACTTTGTAAGAAAGTCCAGGAAACCATGGCACATCTTCTCTTCCAGTGCAGGTTCTCCTAATGTGTTTTGGCCAAGGTTGCATCGTGGATTGGCCTACATGATGATGTGGTGAAGGGATGGTATTTGAGGCTTCGGTTCGAGAATGGTGGATTAAAAATGTGATTGAGCGTGGAAACTAGAGAAAGGCTATGTCCACCTTGTTCATTTTTATGTCTTGGGAGATTTGGAAAGAGCGCAACACGGGGGTCTTTCACAGCACCGTTGCTACGATGATGATGGTCGTCGCGAAGATCAAAGAGGAAGCTCATCTTTGGGCTATAGCCGGTGCCACCCACTTGAATATTGTAATACCGCGAGAGTAGTAGTTATTTGTTCCGGCGTTGTGACCATTTAAAACCTTCTTTCTTAATCAGTGAAAATGGAAAATATTTTGCCTTGCTTAAAAAAGGTATTGGGCCTGTTTGGTTTATGCCCCCAACTCACCCTACCAAAATATTGGTCATGCCAAATTCCTTATGTGTTGTTTGGCTTGTCGCCAAATATTTGGCTGCCAACGAGTTCATTGTTGCTTCCTTCACAGATTCTTGCCAAATCTTTGGCCAACCCTGGGCGTTGGAATCCCATGCCAAATAATTGGCAAGCCAATATTGGTAGGGCAGCTATAGGCAAGAACCAAACATACCCATTAAGCCCACCAGGCCCAAGAGCTTTCTCATTGTGCGTGGAATTGATCTCATCTTTTATTCCCTCTATAGTAAAGGGAAGGAATTTGTAGTCTTTTTTTGCGAGGGTAAATGGAGTTTATTGCATGGGTAAAGAGTTACAGTCAAGAGGCCACAAGTCCTCGATACAAGGTGGAACCGAGCCTAGCCAAACAGCAGTGGCATGCTCGGTGCGGCTATACTTAGCCAATTGATCAGCAACTCTATTCTGAAATCTAGAAATCTTTTGAGGAAAAAACTCCCTACTACCTAACAGGTCCTTGATCTCCAAGACAATCTGTCTGTAAGCCGAGCGAAGAAGTGCGCCATTAGTCAGACATGATAGCGCTTCCGAGGAGTCCGTTTGCACCACCACCGGTAGATGAGAATGCTGAATTGCAATGGCCAAGCCCTGCATTATCGCATGTAGTTCTGCCTCAAGCGGGTCGTTGTAGTAGAAGATGAAAAGATAGGCCGCCATGAGGACCTCGCCCTTCTCATTTCTGAGTACCATGCCGATAGCAGCTGAGCCCTCGTCCTTGAGGAACGAGCCGTCGACGGACAGCGCCAGTCTTTCCTGGCAAGGCGCCGACCAGGGGGCTTCGGGTGGCTTGTCACTTCGACAAGGAGCAGGAACAGCCGAAAGTGGCATCTTGCCCTTGATGATTTCCTCCATTGAGCAGCTCCCAGCGATCGAGATTGACTTGTAGTAGCTGTCCAGATATTCGACCGTGGCTGGCACTAGTGGAACTTCTTTCCCATGTGTCAGCTCATTGCGTAGATGCCAGATCCTCCAGATCAACATGATGAGCATATCCCGGACCTGGACCGTGCATTTTGCCAAGAGGGAGGCAAACCATTCCTTCCCATCAAATATAAGAAGATCATCACCCGGAATCGGCCAACGACGCCTCATGTTAGTCCATAAAATTCTCGCGTGAGTACAAACGACCTAAGCATGAAATGAGTCTTCCTCCTCAACCCCACAGAGCTAACAGGTAGAACTTGCCGATATATGTCTATAAACCTTGCATCTTTGAGTCACCAGCGTCCCCGTAATGCATCTCCATGCGTGTATCTTCATTTTTGAGGAACCGCAGCCTTCCAGACGAGGTTCCAAGCTAAACGGTTCCCCTCAGGGGCGCTGTTGGACGCACCATTGGCGGCTGCAACATTCTGATCGTGCATGGCCAGTTTGTATGCACTTCTCACAGTAAAGCAACCACTCTTCTCAGGATACCAGGACAGAAAGTCATCCCTCTGGCGAGGCGATGTACGTATCTTCAGTATCTGGTTGACATCCATAGGCCAGAAAAACTCGCCGAGCCGATCCTGCCGCCATGCACCATTGCCATCCAGGAAATCCGAAGCCCTATTGAAGCGGCAATTTCCCTTCGGGGTGATTGGGCGGAAGGAGTAAGGTCGGGGGAGCCATGGGTCACGCCAAGTGCGGATCTTCGTACCGTTGCCGACACGCCAAATGACACCCTTTTTAATCAGCTCAAGACCATGCAAGATTCCTTTCCAAACTTCTGAGCCAGTGCCCGGGAACACTGTGTCCAAAAGCTGGCCTAAGGGGTAATATCTCGCCTTGATCAAACGCGCACATAAGCTGTCCGGTCTGTCCAGTAATCTCCATGCTTGTTTAGCGAGCAAAGCCTGGTTGAACGCCCTCATGTCTCTAAAACCCAATCCTCCCATGGATTTGGGTAGTCTCAACTTTTCCCAACTCATCCAAGCCATCTTCTTCTTCCCATTCTCAACTCCCCACCAATACTGGCATATCATACGTGTGATGTCATCGCAAACCGAGGCGGGGAGTTTAAATACACTCATAACATATGCAGGGATGGCCTGTGCAACAGATTTGATAAGGATCTCTTTGTTCCCCGTGGACATATATTGCTCGCTCCAGTCAACGAGTATTTTCCTCAAACGCTCCTGGGTGGACTCAAAGTTCCCCTTGTGCATCCTCCCCTCGGGCACAGGCAGGCCCAAGTACTTGGGTTCAAATGCCTCCTGTGAAATTTTCAACGTAAACTTTATCTCTTGTACCACATTAGATGGGCATTGGCTTGAGAATAGAATGGAACGCTTCGACGGGTTGATAAGTTGTGCAGTCGCCGCCGCAAACATGTTCAACACTCCTTTCACCAACAATGCCTGTTGTTGCGTAGCATGGAAGAACAAGAGTGAGTCATCCGCAAATAAGAGATGTGTGATCTCCGGCGCACCTCTACAAATCGTAACACCTTTGAGCCCGTCCTCTCTTGCAGCCTTCTCCATCAACAAAGACAGGGCATCAGCAACAAATAAGAAGAGGAAATGGGAGAAAGGGTCACCTTGGCGGAGACCCCTAGAGGGAGAGAAGGACTCCAATAACTTGCCATTAAATTTCACCGAATACTTGACCGAGGACACACATGCCATAACATGAGAAATCCATAGCTCTAAAAAGCCCCACCTAACCAGGGCTTTCTCCAAGAAAGACCAATCCACCCGGTCATAGGCTTTAGATAAATCAAGTTTGTATGCACATAGACTTGGCGCATTGTTTCTCGCAGTCTGAAATGTGATGGAGACACTCAAATGCAATTATGGAATTGTCAGTAATTAACCTCCCAGGAATGAAGACACTTTGGTTCTCTGAAATAAGCTCTGTCAGAATAGGCCGCAATCTATTCACCATACACTTCGAGACAATCATATAGATGACATCACACAAGCACAATACAAACGCAGACGCTTATAAATACATGCATACACTCATTTTTCTGAACACACACGCACACCCTATACCTACGAGCATCTTTGAGAGACTGAGCCTGCATATCATCTTAAGTTTTACGAAGTCATTATAACCGCCTCGTAGTTGACGGAACATCTTCTACCATTGAACCCACATCGCCGGAGGGCGATCACGTTAGACGTTTCATCTATAAACCCAAAATGATACATCGCGAAGCTTACTACGGCACATGGCTATCGCTCAGGGATCCCTGAAAGGTACAACCACAAGAAGAAGACAGAGCAACACCTGCCTGCATGGACTCGTAGCTACATGCACGAACACACAAACCAAACGATTCACATAGGTGCAGATTTCGCAGCGAGTATCACTGCCGAAGTATGGAGCATGACCGATAATCCCCGAGTTATGCCGGGCAAGCGTCGTCTCCTTTGAGCTCCACCCCATCGCTCTCCGGCGTGGTGGTCGTCGGCGGCTGCCGGTAGAGCGCCGTCATGAGCGGCGTCGCGATCACCGTGGTAGTCAGCGCCATGATCACGAAGATGGCGAACGTCGTGTCGTCCAGCACCTGCACGCACATGAGCCCGTGAGTCCCCGTACGTAACAACTGATAATTACTCCTACAATTTACAACGTCCATGTGTATATATACAAGTTGTACTGACCTTCTTCTCCTTGCCGATGTTGAGCACGATGAGCTCCACGAGCCCCTTGGCGCTCATGGCCACGCCGAGGGCGGCCGCCTCGCGCCTGGCCATGCCGGTCCCGGCGACCGCCACCGTGAACGTCCCGGCGAACTTCCCGACCACGGCCACGGCCACCACGAGCGCGACCATCCCCCATGCCGCCACGCCCCGGACGTTGTCGACATTCGTGTGCAGTCCGCTCGTGGCGAAGTAGAGCGGCAGCATCAGCCCGGACACCAGCGGCGCCACCTTCTCGCCGATGCGCTCCGCGACGCCGTCCTCCCGGGGCATAGCTAGCCCGAACACGAACGCGCCGAACACGGGGTGCACGCCGATGGCGTCGGTCACGGCGCCCGCTAGGAGCGCGCACGCGACGGCGCATGAGCAGGTAAGGTCGCCGTCCGAGCTGCAGGGGCCTGCGCGGCGCGCCAGGCGCGCCATGAGAGGGCGGAGCGCGAAGAACGTGAACGCCACGAAGACCACGCCCGACGAGAGGATGTAGACCGGCGCGAGAGCGGGCCCCTTCGGCTCGCGACCACCGCCGGACACAGCGAGAGCGAGGGCGAGGAGCGTCCACGCGAAGACATCGTTCACGGCGGCGGCGGCCATGGCGGTCTCGCCGAAGGGCACTCCGAGGAGGCCGAGCTCCTTGAGGATGCAGGCGAGCACCGGGAGAGCGGTCACCGAGAGCGCGGCGCCGAGGAAAACGCACAGCGAGAAGTATGAGGCTTGGCGTGGTGCCGGGATGGCGAGGTCGAGGACTGGAACGACACCGGCGGCGGCGAGCAGTGGGGGCACGATGCCGGCCGCTGCGATGGCAACGCTGCGGGGCCCCACGCGGCGAACGGCGCAGAAGTCGAGTTCGAGGCCGACCAGGAAGAGGAAGAGGAGCAGGCCGAGGCCCGATACGGTGTCGAGCGCGGCGGTGCTCCACTCCGGAAAGAGCGTGCGGCGGAAAGCGCCCCACCGGCCCAGGGCCGAAGGTCCGAGCAAGATGCCGCCCTGCGCAAATTAAACATTCAAAACATTTACAAGTGATTCTAAAAAGAGAAAGGTGTAACAGCTCCCGGGTGCCTAGGCACCCTCTATAAACAGTGCATCATAAAAACATTCAAAAAAATCTGAAACTTTGCATCATAAAAGATGGTCAAACTTTGTAGGTTCTTGCAAGTTTTCATGCCAAAATATTATATAGAGAAAGGTGTACAAACGAGTTTCAGATTTCAGTGCTAAAAGTGCTCAAAACTTCAAGCACTGAAATCTCTTTCGTGTGTAGAGCTCCTCGACAAAGTTTAATCATCTTTGATGTTGCAAAGTTTCAGTTTTTTTTTTTTGATTTTTTTTTATTTTATTGTTCATAGAGGGTGCCTAGGCATCCGGGAGCTGAAAATCCACTCTCAAAAAGAGTGCTTATACTCCCTCCATCTCAAAATAAATGTCGGTATCAACGACCCATAGTTTAGGACAGAGGAACTATATTTTATGGTCGAACTTCTACATATTCCCTATTTGTTTTTTGGGAAACATCCCGTATTTGTTACTTCTACCGAGTATCAAGCCTAGCCGCCCGAGAAGCACAAATTTTGGGCAACTTTGGGTCTAGTAATGGAAAATGCACATCTCTAACCCTTAATTCTAAAGTTGTGCATAATTTAAAAAATATACAGCTACCGAATTAACCTCTAGAACTAATCATTAAATCATGTTATACCCTCTAAAACACAGGCCAAATGTGATACCCTCTAAAATACAGCCTAGGAAAACTTTCCACACTACTTTGCATGTTAGATACTTAGAATGCACTATAGAGACGATGGACTGGCAAAATAGTTTTATATTAAAAAATAATACAATTATGTTGATCTAAAATAAGCAACGGTAATAGCACCATTAACAATTTATGATCATCACATTTTGTTTACCTATGCAGCCCGCAATTAAAACTATTTTTTTTCATAAAATATTCTCATGTGTATTGTATTCGCATGACTGAGATATAAGATGCTTTTTTTATTTCTTCAAACTAGTAATTGTATTTACTACATAAAGGAAGAGTTAAAGGAGCGTGTATATATATATATATATATATATATATATATATATATATATATATATATATATATATATATAATATGAATACCAGGATCTCTGCGACGACCCTAGGCTGGCGCAGGGGCTTGAGGGCGAAGCCGAGGCCCTGCGTGACGACCAGCACGACGGCTATCTGCACCGCGAGAAGCGGCAGCGCGAAGTCCAGAGGGTTCTCGCCCTGCCACAGGCCGTCCGATGCCATCTTCACGGCCATGCTTAAGCTCTACTGCTAGCTCACCCACCCACCCAACGGCTGGGGTATGCTCCGTCAAGGAAACAACGGCTGGGATGGTACCTTTCTGCGTGTGTGCATGCATGTATGTGCTGGTGGCTGTGACTTGTTCTGAAACAGCACTCCCAATTTATAGGCCTCGCGCTGGCTTAGCCACCCTGTGCACCTGATGATTCATTACCTTAGTGGCCTTCTCCATCATTAGGGGAGAAAGGAGGTGCACACATTTGGACGGACGTGGGGAATATGATTAATGCTCAACGTCTCCTGTGTATGCAAGTTCGATACTCCCTTCTGCTATCTTTGCTTTAGATTATCTTAAGTTATCTGAAACTTGATCTCCGATGCCGTTTGCATTGGGATACCCCTGTACTAGAAGCAAATCTATAAGCATGGAATACCCCCTACTATTATGATATGAGTTTACAATGGAAGTGAAGAAACACCTCAACTCACCAAATCGTCGTTCATCTTACGCCCCCATTCCTCTACGAAACCTAGAGGTGTTTTTCACGTACATGGTGGCAAGCATGTCAAATTGCTTTACCTAACATAATTTCTCTATGTGAACAGAGCGTACCTCAGATGTTTAACTTCTTGTGGTGGAATCAGCCCACCAGGGTTTAAGCCCTAAACTTGCATTGATGCTAACAAATTTCTAGATATATTTCAGGCTTTCCATCATGTTCATTTAGTGGGTGGACACGTCCCGGTCGATTACGAGGGGTTTATGGTGACTTCGTCTCTCAAGATGGCGTGTTGGCTCATTATCTCGGCGGTGCTCACGGAGGAAGGGTATGCGTGCGTAAATTCATAAGGTTAGTGTACGCGTGTGTATATGAGCGTTTGCGATTGTATTGTGTTAAAAACATAATTTCTCTATGAAAACAAATCACCGACTCAACGTCATCCCCATTTTAGGAAAGTATTTTAGTATGGGATCACAAATTATCGTGGAAATTGAATATATTTTTGGGAAATTCAAAAGTATCTATCTAGAAACAAAGGAAATATTCAATAAAATGAAATGAAGAATAGAAAGTGAAGCACTTTAAAACGGAAAACATAACTCCATCACGAAATGAGATTCTAAAACAGTGATAGTGATAATAACAAATACAAATGATGAAAAATTATCAGAAAATTGCAAAAGGAAGATTTGGAAAATTGTATAAGTTCTTAGTTCCCCATTTTCTACATAGTTTGCGCCTGTAAGTGATTGTTTTAACATAGTATAAACATAGATGCTCACATACACAAACACATATACAGTCAACCCTGTGACCGAACACACAAACATGCACAGCATCTTGAAATTGGTGAAGTCGCCACAAACGCTTTCGTAGTCGATGGGAACCTCTCCTCCCACCGAACACACATCGCTGGATGTCCTGAAACAAGAAAAATGCAACCACCAGTGTCAAGTCTAGGACTTGAACCTTGGTGGGTTGTTTCCACCACATGGGACCTAACCATCTGGGCTACGCTCAGTTCGCCGCCTATAAGTGATTTGCCTTTCCAATTCTGTATTGAATAAATTCTATACTTTATTTTATATAAACTATTTTTATTCTCTTTAATATCACCCCTCTAATATATTCTTTGTTTTTCTCTTTTGTATATTTTCATTTTATCTCCAGCTTTAGTATTTATTTCATCTGAAATTTGAACGATGATAAGCCAGAGCTTTATTTTTCACATAATATGTTGGTGAAACAATTTGACATGTAGGTGCTATGTTAGCTAAATCAAATTCCCATGAACATTATGAACAGGTCTGAGAGAGTTGACGGGTGTCTTCCCATGAACATTACTGATTAGGGGAGTCATGCACTTATCTCTCAAAAAGTAGAATCACTAAGCCTACCACAATATGGATACATGCCTCTAAATTTTGTTAGACAAAAACAAAAGTTAAACACTTTTCAATGGGTTATATATCACCTCAATAAAAGGGAAACATATAAAAAGGGCTAAAAATAGAATTATCATAATTCACCCCAATGCAAATGACTTAGTCTAGAAATTGCCTAACTACATTTTAGTTGGGTTATTTATGTGAATTTTGCTCTACATTTGAACTGTATTTTCTACGTCTGTTTGAAACCTTTGTGAAACCTATACATGTCTCCAGTTTCACCCCATTAATTGTGACATAGTACTATTACTACTCCCTCCATTCCGGTTTATAAGGCTTGTGTCAACTTTTTTGTTTTTCCAATTTAAAGGGCTCATATCCATCTCATTTTCAGTTTTCAATGCACATTATATCTTTGCATGCAAGAATTAAAAGGGAAAATCAATGCATGTAATGTTCCTACTCATCTAGTGATCAAGCATGCATGCACTGTAATTAATCCAAATTAATGCATTAGTTTAATTGAGGTAGTTTTGTAAAGTACGAGCTACATTCCTCCACTCACAAAATGCCTTGGTTGATGAGATTTGAGATTTGAGCCCTGTAAACCGGAAGGGAAGGAGTATTAGTCAAACTTATCAGTAAAATATGACACGACATGTGATAAAACCTCCTTGAAACTTATCAAATTTTCTTCAAAACTACTTTTACAACATATAATAGTTTAATTTATTAGGTTTATCAATTTAATATAATAGAATTTAGTTGTCAGAATAGTCTTGCGAGCATGGCTATGCATGTCCACATCGACACAAGCATCTCTAAATCAATTTACTCCTCCTAATGGGTGCATAGGGCGTGCACATGTTCCAAGATCGCCAATTTAAATAAAAATATATATATTAATTGCGACATAAATTATATGTTCATAAACTTTATTCTAATACATACCCAGTAATATGCGTTTGATGGCATATAATGCAGGTTTCGTTAGTAAAATTGGCGATCTAATTAAAACCCACGCCGACCCTATAAACCTGACCGGAGGAGTATATAACTTTATAGGCATTTTCATACTTTGACCTTGACACAAACTACACATATACTCTCTGCCTTCCAAAATATAAGGTGTATTTAAAAAATAAAAAAACTCTTCTATCTTTGATTACAGAAAAATATTGATACTCACAATACCAAATTTCTATCATTAGCTATCAAATATATGCTCATATTTACTTGGTATTGTAAATGATGATATTTAAACTCGGTCCAAGATGGAAAGGTATGACTTTTGGAAAATTTAATACATCTTATATTTTAGAACGAAAAGAGTATAACTATCTGATTTAATCATTTCCCCTCTGCCCGTAGCCGGTGTTAGATAGCGTGGCCACATAAAATGCACACTCACAAACTGATGCATGTCTGCCTGCCTATCGGGGAAACACACACGTGCATGCAGATCATTTCCTATCGAACTGTGCGTACCCGAAGCCATACAGATAGCGCGCGAGGCCACAGAAAATGAACGCGCACAAACTGATGCCAGCCTACCGGGGAAACACACACATGTGCATGGCATATGGTTCACAAATCATGCCACCACCTAGGAACAAGAACAGTAAATATACATCGCCCATAGATCAGGTAAACAAGGTCGGCAGGATGCCGGAGAAAATCCTGCCACTCGCTCCCACTAACGGATCGGCAAAGTTGGTGAGTGGCGACTCTGCGAGCCAATGCGACTTCGATATTTCTTTCTCCGAAACGTTCCAGAACCCTAATCCAGACAGAGCATGTGGACGGCACAGCTCCATCGAAGCTTACAGGTCAACACCAAGACGTCGATCGATTGTGCCTGCACATCTGAGAAAGGCAATAAGCAGGCAGCAAAGAGCGAGTAGCTATCAAAATGGAGCCTGGAGCATATCTGATAGCCTCTAGTCACAAGGTTGGAGCAGCATGATTGGCACAGTAACTCGGTGCGTTTCCCAGCTGACCACTAGATATCTAGATTAGAGTTTTGTCCAAACGAGTTAAGCTTGGGACCGGTTGGAGGCCATGATCAACTAAAACGTTTCCAAGGATCTATCAGGGAGATTGATTGGAAAGGTTTGCACCACCGAGATATGCTACGATTAATTAAGTTGTTTGTGGGAGCGCTTTGGTGGTCCGATATGTCATTGCTGGATTGGTAGTCTAATTGTGGCAGGCTGCCACCTCATTCTGACTTGTCATTGGACTAGTGGAGAGCAAATGAGGCTCATCAGAATGCTAGGTCACACGCAAGCACCCACACAGTGCCTAGTACTAAATATTGGATTCGATGGGGTTAGAGCATCTACAGCCGGACTTGGCAAATCCGACCCCTCAAATGCCCGCGGACGTGCCCGGATGCGTCACAAACAATGACTGGTCATGCCTTAAGTATTTCATTCTACAATCAGATACCTCAAATTAGAAATCTCAAATCCATATTATTATATGCAACGTAAACCGATCTTTAAGCGGAGCTCGTTCGGCTCTGTCGTGCCCATGTCCGGCGGCCGGCTGCGCTCCCCACAGTGTTGGTCCGGTCGCTGACGAGATAGAGTAGGGCGTGGGACACGATCCGGCTCATGGGACTAAAGGCGCCGCCGTCCCCCAATGCCCTACTCTTCCTCGTCGGAGCCCGGAACAATGATGGTGCCGGTGTACGCCAGCTCAATGATGGATCTATCCTGGGATGAGCCGGTGACATCCAACACGACGCGGTTGCGGCGCCCGGACTGGTGCACCATACAGGGCATCCGAGAATGCGACTCTGCCTCGCCAACATCCACCACGAGGATTGCCACAAGCTCCCGCGCTCGCTGCTTTGCACGGCGGGCACGCCGCACCGTGTTTGCGTCGGACAACGCCCAAGGTGCGTCCATGGCCGCGTCGTGCCATCATCGGAGTTGCGCGTCCGCCACCACGTTTGGGCGCCAGATGGCCTGCACGCCTCTGGTGAGGCAGCGATACGCCATTTGGGTGGACGCAATGGATTCCCAATAGAAGGAGTCCGAACGCTACCGTAGGTCCGCCTCCTCCTGGGAGCGGCAGAGCGCAAGTCGGACGGCCATCTCCTCCTCGGGGCCGCGTGGGATGAGCTCGGGGTCGACGGATCTAGAGGTGTAGGACTCGGATCCGCTATCCGCCATGCTGGAGAAGGCCGGTGATCACCGGACGTGAGCTTGGATGGCGGAGGAGAGTGAAATGAAGTGGCTAGGGTTTGGTCAGGCGAGCGGATGGGGAGGAATATATGTGGGGTCGGGTGCGTGGGTCGAGACAGACGTAGCGGACGCGCCCGGGTGCCCACTTATCGGCCCCATATTTGGGCTGGATATGAGGGGTACCGATCAGCCCGGACATTTGAGGCCCGTTTGAGGCGCTTGTCTGTGTCGCTTTTTTATGACTGACTGACAAGGCCGTCCGCCCGGACGTTTGAGGCGGATTTGGGGCACCTGGCTGTAGATGCTGATTGATCACGTCATCACTCATCACTGGCGCAACACCGACATGTCTGTTTAGTCAAAATCACAAATGTCGTCGAAGAGCTGAGAAGCAGAGATGTTATAGCTAATTAAGATTGCACACTAGCACAAACTATTTGAAATTTGATTAAAAACTAATTAAGTTGTTTGTGTTCTCGCCAAAAGAAAAAAAAAGTATGAGGTTTGTGGGAGGGCTTTGGTGGTCTGACATGTCATTACTGGATTGGGTGAGTGATTGTGGTGGACTGGCATCTCATTCTAACTTGGCATTGCCCCATTCGACTACTCAAGAGCATATGGTTCACAACACGCGCACACACACACATGCATGTACAATGCCTAAAGGGTGGATTCCCGGTGATTAATATCGACGATGTCACCAAGGACGCCATGTCTGTCCTGGATTATCTATTCCAAAGTTACATATATCGTCGACGAGCTAAGAAATAGAGATGTTTCTAGAGGGCCTCTTCAGTTTGTGATCAACTAAAACGTTTCCGAGGATCTATCAGGGAGATTGATTCGAAAGGTTTGCACCACCGAGATACGCTACGATTAATTAAGTTGTTTGTGGGAGCGCTTTGGTGGTCCGATATGTCATTGCTGGATTGGTAGTCTAATTGTGGCAGGCTGCCACCTCATTCTGATTTGTCATTGGACTAGTGGAGAGCAAATTATTCTTAGTGGAATAAGGATGTGTTTCTCGATTATGGAGATGACAAAACATTCGTCGTAAAGGGTTACGTCGATGCAAGTTTTGACACTGATCTAGATGACTCTAAGTCTCAATCTGGATACATATTGAAAGTGGGAGCAATTAGCTAGAGTAGCTCCGTGCAGAGCATTGTTGACATAGAAATTTGCAAAATACATACGGATCTGAATATGGCAGACCCGTTGACTAAACTTCTCTCACAAGCAAAACATGATTACACCTTGGTACTCTTTGGGTGTTAATCACATAGCGATGTGAACTAGATTATTGACTCTAGTAAACCCTTTGGGTGTTGGTCACATGACGATGTGAACTATGGGTGTTAATCACATGGTGATGTGAACTATTGGTGTTAAATCACATGGTGATGTGAACTAGATTATTGACTCTAGTGCAAGTGGGAGACTGAAGGAAATATGCCCTAGAGGCGATAATAAAGTTATTATTTATTTCCTTATATCATGATAAATGTTTATTATTCATGCTAGAATTGTATTAACCGGAAACTTAGTACATGTGTGAATACATAGACAAACATAGTGTCACTATTATGCCTCTACTTGACTAGCTCGTTAATCAAAGATGGTTGAGTTTCCTAGCCATGGACATGAGTTGTCATTTGATTAACGGGATCACATCATTAGGAGAATGATGTGATTGACTTGACCCATTTCGTTAGCTTAGCACTTGATCGTTTAGTATGTTGCTATTGCTTTCTTCATGACTTATACATGTTCCTATGACTATGAGATTATGCAACTCTCGTTTACCGGAGGAACACTTTGTGTGCTACCAAACGTCACAACGTAACTGGGTGATTATAAAGGTGCTCTACAGGTGTCTCCAAAGGTACTTGTTGGGTTGGCGTATTTCGAGATTAGGATTTGTCACTCCGATTGTCGGAGAGGTATCTCTGGGCCCACTCAGTAATGCACATCACTATAAGCCTTGCAAGCATTGTAACTAATGAGTTAGTTGCGGGATGATGTGTTACGGAACGAGTAAAGAGACTTGCCGGTAACGAGATTGAACTAGGTATTGAGATACCGACGATCGAATCTCGGGCAAGTAACATACCGATGACAAAGGGAACAACGTATGTTGTTATGCGGTTTGACTGATAAAGATCTTCGTAGAATATGTGGGAGCCAATATGAGCATCCAGGTTCCGCTATTGGTTATTGACCGGAGACGTGTCTCGGTCATGTCTACATTGTTCTCGAACCCGTAGGGTCCGCACGCTTAAAGTTTCGATGACAGTTATATTATGAGTTTATATGTTTTGATGTACCGAAGGTTGTTCGGAGTCCCGGATGTGGTCACGTACATGACGAGGAGTCTCGAAATGGTCGAGACATGAAGATTGATATATTGGAAGCCTATGTTTGGATATCGGAAGTGTTCCGGGTGAAATCGGAATTTGACCGGAGTACCGGGAGGTTACCGGAACCCCCCGGGGGCTTAATGGGCCATAGTGGGCCTTAGTGGAAGAGAGGAGAGGCGGCCAGGGCAGGGCCGCGCGCCCCTCCCCCCTAGTCCGAATAGGACAAGGAGAGGGGGGCGGCGCCCCCCCCCCCCTTTCCTTCCTCTCTCCCTCCTCTTCCCCCTCCACTCCTAGTCCAACAAGGAAAAGGGAGGGTGGGAGTAGGACTCCTCCTGGCGCGCCCCTCCTGGCCGGCCGCACCTCTCCACCTTGCTCCTTTATATACGGGGGCAGGGGGCACCCTAGAGACACAACAATTGATCGTTTGATCTTTTAGCCGTGTGGTGCCCCCCTCCACCATAGTCCACCTCGATAATACTGTAGCGGTGCTTAGGCAAAGCCCTGTGTCGGTAGAACATCATCATCATCACCACGCCGACCTGCTGACGAAATTCTCCCTCAACACTCGGCTGGATCGGAGTTCGAGGGACGTCATCGGGCTGAACGTGTGCTGAACTCGGAGGTGCCGTGCGTTCAGTACTTGATCGGTCGGATCGTGAAGACGTATGACTACATCAACCGCGTTGTGCTAACGCTTCCGCTTTCGGTCTACGAGGGTACGTGGACAACACTCTCCCCTCTCGTTGCTATGCATCACCATGATCTTGCGTGTGCGTAGGAAATTTTTGAAATTACTACGTTCCCCAACAGTGGCATCCGAGCCTGGTTTTATGCGTTGATGTAATATGCACGAGTAGAACACAAGTGAGTTGTGGGCGATATAAGTCATACTGCTTACCAGCATGTCACACTTTCGTTCAGCGGTATTGTTGGATGAAGCGGCCCGGACCGACATTAGCGTACGCTTACGCGAGACTGGTTTTACCTCCGTGCTATGCACACAGGTGACTAGCGGGTGCCAGTTTCTCCAACTTTAGTTGAACTGAGTGTGGCTACGCCCGGTCCTTGCGAAGGTTAAAACAGCACCAACTTGACAAACTATCGTTGTGGTTTTGATGCGTAGTAAGAACGGTTCTTGCTCAGCCCGTAGCAGCCACGTAAAACTTGCAACAACAAAGTAGAGGACGTCTAACTTATTTTTGCAGGGCATGTTGTGATGTGATATGGTCAAGACATGATGCTATATTTTGTTGTATGAGATGATCATGTTTTGTTGAAGTTATCGGCAACTGGCAGAAGCCTTATGGTTGTCTCTTGATTGCATAAGATGCAAGTGCCAAATAATTGCTTTACTTTATCGCTATGCGATAGCAATAGTTGCAAGTGGAATAGTTGGCGAGACGACCATGTGACGACACATTGATATAGATCAAGATGATGGAGATCATGGTGTCATGCCGGTGACGATGGACATCATGACGATGCTTTGGAGATGGAGATCAAAGGCACAAGATGATGATGGCCATATCATGTCACATATTATGATTGCATGTGATGTTTATCTTTTATACATCTTATTTTGCTTAGTTCGGCGATAGCTTTATAAGATGATCTCTCACTAAATTATCAAGGTATAAGTGTTCTCCCTGAGTATGCACCGTTGCGAAAGTTCTTCGTGCTGAGACACCACGTGATGATTGGGTGTGATAGGCTCTACGTTCAAATACAATGGGTGCAACACAGTTGCACACGCAGAATACTCAGGTTAAACTTGACGAGCCTAGCATATAACAGATATGGCCTCGGAACACTGAGACCGAAAGGTCGAGCGTGAATCATATAGTAGATATGATCAACATAGTGATGTTCACCATTGAAACTACTCCATCTCACGTGATGATCGGACATGGTTTAGTTGATTTGGATCACATGGTCACTTAGAGGATTAGAGGGATGTCTATCTAAGTGGGAGTTCTTAAGTAATATGATTAATTCAACTTTAATTTATCATGAGCTTAGTCCTGGTAGTATTAGCATATCTATGTTGTAGATCAATAGCTCGCGTTGTTGCTTCCCTATGTTTTATGTATGTTCCTAGAGAAAACTAAGTTGAAAGATGATAGATGCAGACTGGGTCCGTGATCTGAGATTTATCCTCATTGCTGCACGGAAGAATTATGTCCTTGATGCACCGCTAGGTGACAGGCCTATTGCAGGAGCAAATGCAGACGTTATGAACGTTTGGCTAGCTCAATATGATGACTACTTGATAGTTTAGTGCACCATGCTTAACGGCTTAGAATCGGGACTTCAAAGACGTTTTGAACATCATGGACCATATGAGATGTTCCAGGAGTTGAAGTTAATATTTCAAGCAAATACCCGAGTTGAGAGATATGAAGTCTCCAACAAGTTCTATAGCTAAAAGATGGAGGAGAATAGCTCAAGCAGTGAGCATGTGCTCAGATTGAGTGGGTACTACAATCGCTTGAATCAAGCGGGAGTTAATCTTTCAGATAAGATAGTGATTGGCAGAATTCTCTACTCACCATCACCAAGTTAGTAGAACTTCGTGATGAACTATAATATGCAAGGGATAACGGAAACAATTCCCAAGCTCTTCGTGATGCTGAAATCGACAAAGGTAGAAATCAAGAAAGAGCATCAAGTGTTGATGGTTAACAAGACCACTAGTTTCAAGAAAACGGCAAAGGGAAGAAGGGGAACTTCAAGAAGAACGGCAAGCAAGTTGTTGCTCAAGTGAAGAAGCCCAAGTCTGGTCCTAAGCCTGAGACTAAGTGCTTATACTGCAAAGGGACTGGTCACTGGAAGCGGAACTGCCCCAAGTATTTGGCGGATAAGAAGGATGGCAAAGTGAACAAAGGTATATTTGATATACAGATTATTGATGTGTATTTTACTAGTGTTCGTAGCAACCCCTCGGTATTTGATACTGGTTCAGTTACTAAGAGTAGTAACTCGAAACAGGAGTTGCAGAATGAACAGAGACTAGTTAAGGGTGAAGTGACGATGTGTGTTGGAAGTGGTTCCAAGATTGATATGATCATCATCGCACGCTCCCTACACTTTCGGGATTAGTGTTGAACCTAAATAAGTGTTATTTGGTGTTTGCGTTGAGCATGAATATGATTTGATCATGTTTATTGCAATACGGTTATTCTTTGTAAGTTAGAGAATAATTGTTGTTCTATTTACATGAATAAAACCTTCTATGGTCATACACCCAATGAAAATGGTTTGTTGGATCTCGATCGTAGTGATACACATATTTATAATATTGAAGCCAAAAGATGCAAAGTTAATAATGATAGTGCAACTTATTTGTGGCACTGCCGTTTAGGTCATATTGGTGTAAAGCGCATGAAGAAACTCCATGCTGATGGGATTTTGGAATCACTTGATGCTTGCGAACCATGCCTCTTGGGCAAGATGACTAAAACGTCGTTCTCCGGAACAATGGAGCAAGCAACAGATTTGTTGGAAATCATACATACTGATGTATGTGCTCCGTTGAATATTGAGGCTCGCAGCGGGTATCATTATTATCTGACCTTCACAAATGATTTGAGCAGATATGGGTTTATCTACTTAATGAAACAGAAGTCCGAAACATTTGAAAAGTTCATATAATTTTAGAGTGAAGTGGAAAATCATCATAACAAGAAAATAAAGTTTCTACGATCCGATCGTGGAGAAGAGTATTTGAGTTACGAGTTTGGTCTTCAGTTAAAACAATGTGAAATAGTTTCACTGCTCACGCCACCTGGAACACCACAGTGTAATGGTGTGTCCGAACATCGTAACCGTACTTTATTAGATATGGTGCAATCTATGATGTCTCTTACCGATTTACCACTATCATTTTGGGGTTATGCATTAGAGACAGTTGCATTCACGTTAAAAAGGGCACAATCTAAATCTGTTGAGACGACACCGTATGAACTGTGGTTTAGCAAGAAACCTAAGCTGTCATTTCTTAAAGTTTGGGGTTGCGATGCTTATGTGAAAAAGTTTCAACATGATAAGCTTGAACCCAAATCGGAGAAGTGCGTCTTCATAGGATACCCAAAATGTTGGGTACACCTTCTATCACAAATCCGAAGGCAAGATCTTTGTTGCTAATAATGGATCCTTTCTGGAGAAGGAGTTTCTCTCGAAAGAAGTGAGTGGGAGGAAAGTAGAACTTGATGAGGTAACTGTACCTGCTCCCTTATTGGAAAGTAGTTCATCACAGAAATCAGTTTATGTGACTCCTACACCAATTAGTGAGGAAGCTAATGATGATGATCATGTAACTTCAGATCAAGTTACTACCGAACCTCGTAGGTCAGCCAGAGTAAGGTCCGCACCAGAGTGGTTCGGTAATCCTGTTCTGGAGGTCATGTTACTTGACCATGACGAACCTATGAACTATGAGGAAGCGATGATGAGCCCAGATTCCGCAAAATGGCTTGAGGCCATGAAATCTGAGATGGGATCCATGTCTGAGAACAAAGTATGGACTTTGGTTGACTTGCCCAATGATCGGCAAGCCATAGAAAATAAATGGATCTTCAAGAGGAAGACGGACGTTGATAGTAGTGTTACTATCTAAAAGCTAGACTTATCGAAAAAGGTTTTTGACAAAGTTCAAGGTGTTGACTACGATGAGAGTTTCTCACTCGTATCTATGCTTAAGTCTGTCCGAATCATGTTAGCAACTGCCGCATTTTATGAAATCTGGCAAATGGATAAACAAAACTGCATTCCTTAATGGATTTATTAAAGAAGAGTTGTATATGATGCAACCAGAAGGTTTTGTCAATCCTAAAGGTGCTAACAAAATATGCAAGCTCCAGCGATCCATCTATGGACTGGTGCAAGCATCTCGGAGATGGAATATACGCTTTGATAAGTTGATCAAAGCATATAGTTTTATACAGACTTGCGGTGAAGCCTGTATTTACAAGAAAGTGAGTGGGAGCACTACAACATTTCTGATAAGTATATGTGAATGACATATTGTTGATCGGAAATAATGTAAAATTATTCTGCAAAGCATAAAGGAGTTTTTCAAAGAAAGACCTCGGTGAAGCTGCTTATATATTGAGCATCAAGATCCATAGAGATAGATCAAGACGCTTGATAAGTTTTTTCAATGAGTACATACCTTGACAAGATTTTGAAGTAGTTCAAAATGGAATAGTCAAAGAAAGAGTTCTTGCATGTGTTACAAGGTGTGAAATTGAGTAAGACTCAAAGCCCGACCACGGCAGAAGATAGAAAGAGAATGAAAGTCATTCCCTATGCCTCAGCCATAGGTTCTATAAAGTATGCCATGCTGTGTACCAGATCTATTGTATACCCTACACTGATTTTGGCAAGGGAGTACAATAGTGATCTAGGAGTAGATCACTGGACAACGGTCAAAATTATTCTTAGTGGAATAAGGATATGTTTCTCGATTATGGAGGTGACAAAAGGTTCGTCGTAAAGGGTTACGTCGATGCAAGTTTTGACACTGATCTAGATGACTCTAAGTCTCAATCTGGATACATATTGAAAGTGGGAGCAATTAGCTAGAGTAGCTCCGTGCAGAGCATTGTTGACATAGAAATTTGCAAAATACATACGGATCTGAATATGACAGACCCGTTGACTAAACTTCTCTCACAAGCAAAACATGATTACACCTTAGTACACTTTGGGTGTTAATCACATAGCGATGTGAACTAGATTATTGACTCTAGTAAACCCTTTGGGTGTTGGTCACATGACGATGTGAACTATGGGTGTTAATCACATGGTGATGTGAACTATTGGTGTTAAATCACATGGTGATGTGAACTAGATTATTGACTCTAGTGCAAGTGGGAGACTGAAGGAAATATGCCCTAGAGGCAATAATAAAGTTATTATTTATTTCCTTATATCATGATAAATGTTTATTATTCATGCTAGAATTGTATTAACCGGAAACTTAGTACATGTGTGAATACATAAACAAACATAGTGTCACTAGTATGCCTCTACTTGACTAGCTCGTTAATCAAAGATGGTTGAGTTTCGTAGCCATGGACATCAGTTGTCATTTGATTAACGGGATCACATCATTAGGAGAATGATGTGATTGACTTGACCCATTCCGTTAGCTTAGCACTTGATCGTTTAGTGCGTTCCTATTGCTTTCTTCATGACTTATACATGTTCCTATGACTATGAGATTATGCAACTCCCGTTTACCGGAGGAACACTTTGTGTGCTACCAAATGTCACAACGTAACTGGGTGATTATAAAGGTGCTCTACAGGTGTCTCCAAAGGTACTTGTTGGGTTGGCGGATTTCGAGATTAGGATTTGTCACTCCGATTGTCGGAGAGGTATCTCTGGGCCCACTCAATAATGCACATCACTATAAGCCTTACAAGCATTGTAACTAATGAGTTGGTTGCGGGATGATGTATTACGGGACGAGTAAAGAGACTTGCCGGTAACGAGATTGAACTAGGTATTGAGATACCGACGACCGAATCTCGGGCAAGTAACATACCGGTGACAAAAGGAACAACGTATGTTGTTATGCGGTTTGACCGATAAAGATGTTCGTAGAATATGTGGGAGCCAATATGAGCATCCAGGTTCCGCTATTGGTTATTGACCGGAGACGTGTCTCGGTCATGTCTACATTGTTCTCGAACCCGTAGGGTCCGCACGCTTAAAGTTTCGATGACAGTTATATTATGATTTTATATGTTTTGATGTACTGAAGGTTGTTCAGAGTCCCGGATGTGATCACAGACATGACGAGGAGTCTCGAAATGGTCGAGACATGAAGATTGATATATTGGAAGCCTATGTTTGGATATCGAAAGTGTTCCGGGTGAAATTGGAATTTTACCGGAGTACCGGGAGGTTACCAGAACCCCCCGGGGGCTTAATGGGCCATAGTGGGCCTTAGTGGAAGAGTGGAGAGGCGGCCAGGGCAGGGCCGCGCGCCCCTCCCCCCTAGTCCGAATAGGACAAGGAGAGGGGGGCGCCCCCCTTTCCTTCCTCTCTCCCTCATCCTTCCCCCTCCACTCCTAGTCCAACAAGGAAAAGGGAGGGAGTCCTACTCCCGGTGGGAGTAGGACTCCTCCTGGCGCACCCCTCCTGGCCGGCCGCACCTCTCCCCCTTGCTCCTTTATATACGGGGGCAGGGGGCACCCTAGAGACACAACAATTGATCGTTTGATCTTTTAGCCGTGTGCGGTGCCCCCTCCACCATAGTCCACCTCGATAATACTGTAGCGGTGCTTAGGCGAAGCCCTGCGTCGGTAGAACATCATCATCGTCACCACGCCGTCGTGCTGACGAAACTCTCCCTCAACACTCGGCTGGATCGGAGTTCGAGGGACGTCATCGGGCTGAACGTGTGCTGAACTCGGAGGTGCCGTGCGTTCGGTACTTGATCGGTCGGATCGTGAAGACGTACAACTACATCAACCGCGTTGTGCTAACGCTTCCGCTTTCGGTCTATGAGGGTACGTGGACAACACTCTCCCCTCTCGTTGCTATGCATCACCATGATCTTGCGTGTGTGTAGGAAATTTTTGAAATTACTACGTTCCCCAACAAGATGAGCAAACAATGAGCTATCGAAATTGCGCTGAATCCGGTGAAAATACCAAATCAAAACAAGCACATACCTCATCATTTGTGCACTTGAAGGACACCCATCCGGGATGTTGCGGCGTGGTAGAAACTTGGTGCACCACCTGCCGCGTGCAATCGTCGCACTGTATGACCGGCAACGGCGAGCCGGCGAGCCGCTGCGCCAGCGCTGAGCTCGTGCGACTGATGGGTGTGTATTTGTTGGCGAACCTCCGACGCGAGAGATTGAAGTGGCTAGAGGAGGAGTCGGTACCTGCATGCGGCCCGGAGGCGTTGTCGGGGCTGTGCGGTGCGCTTCCCGACCAATCCATGGCAAGGAGCAGCCGGCGGCGGCCGAAAACGCCAAATTCTGTGGCGACGAGAGCAGACGCAGATCCATCGGTTCTTTGCCGGCGACGGGAGGAAAAGTCACAAATCGAAGTGGTAGAGGATGGCGGCGGCTACTTGGGCTGGCTCTTGTGGCGTGGTTCCAGCAGCTGGTTTCGGTCGGCGATGGCTGCGTGACAGGCGTCGCGATAGCGCGGTTTGGAGGCAGCTGGTGTGTGTGTGATGCGGGTCTTCGGTAGCAACAGGGTTGTGGAGGATGGCGGCTCAGCTACGCGAGGGGCAGGCATTGCTGGCCGTATAGGTGGTGGATGGTGGTGGTGAGCTGACTAGCGCGGTTGGTTGCTGCCTATGCCGGTTGGCCAGATTAACTATGGTGATGATGGATTTGTCGAACTCCAGGTGAAAATCTAGCCCGCCTCAGTTGATGGCAGCACCGGGGGTGTCCTAGGATGTCATTCCCTCCTTAGGCGTTGTTATGGAGTCCCTTCACCCCTCTTGTCATCTCAGACTCAAGTTCTCCGGGTGAAAACCCATGCTTCAGCCTTGGTTGAAGCGGGCGTCGACAATGGTCTTGGAGGCCTCGTCATTTTCCCCATGGGGCGATGCCTTGGAGGTCCGGCCTATCGTCTGTTGGTGGTGGCTCAGTGGCTTCGTGAGCTTCGTCTTCGGCTAGGCGAGTGTGCAGCCCCGGGGCCAGTGTGGAAGTTGGAACGGCGGCTCTGAAACTCTCCAGCGCATGGTGTAGGCTTTGGTCGCTTGTGCGGCAATATCGCCGACCAGTCTGGTTCGCGTCCTCGAGGCCGGTGTGGAAGTCGGAGCGGCGGCTCCAGAACTCTCTTGTGCGTGGTGTAGGCTTTGGTCGCTTGGGCGGCAATGTCGTTGACTAGTCTGGTTCGCGGCCTCGGGGCCGGACTGGAAGTCGGAGCGGCGGCTCCGGAGATGTCTTGCACGAGGGTGTTGCTTTGGTCACTAGGGTGATACAGCTATCGACCAGGCTGGCCTTCGGCCTCGGGGTCAGTGTGTATGTCAGAGCAGCGACTCCGGAAATCACTGTTGGGTGGTTGGGTGTCGTCTATTGTCACTTATGTGCCAATGTCGTCAACTCAGGTGGTGCGCAACCTCAGAGTTGGCGTGTGCGCTTGTCATGGATGTATCAGTTTTCGGCAAGGTTTTTTTATAAACTGGTCAATTCTCTTCTTATTAATGAAAAGGCAGAGCTCCTGATGGTTGCTTGAAAAAAAAAGACGCCGATAAGTGCCACACGTGTGGTCGTTAGGGGGTCTGCCCACACACCAACGTGTGGGCAAAACAAGTAATGCCCACACACCTGTTTTTCCCTCCCGATCCCTCTCACACGCGTGCGTGTGGGCGAAATAGATAACGCCCACACGCCTCGTACGTCAGGCCTCGTACCTCGTGGTCCCGCACGCCCCGCGTGACAGTCACCGCGCGTCCCGCAGTTGCCATGGTCCAGACCCTCGTCCATGTTCGTTTAACTGCAGTTGCCATGTCGCTGAATTTCGGTTGCCATGTCGGACAACTACAGTTGCCATGGTTGCTCAACTGCAGTTGCCATGTATGGTCTGGTCTACTGCAGTTGCCATGATTTCAAAACTTTAGGAGTTGCCACCCACTAACACTAGGCAGTTGCCATGTAGCACTACAATAAGGCATGGCAAAAAAACATGTTCGGGTAAAAGAAAGAGTTGCCATGTGCTCACAAGCACGCTAGGGCAGTTGCCATGTAAAGAGAAAGAGTTGCCATCTGCTTACGTGCACGCTAGGGCAGTTGTCATGTACCATGCAAAAACACATGGCAACTCGGGTAAAAGAGAGTTGCCATTTGCTTACAAGCAAAGCTAGGACAGTTGCCATGTATCCTGCAGAAACACATGGCAACTGCCAGCTTTGGGTGTGGGCGAGGAGACGGGCGTGTGGGCGAAGTGATAAACGCTCACACACCAGCCCCCTCTGCGTGCGTGAAAACTGGTGTGTGGGCGAATTGCCAAACGCCCACACACCAACCCCCCGTGTGGTGAAAAAGGACGTGTGGGCGACCGAATGAATGCCTATACACCAGCTTAGTCCTACGTGGCACACAAAAACTGTAGAACGCGCCAAGATTCGTGTAGAATTGGTTGGACGAGGATGCATGCGTGTGGGCGAGTTGCCACGCCCACACGTGTGGGCGTTAGTGTTTTCGAAAAAAAACATGGCATCTTTAATATCTGGTTTGTCAAGTTTTCCAAAGGAACTAGACAAGCATTGGGCAGGCCCAGTCCACGCTCGGCCCTACGGGTCTGTATTTAGGAAATTGAAAAGAATTAGGAACATTGTTAATAAATGGGTGTAGTCTTGACCCAAAATTGATATACCATATTCTTTTTGTTCCTGTTCCTCGCTCCGTACGGCGAATAGTCAACATAGAGCAAAAAGGGTGTATTACTTATCCCAACGTCGTTTGCATTTGTTTTTTCTCTTTCGTCCTTTTCTTTTATCATTTTTTATTCCTCGGTCCTTGTTTTGTTTTGGTTTCCTTTTGTCCTTTTTATTATTAGCAAAACGTCCCATGTGTTACAACTAGGGGAAATTATAATTTCCCCTGGCCGTGACCACACTTTCTTGTCTCACCGAGATACACTATCACTCTCAATTTTCGTGAAATCGTGAATAATATTTCAAAATTATGAAAAAAAAATTAAACACGTGAACATATCGGAAGTCGTGAACATTTTTCATGTTTGTGAACATTTTACAGATTTCTGAACATTTTCTAAAATCATGAAAAATAATTGAATCCATGAAAATTTAATATTATTTGCAAACTTTTTTAAAAAAATTTAACATTTTCTAAAAAATTATGAATAGGCGACTATTTCTTTTGGAAATTGCTGGAAAATTTTTTGAAATTCATGATTTTCCTCTGGGTTTAACGGTCATTTTTTGAAATGCATGATCATTTTTTGAATCCACGAACATTTTATTCAATAAACTACCCGTATTTTGTAAGTCACGAATAGTTTATGAATTTTAGGATATTGTCAATTCAGGAACATTTTCTGAATTGGAAAAAATTTCTTCAAATTCATTAACATGTTTTAATACACGAAATTTTTAGAATAATAATGAACATTTGTTTTCAAAATATGAACATTTTATAAATATGTTAACATTTTTTGAATCAAAAACAATTATGAACTATTAAACAATTTATTCCAACATTCATAATTTTTTTGAATTTTTGGGACTTTTTTAAGTCCCCAAAATTTTAAAGTAGAAAAAAAGACACAAAAGGAAAACAAAAAACAAAAAATAAAATTGAAAAACAGGCCGCCCAGACATGGGCCGGTCCAAACAGCGTGATGTGTCTTCTCCCAACGCACAAAACGCAGTATAGAAGGTCGTACTGCATGGGCCGGCAGGCTGGGATTCCCTTGTGTGAAACGTTTTTTATCATTTATAAGTGGCATCGGTGATTAATATTTTGCAAAGCCAATTTCGGTGACTTAACGCCAGAAGAATAGCCGCTTTATTATTAGGTATATATATAGACTACCAAAAAAGCTCGTGTGTTGCAACGGGGAAAAAATACCACACGTCCCTAATGGAATAATCATGACTAAAGACCTCAATGGGTCCACGTGCATCCCATCTATGTTGTCGCTTACCCTCCATCCCACCCTTGTCAAAGGCGACCTCAATGCTCACAATCATAATTCGCTTGAATGTTGCCAATTCTAAGGTGTATCTCCTTCTCTCTACATAAGATGAGAAACCTACTTTTTCACCTGGAGGTTTACCGAGTCATGCATGCGTGGTTATAGATGGTTTCTTTCTTCTCCAAACTAATTTTGCTGTTGTGTTGATTTCTAACCCGATCTACACCAGTATGAAAGAAAGATGGATCGTACGCTATTAATTAATATTGTCCCCTAAATAGCATTTAAAAATTGTTTAACAGGTAAAAGAACATCATATTCAGATTCTACACATTTTTCTAATCAATTTCCATATATACAATGTCAAAATTGGAGTAAGAGTTTAGAAGATATGAATATATAAAAAAAGCATTTGAATCAAGTTTTAAAAATATTAAGACATCAAATAACATTATATTTAGATTTAGACATTTTTCTAATCAATTTTCATATATGACATGTAAAATTGGAGTTAGGATTTAAAAGATATGAATATTTAAAAAAAGCTTTTGAACCTATCCCAAAAAAAAGATGGATGGCGGGTTTATTAACTAAAAGATCAGGGGGTTTTCAGGAAAAACACGAATCATTTTTTCATTTAAATTTAGGACCGCGGGTTCATTAACTAAAATACCAGGGGGTTTGATGGAAAAGAAAAATAAACCATATTTCCCACTTACTAGGACTGCGGGTTGAATTCTCAAAAATAGAGGGACTTTTTTGCAAAAATGACGACGATGTACGACCAAAAGCGGTAGCCGCTTTATTATTACTAGCAAAAGAGCCCGTGTGTTGCAACGGGTGATAAAAAATACCACAATCCCCTAGCCCAATAACCATGACCCCGGACTCTAATAGGTTCACGTCCTTTATTTCAACAAATGGCATCCCATCTGTATTGCCACTTATCCTCCTTTCCACTCTCGCTAACGGTGGCCTCAATGTTCAAACAATCACAACACGTTTGCATGTTGTCAATTCTAAGACGCCTCCCTCGGCATGATAAACATGCTTTTTTTTGTGAGATTTTGACGAAGCGTGCATGCATGATTATAGTAGTGTTTTTCGTCTCCCGTACCGGTTTTGCTGGGTTATTCATTTTCAATTTGGATCAGCACCGGTATGAAAAAAGATGGATCATAATAGTCCAAAGAAAAGATGGATCATGCACTATTGATTAAGGTTGCACCCTAAATAGCATTTTAAATGGTTAACGGGTAAAATAACATCATATTCAGATTTTACATATTCTTCTAATCAAATTTCATATATAACATGTTAAATTTAGAGTTGGAATTTAAAAGATATGGATATGGATATTTTTTTAAAGCATTTGATATGTACTGCGGGTTGATTAACCCAAATACCAGGGGGTTTCCTACAAAAGCAAAAAATTTGACTTAGATCTGGCCTATGAGTTGATTTCTAGAAATATCAAGGGTGTCGTGGTTTTGTCACGACAGATGTCCTTAGTGTCAGGACTTAGTCGCGAGGCCAACGCATCTATGTGGTAGCTTGAGAGGGGTTGAGTGAGATGAGAGACGCAGGGCGGATCAACACACAAGACAAGGGTTTAGACAGCTTCGGGCCCCGGGAAACATCATCCGGTAACAAACCTACATGTTGTTTGTGGCTAGGTCTCATTATCATCACGAGGGAGTCGCCGTAAACCGGCTCTTTGTGTCTAGCCCTAGAGATTGTTTCTTTTTTGCTTGTCCCCCTTTGGGGAGCCCTGCCCCTCCTTATATATGTTGAAGGGGCGGGCTATATGTGGAGTCCTATTAGGATTAGGACTAGTCTATCTCTAATACAAACCGGATACAAGTCCGGGTCTTTAACTCCTTGTAAGGTAATATTCTTCACGCCTTTCCTCTTAAACCGGCCCACCATTAATATAAACCGGCCCTCTGGGCCTTGGGCCTTGTCATCCGTCTGTCCCTTCCCGCCGGGTTACCAGTGAGTTATAATGTCCAGGCAGGTTACTTGTAAACCGTCTGGTCAGGGCAGGTCGCCAGTGAATCGTTAAGTCTCAGCCGGGTCTCAAGTAAACCGCCAAGTCCGTCCGGGTTATACTTCCGGCTGGTTTACGCCGCGGGGTATATCCCCGACAAAGGGGTTTTCTGGAAAAACAAAAAACTGATTTAAAAGTGGACTGTGAGTTGATTAACAGAAACGTGAGGGAGTTTTCTGCAAAATAGCATGACGAACTAAGGATACTTATTTCTTTTATTAGTAGGTATAGATAGGTAAAGACATATATAGATTTTGTTTTTTATATTTTACAAAAAGAAAATAAGGTAGCTTCCACAAATTTACAAAATGAAAAAATATTTATGATTTTAAAGAAATCACAAATTTATAGAATATTTATGAATTTTAATAATGTTAACATATATTAAAACATGCTCATGATTTTTGTAAATACGGAATGACTAAAAAATCATCAAAAACTTTTTTAGAAGAATTATTAATTTTCAATTTTTTATCATGAAAAAAAACACCCAAACAATGTGCCTTTTGCTCGATTGTACTTCCGCCGTCTTTGAAAGAGTATACTTCCAACTTTGTTGGAGGGTCAAACTATCTCAAAGTTTGACCGAGTTTGTGCAAAAATATATCAATGCTTGTGAAACCAAATAGGTATATGACAAAATTATATTTTATCATGAATCTAATGCTACTAATTTGATGGCATAAATGTTGGTCTATTATTGTACACATACGGTCAAACCTAAAAAAAGTTGACTTTCTAACAAAGTTGGAAGTCCACTCTTTTAATACGGAGGGAGTACGTCGCAGTGAGCAACTTATAGAGTAATTATAGACGTTGATGTACTTTCATATTGGTCACTGAAATCAGGAACCTTTCATATTTGTCCCTTGATGTTGATGGTTCAGTTGTTTTCTCTCGCCATGGCTGGGATCAGTTCGAGTAAGTACTTCTATAGTCCCGATGCCTACGCAAGAATCAAATTAAGTCTCTAGACGTTGATAGTTCAGTTGTTTTCTCTCTTAATGGGAGACAGGCTATCATCCTACACGGCTTGTTCAATAACTTGTCCAGTTGGACTTGCTACTTCTCGTTCGATGCCGCTCCCCTGCTCGAGAATTCGGCACCTTCGTCAGCTCAGGCCGGCGATCACACGAGTCTGAATCTAAATACTGCTGCAGTGCTGCGAATACAATACAGTACGATACTGGCTGCAGCAAGCACCTACAGGTTCTGAACCTCGGGTTGGAAAACATCGGACAGATTCAGGAACCACTCGTCCCCGAACCCCATGTCAGCCCCGAGGCCTCCGCCGGCAGCGTAGCCGTAGCCGCCGTCAAGCTGGCACACGGAGGGGTAGTATTCGCCAACGGTGCCGGCAGGCGGGGAGGGGAACGAGGGCGGCGTAACCGGCCACTGAATCCCCTCCGGCGCCACGGCCGGCGGGCTCTGCTGCTCTGGCCGTACGGCGGCCTGGGCGCAGGTGTGCGCGCCGTGGTACACGACGTCGAAGAGCAGCGGGTCGGCGTGCGCGCGCTGCACCTGCTTGGTGGCCTGGCAGCCCTGCGAGTGCCGGTGCGTGCACCGGAAGTATGCCCGCGGGTACGGGGCGCCGAGGATGTCCTTCTGCCCGTACTTGCGCCAGCTGAGCCCGTCGTTGAGCGGCCCCACGTCCGTCACAGACGCCACCCGCACCTGCCTCCTCACCTTCCCCGCCGCGGCCTTCCTGCCGCTCACGCTCGCCCTGCCGGTGGCATTGCCTTCGCCGTCGCCGCCGCCGCGCGGGCTGCTCCCGGCGAGTCTCATGGCCCGGTCGACGGACGCGGCCAGAGCGGCGCAGAGCTCCCTGGCGGTACCCGGCGCGCCCTGGTCGCCTTCGAGGCGCACCTCCAGCTCCCTCGCCATGGCCAGCAGCCCGTCCAGCTCCGTCGCCAGCGTCGCCGCCGTGTCCTCCATGCCCGGCCCTCGGCTCAGCTCAGCAGCACCTGGCGTGGGCGAGCGTGCGCGCGCTTCGCGGGTTGTGACTTGTGATGATGATGAGCTTGGTGTGGTGGCGAGTGGCGACAGGGGAAGAGGAGGATATATAGGCCGGACCGGGCAAGCGCTAAGCACAGATCCTGGCAGGGAATTGGTCCGCAGTTTTGACCGAAGACCGGAGAAAAGTTGAATGACTCATCGACGAGAGCATAATACACGTCTGCTGGACTGATGAGTGTGAGTGCGATCCGTACATTTTGACCGGTCCTAGCAAACAAGACTACTCTCCGACCACTTATCCGATCTAAGCGGTCGTACTGCCATTAATTAACACTTTTCCTACACTTAATCAAGTGGTTCCTCACTGGCAAGTGACGTGTTTGATCGCAGTGACCAACTAGCTGCGTCACTCTCACCGGTCACGGCTGATGGTTCGTTTGATCATCTTTTTCTTTTTTTCTTTTTTTTTTGCTTCTAGAGGGGGCGGAATGGTTTGCATGGCCTGAAGTTTGTTAGAGATATATTTGGGATACTTGTATTTGGTAATTTAGGATTTGTAATCCGTCTCCTACCTTATCTCCAGGAGAGGCGTCTTGCCCTCCAAGTCTTGTACTTAATATATACTCGCCCTCGAGGCTCAATAATACATCCATCATATTCCGCAACAATCCCTCTCTTTCCCTTCTAACATGGTATCTATCGCAAGTCGATCCTAAACCCTCGCCGCCGCCGCTTCCGCACCCGCGCGCCGCCCCCGGGGCGGTCGGCCTCCATGACTGCCGCCGGGAGCCGCGCCGCCCGTACCTAGGGTTCGTCCGCCGGCCGTGTCGGCCGGCTGCCCTAAAAAGTCTTTTTCCCGAGCCCTTGCTCCGGGTTTTCTCTCTCTCGCCGGTCGCTTTGGTCGGCGTCTTCTTTTTGGTTTTCCGATCTATTCTTGATCGGTTTGCGTCGCCCACCGCCGCCGTCGACATCCCGCGCCTCTACTCCGACACCGGCGCGACTGGCCGGCTACTTCACCGACCCGGCTGCCTCGCGCAACAGGCAGCCCTCAAGGCCGTCGTCCGCGCGCCGGCCCGCCCGTCGCCCTGCGCCCGCCGTCACCGCCCTGCTCCGACCGGGAGACCTGCATCGCCTACACCCGGCGGCCTCTGTGACGCCCGGATAATCAAGCTACAGTAAACCTCTGCTAATGGTGCCACGTCACCTCGGTTACTGTTGATAAACTCGAGTTAGTTCAAAAACGATTCAAGTTAAAATTTAAAATATAGGCAAACAATAAAAGTTTTCAAATAAAGAAAACTAAACTAAAAACTGAAAACTAAATTGTTCAAAATTTAGAAAATAAATCATGGGTGATTGTGGTGGAGAAACCACATTTTGATAAAATGTTTAGATGCAAGAAATTAATTAAAACAGGGGCTAAACAATTACTTAAATGCTTTTAAATAGCAAACAAATATAAACCTATTTTATTAAAGTGTGAAACTTCTTGTGGCAGAGGGGTAATTTAAAACACTAATTTAAGTGTTGGTCTCATATTTTTATAAAATTAAAATCTACTAGTAATAAAATAAAATAGAAAAGAAAAATAAATAAAACAACACACACAGGGCAGAGAACCCCCTTGGCCCAACTGGGCCTCGGCCCAGCCGCCCCCACCTGGCCGCTAACAGGCCGGCCCACCCACTCCCCTCCATAAGCCCCCACTCTCCTCGGTCCAACCCTAACCGACACCCATTCCCCCCCCCCCCACGATCCCCACTCCCCCCTGGATCCACTCCCCCTCTCCCTCCCACTGGATCGGCGCCGCCGCAGCACCCCTCGCGCCCGATCCCGCCCGTCGCCGTCCTCCACCGCCCCCAACCGCTCCGCCCCCCCCCCCACTCCCTCTCGATCTCTCTCTCGCCCTTTCCCGATCTGGATCGGGGCAACCCCCCCCCCCCCCCGATCCCATCGCCCCCTCGCCGCCTCGACGTCGCCGCCACCCGCCCCCATCGCTCGACGCCGGCGCCCTGCCACCTCGTCGCCCCGTCCACGACCGCGCCGTCGCTGGACCCCGACCGGAACTACCTCGACCCCTCCTCCCCAACGCCGCTTCGCCGGACTGCCTCCTTGTCTTCCCCAGCGCCGCACGTCGTCCTCGTCCTCCTTCCCAAGGGCTTCACCGAGCCACGCCGACCCTCTCCCCGGCAACGCTAGTGAGCGCCACCCCCTCTCCCCCTCGTCTAACGCGGACACGCCGTGGTCGCTGCGCCCCGCGTGCGCTCGGCCGCGTTCACCGCATCCTCGCCAGCCACCCGTGCCCGACCGCGCCCAGCCCTACCGCCGCCCAGCCACCACCGCCTCCATCCCGCGACGGCTGGCCGCACCCGCCAGGGCCGCCGCCGTCCGGGGCTGCCCCTGCTCCCCGCCACCTGCCGCTGTCGAGCGAGGCCGCCGGCGCAGCTGGGCCTCGTGCCCTCGCTGCGATGGCCTCGGGCACGGACACCCATCGCCCGAAACCGCAACGCCCCTACGCCCGAATCGCCCGGCGCCCGTTGGCCCGACCCGATAGGCCCCAGGGCCAATGGCAAGTGGGGCCCAGCCCCTGAGAACGTTTAATAAAAAAAGAATTAAAATAATAATAATAATAATAATAAATTAATTAATAAATAAGTAATAAATAAATAATTTAAAAATAAAAATTAAAATAATTAATTAATAATTAATTAATTAGTTAAAAATAAAAATAATTAATTAATTAAGTTAATTAAACCTGTCTAGATTAATCTAATTTAATTAATTAGTTTAACTATTAGTTAATTAATTAGTTAACCCTAATTACCTAATTAGTCTATGACATGTGGGACCCACGTGTCAGATGACTGCTGATGTCAACATGATGTCATACTGATGTCATCGCAACACTGTTTCGGATAATGTATATATTAAATAATTAAATAAAATCCAGAAGTTAATAAAATCTTTAAAAATTTAATATAAAATAAACTGTAACTCGGATGGAAAAACTTTGTACATGAAAGTTGCTCAGAACGACGAGACAAATCCGAATACGCAGCCGGTTCATCCACCACACATCCCTAACCTATCGAACTCGCAACTTTCCCCCTCCGGTCCGTCTGTCCGAAAACGCGAAACATCGGGAATACTTTCCCGGATGTTCCCCCCTTCGCCGGTACCACCTACTGCCGCGTTAGGACACACTTAGCACTGCTCATTGTCATGTCACGCATCGTCATGCTTATGTTTGCATTGTATTTACTGTTTCTTCCCCCCTCTTCTCTCCGGTAGACTACGGGACCGACGCTGTTGCTGCCCAGGTCGCCTACGTCACCAACGACCCCTCCTTCTTGTCTGAGCAACCAGGCAAGCCCCCCCTTGATCACCAGATATCGCCTATTCTTCTCTATACTGCTTGCATTAGAGTAGTGTAGCATGTTACTGCTTTCCGTTAATCCTATCCTGATGCATAGCCTGACATTGTTGCTACAGTTGTTACCCTTACCTGTTATCCTACTGCTTAGTATAGGATGCTAGTGTTCCATCAGTGGCCCTACACTCTTGTCCGTCTGCCATGCTATACTACTGGGCCGTGATCACTTCGAGAGGTGATCACGGGTATATACTATATACTTTATATACATGACACATGTGGTGACTAAAGTCGGGTCGGCTCGAGGAGTACCCGCAAGTGATTCTGATGAGGGGGCTGAAAGGACAAGTGGCTCCATCCCGGTAGAGGTGGGCCTGGGTTCCTGACGGCCCCCGACTGTTACTTATGGCGGAGCGACAGGGCAGGTTGAGACCACCTAGGAGAGAGGTGGGCCTGGCCCTGGTCGGCGTTCGCGGATAATTAACACGCTTAACGAGTTCTGGGTATTTGATCTGAGTCTGGCCATTTGGTCTATACGCACTAACCATCTACGCGGGAGTAGTTATGGGTATCCCGACGTCGTGGTATCAGCCGAAGCTCTTCTTGACGTCAGCGACGGAGCGGCGCGCGCCGGATTGGACTGGAACGCCTACTAGGCTAGGTCTGCTTCCGGCCGCCCTCGCAATGTGCAGATGTGCAATGGGCGATGGGCCCAGACCCTTGCGCGCATACGATTTAGACCGGCGTGTTGACCTCTCTGTTGAGCCTAGGTGGGGCTGCGACGTGTTGATCTTACGAGGCCGGGCATGACCCAGGAAAGTGTGTCCGGCCAAATGGGATCGAGCGTGTTGGGTTATGTGGTGCACCCCTGCAGGGAAGTTTATCTATTCGAATAGCCGTGTCCCTGTAAAAGGACGACCCGAAGTTGTACCTTGACCTTATGACAACTAGAACTGGATACTTAATAAAACACACCCTTACAAGTGCCAGATATACCCGGTGATCGCTCTCTAACTGGGCGACGAGGAGGGGGTCGCCGGGTAGGATTATGCTATACGATGCTACTTGGAGGACTTCAATCTACTCTCTTCTACATGCTGCAAGATGGAGGCTGCCAGAAGCGTAGTCTTCGACAGGATTAGCTATCCCCCTCTTATTCTGGCATTCTGCAGTTCAGTCCACTGATATGACCCTTTACACATATACCCATGCATATGTAGTGTAGCTCCTTGCTTGCGAGTACTTTGGATGAGTACTCACGGTTGCTTTTCTCCCTCTTTTCCCCTTTCTATACCTGTTTGTCGCAACCAGATGCTGGAGTCCAGGAGCTAGAGATCCCGAGGATGATTCTACGTGGAGTTTGGCTTCGAGGAGTAGTTAGGAGGTCCCAGGCAGGAGGCCTTGCCTTTTCGATCGTTGCTACTTTTGTGCTAGCCTTCTTAAGGCAAACTTGTTTAACTTATGTCTGTACTCAGATATTGTTGCTTCCGCTGACTCGTCTATGATCGAGCACTTGTATTCGAGCCCTCGAGGCCCCTGACTTGTATTATGATGCTTGTATGGCTTATTTATGTTTTAAAGTTGTGTTGTGATATCTTCCCGTGAGTCCCTGATCTTGATCGTACACATTTGCGTGCATGATTAGTGTACGGTCAAATCGGGGGCGTCACAAGTTGGTATCAGAGCCAACTGCCTGTAGGAATCCCCCTTTCCAACTCCTTGGCCGAAGTCGAGTCTAGTCATTGAAAAACTTTTACTAACATGGCTGTGTGGCTTACAGGCCCACGTCGCCATTGGGTGGTATTAGGATCTTTTACTCCTTGTCTATACTCTGGGACTCTGATCTCTCTTCTATTCTGGTTAAGTGAATTTTGCTAAATCTAACATTAGGATCTTGTTATCACTTTCACCCAGAGAGCCCCTTATTACTGATGATCGTCTGCTGCCCGTGAAGACCCTGAAGATACTCTCCGCTGACAACCCGAGAACTTGTGTTTATCGCTTTTGCAATTCCCTTCCATCGATAAACTCCTATGGATAACCACGTATACTCGCCACTCATACAATGTTTCCCAGTTGATCTTGTTATTACAAGATACCCCGAAATTCTCTCTGTTGTTCTAAGAAACCTTTGAGCTTACTGCCTTGCTGTTCCTTGTCACCTGAATACCCCTACGGATAATTCTCGCACTTACCGAGTATCCGCTCATCCCCAAATGATTCATGTATTTCACAGTCTTCGAAATACCATTCGATCTTCCAAAAATCCTCAGCAGCCTGTTGCTCTTGAAATTCTTGCTTACTAGCATTATGGTTAATCCCATAAGTCTCGTAATCTTATTGGCATCTCTTTTCATTATCATTTTGAGTCCGTTGATTCAATTTGTTGCGAATGCTCGCAATCCTCAATCATATCCTAGAATTCATTCTTCCGGCTCAAACGTCATTTTAAACGTGAGCTGGATCTCGACCTATCTAATTGTCATCGATTGTACCCCTAAGCCTACTCAACTTATCCATCCTTGATCAGAGCGTTGCTTCTGACCCCCTGATTTGGAAATCATAATTCTTTTGCATTTGAACTTTGAGTTAGTCAGTTGTTTCTATAATCAGATCTCCTTGCATACTTCTTCCTCTGGTTGAGTACCGATGCTCACATCAGATCCCTTGTGGACCATCGGTTCCTTTGTTGGATTTTATCCGACAGTGTCCTTCATATTGAATAACCTTGTGAGCCTTTCCATGGGTATATAATGCCTTTGGTAAATTGTATCATCTGTTTTTGAACAATGCTCTTCTTTCGAGCTTGTAATATTTACTCCGAAGTTTGTGGTATATGTCCCTAAGATGCCTTGATGGGTTGAACCTATGCCTTTCATAATATGTGTGAACTCGAAAGTTTTCATGAGTCATACTCTTCTGGTATTTTGCCAGATACAATTTCAACACTACAACTTCTTTGAAAAAAGAGAAGTGAATGAAAGGTTATGCATTGGAGAAGTGGGAGTCGACCTTGAACCTTTGTGTTCATGCCCATGGACACGATGTAGATCCTATCATGGAAGCTTCTTATAATAATAACTATTTCCCTGGTATAATATCATCTGATATCGGTGAATTGATCCTTTGCGATCGTGGTTCCGACCATGTTCTCCTTTAAATACCATTTCCTATGCAAGTTCAAGTAATTGTCTTCTGAAGAGCAATACCCCAGTCCAACCTTTACCTTGATCTGTCGTCGAGTATTACCCCCTAGTATCTCGAGATTATCATGGAACTGCATAACTTCTTATGAGTTTTTCATCAAGTGCTACATTCTCACTGATTCCAATTTTCCACGGGCTCTGAGTTATCAGTCACTCGAGAACACCGATAAGCGAATCGATTCCGCACTTCGATTCAATAACTCTAAGTAATTCTTGTTGCTTACGAGTTTAATAATCCTTCAAGTCATTCCTAGCCTTATCGGCTATATCATTATCGTGGAAACTTTTAACTGTGCTACCCGGTCCTTCCCGGAACACAACTTTCGATGATGAGCTAAGCTTACGTCGATCTTCCTCGTCATGTTAGTTCGCCTTGAACAACAAGCTTGATTTCAAGTTTGTGCCTTCCCCTTGGTTCCATTAACCTATCGCTTCATCATTCCTTTGACTTGATGTCATCGCCGATCGATTACATCTTCGTGGAGCCTCTTGACAAAATTTGCCGTGAACATCATCAACATTTTGACTCCTTCCAGGATATCAATGGAATTCTTGATGATAAGTGCCATCCTTGTTCCTTGGTAATTTGAGTTACCATCGACAACAACCTTACATTCCTTTCATCACAAACTTGATCAAGTTATGGAGCTCCTTGCTAACCAGCCTATGTTATGTTTGTTGGGGAACGTAGTAATTTCAAAAAAATTCCTACGCACACGCAAGATCATGGTGATGCATAGCAACGAGAGGGGAGAGTGTTGTCCACGTACCCTCGTAGACCGACAGCGGAAGCGTTATCACAACGCGGTTGATGTAGTCGTACGTCTTCACGATCTGACCGATCAAGTACCGAACGTACGACACCTCCGAGTTCTACACACGTTCAGCTCGATGACGTCCCTCGAACTCCGATCCAGCCGAGTGTTGAGGGAGAGTTTCGTCAGCACGACGGCGTGGTGACGATGATGATGTTCCACCGACGCAGGGCTTCGCCTAAGCTCCGCGACGGTATTATCGAGGTGTAATCTGGTGGAGAGGGGCACCGCACACGGCTAAGAGATCTCAAGGGTCAATTGTTATGTCTCTGGGGTGCCCCCTGCCCCCGTATATAAAGGAGCAAGGGAGGAGGAGGCCGGCCCTAGGAGGGGGCGCACCAAGTGTGGAGTCCTACTAGGACTCCCTAGTCCTAGTAGGATTCCACCTCCCATATGGAATAGGAAAAGAGGAAGGGAAAAAGAGAAGGAAGGAAGGGGGCGCCCCCCTTCCCTAGTCCAATTCGGACCAGACCAAGGGGAGGGGTGCGGCCACCCTTGAGGCCATTTTCCTTCTTTCCCGTATGGCCCAATAATGCCCAATACGTATTCCCGTAACTCTCCGGTACTCCGAAAAATACCCGAATCACTCGGAACCTTTCCGAAGTCCGAATATAGTCGTCCAATATATCGATCTTTACGTCTCGGCCATTTCGAGACTCCTCGTCATGTCCCCGATCTCATCCGGAACTCCGAACTCCTTCGGTACATCAAAACTCAATAAAACTGTCATCGTAACGTTTAGCGTGCGGACCCTACGGGTTCGAGAACTATGTAGACATGACCGAGACACGTCTCCGGTCAATAACCAATAGCGGGACCTGGATGCCCATATTGGCTCCCACATATTCTACGAAGATCTTTATCGGTCAGACCGCATAACAACATACGTTGTTCCCTTTGTCACCGGTATGTTACTTGCCCGAGATTTGATCGTCGGTATCTCGATACCTAGTTCAATCTCGTTACCGGCAAGTCTCTTTACTCGTTCCGTAACACATCATCCCGCAACTAACTCATTAGTCACAATGCTTGCAAGGCTTATAGTGATGTGCATTACCGAGTGGGCCCAGAGATACCTCTCCGACAATCGGAGTGACAAATCCTAATCTCGAAATACGCCAACCCAACAAGTACCTTTGGAGACACCTGTAGAGCACCTTTATAATCACCCATTTACGTTGTGACGTTTGGTAGCACACAAAGTGTTCCTCCGGTAAACGGGAGTTGCATAATCTCATAGTCATAGGAACATGTATAAGTCATGAAGAAAGTAATAGCAACATACTAAACGATCGGGTGCTAAGCTAACGGAATGGGTCAAGTCAATCACGTCATTCTCCTAATGAGGTGATCTCGTTAATCAAATGACAACTTATGTCTATGGCTAGGAAACATAACCATCTTTGATTAATGAGCTAGTCAAGTAGAGGCATACTAGTGACACTCTGTTTGTCTATATATTCACACATGTATTATGTTTCCGGTTAACACATTTCTAGCATGAATAATAAACATTTATCATGATACAAGGAAACAAATAATACTTTATTATTGCCTCTAGGGCATATTTCCTTCAATGTTCTACCTTGGAGTATTACCATCTTTTATGTCAAGGATATTGTGAGAATTTCTCCACCTCTTGAGAATTCTTGATATAGTAATACTTCTCGCCATCTCCATTTGTTTTCTGATCCCCGTGTTGTTTCTAAACGAAATACCGACAAATGGTCTGTGATGTGTAAATTCTAAACTTCTAGCAACCCTAATGCTTTGAAGTTATTGGCCTATAGTTTCATTCTATGTCTATGGCTTAATGAATCATCATTCGAACATTGATCGTGCTACCTAGCCCATATTTCGGGTGCACCTTTCAACCAATGTTTAACTGTGTATGTTTTCCTCGAGCATACGTCATTAAGTCATTCGATCTAGCTATGTTATCTCCTTGTTCACATAGTTGGGGAAATCCATCGTTTGGAGATCTCAACGGATTGTTGCTGAGTCAATCAGTCACCTCCTCACCTCCCCTTGATTTAATGATGGACCCTTGTTCAGAACTCGCTTCCATAGTTCATTTCCCGAGAATCTTACAATGTCGTCTCGTCAATTTGTTTTGCACCTTTTCTTCTCAGGCATCCTGAGTCTGAGGTATCCAAACACCGTTCATATCTGAATCTCGGTCATATATGATGGTTGGAACATTTTTCCAAGAGTTATAACACTGGTCTATTATGACCCAGTAAGGTGATGATAACCAGCACACCTGGCGGGAGGACCTATTGTTATAAGTTTTCCTTTTTAGCAAGGTTAGCTATTCTTCCATGAGGAAATTGTAAGACTTACTCTATAAGTTGTTCCTGATGGATCCTTTGTGTATCCATGGCCTGATCTTACCTATTGACCATGTCAATGCTATCTCGAAGCTTGTCTATGGTACTCTGATTTTCAACAGGAACATTTGAAGCCCAAAGCTAATTGCTTCCTGCTCAATTATCCAAACACCGTTGTATGGGTAATGTCATGAAATTTCTCTCCCGTACCTAAAGAGTTTTCTACATTATATCATGTCATGGATATCATGCTCTGCTTGTCCTTGGGAAGGATATACCCTGGAAATATGTGTTTAAACACCTTTTCCTTTCCATTCTTCTGTTTAATCTGATAATCATATTTTCCTTTCCATTGTTTGGTTTAACCTTTCTGGTGATCTATATGCTCTAAGCAGTAATATTCTCCTGCTTATGTAAACACCTCGGTGTACAACTCTGTCAGTAAGACCCTGTTACTATTGTTGGTGACATTTCAGTAACCACCGATGGACGAGAACTTTGCCTAATGGTCCGCCTCGTTTCAACGAGCAGGAAAATGGTTCTCTTCGTCCCTCGCCCTTGGTACCGACGATGTGCTGACATATAACTGACAGGCTACCCTCTGACATGCCTTGCTATCATGATCGTGCAAGATGTCACCGCCCTTCCTACTTTTAACCCACATGGTGGGCCCATAACCCACAGTTCCACAGGATCGAAACCTGACTCTCCTGTGCACCCCCTGTTCCCAAATTTATTCATCGCGCGTGGCCTCGTATGTAATTCACGGACCACCGTCCTACTGATCTATACTGGCATCAGACATAACACTTATTCCGATTGCTTTGAACCCCTTTCACACTTTGTTTCAGGCTTCGAACGATTGCCTACCCGTTTGAAACTTCTCATGGTACTTTCTTACTTGCTCTCGGCTTTTCTTAAGATTTAGTTCGAGAGTTATTTCCGCCACCTTCCCCGATGATATTGACCAGATAGTAAACCTTGCAGAGGTCCGTTCTTCCAGAATACCCCCCTTACTCTGTCGTAAGTACGATGGAGTTCCCGAAGAAAGGACGACAACTTTATCATGATGGCCTGAAACAGCAGAATGAAGACATCAATGTAATGGATCAACCTCTTCGAGAAGAACAACCAAGACCAAGAACACTCCCTAGAATTTCGTAACCCGAACCTTCCCCCTTTACTTCCCTCTTAAATCTCGGGACGAGATTTCTTGTAGTGGAGGAGAATTGTGACGCCCGGATAATCAAGCTACAGTAAACCTCTGCTAATGGTGCCACGTCACCTCGGTTACTGTTGATAAACTCGAGTTAGTTCAAAAACGATTCAAGTTAAAATTTAAAATATAGGCAAACAATAAAAGTTTTCAAATAAAGAAAACTAAACTAAAAACTGAAAACTAAATTGTTCAAAATTTAGAAAATAAATCATGGGTGATTGTGGTGGAGAAACCACATTTTGATAAAATGTTTAGATGCAAGAAATTAATTAAAACAGGGGCTAAACAATTACTTAAATGCTTTTAAATAGCAAACAAATATAAACCTATTTTATTAAAGTGTGAAACTTCTTGTGGCAGAGGGGTAATTTAAAACACTAATTTAAGTGTTGGTCTCATATTTTTATAAAATTAAAATCTACTAGTAATAAAATAAAATAGAAAAGAAAAATAAATAAAACAACACACACACAGGGCAGAGAACCCCCTTGGCCCAACTAGGCCTCGGCCCAGCCGCCCCCACCTGGCCGCTAACAGGCCGGCCCACCCACTCCCCTCCATAAGCCCCCACTCTCCTCGGTCCAACCCTAACCGGCACCCATTCCCCCCCCCCCACGATCCCCACTCCCCTGGATCCACTCCCCCTCTCCCTCCCACTGGATCGGCGCCGCCGCGGCACCCCTCGCGCCCGATCCCGCCCGTCGCCGTCCTCCACCGCCCCCAACCGCTCCGCCCCCCACTCCCTCTCGATCTCTCTCTCGCCCTTCCCCGATCTGGATCGGGGCAACCCCCCCGATCCCATCGCCCCCTCGCCGCCTCGACGTCGCCGCCACCCACCCCCATCGCTCGACGCCGGCGCCCTGCCACCTCGTCGCCCCGTCCACGACCGCACCGTCGCTGGACCCCGACCGGAACTACCTCGACCCCTCCTCCCCAACGCCGCGTCGCCGGACTGCCTCCTTGTCTTCCCCAGCGCCGCACGTCGTCCCCGTCCTCCTCCCCAAGGGCTTCACCGAGCCACGCCGACCCTCTCCCCGGCAACGCTAGTGAGCGCCACCCCCTCTCCCCCTCGTCTAACGCGGACACGCCGTGGTCGCCGCGCCCCGCGTGCGCTCGGCCGCGTTCACCGCATCCTCGCCAGCCACCCGTGCCCGACCGCGCCCAGCCCTACCGCCGCCCGGCCACCACCGCCTCCATCCCGCGACGCCTGGCCGCACCCGCCAGGGCCGGGGCCGCCCTGCTCCCCGCCACCTGCCGCTGTCGAGCGAGGCCGCCGGCGCAGCTGGGCCTCGTGCCCACGCTGCGATGGCCTCGGGCACGGACACCCATCGCCCGAAACCGCAACGCCCCTACGCCCAAATCGCCCGGCGCCCGTTGGCCCGACCCGATAGGCCCCCAGGGCCAATGGCAAGTGGGGCCCAGCCCCTGAGAACGTTTAATAAAAAAGATTTAAAATAATAATAATAAATAACAATAAATTTATTAATAAATAATTAATTAAAAAATAAAAATAAAAATAATTAATTAATTAGTTAAAAATAAAAATAAAAATAATTAATTAATTAGTTAATTAATTAAGTTAATTAAACCTGTCTAGATTAATCTAATTTAATTAATTAGTTTAACTATTAGTTAATTAATTACCCTAATTACCCTAATCAGTCTATGACATGTGGGACCCACGTGTCAGATGACTGTTGATGTCAACATGATGTCATACTGATGTCATCGCAACACTGTTTCGGATAATTTATATATTAAATAATTAAATAAATTCCAGAAGTTAATAAAATCTTTAAAAATTTAATATAAAATAAACCGTAACTCGGATGGAAAAACTTCGTACATGAAAGTTGCTCAGAACGACGAGACAAATCCGAATACGCAGCCCGTTCGTCCACCACACATCCCTAACCTATCGAACTCGCAACTTTCCCCCTCCGGTCCGTCTGTCCGAAAACGCGAAACATCGGGAATACTTTCCCGGATGTTCCCCCCTTCGCCGGTACCACCTAATGCCGCGTTAGGACACACCTAGCACTGCTCATTGTCATGTCACGCATCGTCATGCTTATGTTTGCATTGTATTTACTGTTTCTTTCCCCCTCTTCTCTCCGGTAGACTACGGGACCGACGTTGCTGCTGCCCAGGTCGCCTACGTCACCAACGACCCCTCCTTCTTGTCTGAGCAACCAGGCAAGCCCCCCCTTGATCACCAGATATCGCCTATTCTTCTCTATACTGCTTGCATTAGAGTAGTGTAGCATGTTACTGCTTTTCGTTAATCCTATCCTGATGCATAGCCTGACATTGTTGCTACAGTTGTTACCCTTACCTGCTATCCTACTGCTTAGTATAGGATGCTAGTGTTCCATCAGTGGCCCTTCACTCTTGTCCGTCTGCCATGCTATACTACTGGGCCGTGATCACTTCGGGAGGTGATCACGGGTATATACTATATACTTTATATACATGACACATGTGGTGACTAAAGTCGGGTCGGCTCGAGGAGTACCCGCAAGTGATTCTGATGAGGGGGCTGAAAGGACAGGTGGCTCCATCCCGGTAGAGGTGGGCCTGGGTTCCTAACGGCCCCCGACTATTACTTATGGCGGAGCGACAGGGCAGGTTGAGACCACCTAGGAGAGAGGTGGGCCTGGCCCTGGTCGGCGTTCGCGGATAATTAACACGCTTAACGAGTTCTGGGTATTTGATCTGAGTCTGGCCATTTGGTCTATACGCACTAACCATCTACGCGGGAGTAGTTATGGGTATCCCGACGTCGTGGTATCAGCCGAAGCACTTCTTGACGTCAGAGACGGAGCGGCGCGCGCCGGATTGGACTGGAACGCCTACTAGGCTAGGTCTGCTTCCGGCCGCCCTCGCAACGTGCAGGTGTGCAATGGGCGATGGGCCCAGACCCCTGCGCGCATAGGATTTAGACCGGCGTGTTGACCTCTCTGTTGAGCCTAGGTGGGGCTGCGACGTGTTGATCTTACGAGGCCGGGCATGACCCAGGAAAGTGTGTCCAGCCAAATGGGATCGAGCGTGTTGGGTTATGTGGTGCACCCCTGCAGGGAAGTTTATCTATTCAAATAGCCGTGTCCCTCGGTAAAAGGACGACCCAGAGTTGTACCTTGACCTTATGACAACTAGAACTGGATACTTAATAAAACACACCCTTACAAGTGCCAGATATAACCCGGTGATCGCTCTCTAACAGGGCGACGAGGAGGGGATCGCCGGGTACGATTATGCTATACGATGCTACTTGGAGGACTTCAATCTACTCTCTTCTACATGCTGCAAGATGGAGGTTGCCAGAAGCGTAGTCTTCGACAGGATTAGCTATCCCCCTCTTATTCTGGCATTCTGCAGTTCAGTCCACCGATATGACCCTTTACACATATACCCATGCATGTGTAGTGTAGCTCCTTGCTTGCGAGTACTTTGGATGAGTACTCACGGTTGCTTTTCTCCCTCTTTTCCCCTTTCTATACCTGTTTATCGCAACCAGATGCTGGAGTCCAGGAGCTAGAGATCCCGAGGATGATTCTACGTGGAGTTCGGCTTCGAGGAGTAGTTAGGAGGTCCCAGGCAGGAGGCCTTGCCTTTTCGATCGTTGCTACTTTTGTGCTAGCCTTCTTAAGGCAAACTTGTTTAACTTATGTCTGTACTCAGATATTGTTGCTTCCGCTGACTCGTCTATGATCGAGCACTTGTATTCGAGCCCTCGAGGCCCCTGACTTGTATTATGATGCTTGTATGGCTTATTTATGTTTTAGAGTTGTGTTGTGATATCTTCCCGTGAGTCCCTGATCTTGATCGTACACATTTGCGTGCATAATTAGTGTACGATCAAATCGGGGGCGTCACAGCCTCGCACCATGCGGCGGCCAATCATAGCCGCCGCTCGCGCGTCGGCCCGCCAATCGATCCACGCCATCCGCCTCCGCCGCGTCTGCCCGGCGGCCCGGCGGTCTACCTCGCCGGCCTCGTCCTCAGCTGCGTCGGGACGGCTGCGTCAGGCTCGTCGGCTGCCTCAACTTGGGCGTCGCTGCTCCGTTGGTCGCTCGGGCCTCGCTGCCCGGGCGCTTGCGTTGCTTTGGCAGGCCGGGTACCGGTGCTGACATGCTCGTCCGCACGACGTCCCACGCCGTCCATCGTCGCCGGCTTCATCTCGGACTCCGCCGCCACCACGCCTCCACCGAGCGGCGTCCCCGACCTCGCGCGCGATCGGCTTGATCACCCGCTCGCCGCTGCGATCCGCCTCATCTACGCCGCGCGACCGACCTGGCCCGTCGGTTACGCACGCCTTCGCAGGTCCCGTGAAGATCGTCCCCGAGTTCAGCGCGCCTCTCCACCGATCGAGCATCGGGCTGCCGCTGCGTCGCCCCGTCGGGCTGCAGCGCCGCCGCCCCATGGTTCTCCTCGCGGCTGCATCGACTCGTGCGTCGCCGCTGCGTCGCCCCTTCGGGCCGTAGTGTCGCGATACGCGGTCCCCGCCGCCGCCCCGAGGCCGTTCCCGCGGTTGCACCGACTCGCGAACCGCCGTTGTGTCGCCCCTTCGGGCCGCAGCATCGCGGCCACGGTCCCCGCCGCCGCCCAGAGGTCTTCCCGCCGTCGCCCCGACCCGCCTGCCGCCGCTGTGTCGCCCCTTCGGGCCGTAGCGCCGCGGCCCGCGGTCCGCTCCGCCGTCACCGTGCGTCGACCACCCGTGGTATGCGCCGCACCGTCTTCCTTGGCGCGGGAACGCCACCGTCCGCACCGGTCTTCGTCACGCTGTCAGGGTTCTTCGCCTACTTCGAGCACCGCCGCCGCACTCCTAACGTAGCCGCCGTCGCCGCCGCTCTTCTTTGGCCGCTGCCGCGGCTACCTCCGTAGTTGTCGCTGCCGCCCGTCCACCCCACTTCGTCTTCGTCCAGCACCAGCTCGTCGCCAGCGTCGCCGTCATCTACCCCGACCGCTTCATCTACTCCGACAACCGCTGGCGATATTGGCCCCGCGCCGATTGGCGCCGCAACCGTCGTCGAGTCCTTCTTTGCTGGCCCCTCCGACCTCTTCGACATGGCGTACAGCTCGTGCAGATCCCAGTCTACGCATGCCCGGTGCTGGCAACACCGCCGCGTGCCTTCGTCCACGACGTGTCCCCGGGCCTGGCAAGCCTGGTGCGGCGCTTCGTCAACTTCGTCTTCGACCGTCTCCGCATGCCCGGTGCTGGCAACACCGACGCATGCTTTCGTCTACGATGTGTCCCCGGGGTGGGCAAACCCAGCACGACGCGTCGTCAACACCATTCTCCTTCCTGGCGCATCACTTCTTCGACACCACTGCGCCCATGACTAACCCGGCGCCTCCTTGCGCCTGCGGCTCCACGGCGACTCCCTCGACACCGGCTACCCCGACTCGACATCGACCACGACGTTCTTCGCACGGCTACCTCGACCACGGCTACACCACCCTACGCTCTCGGCTACATCGACATCGGCACAAAGGGCTATCATCCGCTTGAGCAACTCGTCGGCTTCCTCTACAGTCAACGCGTCCGCGACGCGACACCATCCACGACGCTCTCGCTAGGACTGCGGGGGGATGTCAGTCCGTCGGCTGCTATTCTCTCCAGTCTGACCGTTCGCGACGCTCCTGTTGTTCGCAACGCTACCGCTACGACTGTGGGAGGATGTTAGAGATATATTTGGGATACTTGTATTTGGTAGTCTAGGATTTGTAATCCGTCTCCTACCTTATCTCCAGGAGAGGCGTCTTGCCCTACAAGTCTTGTACTCAATATATACTCGCCCTCGAGGCTCAATAATACATCCATCATATTCCGCAACAATCCCTCTCTCTCCCTTCTAACAAAGTTCACTGCAAATTTCGTGGAAGGTTCTTCCTAGTCGTTGTTCATCGGTACCTGTGGCTAGCTGTGGAGGAAAATGTTGGGGTTGTATCGTGTTGTTCTATCTGACAATGTTGGTACATGGCGTACCGTGTGACACTTTCAGGCATTCAGATCAGACACCTCGATGGGTGCTTGCCGGGAGGAGGAAGATGCCCGGAAGGTGGCGCGTGATTGACGGGAGGCTTCGTCGGAGCTCGGCGCACACGGCCGGCACAAGTGGGCGTGGTGGGAAAAGGCCGGGTCGGGAAGTACATACACATTGCTAGCGTACGAGTGAGTAACTAGTACAGTGGAGCTAGAGCTAGGCTAGTGCTAGCGGCAAGCCCCGGGGGCACGCACCAAGAGTAGAGCGGCTGGCCGAACTTTTGTGTACGGGCCCAGAACCCACCCAAGCTTTGTGTACGTGTACGATCGAGCCTGGGTTTCGTGCTATGCATGTACTGTACAAGAATATCGCCGTGAGAGTGACACAAGGCGTACTGTGCACAGTACCCTCGAGGGCACGCAACTAGCTAGTAGAACGAGAAGGTGATGATGACATACGAATAGACGCCTCATAATAAGAAAGTAGTTTAAGGTATTTATGTTTATTTATTTTTAATTTTCAAAGCAAGCTACTACTAGTGAGTCTCATCAGAAAATAGAACGTAGATTTCTTTTTACCTTTATACATCGGACGACATTTTTTCTTCTCAAGCACTTGTCTCCTGCCGGGAATCCCGCTGCACCATCCAAACCTACTTTTCCTGATATCCAATTCTACATGATTTGCGAGACATCACCCTAGGGCGGCTAAATTTCGTGTTTTGACCCTTTCTAGATACCTATTCAAGATCTGATCCTAATTTGAAATTTTTTCGAGATCTGACCCTTTTGCTACCGTCAGGGCCCATGACGATAGGGTATAACTGCCTACCGCCGAGGTCCCTGACGGTAAGGTTGCATGTCCTACCGTAAAAATTTGCTAAATATTGAACACAGTGCGTGCTCGTGCCTACCGCCGAACACCTTGCATGCTACCACCATTCTATTTGACGACCGGAGCTGGGGTCGTCAAGCTAGCTGGCCAAGCCACGTCGATCCGCTGCGCGGCCTGGCCCGGGAATCGGAATCAACCCGGTCGACGTTTTTCTGCGCGGACGCGATCGACCCCGGACGGGATGCTGTTGGACCCGGGGCTGGGAGAAGAGGATTGATTGGCCGGGCCGGCGTCGGGTTCGTCAGGAGCTTTGCTTTGGCAGCAGGACGGCCGGAAAGCAACCGCGTGGGCCGGTGCGCGGGTAGGTCGCCGCGCGCGTCCCACGCGTACGAGCGAGCCTGGATCGTGTATGTAAAGAAGAATACGGTGAGAGGGATACAAGCCGTACTTTTTTTTTTTTGAAATTGGATACAAGCCGTACTGTCTACTGTGCAACGTTCCCTCGATCGATGGCACGCAACGGACAAGGTGCGAACGGCAAGTGTACGATACCGTGTGTTTTTTTCTTTAGAATTTTTTCATTCAAATCACGAAACAGTATAAAGTAGTTGACCCTTACCAGCACATTGAAACACAAACACAAAGAACCATGAACACCTAGAGTACCCTAAGACAACCATAACACAATCTTCGGAGCTCTGCGTCATCATCCCTGAATCTTGAGAGAAGACCCCTGCAGCAGAAGAATCTGCAACCAGGCGCAAGCAGGTCGTCATCTTCGACCACGATACAATTGCCGCCACGCTGCTTACTCCTTTCTTAACACCAGCGCTGAGAGGGCATGGACATCAATCCAACACACCTGCAACAGCTGTCGCCATCTTTGGCTTTGAGTACCGCGAAAAGTGTCCCTTCCGGAAGGAAAAGAACTCGAGTCATCCGATCGGTCCAGCACCGCGGCTAGGCCATCCGCCCGGACAAAGCAGGATCTCCCACCAGCATCGGCGCAGAGGAGGGAGAAGAACAGCAACAGCAAATCATACCGACAAGGAAGAAGAAGGGTCTTCGTCTCCCTGCATCCATCGCCCATCTGAGGACCCAAACGGCTAGTGCCAATGGACTTGCATCCACCATAGCCCGCGACCTCGACGAGATCCGGGGATCCCCATCCCGTTGGCTCCTAGATGAAGGCAAAAGCCTCGCCTGACCGCGAACGACGCCCGGAGAAACTTATTCCGACACGACACCACCGCAATGGTCTCGGCAGCGTCTCCCTCAACCCTAGCTCTACCACACACCCACCAAGCGAACAGACCCGAGGTTCCCCTTCCCTCCCGCCGTCGGAGCGGCCGGCGGAGAGAGGGAACCGGCGACGCCACCGGCGGCGCGCAAGGGAACCCTCATCGCCTCCCTAGATCGCCTCGTGCGATCCTACTTTTCCAGGACCTGAGCCTCGTCCGCGCGACCTCGGTGTGTGTTGTAATGATACCGTGTGGTTTGTTTCGTGGATTCTCTCGTTCGATGTTCAGTGAATTTCGTTGCTTTTGCCCGACGGGTAGCATTTTTTGAACCGAAAGAAAAGGCGTGTGTACATAGCCGGACCTTAGGGTAGCTAGTCACGTCGATCTGCTTTTGCACGGGGGCTCGTGGAATCGGAATCATCACCGTCCCAGTTTTTCTACGCGGACGCGATCGACCCCGGATGGGGAAGATGATTCATTGGCCCGGCGCCGTTGTTCGTCAGGACGGCCGGTGCGCAGGTAGGTCGCCGCGCGTCCCACGCGGTTGGTTGCGGCATCCGACCGAGCCGGCACAACGGTATATGCTGGCTGCAGAGCCGGACCGTGACAGCAAAGTAAGACCAGAGAAACAGCACGGGTCAATTTCTTTTCTTTTTTTTGAGAAACTCACGCCAAGCTTTGTTGATTACCAGTTGATGAAAACCAGTGGCAAATTAACAGTTGTTTTCTGATATTTCTTACTGCCCTCTAGGTGCAAATTGTTTGTTACTGTTTGGTGATGCAAATAATCCAATTTCGAAGGGGTAAAATAGATGTGGCGTCAGTCAAGCAAATTTTGGCTATGTGGAGTTTTTGTTACAGATTAATTTTCCAATCCAACATCTCTTACGTGGGGGTTTGACCGATGGCACTACTGTGGGTGAGCACAGCTTGGTCGTTGTCTGGTCTTTCATAGGCTATATATAACTATGCCCGTACGTTGCAACGGGAAAAAATTCGCATCCTTCTAGCACAATAAACACGACTCAAGACCCCTTCGCAGGTCCAAGTTAACTATTTGAACCCCTTCGCAGGTCCACATTATTTATTTGAACATAGTGTCTCATCTGTGTTGTGGTTTATCCTCCTTCCCGTCTTCACTGACCATGATCACGGTATCCACCTGATCACAATGCGTCCGAACGTGGTCAATTCTAAGATGATGATCTAGGCCACCGCACTCAAATCTGTCACTGAACTACGCTCGCAAATGAATGTCTATAGCAAACATGTCCGTGCGTTGCAACGGGAGAAAACATCCCTCACACGCCCTTACCCACTGAGCATGGCTAAAGACCTCACCCTCATGCCCGTAACATAACAAACATGAGTACCTCATCCTCAGGTACACATCCTCCATTTCAATATAACACCAGACACATGTTTCCGCTTGTCATCTTTGCGGTCCTCGTCGCCGGTGGTCGCAATACCAGTTGTCACTAACCAAGGTTGGCCAGGTCCAACAGCTGGATTGTTGAGCCGCCTTCGTGCCCGGCGAAGATCAAGCGCGTTGAACAAAGTTTTTTTTATCATTTGGCTAATGTAATAGGGAAAAGCACTGCACATAATGTAAATTGAGTAGTTTGTGACAGATAGACCATGAAACCTTAGTTCTACTACTCATGCATTTTGACGGGAGTCATTGGGCCGACTGAAACTGGTCGTACGTGAAGACGCGACATAGAAAAATATTCCTTCCATATTCTAGTTTAATAAACTGAACTAAAACAATGCATCAGGTGGACATATTTCAAAAATTCTCCAAGTTTTATTAATAGGTATAGATTAAAAAACCATGTTTTTAAAAAATGATTGCCTTTTCAAATTTAAAGTTCAAAAAATATTTGTGTTTTTAAAATGTTTGCAAATTAAAAAAATAATCACAACAGTACCTCCTAGTTTATTTTTTGTTTTAAAAAACTCAGGTTTCAAGATAAATAAAAAGAGAAGTATTGTTTTTTTAAATGTTCAAGTTTAATTTTTCTGTTAACAGCTTCGCAAAATTTTCGCGTTCTAAAATATATTCATTTTTTTTTGAAAAAAAAATCTTCTCCTCTTAGTATCTTCTCCAAACTAGCCTACGTTGCTCCCCTTCATAGATAAGTGGCAATGTGAACAGGTTGCTGAAAACACCACTAACAATGGTGTTTCATATTTGGGCAGCAACGCCACACATGATGGCATTTCCAACAACGTCACAAGCCATGGCGTTTCTGAAAAGAGCCAGATTGTGAAATAATTTTGTGTGACGTTCATTTTCTGCTAAAGTTCCTTCACAAGGTTAGAACAGTGAAAAATGCGCCGGCTCCCGTATCCGTGTCTGCGGGCGGGTCCGCAGACATTTGTGGTATCCGTTTTGAGGGATTGTATTGGGGATGTCCTAAGAGCATCTACAGCCGGATATGTCAAATATGGCCCGTCAAATGCCCGCGGACGCGTCCACATCCTGTATTTTATATTTTTAATGAGCTGAACAAAAATTCGCCAATTCAAAAAATCTTCATGAATGGGAAAATATCCTAAAAATTCAAAAACTGTTTGTGACTTACAAAATAGTTAATTCTTTCAATAAATGTTCTTTTTTGCAATTCTTAGTTCATAAAATGTTCGCTGATTCAAAAAATGGTCATGCATTTCAAAAATTGTTCGTTAGATCAAGAAAATCGTTAAATAAAAAAAATCGTGAATTTCAAAAAATGTCCCCCCAATTTCCAAGACAATATTTGTCCATTCTAGCAATGTTCGCCGATTCAAGAAAATTATTAAAAAATGGTCTCAATTTAAAAAAATATTTGGAAATAGTATAAAATGTTCATGAACTCATTAAATACTCTTGATTTTAGAAAATGTTCGAAATTTGTAAAAGTGTTCTTGAATTTGAAAAATGTTCACGAGTTTAAAAAAATACTCATGATTCCATGAAATTGAGAGTGATAGTGTATCTCGGTGATGCAGAAAAATGTGATCATGACCATTGGGGATTATGAAAAGAAAAAATCTCCTGTTGCAACGCACAGGCTCTTTTACAAGTATAATATAAAATTTGGAGGGACCTCTTACTTGTTGCTCGCTGCGACATTCTGTCGGCCATGTGCACACAGAGTCCCCCCGACTGGGCCAACCCGTGTAGCGAGCGCACACTGTTTCTTTTCTGTTTTCTATAAAATATTATTTTTTTAGAAAAAGTGAACATTTTTAAAATATATTAAAAATATTGTTTGAAAAATGAGTAGGAATCGCCACATTTTGGCATCAAATGTGTAGCCATAGGCTTTTGAATTTTCCGCATGTACCATAGGGGACAAGCTAGAAAAAACCACTCAATAATATTTCAGGACGACCCAAAAAAGAAACACAAATTTAAGGACACCATTGGGGAAAAAAATCAAGGGCGTCATAGTGTCTCCAATACGTGTGATACATTTATTTCATCAGGCAAAACTTTATGAGTCTTCTCTAGTAGACTACCTAAATCTTCTATATTGCTCCTGCGCTCCAAGAAATCTCCATGTTTCATCACATAATGATTGAAATATTTATGATCATGCATCATACTATTCCACACATAATAATACCTAACAGCTAACATAGATAGGTCTAAACGACACGAACAACTCGATGATAATAACCACGGTAACCATTGTTTTCGGAGGAGGGCGAGGAGGAAATCTCCAGTTAGACCATACGCTTGACAATCTCGGCCTCTAGCATAGAGAAAGGCCATATTTCGTCGCCATAGGTCTCACCCTACTCGCAGCCGAGCGCCATGGCTATCGTGGAACTGATCTACGACCCATGTCGTGCAGTTAATTCCCAGCTGTGCACCACACTCTGTGGATGCCCATGGACGCGCTGGTCCGGTGCCCTAAATTATATTCCTTTGTGTAGAAGGATAAGATGTGGGCTGTGCAATCGCGATGTATTGATCGGTGCACCAGGCACGTATATATAAGTACAGAGGTGGGCCACAACCTCAACTATACAAAGGAAACAGGAGCTGGGCCCTACACACAAATATACACGTACACAATATACTCAACACCCCCCCGCAGTCGAAGCAGCGCTAGTGACGCAAAGACTGGAACGAAACTCCTCAAAGGTGGAAGTCGGCAGACCCTTCGTCATCACATCGGCGAACTGTTGTGCAGTCGGCACATGAAGAACCCGAATGCGTCCGAGAGCCACCTGCTCGCGCACAAAGTGAATGTCCAGCGCAATGTGTTTAGTCCGGCGATGATGAACGGGGTTGGCGGAGAGGTACACCGCGGAAACGTTGTCACAGTAGACAACCATAGCCCGGGAGACGTCGTGATGCAGCTCCTGAAGTAACTGTCGTAGCCAGGTGCACTCAGCAACAGCGTTGGCCACAACTCGGTACTCAGCCTCCCGCTGGAGCGCGAAACCGTGGGTTGTCGCTTGGACGACCACGAGACGAGGGAAGGACCGAGGTAGACGCAGTAGCCAGAGGTGGACCGACGAGTATCTGGGCAGCCAGCCCAGTCCGCATCAGAGTAGGCCATCATCTCCAGAGAAGTGGACGCCGTGAGTGTCAGCCCGAGGGTCATCGTGCCGCGGATGTAACGAGGGATCCGCTTCACGAGAGTCCAATGGGAGTCACGTGGGGCGTGCATGTGGAGACACACCTGCTGAACAGCATACTGAAGATCCGGTCTGGTGAGAGTCAAATACTGAAGAGCACCGACGATAGACCGGTAGAAAGGAGCATCCGACGCTGGCGAGCCCGCGAGAGCAGAAACCTTGGCCTTCGTGTCAACAGGAGTAGCAGCAGGGTGACAATTGAGCATGCCAGCACGCTCAAGAAGCTCATGCGCATACTTCTGTTGATGAAGAAAGAAACCGTCCGGGCGCCGAACAACCTCAATGCCAAGGAAATAATGTAGAGCACCCAAGTCCTTGATGGCAAACTCGTCACGCAGCCGAAGAGTAATCTGCTGAAGAAGAGCTGCGAAGGAGGCCGTCAGGATGATGTCGTCGACGTAAAGGAGCAAATATGCAGTCGTGTCACCATGGCGATAGACAAACAATGAGGCGTCCGAACGAGTGACGCTGAAACCCAGTGTCTGAAGAAACCCTGCGATCCGCTGGTACCAGGCACGGGGTGCTTGCTTGAGCCCGTAGAGAGATCGGGACAGCAGACACACATGGCCAGGAAGTGAGGCGTCGACAAAACCGGTGGGCTGCTCACAATACACCTGCTCCTCAAGATGGACGTGGAGAAAGGCGTTGGAGAGATCCATCTGATGAACAGGCCAGCCTCGGGACACCGCGAGCTGGAGGACGGTGCGGATCGTGCCCGGTTTAACAACCGGGGCAAACGTCTCAGTGAAGTCCACTCCAGCACGCTGGCGGAAACCACGAACCACCCAGCGTGCCTTGTAGCGCTCAAGAGTACCATCTGAGCGGGTCTTATGGCGAAAGACCCACTTGCCGGTGATGACGTTGGCACGAGGAGGCCGGGGAACCAGTGTCCAGGTACGGTTCCGCTGAAGAGCGTCGAACTCTTCCTGCATCGCCGCAAGCCAGTGTGGATCACGAAGGGATGCGCGAGCGGACGCGGGAAGAGGAGACGGCTCTGCGGTGGAGGCGGCGAGTGTTGGAAATATGCCCTAGAGGCAATAATAAATGGTTATTATTATATTTCTTTGTTCATGGTAATTGTCTATTGTTCATGCTGTAATTGTATTATCCGGAAATCGTAATACATGTGTGAATGCATAGACCACAACGTGTCCCTAGTAAGCCTCTAGTTGACTAGCTCGTTGATCAACAGATAGTCATGGTTTCCTGACTATGGACATTGGATGTCATTGATAACGGGATCACATCATTAGGAGAATGATGTGATGGACAAGACCCAATCCTAAGCATAGCATAAAAAGATCGTGTAGTTTCGTTTTGCTAGAGATTTTCCAATGTCAGGTATCTATTCCTTAGACCATGAGATCGTGCAACTCCCGGATACCGTAGGAGTGCTTTGGGTGTGCCAAACGTCACAACGTAACTGGGTGACTATAAAGGTGCACTACGGGTATCTCCGAAAGTGTCTGTCGGGTTGGCAGGGATCGAGACTGGGATATGTCACTCCGTGTGACGGAGAGGTATCTCTGGGCCCACTCGGTAATGCATCATCATAATGAGATCAATGTGACTAAGGTGTTAGTCACGGGATCATGCATTGCGGTACGAGTAAAGAGACTTGCCGGTAACGAGATTGAACAAGGTATTGGGATACCGACGATCGAATCTCGGGCAAGTAACATACCGATTGGCAAAGGGAATTGTATACGGGATTGATTGAATCCTCGACATCGTGGTTCATCCGATGAGATCATCGTGGAACATGTGGGAGCCAACATGGGTATCCAGATCCCGCTGTTGGTTATTGACCGGAGAGGCGTCTCGGTCATGTCTGCATGTCTCCCGAACCCGTAGGGTCTACACACTTAAGGTTCGGTGACGCTAGGGTTGTAGAGATATGTGTATGCGGAAACACGAAAGTTGTTCGGAGTCCCGGATGAGATCCCGGACGTCACGAGGAGTTCCGGAATGGCCTGGAGGTAAAGAATTATATATAGGAAGTCAAGTTTCGGCCACCGGGAAAGTTTCGGAGGTTACCGGTATTGTACCGGGACCACCGGAAGGGTCTCGGGGGTCCACCGGGTGGGGCCACCTATCCCGGAGGGCCCCGTAGGCTGAAGTGGGAAAGGAACCAGCCCCTAGTGGGCTGGGCGCCCACCCATGGGCCTCCCCCTGCGCCTAGGGTTGGAAACCCTAGGGTGGGGGGGCGCCCCACTTGCCTTGGGGGGCAAGGCACCCCCTTGGCCGCCCCCCCCCCATCTAGATGGGGTTTGGCCGGCGCCCCCCCTCCCAGGGGGCCTATATAAAGGGGGAGGTAGGGCAGCAACATCACAGCCTTGGGCGCCTCCCTCCTCCCCTGCTACACCTCTCTCTCTCGTAGAAGCTCGGCGAAGCCCTGCCGGCATCCCGCTACATCCACCACCACGCCATCGTGCTGCTGGATCTCCATCAACCTCTCCTTCCCCCTTGCTGGATCAAGAAGGAGGAGACGTTGCTGCACCGTACGTGTGTTGAACGCGGAGGTGCCGTCCGTTCGGCACTCGGTCATCGGTGATTTGAATCACGGCGAGTACGACTCCGTCATCCACGTTCATTGGAACGCTTCCGCTCGCGATCTACAAGGGTATGTAGATGCACTCCTTTCCCCTCGTTGCTAGTATACTCCATAGATGGATCTTGGTGAGCGTAGGAAAATTTTAAAATTATGCTACGATTCCCAACAGTGGTATCAGAGCCAGGTTACGATCCTGGGAGTAGAACACAAAGCAGTTGTGGGCGTTGATGTTGCCAATTCTTCTTGCCGCTACTAGTCTTTTCTTGTTTCGGCGGTATTGTAGGATGAAGCGGCCCGGACCGACCTTACACGTACGCCTACGTGAGACAGGTTCCACCGACTGACATGCACTAGTTGCATAAGGTGGCTAGCGGGTGTCTGTCTCTCCTACTTTAGTCGGAACGGATTCGATGAAAAGGGTCCTTATGACGGGTAAATAGAAATTGGCAGATCACGTTGTGGTCATACGTAGGTAAGAAACGTTCTTGCTAGAAACCTACAAACCACGTAAAAACTTGCAACAACAATTAGAGGACGTCTAACTTGTTTTTGCAGCATGTGCTATGTGATGTGATATGGCCAGAAGATGTGATGAATGATATATGTGATGTATGAGATTGATCATATTCTTGTAATAGGAATCACGACTTGCATGTCGATAAGTATGACAACCGGCAGGAGCCATAGGAGTTGTCTTTATTATTTTGTATGACCTGCGTGTCATTGAATAACGCCATGTAAATTACTTTACTTTGTTGGTAAACGCGTTAGCCATAGAGGTAGAAGTAATCGTTGGCGTGACGACTTCATGAAGACACAATGATGGAGATCATGATGATGGAGATCATGGTGTCATGCCGGTGACGAAGATGATCATGGTGCCCCGAAGATGGAGATCAAAGGAGCATAATGATATTGGCCATATCATGTCACTATTTGATTGCATGTGATGTTTATCATGTTTTTGCATCTTATTTGCTTAGAACGACGGTAGTAAGTAAGATGATCCCTTATAATAATTTCAAGAAAGTGTTCACCCTAACTGTGCACCGTTGCGAAGGTTCGTTGTTTCGAAGCACCATGTGATGATCGGGTGTGATAGATTCTAACGTTCGAATACAACGGGTGTTGACGAGCCTAGCATGTACAGACATGGCCTCGGAACACACGCAATACACTTAGGTTGACTTGACGAGCCTAGCATGTACAGACATGGCCTCGGAACACGGAGGACCGAAAGGTCGAGCATGAGTCGTATAGAAGATACGATCAACATGGAGATGTTCACCGATCTTGACTAGTCCGTCTCACGTGATGATCGGACATGGCCTAGTTAACTCGGATCATGTTTCACTTAGATGACTAGAGGGATGTCTATCTGAGTGGGAGTTCATTGAATAATTTGATTATATGAACTTAATTATCATGAACTTAGTCTAAAAATCTTTACACTATGTCTTGTAGATCAAATGGCCAACGTTGTCCTCAATTTCAACGCGTTCCTAGAGAAAACCAAGCTAAAAGATGATGGCAGCAACTATACGGACTGGGTCCGGAACCTGAGGATCATCCTCATAGTAGCCAAGAAAGATTATGTCTTAGAAGCACCGCTAGGTGAAGCACCAATCCCAGAGAACCAAGACGTTATGAACGCTTGGCAATCACGTGCTGATGATTACTCCCTCGTTCAGTGCGGCATGCTTTACAGCTTAGAACCGGGTCTCCAAAAGCGTTTTGAGAAACATGGAGCATATGAGATGTTCGAGGAGCTGAAATTGGTTTTCCAAGCTCATGCCCGGGTCGAGAGATATGAAGTCTCCGACAAGTTCTTCAGCTGTAAAATGGAGGAGAATAGTTCTGTTAGTGAGCACATACTCAGAATGTCTGGGTTGCACAACCGCTTGACTCAGCTGGGAGTTAATCTCCCGGATGACGCGGTCATTGACAGAATCCTTCAGTCGCTTCCACCAAGCTACAAGAGCTTTGTGATGAACTTCAATATGCAGGGGATGGAAAAGACCATTCCTGAGATATATTCAATGCTGAAATCAGCGGAGGTGGAGATCAGAAAAGAACATCAAGTGTTGATGGTGAATAAAACCACTAAGTTCAAGAAGGGCAAGGGTAAGAAGGACGGCAAGGGAGTTGCCGCGCCCGGTAAGCCAGTCACTGGGAAGAAGCCAAGGAATGGACCCAAGCCCGAGACTGAGTGTTTTTATTGCAAGGGAAGTGGTCACTGGAAGCGGAACTGCCCCAAATACTTAGCGGACAAGAAGGCCGGCAACACCAAAGGTATATGTGATATACATGTAATTGATGTGTACCTTACCAGTACTCGTAGTAGCTCCTGGGTATTTGATACCGGTGCGGTTGCTCATATTTGTAACTCAAAACAGGAACTACGAAATAAACGGAGACTGGCGAAGGACGAGGTGACGATGCGCGTCGGGAATGGTTCCAAGGTCGATGTGATCGTCGTCGGCACGCTGCCTCTGCATCTCCCTACGGGATTAGTTTTAAACCTCAATAATTGTTATTTAGTGCCAGCTTTGAGCATGAACATTGTATCTGGATCTCGTTTAATTCGAGATGGCTACTCATTTAAATCCGAGAATAATGGTTGTTCTATTTATTTGAGAGATATGTTTTATGGTCATGCCCCGCTGGTCAATGGTTTATTCTTGATGAATCTCGAACGTGATGTTACACATGTTCATAGTGTGAATACCAAAAAATGTAAAGTTGATAACGATAGTCCCACATATTTGTGGCACTGCCGCCTTGGTCACATTGGTGTCAAGCGCATGAAGAAGCTCCATGCAGATGGACTTTTGGAGTCTCTTGATTACGAATCATTTGACACGTGCGAACCATGCCTCATGGGTAAGATGACCAAGACTCCGTTCTCCGGAACAATGGAGCGAGCAACCAACTTATTGGAAATCATACATACCGATGTGTGCGGTCCAATGAGTGTTGAGGCTCGCGGAGGATATCGTTATGTTCTCACTCTCACTGATATATGGGTATGTCTACCTAATGAAACACAAGTCTGAAACCTTTGAAAAGTTCAAGGAATTTCAGAGTGAGGTCGAGAATCAACGTGACAGGAGAATTAAATTCTTACGATCAGATCGTGGTGGAGAATATTGAAGTCACGAGTTTGGTGCACACTTAAGGAAATGTGGAATAGTTTCACAACTCACGCCGCCTGGAACACCTCAGAGAAACGGTGTGTCTGAACGTCGTAATCGCACTCTATTGGATATGGTGCGATCTATGATGTCTCTTACCGATTTACCGCTCTCATTTTAGGGCTATGCTTTAGAGACTGCCGCATTCACTTTAAATAGGGCTCCGTCGAAATCCGTTGAGACGACACCGTATGAATTATGGTTTGGGAAGAAACCTAAGCTGTCGTTTCTAAAAGTTTGGGGATGCGATGCTTATGTCAAGAAACTTCAACCTGAAAAGCTCGAACCCAAGTCGGAAAAATGCGTCTTCATAGGATACCCTAAGGAAACTATTGGGTATACCTTCTACCTCAGATCCGAAGGCAAGATCTTCGTTGCCAAGAACGGGTCCTTTCTGGAGAAGGAGTTTCTCTCGAAAGAATTGAGTGGGAGGAAAGTGGAACTTGATGAGGTGATAGTCACCCCTTCCGAACCGGAAAGTAGCGCAGCACGGGAAAATGTTCCTGTGGTGCCTACACCGACTGGGGAGGAAGTTAATGAAGATGATCATGAAGCTTCGGATCAAGTTACTACTGAACTTCGTAGGTCCACAAGGACACGTTCCGCACCAGAGTGGTACGACAACCCTGTCCTGGAAATCATGTTGTTAGACAACGGTGAACCTTCGAACTATGAAGAAGTGATAGCGGGCACGGATTCCGACAAATGGCTAGAAGCCATGAAATCCGAGATAGGATCCATGTATGAAAACGAAGTATGGACTTTGACTGACTTGCCCGATGATCGGCGAGCCATAGAAAATAAATGGATCTTTAAGAAGAAGACGGACGCGGATGGTAATGTGACCATCTACAAAGCTCGACTTGTTGCTAAGGGTTATCGACAAGTTCAAGGGGTTGACTATGATGAGACTTTCTCACCCGTAGCGAAGCTGAAGTCCGTCCGAATCATGTTAGCAATTGCCGCATACTATGATTATGAGATATGGCAGATGGACGTCAAAACGGCATTCCTTAATGGCTTCCTTATGGAAGAGTTGTATATGATGCGGCCGGAAGGTTTTGTCGATCCTAAGAATGCTAACAAAGTATGCAAGCTTCAGCGCTCAATCTATGGGCTGGTGCAAGCATCTCGGAGTTGGAACATTCGCTTTGATGAGATGATCAAAGCGTTTGGGTTTACACAGACTTATGGAGAAGCCTGTGTTTACAAGAAAGTGAGTGGGAGCTCTGTAGCATTTCTCATATTATATGTGGATGACATACTATTGATGGGAACTGATATAGAATTCTTGGAAAGTATAAAGGCCTATTTGAATAAGTGTTTTTCAATGAAGGACCTTGGAGAAGCTGCTTATATATTAGGCATCAAGATCTATAGAGATAGATCAAGACGCCTCATTGGTCTTTCACAGAGTACATACCTTGACAAGATATTGAAGAAGTTCAATATGGATCAGTCCAAGAAGGGGTTCTTGCATGTATTGTAGGGTGTGCAATTGAGTACGGCTCAATGCCCGACCACGGCAGAAGATAGAGAAAAGATGAGTGTCATCCCCTATGCCTCGGCCATAGGGTCTATTATGTATGCCATGCTGTGTACCAGACCTGATGTAAACCTTGCCGTAAGTTTGGTAGGAAGGTACCAAAGTAATCCCGGCATGGAACACTGGACAACGGTCAAGAATATCCTGAAGTACCTGAAGAGGACTAAGGATATGTTTCTCGTTTATGGAGGTGACGAAGAGCTCGTCGTAAAGGGTTATGTCGACGCTAGCTTCGACACAGATCTGGATGACTCGAAGTCACAAACCGGATACGTGTATATTTTGAATAGAGGAGCAGTAAGCTGGTGCAGTTGCAAGCAAAGCGTCGTGGCGGGATCTACATGTGAAGCGGAGTACATGGCGGCCTCGGAGGCAGCACAGGAAGCAGTCTGGATGAAGGAGTTCATTACCGACCTAGGGGTGATTCCCAATGCGTCGGGCCCGATGACTCTCTTCTGTGACAACACTGGAGCTATTGCCCTTGCGAAGGAGCCCAGGTTTCACAGGAAGACCAGGCATATCAAGCGTCGCTTCAACTCCATTCGTGAAAGTGTTCAAAATAGAGACATAGATATTTGTAAAGTACATACGGACCTGAATGTAGCAGATCCGTTGACTAAACCTCTCCCTAGGGCAAAACATGATCAACACCAGGACGCAATGGGTGTTCGATGCATCACAATGTAACTAGATTACTGACTCTAGTGCAAGTGGGAGACTGTTGGAAATATGCCCTAGAGGCAATAATAAATGGTTATTATTATATTTCTTTGTTCATGGTAATTGTCTACTATTCATGCTGTAATTGTATTGTCCGAAAATCGTAATACATGTGTGAATGCATAGACCACAACGTGTCCCTAGTAAGCCTCTAGTTGACTAGCTCGTTGATGAACAGATAGTCATGGTTTCCTGACTATGGACAGTGGATGTCATTGATAACGGGATCACATCATTAGGAGAATGATGTGATGGACAAGACCCAATCCTAAGCATAGCATAAAAGATCGTGTAGTTTCGTTTGCTAGAGCTTTTCCAATGTCAGGTATCTATTCCTTAGACCATGAGATCGTGCAACTCCCGGATACCGTAGGAGTGCTTTCGGTGTGCCAAACGTCACAACGTAACTGGGTGACTATAAAGGTGCACTACGGGTATCTCCGAAAGTGTCTGTTGGGTTGGCACGGATCGAGACTGGGATTTGTCACTCCGTGTGACGGAGAGGTATCTCTGGGCCCACTCGGTAATGCATCATCATAATGAGCTCAATGTGAGTAAGGCGTTAGTCACGGGATCATGCATTGCGGTACGAGTAAAGAGACTTGCCGGTAACGAGATTGAACAAGGTATTGGGATACCGACGATCGAATCTCGGGCAAGTAACATACCGATTGGCAAAGGGAATTGTATACGGGATTGATTGAATCCTCGACATCGTGGTTCATCCAATGAGATCATCGTGGAACATGTGGGAGCCAACATGGGTATCCAGATCCCGCTGTTGGTTATTGACCGGAGAGGCGTCTCGGTCATGTCTGCATGTCTCCCGAACCCGTAGGGTCTACACACTTAAGGTTCGGTGACGCTAGGGTTGTAGAGATATGTGTATGCGGAAACCCGAAAGTTGCTCGGAGTCCCGGATGAGATCCCGGACGTCACGAGGAGTTCCGGAATGGTCCGGAGGTAAAGAATTATATATAGGAAGTCAAGTTTCGGCCACCGGGAAAGTTTCGGGGGTTACCGGTATTGTACCGGGACCACCGGAAGGGTCCCGGGGGTCCACCGGGTGGGGCCACCTATCCCGGAGGGCCCCATATGCTGAAGTGGGAAGGGAACCAGCCCCTAGTGGGCTGGGCGCCCCCCATGGGCCTCCCCCCTGCGCCTAGGGTTGGAAACCCTAGGGTGGGGGGCGCCCCACTTGCCTTGGGGGGCAAGGCACCCCCTTGGCCGCCCCCCCATCTAGATGGGGTTTGGCCGGCGCCCCCCCCCCTCCCAGGGGGCCTATATAAAGGGGGGGAGGGAGGGCAGCAACATCACAGCCTTGGGCGCCTCCCTCCTCCCCTGCTACACCTCTCTCTCTCGTAGAAGCTCGGCGAAGCCCTGCCGGCATCCCGCTACATCCACCACCACGCCGTCGTGCTGCTGGATCTCCATCAACCTCTCCTTCCCCCTTGCTGGATCAAGAAGGAGGAGACGTTGCTGCACCGTACGTGTGTTGAACGCGGAGGTGCCGTCCGTTCGGCACTCGGTCATCGGTGATTTGAATCACGGCGAGTACGACTCCGTCATCCACGTTCATTGGAACGCTTCCACTCGCGATCTACAAGGGTATGTAGATGCACTCCTTTCCCCTCGTTGCTAGTATACTCCATAGATGGATCTTGGTGAGCGTAGGAAAATTTTAAAATTATGCTACGATTCCCAACAGCGAGGACATACTCATCGCGCGAGTACCGGAGGCTCGGAAGATGAACATCGGTGCGGGCCCGTGTAATAGGGCCAGTCGGCGCCATCGGAGCCACCGGCGAGGCAGCTGGCGACACGGGCGGCGAAGCCACTGGCGAGGCGGCCGGCGAGGCGGCCGTCGGGGCCGGCGAGGAGGCCAGCGTCGAGGCAGCCGAAGTGGCGGCCGAGCCAGCAGCGCCCGATCCCGCGGCGCCCGAGTCGGGGGCGGCGGGTGAAGGAGGGGCGCCAGCCGCGCCGTCGGGGTCAGCCGAGGAGGCCGAGGATGCAGGTGCCGGCGTGGGAGCGCGAGGACCGCCAAAGCCCGGAGGCGGTCCACGGGTCGAACGGGGCCGTCCACCTGACGAAGTCGCCAGAGGGCCGCCGGTGGCCGGCGGTGACGAGGCGACAAGAGGTACCTGCTGCTGAAATGGAAACACCATCTCATCAAAGTAAACATGTCGGGAGGTGAAAACACGATGAGAGACGGGATCATAGCAGCGGTAGCCCTTAGTGTTAGGCGGGTAGCCGAGAAAGATGCAGGCGACGGAGCGGGGTGCAAGCTTATGAGGCGCAGTAGCGGCGATGCTAGGGTAGCAAAGGTAGCCGAAGATGAGAAGCTCATCATAAGAGGGTGGTGCATCGAAGAGAAGGTGATGGGGTGCAAAGTTCCCGCGAGTGCGACATGGGCGGATGTTAATGAGGAGTGAAGCGGTGGCGAGAGCGTCAGGCCAAAAACGCGGAGGCACATTGGCATGAAAAAAAGGGTCCGAACGCAGTCATTAAGAGTGCGAAGGATACGCTCAGCGCGACCGTTCTGCTGCGAGGTGTACGGGCAAGTGAGACGAAAAGTCGTGCCATGTGTGGTGAGGAGAGTACGAACAGCGAGGTTGTCGAACTCCTTCCCGTTATCTGTCTGCAACGCGAGAATGGGACGACCAAACTGCGTGAGAACATAGGAGTAGAAGGCGGCGAGAGTGGATATAGCATCCGACTTGCGGCGCAACGGAAAGGTCCACACATAGTGCGAGAAATCATCAAGTATGGCAAGATAATAAAGAAAGCCCGTATTACTGGCAACATGAGAGGTCCAAACATCGCTATGAATTAACTCAAACGGGTATGATGCAACATGAGAAGAGGCCCTAAACGGTAGACGAGCATGTTTGCCGAGGCTACATGCATGACACGAGTGATCCTCGTTCTTATTACACGTGAAAGAGAAACTCCGAAGTATGTGGCGAAGTGTGGCAGGATTAGGATGACCCAAGTGAGCGTGCCAAAGATCCACTCCGGTGGCGAGAGCGACAGGGGCGGCGGAGGTGGTGGAGGTGGCGGAGTGAACCGGGTAGAGCTCGTCGGGGCTGTCACATCGGTGGAGCACCATCCGCGTGCGAGCGTCCTTAACAGAAAAACCACATTCGTCAAATTCAACGGTAACAGGATTTTCACGTGTAAGAGAACGAACAGAAACAAGATTTTTAATAAGCTCAGGAGAAACTAAGACATTAGGCATGGATATTGGGGTGGAGTTAGACGGAAAATATGCATGACCTATATGGGTGATAGGAAGAGAGGATCCGTCACCGACGGTGATACGGTTGGAAGTATGGACAGGATATGAGGTGTGAAGGTTACCGGGATAGGCCGCCATGTGAGCGGTGGCCCCGGTGTCCATGTACCAGTCGCCGCCGCCGGTGTAGCTGGACGGGGAAGGAGCGGTGTGAAGAGCCGCCAAAAGGGCCGGGTCCCACGGCGCCGGTGGGAGAGGCTGCGGCGGGGCCGTCAGGGGCAGCAGCGGCAACCCTCCTGGCTGCGGCTGCTGGCCGTAGGGCGCCGCGTAGGGCGCCGCATAGGGTTGCGGCGCGGCGTAGAACGCCTGGTGCGACGGTGGCCGGGCGCCGAGAATACCCGGGGCAGGAGCACGGGGAACCGGCATGGAGTAAGCGTGCACAACGCCGGTCCATGGGTTTTGACCGGCGTACCACGGGGCCGGCTGGTAGGCCGGCTGCGGCGGGCGGGGTGCTCCTCCCTGAGCGCCTGCGCCCCCCTGCTTGCGGCCGCCGCGACGGCCACCGCGACGACCCCCTCCATTAGCCGCCGGCTGGGGGGGGCGGGAAGGGAGCGGCCGGGGCGGGCGGGAAGGCGGGCGCCGCCGGCTGGGGCGGCGTCGGGCGCGGTGGTGGCGGAGCTTGATCCCCGCGGGTGCCGGCGACAAGGGCGGTGTGGGTCGCGCGAGTCCGCACCATCCGCATCCGGCGCTCCTCCAACTTGAGGTACGCGACCACCTTAGCGAAGGTAGGCTCCGGGATGAGGGTGAGGTTGGAGGCGGCATTCCCAAAATCCTCGTTGAGGCCGGCGGTGAGGGTGCTGATGAGGAGCGCATCGCCGATCGTCTCGCCGAGATCACGGAGCTCATCGGCAAGCTTTTTGAGGCGCATGCAAAAATCATCGATGGACGAGTCAAGTTGCTGGCACCCATAAAACTCACCATGGAGAAGGACCTTGCGCTGCAGCCGGTTGTCGGTGAAGAGGCCGTTGAGCTTGGTCCAGACCGCGTAGGAGTCGTTGTCGTCATTCACCACGGTGTGGAAGAGGTCGCTGGAGATGGTGAGGTAGAACCAGCGGATGATGGTGGCGTCGAGGATCATCCACTCCTCGTCATTGATCATGAGCGCCGAGTCCACAGTGCCGTCCACGTGGCCGTGCAGGAGGTACTCACGGAACACGAGCGAAAAATACCGCTTCCAAGCGGAGTAGGACGCGGTGTTTTGATCAAGCTTCACCGGGACACGCTCATGGATGTTGAGGTCGCGGACGAGGGTGACATCGGGACCGGCGAACGGGTTCGAGACGGTGGAGGAGGAGGAGCTCATGGCTAGGGTTTTGGGTTCGGGAGCGGGGTGGAGGGTTGGAGGGTGGCGGCGGGTAGGGTTCGCGGCGGGTGAGAGGTGGCGCGGGAGAGGAGGCAGTGGCGGAAGCGGGGGCGATCGGCGGCAGCGGCCTCGGGAGAGGCGGCGGCGGCGGAAGGCGGGGTGGTGGGGAAGGGGCGGCGGCAACCAGCGGCGACCGAGAAGACGGTGGCGGCGGCGGCGGCTGATGGCAGCGGTGGGGAGGAGCGGCGGCGGCGCCGGCGCGTAGAGGCGCGGCGGCGGCGGCGGCTTAGGGTTTTAGGATCGTGCTGCGATAGATACCATGTAGAAGGACAAGATGTGGGCTGTGCAATCGCGATGTATTGATCGGTGCACCAGGTACGTATATATAAGTACAGAGGTGAGCCACAACCTCAACTATACAAAGAAAACAGGAGATGGGCCCTACACAAATATACACGTACACAATATATACTCAACACTTTGGCGAGCCATTGTGCGCTCACAAACTGCGGCGATTGCAATAAGGGCGGCAAGAGCTTAGATGATTTTTATTTTACAACAAGGGACCTGTTGCAATTGCACAAAGGCTCTTGTCGCAGGATGTTTCTACAACAAGATTCATGTTCAATTAGTGCGTTTGCAGCTCGAGCGGCTCGCGACCCGGCCGATCTTTGATCAGCCGGCCGACGAGGACCACAAAGGTTCAAGATGATTTGTTCAAAAAAAAAAGGTTCAAGACGTACTACTAAAATATGAACTTTTAATTTGAGGTCAACAGACTCCGAGTACAATATCGTTGACTGTCCAGCCTAGCCCAACCAATCAAGCAACGAATAGGGAACTGTGCTCGGCCCACTAGCTCAACGCGTCCACGCAATGGTTTGCTCCGAAAAATAATCAGGGAACTTTTTTTTGAGTATCAGATCGCACGGAACTTGGACGCCAAGTTCCCGATCACGACACGAACCGGCGCGCACGAACCCGTGGCCGCCACGAAGCCGGGCGCGTCGTGTGTATAAATAGGCCACCGGCGCCTGCGGTCTCGACGCACAGACAGAACCCACGAAGCAAACGAGCGAAGATGCGGCGCGAGGGACGGCAGCGAGGGTGGGTGCGCGTGTACGACCGCTCCCTGGTCGACCCGGAGGGCAGGCGCCGCGCCGTGCACGTCGTGGACGGCCCGGTGGTGGCCAACGGCGGCTTCATCAGGGCGCCCCGGAAGCCGACGAACCAGTCCAAGTCCGGCGGCCTCCGCGCGCTCGGCAGGGACGCCCTCGCGCAGGAGGAGGAGCAGCCGCAGCTCCATCCGCCGCTGGGCGCCGGGCACTCCGGGTACTACTGCACGACGACGTGCCAGTCGCCGTTCAAGTTCGAGGCCGTGCCGTATCAATGGGAGTACGACGCCTTCGTGCCCGAGGAGGTGCAGGCTCCTCGTCCGCCGCCGGCAACGCGTCTCGGGGGAAGGGCGGCGTGCAAGGGGAGCCGCAAGTTCAAGCACAACGAGATCAAGATGTACTACCTCGACGCGGCCGAGGATGTCGATGGGCGCCTCGATTATCTCTATGACTTCGATTCATGAAGCGCACGGATTGACTTTAAAAAAAAAAATCTTCCCCTTTGTTTTGCCAAGTTCAGCAGGAGGAGGTGTATCTTTGTCATGACTGTATCCAATGCAGGTGCTTGCTCCAATGAAGATCATGTTGTTATTGTACTCCCGAGTCCATGAATCTTTAAACGTGTTGATCTCTAATTAAAAGTTCAATTTTTTATAGTGACAGCCTGAAGCATTATTTTAATTTCGTTCCTGTCTAAAGCCATTTTCTTTTTTTTGCATTCTTTTTGTGTGGAAAATGTTAGCTTCTTGATAAAATGTGTAAAGAAACATTCATAAAATATTCTAAAAATTCAAAAACCTGTTCATGACTTACAAAATAGTTTATACATTCATAAAATATTTGCTGATTCAAAAAATGATCATGCATTTTGAAATGTCCGTGAAATCAATAAAATGTTCGTGAGTTTCAAAAATTGTTCTACCAATTTCCAAAAAAATATTTGTCAACTCTAGAAATGTTGGCAGATTCGAGGAAATTGTTAAAAAATATTCAAAAAATATAAAAAATGTTTGCAAATAGTATGAAATATTCATGAATTCAAAAAATGTTCTTGATTTTAGAAAATGTTCGAAAATTTGTAAAAGTCTTCACAAATTTGAGAAATGTTCGTGATTTCAAATATTGTTCATGATTTCACGAAATTGAGAATGATAGTGTATCTCGACGATGCAGTAAAATATGGGCATGGCCATTGAAGATTATGATTTTTTTTCTCCCGTTGCAACACACGGGCCCTTTTGCTAGTATTACTAAACTCTACCAAGTTTTATGATGACACAACATTAACTTGTTATAGGATATGTACCGAGTAATGAGTATGTACAAAAGTGTTGGTTCTTGGTTCTTACATGGAGGTGAGCAACCATGGGCTGCAAATGCTGCCGCTGCCCATCACCTGGTCCAATTCAGAACAACCAGTAGGTTGCCTTGAATGCCAGGAGTTCCCAGAGGTGATGTATTTTAGCTCGACCATTTTTATCGATTTAGTTTCTACTTCGTCCGTTTCAAAATATAAGACTTTTTAGATATTTCAATATGGACTACATACGGATGTATATAGACATATTTTAGAGTGTAGATTCACTCATTTTGCTCCGTAGGTAGTCCATGTTGGAATATCTAAAAGGGCTTATATTTAGGAGCGGGGGGAGTATACAATTTTGGGGCAACCAAACTTGGAAAGTTCCATCCTTCAAGTTAAATTGGGACAATCCATTCATTAATTGCAACAAAAAAGGTTGGTACTATTCTTCCAATTTTTATTCACGTTCCTAGAAATATAGGTTTAATGATGGATCTGCAATTTTCCTATTCGTATGCATGATTTTTCTTTGTGGTTGCTCACGCTGGTGCTTTTTGCAGTAAGATCATAATTGACAATTACGATGGTGGTGATTTTTACCATCAATTCCTTTTTTTTTCACTTCCCTCACACCCATGCTAGGTTGATATACATTTTCAGCAGTAATGTTGATGTAGCTCCAATCTCATGATACAATCATTGCATTTTCTGCAGCCTATCTCATGCCGGTAGATGGGGGCGATGCATTCATGAGATCGCTACTATGCTTAACTAGCTTGTTCAACTTCTCCTGTGAGATCAAATTACTTTGATGTAATTCTCACAGCACTTTGTGCTCTTTCCTTCTTGCCGAACCAATGTTTCCTCATGAGGAAGATGCTAATGATGAGCAACATTGCTTGGGACACGCTGAAAATTCTAGAGGACACGGGTGGTGTCCCTTCAAATGCTTGTAGCTTCTAATATGTATTATTTAACCTTAGTGATGGTATTTATAATACAACTAAAAATTCAAAAACTCTGCTGTAAGTGCATAGGCGGGTCTGTTTATGGATGTGATCATTTAGCAACGGAAATGCTGCTGCTAAGAGGTCATTAAGAGTTGTTAATGCATTTAACTTTTTCTGTTGTTGTGCATTTAATTTTGGTGGTAAAGATTTTGTGATCCAGCTCCATGACGCCTTGAGAAGGCTGAGATCTGCCATCGTGCTCTTCTCCGTTGCCGACAAGACCTTCCGATGCATCCGGTCACCTTTGTTCCTGGCATTATATTCAAGAAGAAGCTTTCCTTCACATTTTAGTTTGCCTGACCAGCCATAGAAGCATCCAATCTCGCCTCCAACGACTTTGCCGGAGCACCTTCCGCTGTCTGCATATGCTCCACACTTCGCCGGAACTGCGTCTACAAGTTTTCCATTTGAGGGATGTTCTATAAAGCTAACCTTGCAAGAGGCATGCAAGAAAAGCATGATTTTCTAGAGATTACCTGCATCTATAGTCATCCGCATTTATATCGTTTTTGTTTTTGTATAGTGGGTGAATCCATACAAGGATATAACTAATTTGCGGAACTGCGTCTACCAAATTTTATAGTGACAGAACGTTAACTTGTTATAGGATATGTACCGAGTAATGAGTATGTACAGAAGTGTTGGTTCTTGGTTCTTGCATGGAGGTGTAGGCTGCCTTGAATGTCAGGAGTTCTCAAAGGTGATGTATTTTAGCTCGACCATTTTTATTGATTTAGTTTCTACTCCCTCTGTTTCTAAATATAAGACTTTTTAGAGATTCCAATATGGACTACATATGGATATATATAGACATATTTTATAGTATAGATTCACTCATTTTGCTCCGTAGGTAGTCCATGTTGGAATATCTAAAGGGCTTATATTTTGGAGCGGGGGAAGCATACAATTTTGGGGCATCCAAACTTGGAAAGTTCCATCCTTCAAGTTAAATTGGGACAATCCATTCATTAATTGCAACAAAAAAGACTGGTACTGTTCTTCCAATTTTTATTCACGTTCCTAGAAATATAGGTTTAATGATGGATCTGCAATTTTCCTATTTGTATGCATGATTTTTCTTTGTGATTATTCACGCTGGTGCCTTTTGCAGTAAGATCATAAATGACAATTACGATGGTGGTGATTTTTACCATCAATTCCTTTTTTTCACTTCCCTCGCACCCATGCTAGGTTGATATACATTTTCAGCAGTAATGTTGATGTAGCTCCAATCTCATGATACAATCATTGCATTTTCTGCAGCCTATCTCTTGCCGGTAGATGGGGTGATGCATTCATGAGATCGCCACTATGCTTAACTAGCTTGTTCAACTTCTCCTGTGAGATCAAATTACTTTGATGTATTTCTCACAGCACTTTGTGCTCTTTCCTTCTTGCCGAACCAATGTTTCCTCATGAGAAAGATGCTAATGATGAGCAACATTGCTTGGGACATGCTAAAAATTCTAGAGGACACGAGTGGTGTCCCTTCAAATGCTTGTAGCTTCTAATATGTATTATTTAACCTTAGTGATGGTATTTATAGCAGAGCTAAATTTTCAACTAACTCTGCTGTAAGTGCATAGGCGGGTCTGTTTGTGGATGAGATCATTTAGCAACGGAAATGCTGCTGCTAAGAGGTCATTAAGAGTTGTGAATGCATTTTAACTTTTTCTGTTGATGTGCATTTAATTTTGCTGGTAAAGATTTTGTGATCCAGCTCCATGACGCCTTGAGAAGGTTGAGATCTGCCATCGTGCTCTTCTCTGTTGCCGACGAGACCTTCCGATGCATTCGGTCACCTTTGTTCCCGGCATTATATTCAGGAAGAAGCTTCCTTCACATTTTAGTTTGCCTGACCAGCCCTAGAAGCATCCAATCTCGCCTCCAATGACTTTGCCGGAACATCTTCCGTTGTCTGCATATGCTCAACTGCGTCCACAGGTTTTTCATTTGAGGTATGTTCTATAAAGCTAACCTACTTGTTAAAAAAAAATAAAGCTAACCTTGCAAGAGGCATGCAAGAAAAGCATGATTTCCTACAGATTACCAGCATCTATAGTCAACCGCATTTATATTATTTTCGTTTTTTCTATCGCGGGTGAATGCATACAAGGACATAACTAATTTGAGGAAGCACCGATGCTCATTACAGATTTTTGCCTTGCGACACATTATCATGGTGATCAATTCCTTTCGTGGATCAATTGAAATAACCGATTTTGGTGTATTAATTCAAGATAGGTAATTTTTCTCAAGTTCGTAAAGATCGAGCCTAATATTCTTGCAGAATATGTAGCTTTCCAATTAACAGAGTTTTAGCCCCTTGCCCCCCCTCCCTCCGACATCGCACTCAAGCTCCGCCACTGGTCATGCCCCTAGACATTTTGGAATTTCTGCTATCGACCCTACTAACATTGCGGATTGGATTGAGCATAGATTTGTTGTCTTGGATACAGTTAAGCAACATCTAGTACCTGCTCAACAATGCATGAAGTCTCAAGCAGATAAAAAGAGAAATGAGCGCAACTTTGTTGTTGGAGATCAAGTTTTTGTGAAACTTCAGTCGTACGTGCAGTCGTCAGTTATCAAGAGAGCCAATCATAAATTATCCTTCAAGTACTATGGACCCTATCTGATAACAGAAAAGATTGGCAACCTGGCTTACCGGTTGGATCTTCCAGCAAGCAGTCGCATACATCCAGTACTCCATGTTTCTCAGCTCAAACAATGTGTTTTTTCCTCCAGACCAGGTTCAAAAAAGTCTTCCTGCTTCTGATGCTCTTCTGCAGGTACCTGTCCGAGTTTTGCAACGGCGGGTGCGGCACCGTGGCCATCGTACCATTTCACAGGTACTCATCCACTGGAGCGGCATGGATGTCTCAGCTGCTACCTGGGAGGACTTGGATTCTTTGCGCCAGCAGTTTTCTCGATCAGCGGCTTGGAGACAAGCCGGCTCTCAAGAGGGGGAGATTTTCAGCGGCGCATCACAAGGTATGATCCATCATGCACCCAACATTTTCAAATCCAATTAATTCAAATAGGAACAATTGTGTCCGGCCATGGCTATCTTTCATTCATGTGAAATGTACTTCCTCCGTTCCTAAATATTTGTTTTTTAGAGATTTCAAATAGACTACCACATACGGATGTATATAGACATATTTTAGTGTGTAGATTCACTCATTTTGCTCCATATGTATTCACTTGTTGAAACCTGTAGAAAGACAAATATTTAGGAACGGAGGGAGTAGCAAATATGTCCATGGTGAACACTCATTGGAGGACTGTGCTGAAGACAAATTTAGTGTGATCATGCAGGTTGTTCAAAATATGATGCTATATGCTACTCATGCACTAGGTCGTACATAAAAAAACAGAGGGTTTTGCAGTCAGATAAGGTGAAAAAACTAACAGTCCAGATTAGAAATTCCAATTAGACACTTGTAACCGTATAATAAACAACAGGGTCGTTTTTCCAACAGAAGACCAGCATGGCTAACACATCGTGTCTTGACAGTTGATACTTGCATACAGATCAACATAAGGTATGATTGATCACACAGCAAAAAATTCAAAATCAAGCAGTACATTTGCAGCCATGACTATCTTCCATTCATGTCAGATACAGTTCTACATATATGTCTATTCTGAATATTCGTCACATGACTATACTAATTTTAGTGTCATCATGCATGTTGTTCAAAATATGATACTGTATGCTGCTGATGCACTCGGTGATAGGTAACACTGGCCAGCAGGGCACATCAAAAGACAAGAGGTGTATGCTCCAGTTCCATGCCAGAGATGAGATGGAAACTACTCCAGGATTCGATTTCATTGCCGTACTATGATAAAATTAAAACTTTAGGCTGCAAGAGATCAATATATGCACAAGTTCCTGACCTGGCGACTTCTTACGGAACAAACTTCCATCTTATTTTGCATTTCAGTGTAGACATTCCACTCCTGCAGACACCTGAATTTCTGCTCTACATCTCTGTTATTTTTGACATCAACTTCAATTGATGCCCAGTGGCACTTGCCCAGATTTCTAGCAGGTTAAATATTACTCCCTCCGTCCCGAAATAAGTGAATCAACTTTGTACTAACTTTGTACTAAAGTTAGTACAAAGTTGAGTCACTTATTTGGGGACAGAGGGAGTATCTTATAAACCACAAGCATGTAGGAGGAAACTTCCATCTGAATTTCTGCACAAGGCACGACAAAACTGCAGGAAAGCACATGAATGATTCTGCACAAGTTCAGAGGTTACAAGGTGCATTCTGCCGGCCTTCCAGGCAGATCATTCAGGATACTCTGTTAACTGTACAAGCGAACACAACTCTTTCTCAAACAGTACACCTAAATGGCAGACAAAGAGCTTATATTAACACACTGTGTCTTAGGAGTGCTGTGCTGAAGAAAATTTTAGTGTGACCATGCTGATTGTTCAAAATATGACTCTATTTGCTACTCATGCGCTCGGCGACACATCAAAAGACAGAGGGCTTTGCAAGCAGATAAGATGAAAAAAAATGAACAACAGAGCCATTTTTCAAAATAGGAGCCCAGCATGACTAACAAGATGTTATACAACATCCTATCTTGACAATTGATATTTAGTCCTTGCATACATATCAAAATGTCACAAGGTATGATCGATCATGCATCCAAAATTTTCAATTCAAGTGGTACATTTGCAGCCATGACTATCTTTCATTAATGCAAAATATAGTTATACACAATGTCTGTTTGTGAAAATTCGTTGGAGGATTGTACTGAAGACAGTGTTAGTGTTATCATGCAGGTCGTTCAAAATGTGATACCGTTATTCTAATGATGTGCTCGGTGATACATAAGGCTAGCCAGATGTGCACATAAAAAGACAGAGCCTTGCAATCAGATAAGATGGAAAACTAACAATACAGATTAAAGATTCTAAGTAGACACTTTTAACAGTATGAACAACAAAGTCACTTTTCAAAAGAGGAGACCAGCAAGGCTAACAAGATGAGTTATAACACACTGTATCTTGACAGCTCATACTTAGGGCCAGTTCTTTTGCTAGCTTTTTTGGGCTTTTAGAATAAGCTGTCCCCTACCCAGCTTATTCTAGAAGCCCAACCAAAATTTTCCTTTTAGAAGCCTACTAGTCAAGTCTTAACTACTAGGCTTCTAAAAAAAATTTGGTTGGGCTTCTAGAATACGCTAGGTAGGGGGCAGCTTATTCTAGAAGCCACCAAAAGAACTGGCCCCTAGTTTTTGCAAACAGATCAACACATCACAAGGTATGATCGATAACGCACCCAAAAATTTCAAATCAAGTGGTACATTTGCAGCCATGACTATCTTTCATTCATGTCATATATAGTTTTACATATATGTCTATTGTGAATGTTCGGCGCAGAACTGTACTGAAGACAGTTTTAGCGTTATCATGCAGGTTTTTCACAATATGATACTGTAAGCTACTCACATGCTCGGTGATACATAACACTAGCCAGCAACTCAGCAGGGCGATTCAAAAGACAGAGAGGGCTTTGCAATCAGACAAGATGATAAAACTAACAATACAGATTAAGATTTCTATCAGCTAAATCTCAAAATAGCTCAGTTTACCACCGTTCCCGTTGTCTGCCGTCAGGAAATACAGGAACAGACGAGTCGTCGTTGGCATCGTTGGTTGTATTACTCTTTGACTTTGGTACCTCGACTTCTTGTGGACTTGAGTCATCACCATCTCCAAAGTCCGGTGGCGAGCCATCACTCTCGCCAACCCAGCCATCACCCCAGCGGTAGCCACTGTTGTCAGATTTGCCACCAAGTTCCCCAATCAAATCTTCCATGTCCGAAAAATCATCGTCTTCGTCATCTTCCATGTCACTTCCTTCATTATACCCTTGCGCAGCGCCATTGGGTCCCTCTGTCTCCTCACCAGTCCTAGGCCCACCACGCCGAGGGAAGCGTGGAACCGCAACAAGAGCCCTCATCTTCTCCTTAAGCAACACCAGATGGCTCTTCTCGATCAGCTGCGAGTTCTTGTACGCCTCACGGAGGAACACCGAGTCCCTATCTCCCTTGAGTGACACATAGAACATGTCAGGGTGGCGAATGAGCATTCCCCTCAGAGACTGCGAGAACCGGAACTCCTCCCGGAAATGAGTCAGGTGGTCAACCAGCGTGCGCTTCTCAAGTGTCAGGCTTAGAATCTCATGAACCACCCCACAGGCATGCTTCTCCTTCTCAGGGGAGCCCGACGTCAGGTGCGAGAAGTCGGCGTACGGCGAAATGTACGGCATTTCTCTGAATTTCTCGATCCTCCGCGCCTCTCCCCGCGACACCTTCAGCCCCTTGGGCAGCTTCACCCGGTTGAACCTGAGAGGCCGGTCGATGATAAGATTCCTCTCCTCGGCCTCCCTGGCCCGATTCTCCTCCTCTGCCATCTCGGCGGCGGACACGGCCAGCTCGGGGTCCCATTCCGTGAGCTCCAGCGCGGGCCCTCTGTCCATCCTGACGACGCGGAAGTATTGAGGGTACCTGAGGCAGATGGTGTCGTGGAAGTTGGAGGGCAGGCCGAGGTCGTTCTTGAGGTGCGCGATCCGCTCGATGAGGATGCGGCGGTCGAGCGACATCATGAGCAGCTTGCGGAGCTTGGCGACGGCGAGGCCCTCGGACTCGTTGCGGAGGTAGAGCTCGTCGAGGTAGAGGCGCTCGGCGGCGGGGGTGAGGCGGAACCGGAGCGAGTAGACGCCCTCCTCCACGATCTCGAAGACGCCGGGGAAGCGCTTGAGGAGCGCGATGAGGCGGCGCTTGCGGGTGAGCCCCAGGTCGCGGCGGAAGCGGCCGAGGTCCCGCAGGCTCATGACCCGGTCCGGGTGGGACACGAGGATGTTGCGCAGCTTGAGGACCAGCTTCAGCTTCTTGTCCCGCTGGATCACGTTGTCGAAAGGCACCTCCTTTCGGCGCTTCACGGCGGCCGCCTGCGCCACGACGGCCAGCCGGGGGCGGATGCGCGGCGGCGGGGCGGCGGCCAGCGGGTGGAGCGGGAGGGAGGCGCCGAGGAATAGGGATTTGGGGGGCGGCGGGTGGTGGGGGGCGGCCGGCGGGGAGGGGAAGGAGAGGAGCAGCAGCTTGGCCTCCATTTTTGCGGCTCGGGTGAGCTCGCCGCGGCGGTGGGGAGAAGAGGGTGGGGATAAACCTCCCGTTCTGAGTGGATATTTTTTGGGGGTTATGGGTGATATTTTGCCGGCGGCGTGAGGAGCTGGGCTATGGGCTAGGCTTTGTTGGGCCCGAATTTGGCTAATGCTGATGGGCTGTTCACTATCCACTTCTTTCTTCTAGTCAGGCCAGCTCAAGTAAAAAAAGAGAGTCCCCTAAAAAAAGTAAAAAAAGAGAGTAGAAAATACAGGAGGCAGCCAGCCCAGTTATTTTTGAATGAAAATGCTGCTACTCCTTCCCATTCGTACCATGAGCATTTCTTCATTTCCCTAAAACAATAGCATTTCAATTTTCTTAAAAAATAAAAAGAAGACAATTTCTTCAGAATACAATTTAGGAAGCGTGCGAATATCAATAAACCATCAAGTGTGCTCAGAGCAAATGCTCTCTTTTCAAAAACTAATATCCAAAAAAATACTAAATGCTAATGAATCATTTTTTTTTTCAAATTTCATGAAAAAAACATTCTTTTTCCGAGTTGTGCAAAAATAACAAACCGAGACACTATTCAAAAGAAGATTTGCTATTCTAGCTCTCCACTTTTTTTTCTCACCCAAACCACAGATGGAAATATTTGCACACAAAAAATTACAATCTCATGGTTCACTGAATATACATGGGCCATATTTTTATTTAAAATTACAATCTCATGGTTCACTTTTATCCCTAAAATACACAACTTCTATCCCTAAAACCATTCAAAACACACACAAAATACACAACTTCTATCCCTAAAAAAAACACCCACCCACCCAAAAATAGTACTCCCTCTGTTCACTTTTATAAGACGTTTTAGACAGCTGAAATTGAACTGTTTTGAGTGTTGTCTTAAATGTCTAAACGGTCTTATAAAAGTGAACGGAGGGAGTAATAATTAAAACTGAACTTGATGTGTTTTTTAGAGAGATAATTTCTTCAAAGCACATCTATATAAGCATGTGAACACCGCTTTATGGTACATGAAAAATAGTATGTTTCCCTAAAACAAATCCAAAAACGATGAGAGCCTATAGTTCAAGTTTTTAATTAGGCAAAGGCACATGGGACACTGATTTTTTTTAGAAAAGGACATGGGACACTGATCGTAGGCGAAAAACAGTGAGCAAATAGCATGTCATCGAGAAGATCGTCAAGGCCAGGCTTCACCCCCGTGAGTCGTCGGTGCGTGCATGCATAGAGCACGGGAGAACAGAGACCACACAATAAAGTACGAGCACAATCTTTCGTTTCAGGTTCCCAGGCCAGGGATTATTTATTTATGTAGTAGTCCCTAAAGAGATGGCGACACGACACATGTACCTAGTCGCGCACTTCTCGTCGAATAGAAATCCAGGCCAGGCCATGCCTCACCCGTTTTCTGATTAAAAGATCTCGTACAACTGGCCGTTTTTTTACGTTATCCTGTTGCCAGAGCCGATGAATGCACCGTTGGATCGAAATACGAGCTTGCTTGTTCTCTAGCTAATCGCAGCGTCGATCGCCCCATGCCGACGCCACATCGCTCAAACACCCCATATGCCCGGACGAATGTACGTCCCCGCTGGTGACCGGTCAGAAAAAACTGACCCAGACAGACGCCTCAAACGCCCGAGCTAATCATTATCTTCATATCCAGTCTAAATATGGAATAGATACGAGAAGGCCCGGGCATAACCCGATGTGTGCGTCATGTTAGACTGACGATCGGGTCCCACATGAAAAGTGAAAACACTTCGAAACCCGGCGATCAGAAGCTCGTCTCCTCCATCGCCGCGTGGCGCAGCTCCAGCGGGCCGCATAGTGCCCCTAGCCCGGCTATTTAAGCCGACCGTCGGCACCAAAACCCTACCCATCCACATTTCCACCCTCTCGTCCGCTGTTGTCGCCACTTTCCACTCGCCGTCCGTCACCAGTAGTAGCCATGCTCACACGCCGCCGGGTAAGGAGCTACCCATATCTAACGTCGGAGCGCGGCTGCAACTCCTTGAACGGATCCGGGCAAGGCGCGAAGCCCGGATCGCCGCGGGGCTACCACCAGACGCGGTGGATCCGGAAGAGGAGGAGGAGGACGTGGAGGACGCTGGGGACGACGCGAATCTGCAGGCGGAGCAGCATGCAATCCTCGATTTCCTCTGGCTGGAATCGGCGGCGGAGGCCAAGCGCCGCCGTCTGCAGGAGGCGGAGCACGCCGCGGACGTCGACGAGATGCTCGCGTATATGGATGAGGAGGAGGAACCGAAGCCCTTGTATGCGCCCATCTACCTGGTGCCTGACACCGACGTCGTGGACATCTCCGACGACAAAGGGTAGTTAGACTAGTGTGATGTGCATACTACGTAGGATTTCTTTTACATGGTTCGTATGGATCTAAGGAATGAACTATGAGGTGCTCAGATGCATAACATCAAGTATGAGATGTGACCAGCTAGTGCCCACTCACGCGTCCGATCGCGTCCACAACGTTTGAGGGGCCGGATTTCCTAAGTCTGACTGTAGATGCTCTAAGAAATACTCGTGCCTACATGATTAATGAGATGTTAGGCAAAAGTTCATTAACCTTCACACCGGCTATTGTGCGACAGACAAATACTCTCTCCGTCCGAAAATACTTGTCGGAAAAATGGATAACAATGGTTATCTAAAACTAAAATAGATAACACTAAAATAGCGGTCATCCAACCATATTTTTTAAAATTTCACTATCTGTCGGTTTCAGGGCATCTCCTACGCTGACCCGTAAATTTGCTCCGGCATCTATACAGGGACATGGGGAACCAAGTGGACACATATGTGGGTGCAAGCCATCCAACGCTGCCCACGTACATTTTAACCATTGTCTGAACTAAAACGAACAAATTCGTGCAAACACACGGATTTCATATAAACCAGACGAAATTCATTACATTTTGGACAATTTTGAACTAAAACTTATACCGAAATAACATAAAACTAGTCTATGGTCGGCACCGGTGGATCTCCATTCCGATGACAAGGATACCCTCGACTAGTCTATGGCCGGCCGCTACGAATCACCATTGTCTTCCCCATGTCCGGCAACCCGCTCATCGGACTGTCGTGAGCCCTGAAGGTATATGCTTCAACTCAAACGGTGGAGTGGAGCCGCAAGAACCGCAAGGATGTGCTTCAGCCGGAGGGGAAGGGGCGACGGTAGCCTGCGACCGGGCAAGACACCGGCTACGCCTTTGGTGGTGGCCTTCATGGGCCCCAAGTGGCGGCGACCTCTCATGTTCTACTTCTCCTCGATTATGGCGGCGGGCGCGGACGTGTCTCGCCACCGTTTTGTCATCTTTGCGAAGCTGTCTTCTTTCTCCGCCAACAGGGCGCAGTTACATGTACGTCGACCGCAGATGTCACAGTCGCAGGCATGGGAGGAGCGGCACGAAAAGGCGTCGTCCATGGCAGTCACGATGCCCGTGCCGCCGTGCTCCCCGTGTGCTGGCCTGGAGCAACTTGCCACTCCTCGGCGAGCTGGTTTGGAGCTGCGAGTTGCTGAACGATGCGCCGGCTTGGAGCTTCTGCATCCCGGAGCTGGCTTGCAGCAGCCTAGAGCGTCGAGGGTGATGGAGCAGAGAGTTGCCTAGCTCGTATCCTGCGGCTCGACGGGCCACCCAGCCGGCTTTTATGCCGGAGAACTCCTCTTCTTGCTTGTCGGATGCCATGGAGATTATGGAAAAAATGGTGCAAGGAGAAGATGAGAGAGTGTGGTCGCTTAACAGGGATCATCGTACATCGTAAATAACCAATTTTCATATAGAAAAACATATCATAGAAAAATGAAATTGAAAATATTCCGAGATGGCAAATATTCGGAGATGACTATGAAAACACCCACTAGTAGAAAAAGGGTCAAATGTCAAGCACATTAGTGTCGGTTTGCTTTTGAGCCGGCACTAATGTGTGCATTAGTGCCGGTTCGAACGGCTATGCATTAATGCTGGTTCGTGTTGAACCTTTAATACCGGTTCGTACCACGAACCGGTACTAAAGGGGTGGTGGCAGGCTGGCGTCCGGCCGGGGCCCCACGATCACCTTTAGTACCGGTTCGTGCCATGAACCGGGACTAAAGGGGTCTGACCTATAGTCCCGGTTGGAGACACAAACCGGGACTATAGGGCAATTTTCAAACTCTACCCCCCCTGTGGATCGCCTTTTCAGTTTTAGAAAAAACAAAAGAAAATGATGGAAATGTCAAAAAACTAAAATAAAATAAGTTTCCTATGTGATATGTGGTCTAGTTGTTGGGAAAATTTACAAATATGAATTTCGACTTTATTTGCAAAATCTCTCTGGAATTTGTAAAATGGGCATAACTTTTGCATACGAACTCGGATTAAAAAGTTTTTTATATGAAAAATCATCAACTCAAAAAGTTACATCCGAATTTAATCGGGGGAACCCCGTTAAACATTTTCAAAATCCTCAAAAACCTAACAGAAAAAAAGTTACGGGGCTTTTAAGATCTAGAGTGGAAAAAAATTCAAACTTGGTCAAATCTGGTCAAACTGTGGTCAAACTAATTATTCTAGAATATTAGTGTTACTAAATAATTATTTCAGTTTTTTTGAATTTTGGTCAAATCTGGTCAAACTGTGGTCAAACTAATTATTCAAGAAATATTAGTGTTACTAAATAATAATTGTTTTTTAAAACAATAGTTTCAAACTCAAACAGTGAAATGTGTGACTTCATGCTCAAGCTAAATTCCTGAGGATTAATAGGATTGACATCTTACTATTGTTAGGAAAACAACAGGTGCAGGCTTGGTAAGTAGAGGGAATAGAACTCCGAAGTTAAGCGTGCTCAGGCTAGGGGAGTGAGAGGATGGGTGACCGGCCGGGAAGTTAGACGATTTGGAATGAGTGATCCACACTTGAGTAGTTAAGAGGGGTGAATAGAGACTAAATCATCAAATAATTCAGAAAATTGAAAATAAAAAAAAAATCAATTTTTTTTCCAAAATTTTTAGAAAAAAGTTTCAAAAAAAAAACCTTTAGGTACTAAAGGTCCCCCATACCACAGCGCGAGCTCACGCCACGTGGTGGGCCTTTAGTGGCGGTTCGTGCCGAACCGGTACTAAAGGGGGGGGGCCTTTAGTCTCCACTCCATAGTGCCGGTTGCAGAACCGGCACTAAAGGCCCTTACGAACCGGTGATAAAGGCCTGTTCTGCACTAGTGACCTCTCCGGATCCTTGAATTGAAAGAGAGGTTGAGTGGGATCAAGAATCCTAATTCTCGCTATTTGGAATGGATCCAATTCTATTGAGTCTGACTCATAGTGATCATTTCTGCCTGGTGCCTGGTGCCTGGCATCGTTTAAATAGCAGGCGGACGGCCGGAGTTAACCGGCGTTGTGTTTAATGACGGATGGCTCGCGAACGGACGTGTGACTGGAGTAGGTTTCCTGGCACACACACGGATTTAGTGGAGGAAGGCGGGCAATCTGTGGCCGTTTGAATGCAGCGAGAAGGCGTGTTTAGCCGAGCGTGTAGCGGGTGGCGCGCTCTCGGCCGACACCCCGCTTCAATGCCGGCTGTTAAAGGTCACATCCATTTTGCACCAAAGTCAATGTGGGGTGGCCGCTCGCCGGCGGCATGAATGCGGACAGGTGCCGGACAGAAACACGCGGGGATGCGTGTGGTTTTTTTTATGGGCCCAAGGCAGTCAGATGCGGGCGTGACAGCAACCCGGACATCCGCAAAGCCCTTCCCACTTTGTCTTCGGTTTGCAGAAAAAAATACGTCCGAACTGCTGAAAAAACTGATACAGAGTTACAGACCCCGTGTTTGATAGCACAGCACGTTCAAACCACGTAGCTCGAAGGTATGCGGAGGATTCGAGGGTGCTTTGAAGATGCACTTACACATTTTATCAAACACTTCTTGTGCACCTGTATACGCGGACACACACGAACAAGGCGCTGGATGCATCCCTGCATGCAAACGCTCGCGTGTTGGCCTACTCGGTGTGCTAGCTTGGCCTCATGGGGGTGATGTCGCCGGATCCACGGCCGCGTTGCCGTCGTCGTCGTGGAGGGCCGCGTCCCTGGTGGAGGGTTGAGAAGACCGGCAAGGCGTACACCTACACGAGCGAAGCTTGTTAGCCAAGCTAGCACACAAAATCATCTACAACCACAATAGCAAATCCCATTTTCAAAACATTCAGGCGCGTCCGCGCTCAGTGATCAAACAACACATAATTTTTGTCTTTCATAATCGGATACATCAGACCAAATCCTCAAATCCATATTATTCTTGTGCAACTTATATACATAGTTAAACATATGTCATCAGATTACCAATTATTGACATGCTCTACTAACTACGAATGAAGCAACAATGAGAGAAGTTCATTCAGAACGACCTTGCCCCATCCGTATGGCAGTAGCGGTCGAAGATGTAGAACGGATCGAGGCGGATCTACTCACTGCCGTCGCTGTCCTTGATGTTCTCCTCTTTGGGGGGTAGTCTGGCCATGGCACATACTGCCCCGCTTTGCTTTTGCCATCTCCTTCATTGCCCTCCTTCGCCAATTCTCGGCTATGCGGGCACGGAGGGCTTCCTCCGATGCTACCGAAACCACCTCCGCGTCGCAGGCTACCATTGCCGCCTCCTCCACGAGGGCTGCCGAAGCCGCCTCCGCTTGAAGCCGCGCCCATAGCCTCGCACGAGAGACTTTCCGTGCCTCCATTTTGGATTGCCGGTGACTTAGGTGCAGATGGCCTTCGTGTCGACGCCCAACGTTCCGGAGACGAGGTGCCACCTAAATGGTTCCGGCGGCACAACCGGGTTGCGCCATGCGGTGGTGACTGCTTCCGGCGAGGCCTCGGTCATGTGCCAAGATCCACAGGCGATGGATCCGAGCGCCATTTGGGCAACGGATACCCAACGGCTTGCAGAAGATCGGGTTAGGGCGCACTTCTCCCGGGAGTGTCAGAGAGCAGCGCGAACGACCATCTGCTCCTCGGGGCTGCACGGGATGAGCTCCCAGTCCTCGGATCCGAACATTTCAGAGTTGGATCCAGTGGCCGCCATGGAGGAGAACGCCTGAGGTCGCCGAGAGGAGCTTGGTACCATAGGAGGGGGAGTGAAGTGGAGTGGAGTGCGGCTAGGATTTGGGCCGGATATGTGGAGTGCGGGCTAGTCTGGGTGTTTGGGCCAAAAATAGGGTGCCTGGTTGGGTGGCCTTCTTTTGGTCTGGACACTGACCGGACAACCCGTTCGGGCGTTTGGGGCCAGTAGGGGGACCAGTTGTAGATGCTCTAACCAGCCGATTTCATATGTGCATGCACACACTCGCGGGGGCATGCGGACGGGTGGGTCCAGGATCCTGCAAAGTCCCTACCCCGCCCCAGGTTTGCTACCAGTTTGCCGGAATTTGAATATCCAAACATATTCACTGACGGGAGCGGCTATACGTAAGTCGCCTGAAAATTCGTTTTAGGTAACTCAATTTTCTGGGCCATTAGATTACAGATCCAACGGGGAACATGAAGGGGAAGGCTATCGTGTCCGTACGCGCAGACGGTGAGCATTCGTGCCGTGCGCTGTCGCCGGCGTGGACCCGTACGTCGGACAGAGAGGAGGACCATATTAAGAATCCGGTGCCCCGTTCGCAGCCACACATAGCAAACCCGCCGTATGACTATTCCAACGGATCGAGATCACGCCGGGCGCGGCGCACACGTAAGCGCCAGCATAGTTTGGCGGCCGAGCCCGCGGCGAGCAGCGCTCCACGTCGCCGGTGCGCGCGCGCACACCGTGAACCGCCTGCGTGCGTGCGTGCGCGCGCGCGCTGGCTGACGGGCCGGAGGCACGCACCGATCGGCCCGATGCCGCGTACGTGACTCGCCGCTCGTGCCCTGCGAGCTTTGCTTGCACACTTGCCACTCACCGGTTAGCTCCTGATTAACTGGGAATGTGTGACGGCCGCTCATGATCCCGGGTGTCGGGCGGGCCCGCCGTCAGTGACTCGAGGGGAGGTGTGTTTGGTCCGCGATGCGTTGCTTGTGGGCCCGTCGATTGGCTAGCCGTAACCGGACGACACTCCTCTGCATATGATTGTTTATATAAGAGAAAAAAAATCTATGCTTATATAACGAAACTAACTATATTTGCATGGCTAGGAGTGCTCGTGTCTGTTATGTCCGTCCGGCGTCCCAGGTTTTGCAACTTGGGGCAAAGTTGTTGAGCCCACTCCGAAAGCTTTGGACCGTCGACACTGCAGCTCAACCCACCCTAGGACCGCATACGTATCCATCCACGCCTAGAGGATGGTCCAGCGAGAATCCAAAACATAAAAATCTCGAGGTTAATGGTGCATGGAAGTTGTGCGAAAACTTCCAGCTAAAACCCTGCATTTGGGAGCTTAACCGGCACCTTTCCAGAAAGAAATATTGCAAATTTTCCTTTGAAAGTTAAGTAACCACGTAGATACATACTCCCTCAGATGTACATCCCTTTTTATCCATTTTGATGACAAGTATTTTCGGACGGAGGGAGTACTCGTTAAGGGCATCTCCAACGGCTACTCGCAAATTTTCTTCCACATCCATCCGCAAACACGGATGCGAGAGACAGCCATCCAACCTTGCCCGCATATATTTGGACAATATTCAAACTAACCGGACGAAGGCCAACCGCCTCGCTTACACCTATCACTTTTTTCAACATTTTTTTTCTGGTACCCGACAATATACAAAGATAAATGGCGGGTGATAAAATATACACGATATTGTCTTATAGTATCTTCATATGTCGTGGACCAGATAAAGGAAAGTTGAGGCCGGTCAGTCAGCCGACGGTTTGCTCGTGCGGCTGTTAAGGGCCACACGCGTTATGAACTGTTGGGAAACCGGGGCCACCAGGGGTGGCGGCGGCCTCGTGTGTATCGCACGGGCTAGCCCCTCCCGTTTCCCCCACTTTATATTAAGTGGGTACTTATCCCTTGACCCTTTACCCCCTATATAAAGCAACGAGGAGCCATCATTGTAATCCCCTAATCATTGATTAATAAAGCTGGTCTTCTCCATATCTCTCTGTGTCATTTACTTTCGCGTGTTCGACTACTTCGACTACTTCGTCTACGATGCTCGCCCTCGCTCCGCAACCTTGGACCGGACTCGCCGGCGGAGTTGCGGAACACGTTATCAGCACGCTTCGCTCCATCAACTCTCCGTCAAGCCCGCATCACGCAGGCTTTCGTCGATCCCGCGGAGGTATAAGATTCGATCCCCACTTTTGCAAAAATGGATTCCTCTCGTTACTACGATTCCGTTTTTGCGATTAGATTATTTTTCGGATTTGATCTACCTATGGTGCGGATTTTCCTCCCAAGAACCGAGCGGACGAACACGTCGCCGACCAATGTCGATGTTCTTGGACTAAGAGGAACTTGTTGACTGCACTATAGGGAGTCGGTACGGATCGCGATCCAGATGATCGTGGTACCGCCGCAACGCACCTGCTATGCCATGCGCCGTTGATGTTCCCGATGAACAAGACGAAGATTAGGAATCCCGAGACACACGCATGCACGTGCCGACCCCGCTGGCCGCCGGCGCCGCGCCGCTATCTGCCGTCGCCGCGTCCTGCTGACGCCCCGCCGCGTGCCCTGCTGGCCACGGCCCCGCTGGTCGCCGCCCGACTGCAGGCCGCCCCCGCTTGCATGCGTGGTAGCCGCGCCCGGCGTGCGTGCTGGCCTGGCACTGGTCGCCGCGTAACTGATGGCCGCGCCCTGCTGACCGCCGCCGCCGCGTCAACGCTGGCCAGCGCGCGCGCTCGACGCCGCGCCCTGATGGCCAGCCACCGCGCCCTGCTGGCACGCGCCTCGATGGCTGCTCCCCGCCGCGTCCTGCTGACGCCGTGCCGGGATGGCCGCCGCCGCATCCACGCTGCGGGCGCTAGGGAAACCCTAGCGTCGCCCCAGGGAAGGCAGCGCAGCGCCTGGGCCGGCCTGCTGGCTGCTGGGCCCATATGGGCCCCGGCTGTTGGCTCTCTCTCCATAAAAAAAAAGAGAGAGGGAGGGGTCGGCTGCTGCGCACTAAACGGGCCAACGGAACTGAGCCGGACTGCACGCGCGCGGGGTTCTTTGCATTTTAGCCCCCGCAGTTTTCTGTTTTTACGCGCATTATATTCCTGCCGTAATATTTCGCGTAGAAGCCCCTGAAACTGTCTGTTTTTGCTGAAAAACGCGTGTTTGGGCTATACAATGTCTCGGGAATTCAATTTTTGGGCTATTTTCACGTACAAAATGTGCTTAACATGCTATATCTTGTAAACATGTTTTTATTGTATGATTTTACTACTGTAGATTAATTGTTTTGCACTCTTAATCATTAAGTAAGTCATATAAGAACATGTTTTAGATAATGGAACGTCATTTTATTGAATAAGTTTATCAACATCGCTTTGTGCAAAAGATTACCTGCTGTAATCTCATGATTTTTGCATAAATCGCAGATGGCCGGAATTGTCAACAAGGAGTTTCCTGAGTTGGCCCAGACAGGGCTGAACTACCTGTCATGGTCCTCGGACTGCGAGATCTTTCTCCAGGGCAAAACCCTCCTGAGGGCGATCGGTAAGGGGGGCCAGCTGGCCGTCACTGATCCCAAGTTCGAAACTGAGAATGCGCAGGCTCTGCACTTTCTCCGTCATCACCTGTCACCTACTCTGAAAGATGAGTATATGGCTGAGCGCAGTGCTTCTGGCCTTTGGACCGCTCTTAAGCAGCGGTTTGAGCGGCTGAAGTACACTGTGAAGCCACGTGCAGAGGCAGAGTGGATCCGTCTGAGGTTTGCGAACTTCAAGACGGTTGGGGAGTACAATTCGGCTCTGCACCGGATTTGTACGACTCTTCGGTTGTGTGGTACTGAGATTACCGACTCCCAGAAGATTGAGAAAACCCTATCCACTTTCCACCCCGACGCGGCCAGTCCTCACGGAACTACCGCCAGGGGAACTACAAAAGGTATTCAGAGTTGATTGACGTCCTCCAGATGGCGGGGGCGCAGGACGAGGTTCTCAAAAAGAACTTTGTCGCGCAACCACTTGGGGGGAGTTCTCGCCAGGAGGTGAACGCTCTCAAAGTCCGCAAGCCTCAACAGAAGAAGAGGGGCCGGAAGGGCAAGAAGAAGGGCCCTCACCCCCCCGCCCCGGCTAAGCAGAACAAGCCGGGCAAGGGAGGGCAAAGGCCTCAGGACTGCTTCCGTTGTGGCTCGGTGGAGCATTTCTCCCGCTAGTGCCGCGCACCACAGGAGGTCGTTGATGCATATAAGGCTCGGAAGGCGCGTGAGACGCACCTCGCCTTGGTTCAGGAGGGAGCACCACCGGCGCCCATGGCGGCACCCGTGATGATCGCTACTCCCCCTGCTGCGCCCATAGAGGCGACCCCCGTGGTGCCCATCGCGGCAGCTTTGGCGGTCTCTACCGACGCCCACGTCGCCATGGAGGTTGACCACATGGTCGCCTCGGCGGCGCCGCCACTAGACATTGATGCTGCCTCCAAGATGATTTCTAAGGAGGATCAGCTCACTAGTATGGAGATTGCGGCGGAAGTGAATGGCTTCTTCACCGAGTCCACTTAGCATACCTCTTTGGTTATCATGATTCCGTGATTTGATACAATAAAATTGAATAAATTCGATTTGGTTGTAAGCTCTATGAGAGCATAAACTTATTCTTTACTTCGGCGATTGGATGACATTTATTCATTTATTCCATTATTTATACATGATAGCATGTTATGTTCTGAGATGTGTGCATTTATTTTTAATGTATTTTCTTCCTCATTACATTAATTAGATGTCATATTTTAGAACGCGTGTGGCGCCCGAATGGAGGAAACGTGCCTTGCCGATAGCGCCACCACTCATACCATTTTACGAGAAACTAAGTACTTTGAGTCCATTAAAAAATCTCCGGGAAGTATTATGACAATCGCCGGCTGCGGTTTTCACATAGTTGGCTCCGGAGGAGCCACTATTATACTCCCCATGGGAACAACTTCGATCATTAATGATGCGTTGTTGTACCCGGAGTCGACTCGTACTCTTTTGAGATTTAGAGACATCCGCGCTGATGGTTTCCATGCTGAGACCGATGATAAAAACGGCAAGGAGTGCCTACTCATCACAAAGCGGGATGCAGGTGGTAAACATGTTATCGAAAGGCTTCCTTCGTTTGACACAGGGCTATACTACACTAAGATAGCAGCACCGCCCGTGTACACTACCCTCAAGACCGTTTTTAGAAGCTCTGAACTCTTCTGCCTCTGGCACGATAGGTTAGGCCACCCCGGACTTAGGATGATGAGAAATATAATTAACAACTCACATGGCCATAATGTTAACATGAAGAACTTCCCGAATCCCGATGATTTCGTGTGCTCCACATGCGCTAAGGGGAAGTTAGTCATTAGGCCATCGCCCCTCAAGGTGAGGGATGAAATCCCCGCGTTCTTGGAACGTATCCAAGGGGACATATGCGGTCCAATTCAGCCCCTCACGGGGCCGTTTCGGTACTTCATGGTGCTCATTGATGCTTCCTCTAAATGGTCCAATGTTTTCCTGCTGTCAACAAGGAACCATGCCTTTGCAAAATTAATCTCACAGATCGTACAAATGAGGAATAATTTCCCGGATTATCGTATAAAGTCTATTCGAATGGACAACGCCGGAGAATTTACTTCAAAGGCGTTCAATGATTATTGCATGGCAATGGGAATCAAAGTTGAGCACTCGGTACCACATGTTCATACACAAAATGGACTTGCCGAGGCATTGATTAAAAGAATTAAATTCATTGCCCGACCGCTCCTTCAGGGTTGTAATTTACCAACTACATGTTGGGGCCACGCGGTGTTACACGCGGCTAATCTCATCAACTTTCGACCGTCGGCCTACAACATCCACTCTCCTGTTCAACTTGCGCAAGGGTCGGCACCGAAAATTTCCCACCTTCGTAGGTTCGGTTGCCAGGTATATGTACCAATACCACCCCCTCAGCGATCAGTGATGGGCCCGCTCCGTAAGTCGGGGATATACGTTGTTTATGAGACTGTGTCCATAATCAGGTATCTGGACCCCATGACAGGTGACTGTCACACGGCTCATTTTGCTGATTGCATTTTTGACGAGGATCTTTTCCCGACTTTAGGGGGAGAGAATCAACCCCTTGATGCTAAAAGTCGAGAAATCACGTGGCAAGCCACGGGGATCCACGCTCATGACCCGCGCACTGCTGAGACTGAGAGAGAAGTCCAAACGATAATAGATTTGCAGTCTTTAGCAAATCAACTGCCCGACCACTTTAGTGACTTAAAGACTGTGACAAAATTGCATGTGCACGCGCGCAATGCACCGGAAAGGGTTGAAATACCGAAGAAAAATGATGGTATACCCGCTCCCGTCCAAAGGCCTAAAAGGACGAGAAATCCGGCTTCTCAAATCCCAAGTACTCGGGGACGCCTGACGAAAAAGGATAAGAGAGATTTATCACAGCCTGTCGCCAAAGTACCCCAAATTGAAACGGGGAGCCAGTCGAGACCTGGCACAAGTACGGAAAATTCAGTGCACGAAATTCCGGACTTAAACTTTCCCATAGGGGAAACACCCAGCGGAGATGTGAGCGCACACATCGGCGCGGGAAATCTAAAGGACCTTGCTCCCATAATGGGAAATTTGGTAGAGCAAGTGTTTGCGCCGGATGCGCTCCATGACGAAATGGCCATAAATTATATTTATACGGGGGAGTCCCTGAACCGAGCAACGGTGATTGTTGACATCAACTTTGCTACGAAAATAGCCTCAATCATAGATCTTGACCCTGAGCCTAACACGCTCGCTGATTGCAAGAAAAGGTCGGATTGGAAAGATTGGCAGCAGGCAATTACTGCCGAATTATTATCTCTCAACAAAAGGAAGGTGTTCGGACCAGTTTGTCGAACTCCTCCCCACATTCGCCCTATTGGCCATAGGTGGGTTTTTGTTCGAAAGAGAGATGAAAATAATAAGGTAGTACTGTACAAAGTAAGGCTCGTTGCTCAAGGGTTCACTCAAGGACCAGGTGTCGATTTTGAGGAGACTTATTCCCCAGTCATGGATGGAGTTACCTTTAGATACTTGATCTCGATGGCAGTAAACATGGGCTTGAAAATGAAACTAATGGATGTTGTCACTGCTTACCTATATGGTAACTTGGATTCGAACATATACATGAAGGTTCCAGAAGGTATCCCTGTTCCGAACCATGATAGAGCAAACAGGGGTCTATACAGTGTTCAACTTCAAAAGGCACTGTATGGACTCAGACAGTCTGGTAGAATGTGGTACAATCGCTTAAGTGATTTCCTTCATGAGAAGGGCTACACGAGCAATAAAGATTGCCCATGTGTTTTTATACGACGATCCCAAGATGGATTCTGTATAATCTCGGTGTACGTGGACGATTTAAACATAATCGGTATGCCTGAGGATATTGAGGAAGCGAGTTCCTACCTGATGTCGGAATTTGAGATGAAGGATTTGGGTAAAACCAAGTTCTGTCTAGGTCTACAAATTGAACATTCCCCTGATGGGATTCTAGTGCACCAGTCGGCCTACACCCAGAAGGTGTTGGAGAGATTTGGATTTGATAAGGCATATCCTTCTAAGACCCCGATGGTCGGAAGATCTTTACAGCCAGACAAGGACCCGTTCAGGCCAAAGGAAGAGGGGGAGGAAACTCTGGGACCAGAGGTTCCTTACCTGAGTGCAGTTGGAGCACTCATGTACCTCGCAAATTGTACACGGCCAGACATTGCGTTCGCCGTCAGTTTGCTTGCCGGTACAGTTCTGAACCTACCAAGAGGCATTGGAAAGGTGTCAAGGATGTCTTCCGTTACCTGCAAGGGACCAAAGATCTTGGCCTATTTTATAAAAGAAATCAAGACCTATCTATTATAGGCTATGCCGATGCTGGGTACCTATCGGACCCGCATGATTGCAAATCGCAGACTGGATATGTTTTCCTTTGTGGTGGAACTGCGTTTTCCTGGAAATCGTCCAAGCAAACACTTGTGTCGACTTCCACGAACCACTCGGAAATCATGGCACTATTCGAAGCGTCAAAAGAGTGTGTATCGCTTTGGCGGATGATCGGCCACATTCAGCAGACATGTGGGCTGAACACCGTACAAACCCCTACCATTATCTATGAAGATAATGCTGCTTGTGTTGCACAAGTCCAGATGGGTTATGTGAAGAGTAACCTCACAAAGCATATTAGTCCCAAGTTCTTCTATGCACATCAGCTACAACAGTTGAACGAGGTGAGAGTTTTGCATACTAAGTCCCGTGACAATCTTGCTGATACGTTCACTAAATCATTACCGGCATCAACCTTAGAGAGGTGTGTGCGTGGAATCGGTATGATGAGACTTAGACAGATGCAAGGTTCAGGGGGATAAACTTCACAAACTCGTCGCTAAAATCTCAATCCTGATGATCGAGTAGTCAACTTGATGGTTGAGTGGATTGTACTCTTTTTCCCTTGAGTGAGTTTTCCTGATGTTTCTCACACGAGGTTTTTGACGAGGCAATTCGTGCAATACAACAATGTATACCGTGTGCTCTTTCTCCATATTTTTTTCCACTGGGTTTTTCGGAGTTTTGAGGCATGGATATACGGATAATTACCCAAGGGGGAGTGTTGGGAAACCGGGGCCACCAGGGGTGGTGGCGGCCTCGTGTGTATCGCACGGGCTACCCCCTCCTGTTTCCCCCACTTTACGTTAAGTGGGTACTTATCCCTTGACCCTTTACCCCCTATATAAAGCAACGAGGAGCCATCATTGTAAGCCCTGATCATTGATTAATAAAGCTGGTCTCCTCCATACCTCTCTGTGTCATTTACTTTTGCGTGTTCGACTACTTCGACTACTTCGTCTACGACGCTCGCCCTCGCTCCGCAACCTCGGACCAGACTCGCCGGCGGAGTTGCGGAACATGAACATCTGGACACGGTGAATGAATAACACATGAAAATGCCAAAAGAAGACAACCGCATGCAACAGTTAAATATGTGGGTCATGAAGAAGTGGGCATAATGAATGAATAACACATGGAAATGCTAAAAGGAGCCAACTGCATGCAACAGTCAAATATATACCTAGCCTGGACAGTAGCATGGCATCATAGCAAAGATGGAGAAGTGAAGAATTTCTGTCCTGCAAGGAGCAAATGTGAGATGGACAAGAAGCGCAAGAGAATAGGAATGAGAAAAGACAGTGGTTTGGGCTTCCGGAATCCGACTATCACATTAAAAACATATGAAGTCTAACCAAATGGTTGGATGAGGACGTGTGTTTGGGCGTCTAGACTGGATCGGAAGACTTCCAAACATATACATATAGCAAGAGAAACCTAGGATGATGTGGCTATTTGAGAGTGCACGAAAAAAATTAATGGTTATTTGTGGCAGGTTGCATGCGCATGAAGAACTAGTGGGAAAACATTTTATATCGTGGACCTACTTGATGATGTGGATAAGTTTGCATATCAAGATAAATAAGATAGTGAGGATGAATCACTTAGGTATATTGGATTTGACGGCTGACGATGGCTAGCCCGCTAGGAGAATAGGCTTAGGTATATTGGATTTGACGGCTGACGATGGCTAGTCCGCTAGGAGAATAGGCCTTTGTGAACGTTAACGGACTAGTTTCATGTATGGATTCACCGGCCAGTCTAACTGCATGGTACCACGACATTCTGTGTCTCATCCTCTTCTGCAAACAAAATCCTCGAACAACACGTGTCTCACATTCTTCTCCAAGATCATATCCAACCTCCTTACAGCTTGAGCACCTTCCTCGAGAATTTTAGTATACCAACCTGCTTTTTTTGCAGGGTTATACCAACCTGCTTATATCCAAAAGGTTTTGGAAAAATTCAATATGGATAAATCATATCCAACTAAAACATCCATGGTTATAAGGGATATGAATAAAGATCCTTTTAGACCTCGGGATGATGACGAAGAGATATTAGGACATGAGTTCCCGTATCTCAGTATTATTGGTGCGCTAATGTACCTTGCAAATTGCACCAGCCCTAAAATTGCATTTGCGATAAATTTACAAGCTAAACATATCGCTGCTCCAACAAAACGTCATTGGATAGGAGTAAATAATATCCTTAGATATTTACATGGCACAAAAGATCTTGGCTTATTTTATCAGAAAAACAAGATATGACTATGGTAGGTTATACTAACGCTGGCTATCTATCTGATCCTCACAATGACAGGTCACAGACAAGTTTCGTATTCTTATATGGTGGAACTATTTTTTTATGGAAGTCAACAAAGCAGACTCTCGTAGCAGCTTCCACTAATCATTCTGAAATTATTGCATTATTTGAAGCATCACGAGAATGTGTATGGTTTTGCAAGATGATTAAGCACATTTAAACTTCATGCGATGTTGGTTCATTAGGATCACCAACTATTATCTATGAAGATAATGCAGCTTGCATTGCTCAAATGCAAATGGGTTATATAAAAGGTAATATCACAAAACACATTTTTCCTAAGTTGTTCTTTCCTCATGAATTACAAAACGATGGAGAAATTTACATTTTGCAAACCAAGTCATGTGACAATCTAGCAGATTTGTTCACAGAGTCTTTACCAAATTCAACATTCCAGAAATGTATTCACGGAAGCCTGGGGGTTGGTCTCCCAAAGCCTGCTCGCCAGGCCTAAGAAGCTTGTCGGCATCGGCCGGCCCGGCTAGAGGTTAATGCAGATGTCCTGCATAACCGGCTCGGCTACACGGGGCAGCTCCGCCAACTGCTTCATCTGATTGTTCAGCAGCGGCTGATACTCGGGCGATTGGAACTTGCCAGAAGGTCTTCTCTTCGAACTCGTTAGGCTGGGCAGCGAAATAGGTGCCGGCATCCGAGGCACTCCGCGGGAGGTCCCTAAAGCCTCTGATGAGCACTAGACTTGCGTAAGATCAGCAAATCGGTTGTCACCAAAAATGCAGCGAAGTAGATAGAGCTTACCGGCGGCGATTTGCTTCACCTGTTGAAGCACCTCGCGATCAGCCCGGGCTTGGGTCGTGGCCTCCTTACAGGCCCAATTGGCTGAGGCCAGCTCAGACGATAGCTTGTTCTTCTCCTCCTGAAGAGCATCGCACTGCGCGCAAATCCCCTTCAGGTCCTCTTCGACCTCGGCAACCCGGGACATGATACGTCCATTTTGCATCATACTTTTATATCAAAATTTATTGCATTATGGGTTGTTACTACACATTATGTCACAATACTTATGCCTTTTCTCTCTTATTTTACAAGGTTTACATGAAGAGGGAGAATGCTGGCAGCTGGAATTCTGGGCTGGAAAAGGAGCAAATATTAGAGAGCTATTCTGCACAACTCCAAAAGTCCTGAAACTCCACGAAAGTTAGTTTTGGAATATATTAAAAATATTGGGCAAAGAAAGCACCAGAGGGGAGCCACACACTGTCCACGAGGGTGGAGGGCGCGCCCCTGCCTCGTGGGCCACCTGGAAGCCCCACAATGCCCATCTTCTGGTATAAGGTGTCTTTTGCCCTGGAAAAAATCAGAAGGAAGTTTTCGGGACAAAACACCGCTGTCTCGAGGCGGAACAATCTAGGGCTCCGGCGGAGCTGTTCTGCCGGGGAAACATCCCTCCGGGAGGGAGAAATCGTCACCATCGTCATCACCATCGATCCTCTCATCGGGAGGGGGTCAATCTCCATCAACATCTTCACCAGCACCATCTCCTCTCAAACCCTAGTTCATCTCTTGTATCCGATCTTTGTCTCAAAACCTCAGATTGGTACCTGTGGGTTGCTAGTAGTGTTGATTACTCCTTGTAGTTGATGCTAGTTGGTTTATTCGGTGGAAGATTATATGTTCAGATCCTTTATGCACATTAATACCCCTCTGATTATGAACATGAATATGATTTGTGAGTAGTTACGTTTGTTCCTGAGGACATGGGAGAATTCTTGTTATAAGTAGTCATATGAATTTGGTATTCGTTCGATATTTTGATGAGATGTATGTTGTCTTTCCTCTAGTGGTGTTATGTGAATGTCGACTACATGACACTTCACCATTGTTTGGGCCTAGGGGAAGGCATCGGGAAGTAATAAGTAGATGATGGGTTGCTAGAGTGACAGAAGCTTAAACCCTAGTTTATGCGTTGCTTCGTAAGGGGCTGATTTGGATCCATATGTTTCATGCTATGGTTAGGTTTACCTTAATTCTTCTTTCGTAGTTGCGGATGCTTGCTTGGTAGGTGGAATTTGGTAAGGAAAAATTTATATAGTGTGCTGAAATTTACTGTCACTTGTTACTATGAAAAACAATCCTTTGAGGGGCTTGTTCGGGGTATCTTCACCCCGACCAGTAGAGCAAAGAGTTGCTCCTCAACCTTCTGAACCTACTAAAAATGTTTACTTTGAAATTCCTTCGGGTATGATAGAGAAACTGCTAGCTAATCCTTTTACAGGAGATGGAACATTACATCCCGATATGCACCTAATCTATGTGGATGAAGTTTGTGGATTATTTAAGCTTGCAGGTATGCCGGAGGATGTTATCAAGAAGAAGGTCTTCCCTTTATCTTTGAAGGGAAAGGCATTGACATGGTTTAGGCTATGCGATGATATTGGATCATGGAACTACAACCGATTGAAATTGGAATTTCATCAGAAGTTTTATCCTATGCATCTGGTTCATCGTGATCGTAATTATATATATAATTTTTGACCTCGCGAAGGAGAAAGTATCGCTCAAGCTTGGGGGAGGCTTAAGTCAATGTTATATTCATGCCCCAATCATGAGCTCTCAAAAGAAATTATTATTCAAGAATTTTATGCTCGGCTTTCTCTCAACAATCGCTCCATGCTCGATACTTCTTATACTGGTTCTTTTATGATGAAGACTATTGAATTCAAATGGGATTTATTGGAAAGAATTAAACGCAACTTTGAAGATTGGGAACTCGACGAAGGTAAGGAGTCAGGTATAAAACCTAAGTTTGATTGTGTTAAATCTTTTATGGATACCGATGTTTTTCGTGAATTTAGCACTAAATATGGACTTGACTCTGAGATAGTAGCTTCTTTCTGTGAATCATTTGCTATTCATGTTGATCTCCATAAGGAGAAGTGGTTTAAGTATCATCCTCCCATTGAAGTAAAAGTTGTTGACCTATTAAAGTTGAAGAAAAGACTATCACTTATAATGTTGTTCCTATTGTTCATACCGCTTATATTGAGAAACCACCCTTCCCTGTTAAAATAACGGATCATGCTAAGGCTTCAACTGTGGTTCATGAGAGTAAGGCTAGAACACCTACACCCTCTGAGCAAATTAAAGTTGAACCTAGTATTGCTATGGTTAAAGATATCTTGGTCGATAATATTGATGGGCATGTTATTTACTTCTGTAATGAAGCTGCTAGAATTGCTAGACCTGATACTAAAGGTAAACATAGACCTGTTGTTGGCATGCCTGTTGTTTCTGTTAAAATAGGAGATCATTGTTATCATGGCTTATGCGATATGGGTGCTAGTGCAAGTGCAATACATCATTCCTTATACAAAGAAATTATGCATGATATTGCACCTGCTGAAATAGAAGGTATTGATGTTACTATTAAGCTTGCCAATAGAGATACTATTTCACCAATTGGGATTGGTAGAGATGTTGAAGTCTTGTGTGGGAAAGTTAAATATCCTACTGATTTTCTTGTTCTTGGTTCCCCACAAGATGACTTTTGTCCGATTATATTTGGTAGACCCTTCTTGAATACTATTAATGCTAGGATAGACTGCGAAAAGGATATTGTTACTGTTGGTTTAGGGGATATGTCTCATGATTCTAATTTGGCTAAATTTCGTAGACAACCCCATGATAAAGAATTGCCTAGTAAAGATGAAATTATTGGTCTTGCTTCTATTGCCGTGCCTCCTAATGATCCTTTAGAACAATATTTGCTTGACCATGAAAATGATAAGTTTACGAATGAAAGAAGGGAAATAGATGAAGTATTCTTTAAACAGGGACCTTTATTGAAACACAACTTGCCTGTTGAAATCCTAGGGGATCCTCCTCCATCCAAGGGTGATCCCGTGTTTGAGCTTAAACCTTTACCTGATACTGTTAAATATGCTTATCTTGATGAAAAGAAGATATATCCTATTATTATTAGTGCTAACCTTTCAGAGCAGGAAGAAGAGAAATTATTGAAAACTCTGAAGAAGCACCGTGCTGCTATTGTATATACTCTTGATGATCTTAAGGGCATTAGTCCCACTCTGTGCTAGCACAAAATAAATTGGAGAAAGACGCTAAACCGGTTGTTGATCACCAACGACGGTTAAATCCTAAGATGAAAGAAGTGGTAAGAAATGAAATACTAAAGCTTCTGGAGGCAGGTATAATTTATCATGTTGCTGATAGTCAGTGGGTAAGTCATGTCCATTGTGTCCCAAAGAAGGGAGGTATTACTGTTGTTCCTAATGATAAAGATGAATTGATCCCACAAAGAATTGTTACAGGTTATAGAATGGTAATTGATTCCCGCAAATTTAATAAAGCTACTAGAAAAGATCATTACCCTTTACCTTTTATTGATCAATGATACGTCTGCAACATATCTATAATTTATGAAGTATTCATGCTATTATATTATCCATCTTGGATGTTTAATGGGCTTTACTATGCACTTTTATATTATTTTTGGGACTAACCTATTAACCCAGAGCCCAGTGCTAGTTTCTGTTTTTCCCTTGTTTCAGTGTTTCACAGAAAAGGAATATCAAACGGAGTCCAAACGGAATGAAACCTTCGGGAGCGTGATTTTTGGAACGAACGTGATCCAGGAGACTTGGAGTTGAAGTCAAGGAAGCTTCGAGGTGGCCATGAGGTAGGGAGGCGCGCCTGCCCCCCTGGGCGCGCCCCCACCCTCGTGGCTCCCCTTACCGACTTCTTTCGCCTATATATATCCATATACCCTAAAACCATTAGGGAACAGAATAGATCGGGAGTTCCGCCGCCGCAAGCCTCCGTAGCCACCAAAAACCAATCGGGGCCCCGTTCCGGCACCCTGCCGGAGGGGGGAACCCTCACCGGTGGCCATCTTCATCATACCGGTGCTCTCCATGACGAGGAGGGAGTAGTTCACCCTCGGGGCTGAGGGTATGTACCAGTAGCTATGTGTTTGATCTCTCTCTCTCTCGAGTTCTTGAGGTGGTACGATCTTGATGTATCACGAGCTTTGCTATTCTAGTTGGATCTTACGATGTTTCTCCCCCTCTACTCTCTTGTAATGGATTGACTTTTCCCTTTGAAGTTATCTTATCGAATTGAGTCTTTAAGGATTTGAGAACACTTGATGTATGTCTTGCATGTGCGTATCTGTGGTGACAATGGGATATCACGTGGTTCACTTGATGTATGTTTTGGTGACCAACTTGCGGGTTCCGCTCGTGAACTTATGCATAGGGGTTGGCACACGTTTTCGTCTGGACTCTCCGGTAGAAACTTTGGGGCACTCTTTGAAGTTCTTTGTGTTGGTTGAATAGATGAATCTGAGATTGTGTGATGCATATCGTATAATCATACCCACAGATATTTGAGGTGACATTGGAGTATCTAGGTGACATTAGGGTTTTGGTTGATTTGTGTCTTAAGGTGTTATTCTAGTACGAACTCTATGATAGATCGAACAGAAAAGAATAGCTTCATGTTATTTTACTACGGACTCTTGAATAGATCGATCAGAAAGAATAACTTTGAGGTGGTTTTGTACCCTACAATAATCTCTTCGTTTGTTCTCCGCTATTAGTGACTTTGGAGTGACTCTTTGTTGCATGTTGAGGGATAGTTATATGATCCAGTTATGCTATTATTGTTGAGAGAACTTGCACTAGTGAAAGTATGAACCCTAGGCCTTGTTTCCTAGCATTGCAATACCGTTTACACTCACTTTTATCGCTTGTTACCTTGCTGTTTTTATATTTTCAGATTACAAAAACCTATATCTACCATCCATATTGCACTTGTATCACCATCTCTTCGCCGAACTAGTGCACCTATACAATTTACCATTGTATTGGGTGTGTTGGGGACACAAGAGACTCTTTGTTATTTGGTTGCAGGGTTGTTTGAGAGAGACCATCTTCATCCTACGCCTCCCACGGATTGATAAACCTTAGGTCATCCACTTGAGGGAAATTTGCTACTGTCCTACAAACCTCTGCACTTGGAGGCCCAACAACGTCTACAAGAAGAAGGTTGCGTAGTAGACATCAAGCTCTTTTCTGGCGCCGTTGCCGGGGAGGTGAGTGCTTGAAGGTATATCTTTAGATCTTGCAATCAAATCTTTTTGTTTCTTGTTTTATCACTAGTTTGGTCTATAAAACAAAACTACAAAAAATGGAATTAAGATTGCCTCATATGCTTCATCTTTTTAATGTCTTCCATGAAAATAAGGATTCCGATAATTGTGCTCAAGTGCTAGAAAAAAATGCATTAGAATTTTTGGCACTAAATATTTGAATGATGAGCATGATTGGAATGTTGTTAGTACGAATTCCTTGAGTGTCCATGATGCTAATGATATGCAAAGCCACAAGCTTGGGGATGCTATGTTTGATAAAGATGATATTTTTAATCCCCCAAGTTTTGATGTGCAAATTTATTTTGATGAAAGCATGCCTCCTATCTATGATGATTATTGTGATGACACGTATGCTATAAAGAATAATGATAACCATGAAACTTGTCATCTTGATCTTAATTTTCAATCACATGATAGTTATTTTGTTGAGTTTTCTCCCACTACTATTGATGAGAACAAATTTGCTTACGTGGAGAGTAATAAAAATTCTATGCTTGTAGATCATGAAAAGAATGCTTTATGTGATGGTTATATTGTTGAATTCATTCATGATGCTACTGAAAATTATTATGAGGGAGGAACATATGCTTGTAGGAATTTCAATATTGTCAAGTTTCCTCTCTATGTGCTTAAAGTTTTAAAGTTATGCTTGTTTTGCCTTCCTATGCTAGTTGATTATTGTTCCCATAAATTGTTTGCTCACAAAATCCCTATGCATAGGAAGTGGGTTAGACTTAAATGTGCTAGTCATATTCTTCATGATGATCTCTTTATGTTTCAATTCTTATCTTTTACTAGCAAGATGCCCATGCGTTGCACGGAAAATCAAGATGCATTTGTATGAGTAGTTTATGTTGTGGGAGAAAAGGATGAACAAGAGAAGGCCTTATTTGCAAATGTGGAGAGGGGTGTGGGCATATTTTTGCAAAATTGCCATAGTTTCGTTCCTATCCGTCAGATATAAATCGGACGGCCTATATTGCAAGATGGCAGGCACACCATCATCACCAACTCTGTTTTTTATAAGTGTATAGATGTGAGCATCATTGAAATCATCATGCCTAGCTAGGGGCGTTAAACGTCAGTGCTTGTTGGGAGGCAACCCAATTTTATTTTTGTTCCTGTTTAGTAATAAATAAATCATCCAGCCTATGGTTAGATGTGGTTTTATGTTTTAATTAGTGTTTGTGCCAAGTAAGACCTATAGGATCTTCTTGGATGATAGTTATTTGATCTTGCTGAAAATTCCAGAAACTTTCTGTTCACGAAAACAATTGTTTAAAATCACCAGAACGTGATAAAATACTGATTCCAATTGCAGTAGATCAATAATTAAATTATCTAGGTCGTCCTATTTTGGTAGAATTTTTTGAGTTCCAGAAGTTTGCGTTAGTTACAGATTACTACAGACTGTTCTGTTTTTGACAGATTCTGTTTTTCGTGTGTTGTTTGCTTACTTTGATGAATCTATGGCTAGTAAAATAGTTTATGAACCATAGAGAAGTTGGAATACAGTAGATTTAACACCAATACAAATAAATAATGAGTTCATTACAGTACCTTGAAGTGGTGTTTTCTTTTCTTTCGCTAACGGAGCTCACGAGACCTTCTGTTAAGTTTTGTGTTGTGAAGTTTTCAAGTTTTGGTTAAAGATTCGATGGAATATGGAATAAGGAGTGGCAAGAGCCTAAGCTTGGGGATGCCCAAGGCACCCCAAGTTAATATTCAAGTACAACCAAAAGCCTAAGCTTGGGGATGCCCCGGATAGCATCCCCTCTTTCGTCTTCGTTCATCGGTAACTTTATTTGGAGCTATACTTTTATTCATCACATGATATGTGTTTTGCTTGGAGTGTCATTTTATTTTCTTTTGTTTTGCTTGCTGTATGAATAAAATACTAAGATCTGAAATTCTTAAATGAGAGATAGTCTTCACATAGTTGCATAATTATTCGACTACTCATTGATCTTCACTTATATCTTTTTGGAGTAGTTTGTTATTTACTCGTGTGCTTCACTTATATCCTATGAGTAAATGGTTGAATGATTTGAATGTCATAAATCTGAAATTATATATGTTTCATATGCCTTTCCAATGGGGAGTAATGACTTCACATATAAGAAGTAGAGGTGGTAAATTTATTGAAGGTTAGCAAATATTGTATTGGTCACTTGAACAATTCATGAAAGAATATTGAAGGAAGAGAGGTTTCACATATAAATATACTATCTTGGACATCTTCTATGATTGTGAGCCCCATTAATTATTTTCAAACCTGAGCAAATTAGTTGAAGTTGGACAAGCAAGACAACATAATGAGTTATGCTTGGGTATATTTGTATAGAAGTTATATTGTTATGGACCCTCTAACATGTGGTGCTTGCTATTTAGAATCCTTTGCTAGCCAAAATATCTGTACTAAGCGGGAATACTGCTTGTGCATCCAAATTCCTTGAACCAAGTTTCTTCCATGAGTGTCCACCATATCTACCTATATGCGGTATTTACCTGCCGTTCCAAGTAAATTTGCATGTGCCAAACTCTAAACCTTCAAATAATAATATGTTTTGTATGCCCGAATCGCTCATGTAGCGACTAGGGGCTGTCAGTATCTTCCATGCTAGGTGGGTTATTCTCACGATGAGTGGACTCCGCTCATCATTCACGAGAAAATGGCTGGTAACTGGGATGCCCAGTCCTATGATCAAAAGATGAAAAAAGCAAATTCGCAAATAATTTAAACAAAACTCCCCCGGGAATGTTGATAGTTGGACGGCACCCGTTGTTTCGGACAAGCCATGGAGTGTGAATGTTGGTGGAGGGGGAGTAAAATTTTTACCTTTCTGCGTGGGAACCGCCTATGATGTATCTAGTATGGAAGATATTGGGAACTCTTGGTTGTTATGTTGACAATGAAAGCATACCTCTCAAAATTATTTTCATCTCTGTTTTAGCTTCGAGCTCTGGCACCTCTGCAAATCCCTGCTTCCCTCTGCGAAGGGTCTATCTTTTACTTTTATGCAAGAGTCAGTAGTATTCCTTCTCATTCCAACCTACTGTTTAGTTGGCAAGCATCATGTGATGGAAAGATCTAAGCATATATGGCCATTCAAATATATTTCAGCATGAATTATTATTGTTGACATTACCCTTGAGGTAAAAGGTTGGGAGGCGAAACATTACGCCCCTATCTTTCTCTGTGTTCGATGAATACTATTTGTTCTAAAAATATGCTTTGAGTGGTAGCAATCATGGAAGACTAAATGATAGTTGAGTATGTGAAGTTTGCTGAATCAAAGCTCTGACATAGACTCTTCCGGAAAATAAGATGAATTGTAATTGTTTGATGACTAATAACACAGTTTGTTAGTTTTCAAGAAAGTTTATGATCTATACTTTAACAAGTGAATAGTTTGTTACTTGATCATGAAAAGTTCTATGAGTTGAGCTATTGTTATGACATATGATGATGCTAGAAAAGGTGATTGACATTATCATTGCTCAAACTTGTGCACCTGCTAGCATTCACACTTCATAAATTATTTCTTTTATCATTTCCCTACTCGAGGACGAGCAAGAATTAAGCTGGGGGATGCTGATACGTCTCCAATGTATCTATAATTTATGAAGTATTCATGCTATTATATTATCCATCTTGGATGTTTAATGGGCTTTACTATGCACTTTTATATTATTTTTGGGACCAACCTATTAACCCAGAGCCCAGTGCCAGTTTCTGTTTTTTCCCTTGTTTCAGTGTTTCGCAGAAAAGGAATATCAAACGGAGTCCAAACGGAATGAAACCTTCGGGAGTGTGATTTTTGGAACGAACATGATCCAGGAGACTTGGAGTTGAAGTCAAGGAAGCTTCGAGGTGGCCACGAGGTAGGGAGGCGCGCCTGCCCCCCTGGGCGCGCCCCCACCCTCGTGGGCCCCTCGTGGCTCCCCTTACCGACTTCTTTCGCCTATATATATCCATATACCCTAAAACCATCAAGGAACAGAATAGATCGGGAGTTCCGCCGCCGCAAGCCTCTGTAGCCACCAAAAACCAATCGGGACCCTGTTCCGGCACCCTGCCGGAGGGGGGAACCCTCACCGGTGGCCATCTTCATCATCCCGGTGCTCTCCATGACGAGGAGGGAGTAGTTCACCCTCGGGGCTAAGGGTATGTACCAGTAGCTATGTGTTTGATCTCTCTCTCTCTCTCGTGTTCTTGAGGTCGTACGATCTTGATGTATCGCGAGCTTTGCTATTATAGTTGGATCTTATGATGTTTCTCCCCCTCTACTCTCTTGTAATGGATTGAGTTTTCCCTTTGAAGTTATCTTATCGGATTGAGTCTTTAAGGATTTGAGAACACTTGATGTATGTCTTGCATGTGCGTATCTGTGGTGACAATGGGATATCACGTGGTTCACTTGATGTATGTTTTGGTGAACAACTTGCGGGTTCCGCTCGTGAGCTTATGCATAGGGGTTGGCACACGTTTTCGTCTTGACTCTCCGGTAGAAACTTTGGGGCACTCTTTGAAGTTCTTCGTGTTGGTTGAATAGATGAATCTGAGATTGTGTGATGCATATCGTATAATCATACCCACGGATACTTGAGGTGACATTGGAGTATCTAGGTGACATTAGGGTTTTGGTTGATTTGTGTCTTAAGGTGTTATTCTAGTACGAACTCTATGATAGATTGAACGGAAAGAACAGCTTCATGTTATTTTACTACGGACTCTTGAATAGATCGATCAGAAAGAATAACTTTGAGGTTGTTTCATACCCTACAATAATCTCTTCGTTTGTTCTCCGCTGTTAGTGACTTTGGAGTGACTCTTTGTTGCATGTCGAGGGATAGTTATATGATCCAGTTATGTTATTATTGTTGAGAGAACTTGCACTAGTGAAAGTATGAACCCTAGGCCTTGTTTCCTAGCATTGCAATACCGTTTACGCTCACTTTTATCGCTTGTTACCTTGCTGTTTTTATATTTTCAGATTACAAAACCTATATCTACCATCCATATTGCACTTGTATCACCATCTCTTCTCTGAACTAGTGCACCTATACAATTTACCATTGTATTGGGTGTGTTGGGGACACAAGAGACTCTTTGTTATTTGGTTGCAGGGTTGTTTGAGAGAGACCGTCTTCATCCTACGCCTCCCACGGATTGATAAACCTTAGGTCATCCACTTGAGGGAAATTTGCTAAGTCCTACAAACCTCTGCACTTGGAGGCCCAACAACGTCTACAAGAAGAAGGTTGCATAGTAGACATCAATCAAATGCTAGAAAGATTATCTAAACATACACATTTTTGCTTTTTAGACGGTTATTCTGGTTTCTCTCAAATACCTGTGTCGAAAGAGGATCAGGAAAAGACCACTTTTACTTGCCCTTTCGGTACCTTCGCTTATAGACGTATGCCTTTTGGTTTATGCAATGCACCTGCTACCTTTCAAAGATGTATGATTGCTATATTCTCTAACTTTTGTGAAAAGATTGTTGAGGTTTTCATGGATGATTTCTCCGTGTATGGAACTTCTTTTGATGATTGCTTAAGAAACCTTGAACGAGTTTTGCAGAGATGTGAAGAAACTAATCTTGTCTTGAATTGGGAGAAGTGCCACTTTATGGTTAATGAAGGTATTGTCTTGGGGCATAAAATTTCTGAAAGAGGTATTGAAGTTGATAAAGCTAAAGTTGATGCTATTGAAAAGATGCCGTGTCCTAAGGACATTAAAGGTATAAGAAATATCCTTGGTCATGCCGGTTTTTATAGGAGGTTCATTAAAGACTTCTCAAAAATTTCTAGGCTTCTAACTAATCTCTTACAAAAAGATGTTCCTTTTGTCTTTGATGATGATTGTGTAGAACCATTTGAAATACTTAAGAAAGCCTTGATTTCTGCACCTATTGTTCAGCCCCCTGATTGGAATTTACCCTTTGAAATTATGTGTGATGCTAGTGATTATGCTGTAGGTGCTGTTCTAGGACAAAGAGTTGATAAGAAATTAAATGTTATCCAATATGCTAGTAAAACTCTAGACAGTGTCGAGAGAAATTATGCTACTACTGAAAAAGAATTTTTAGCAGTTGTATTTGCTTGTGATAAGTTCAGACCTTATATTGTTGATTCTAAAGTAACTGTTCACACTGATCATGCTGCTATTAAATACCTTATGGAAAAGAAAGATGCTAAACCTAGACTTATTAGATGGGTTCTCTTGCTACAAGAATTTGATTTGCACATTATTGATAGAAAGGGAGCTGAGAACCCCGTTGCAAACAACTTGTCTAGGTTAGAAAATGTTCTTGATGACCCACTCCCTATTGATGATAGTTTTTCTGATGAACAATTGGCTGTCATAAATGCTTCTCGTACTGCTCCATGGTATGCTGATTATGCTAATTACATTGTTGCTAAATTTATACCACCTACTTTCACATACCAGCAAAAGAAAAAGTTTTTCTATGATTTAAGACATTACTTCTGGGATGACCCACACCTTTATAAAGAAGGAGTAGATGGTGTTATTAGACGTTGTGTACCTAAGCATGAACAGGAACAGATCTTATGCAAGTGTCACTCCGAGGCTTATGGAGGACACCACGCTGGAGATAGAACTACACATAAGGTATTGCAATCCGGTTTTTATTGGCCTACTCTTTTCAAAGATGCCCGTAAGTTTGTCTTGTCTTCCGATGAATGTCAAAGAATTGGTAATATTAGTAGACATCAGGAAATGCCTATGAACTATTCACTTGTTATTGAACCATTTGATGTTTGGGGCTTCGATTATATGGGACCGTTTCCTTCCTCTAATGGGTATACACATATTTTAGTTGCTATTGATTACGTTACTAAGTGGGTAGAATCTATTCCAACTAGTAGTGCTGATCATAAGACCTCTATTAAGATGCTTAAGGAAGTTATTTTTCCGAGGTTTGGAGTCCCTAGATACTTAATGACTGATGGTGGTTCACATTTTATTCATGGTGCTTTTCGTAAAATGCTTGCCAAGTATGATGTTAATCATAGAATTGCATCTCCATACCACCCACAGTCTAGTGATCAAGTAGAAATGAGTAATAGAGAGATTAAATTAATTTTGTAAAAGACTGTTAATAGATCTAGAAAGAATTGGTCCAAGAAACTTGATGATGCATTATGGGCCTATAGAACTGCATACAAAAAATCCTATGGGTGTGTCTCTGTATAAAATGGTTTATGGAAAAGCATGTCACTTACCTCTCAAACTTGAACATAAGGCATATTGGGCCGTTAAAGAGCTCAATTATGATTTCAAACTTGCCAGTAAGAAGAGACTATTTGACATTAGCTCACTTGATGAGTGGAGAACCCAGGCCTATGAGAATGCCAAACTGTTTAAAGAAAAAGTTAAAAAATGACATGACAAAAGGATACAAAAGCGTGAGTTTAATGTAGGTGATTATGTTCTGTTATACAACTCTCATTTAAGATTTATTGCAGGAAAACTCCTCTCTAAATGGGAAGGTCCTTACGTTATCGAGGAGGTCTATCATTCCGGTGCCATAAAAATCAACAACTTCAAAGGCACAAATCTGAACGTGGTGAATGATGTCTACTACGCAACCTTCTTCATGTAGACGTTGTTGGGCCTCCAAATGCAGAGGTTTGTAGGACAGTAGCAAATTTCCCTCAAGTGGATGACCTAAGGTTTATCAATCCGTGGGAGGTGTAGGATGAAGATGGTCTCTCTCAAACAACCCTGCAACCAAATAACAAAGAGTCTCTTGTGTCCCGAACACAACCAATACAATGGTAAATTGTATAGGTGCACTAGTTCGGCGAAGAGATGGTGATACAAGTGCAATATGGATGGTAGATAAAGGTTTTTGTAATCTGAAAATATAAAAACAGCAAGGTAGCAAGGGGTAAAAGTGAGCGTAAACGGTATTGCAATGCTAGGAAACAAGGCCTAGGGTTCATACTTTCACTAGTGCAAGTTCTCTCAACAATAATAACATAATTGGATCATATAACTATCCCTCAACATGCAACAAAGAGTCACTCCAAAGTCACTAATAGCGGAGAACAAACGAAGAGATTATGGTAGGGTACGGAACCACCTCAAAGTTATTCTTTCTGATCGATCTATTCAAGAGTCCGTAGTAAAATAACATGAAGCTATTCTTTCCGTTCAATCTATCATAGAGTTTGTACTAGAATAGCAAGCACCACATGTTAGAGGATCCATAACAATATAACTTCTATACAAATATACCCAAGCATAACTCATTATGTTGTCTTCCTTGTCCAACTTCAACTAATTTTCTCAGGTTTGAAAATAATTAATGGGGCTCACAATCATAGAAGATGTCCAAGATAGTATATTTATATGTGAAATCTCTCTTCCTTCAATATTCTTTCATGAATTGTTCAAGTGACCAATACAATGTTTGCTAACCTTCAAAAAATTTACCACCTCTACTTCTTATATGTGAAGTCATTACTCCCCATGGGATAAGCATATGAAACATATATAATTTCAGATTTATGACATTCAAATCATTCAACCATTTACTCATAGGATATATGTGAAGCACATGAGTAAATGACAAACTACTCCAAAAAGATATAAGTGAAGATCAATGAGTAGTTAAATAATTATGTAGCTATGTGAAGACTCTCTCTCTCATTTAAGAATTTCAGATCTTGGTATTTTATTAATACAGAAAGGAAAACAAAATAAAACGACATTTCAAGGATAGCACTCATCATGTGAAGAAGCAAAAACTTAGGCTCAACCGATACTAACGAATAATTGTTGAAGAAGAAACGTGGGATGCCTACCGGGGCATCCCCAAGCTTAGATGCTTGAGACTTCTTGAAATGTTATCTTGGGGTGCCTAGGGCATCCCCAAGCTTGAGCTTTTGTGTCTCCTTAATTCCTCTCATATCACGGTTTCCTAAATCTCGAAAGCTTCATCCACACCAAACTCAACAAGAACTCGTGAGATAAGTTAGTATAAGCCAATGCAAAAACCTTATCATTTTCTACTGTAACAAATCACTAAAATTATTATTAAACATTGCATACTAAATGCCTCTGCATATTTAATACTCCTATCCTCAAATAGAATCATTAAACAAGCAAACATATGCAAACAATGCAAACATAAAAGCAATCTGCCAAAATAGTACAGTCTGTAAAGAATGCAAGATTCATCATACTTCCCTAACTCCAAACATTATGAAATTATACCACACTGTAGAAAATTTATCATAGCTTATTACGCAAAAAGTTTCAACATTTTATCATATTCTGACTTTTCTAGGGAATTTTTGCAACAGCGGTAAACTTTCTGTTTTGAAACAGCAACATGTATACTTGCAAAATAAGCATGGTAAAGGCTATCCTTGACATTTTTATTGAAAATAGAGATGAAAAACATTATTCTAATTAACAGAAAGCAAATTCTAACAAAAGAAAATGACGCTCCAAGCAAAACACATATCGTGTGGTGAACAAAAATATAACTCCAAGTAAAGTTACCGATGAACGAAGACGAAAGAGGGGATGCCATCCGGGGCATCCCCAAGCTTAGGCTTTTGGTTGTCCTTGGATTTTACCTTGGGGTGCCTTGGGCATCCCCAAGCTTAGGCTCTTGCCACTCCTTATTCCATAGTCCATCGAATCTTTACCCAAAACTTGAAAACTTTACAACACAAAACTCAACAGAAAATCTTATGAGCTCCGTTAGTATAAGAAAATAAATCACCACTTATGTACTGTTGTGAACTCATTATAAATTCATATTGGTGTAATATCTACTGTATTCCAACTTCTCTATGGTTCATACCCTCCGATACTACTCATAGATTCATCAAAATAAGCAAACAACACATAAAAAACAGAATCTGTAAAAAACAGAACAGTCTGTAGTAATCTGTATCAAACGTATACTTCTGGAACTACAAAAAATCTGAAATAAATTGCTGGACGTGAGGAATTTGTCTATTAATAATCTTCAAAAAGAATAAACTAAATAGCACTCTCCAGTAAACAATGGCAGCTAATCTTGCGAGCGCTAAAGTTTCTGTTTTTTACAGCAAGATCATAAAGACTTCACCCAAGTCTTCCCAAAGGTTCTACTTGGCACAAACACTAATTTAAAACTTGAAAACACATCTTAACAGAAGCTAGATGAATTATTTATTACTAAACAGAACCAAAAAGCAATAAACAAAAATAAAATTGGGTTGCCTCCCAACAAGCGCTATCGTTTAACGCCCCTAGCTAGGCATGATGATTTCAATGATGCTCGCATAAAAGATAAGAATTGAAACATAAAGGGAGCATCATGGAGAATATGACTAGCACATTGAAGTCTAACCCACTTCCTATGCATAGGAATTTTGTGAGCAAACAACTTATGAGAACAATAATCAACTAGCATAGGAAGGCAAAACAAGCATAACTTCAAAACTTTAAGCACATAGAGAGGAAACTTGATATTATTGCAATTACTACAAGCATATGTTCCTCCCTCATAATAATTTTCAGTAGCATAATGAATGAATTAAACAATATAACTATCACATAAAGCATTATTTTCATGAGCCACAAGCATAGAATTTTTACTACTCTGCACACAAGAAAAATTCTTCTTATTCGGAATAGTGGGAGTATCATAAGAAACTCAAATACTATAAATTGTTTCCACATTGAAAGAGTAATGTTCAGAAAAAGGGTGATCATAATCATGACATGTTTTATAAATATAATCATCACTACTCTTTATAGCATAAGTATCATCACAATAATCATCATAGGTAGCAACTTTGTTCTCATCATAATCAATTGAAACCTCTTCCAAAATAGTGGATTCATCACTAAATAAAGTCATGACCTCCCCAAATCCACTTTCATAAATATTATAAAATTCAACACCCTCCAAAATAGTGGGATCATTACTTCCTAAAGTTGACACTCTTCCAAACCCACTTTCATCAATATAACCATCATAAATAGGAGGCATGCTATCATCATAATAATTTTTCTCATCAAAACTTGGGAGGCTAAAAATATCATCTTCATTAAACATAGCATCCCCTAGCTTGGCACAAACATTAATTGCAGCAAATATATTCTCAAACATGTCATTCTCATCAAAAATAGCATCCCCAAGCTTGGGCCTTTTCATATCATAAGCATAATCACTCTCATCATTAATAGTATGGATAGCACCAATAGTATAGCAATTATCATCATCACAATGAGTAATAGGAGCAATATCATTTGGGAGGGATACCTTTTTACCTTTGCTTCTCCGTCTTTTCTTTTTCTTCTTCACATCATGTGTGGGTTTAACCCTCTCTTTTGAGCTCCTTATTAATGAGATTGGTTGAATAGAAAGCTCCTCCTCGTTACCTGATTCATCATAAGAAATAATAGGAGGATATTGGGAAGTCTCTTCCCTTTCATTAGTATTCTCTTCATCTTCTATTTGTTTTCTTGTCTTTATGTAATTGGCAATATAAGGATTTTCAATGCAATTCACCGCATAATACATATAAATTTCCTCTAGATCAAAATCAAGAACTTTATCACGGACAAATTCTGGAAGATTCTTAGTTAAACGTTTCATTTCTTCGTAACGCACAAGCAAACTAAGTTCATTATGATGTGCAAAGGAAATCAATTCATCACAAATTTTGGACACGATACGATCATGAAACAATTTGCATTGGAGATTTAGATGATCAGGTTCATTGCAAAGTTCACAAGGATGGCAAAGAAATTTTAAATTTTCAGCACAACCATCCAGCCTCTCTTGCAACCATTTAGTTTCTAAATACTTATGCCTCTTGCAAAATCTATCTTCCCTATTTGGTGTGTACTTGCAAACTCTATGCACTCCACAAAAATTGACATGCTTATAAGAGACATTTTCATCATGACTAGTGCAATCATCATTAGTGTTGTGGATATTCAAAGAGTTCATACTAACAACATTGCAATCATGCTCATCATTCAAAGATTTAGTGCCAAACATTCTAATGCATTCTTCCTCTAGCAATTGAGCACAATTATCGGAATCCTTATTTTCATGAAAGATATTAAAAAGATGATGCATATGAGGCACCCTCAATTCCATTTTTTTGTAGTTTTCTTTTATAGACTAAACTAGTGATAAAACAAGAAACAAAAAGATTCGATTGCAAGATCTAAAGATATATCTTCAAGCACTCACCTCCCCGGCAACGGCGCCAGAAAAGAGCTTGATGTCTACTACGCAACCTTCTTCTTGTAGACGTTGTTGGGCCTCCAAGTGCAGAGGTTTGTAGGACAGTAGCAAATTTCCCTCAAGTGGATGACCTAAGGTTTATCAATCAGTGGGAGGTGTAGGATGAAGATGGTATCTCTCAAACAACCCTGCAACCAAATAACAAAGAGTCTCTTGTGTCCCCAACACACCCAATACAATGGTAAATTGTATAGGTGCACTAGTTCGGCGAAGAGATGGTGATACAAGTGCAATATGGATGGTAGATAAAGGTTTTTGTAATATGAAAATATTAAAACAGCAAGGTAGCAAGTGGTAAAATTGAGCGTAAACAATATTGCAATGCTAGGAAACAAGGCCTAGGGTTCATACTTTTACTAGTGCAAGTTCTCTCAACAATAATAACATAATTGGATCATATAACTATCCCTCAACATGCAACAAAGAGTCACTCCAAAGTCACTAACAGCGGAGAACAAACGAAGAGATTATTGTAGGGTACAAAACCACCTCAAAGTTATTCTTTCTGATCGATCTATTCAAGAGTCCGTAGTAAAATAACATGAAGCTATTCTTTTCTGTTCGATCTATCATAGAGTTCGTACTAGAATAACACCTTAAGACACAAATCAACCAAAACCCTAATGTCACCTAGATACTCCAATGTCACCTCAAATATCCGTGGGTATGATTATACGATATGCATCACACAATCTCAGATTCATCTATTCAACCAACACAAAGAACTTCAAAGAGTGCCCCAAAGTTTCTACCGGAGAGTCCAGACGAAAACGTGTGCCAACCCCTATGCATAAGTTCACGAGCGGAACCCGCAAGTTGGTCACCAAAACATACATCAAGTGAACCACGTGATATCCCATTGTCACCACAGATACGCACATGCAAGACATACATCAAGTGTTCTCAAATCCTTAAAGACTCAATTCGATAAGATAACTTCAAAGGGAAAAGTCAATCCATTACAAGAGAGTAGAGGGGGAGAAACATCGTAAGATCCAACTAGAATAGCAAAGCTCGTGATACATCAAGATCGTACCACCTCAAGAACTCGAGAGAGAGAGAGATCAAACACATAGCTACTGGTACATACCCTCAGCCCCGAGGGTGAACTACTCCCTCCTCGTCATGGAGAGCACCGGTATGATGAAGATGGCCACCGGTGAGGGTTCCCCCCTCCGGCAGGGTGCCGGAACGGGGCCCCGATTGATTTTTGGTGGCTACGGAGGCTTGCGGCGGCGGAACTCCCGATCTATTCTGTTCCCTAATGGTTTTAGGGTATATGGATATATATAGGCGAAAGAAGTCGGTAAGGGGAGCCACGAGGGTGGGGGCGCGCCCAGGGGGGTAGGGCGCGCCTCCCTGCCTCGTGGCTTCCTCGAAGCTTCCCTGACGTCTACTCCAAGTCTCCTGGATTGCTTCCGTTCCAAAAATAACTCTCCCGAAGGTTTCATTCCGTTTGGACTCCGTTTGATATTCCTTTTCTTCGAAACACTGAAGTAGGCAAGAAAACAACAATTTGGGCTGGGCCTCCGGTTAATAGGTTAGTCCCAAAAATAATATAAAAGTGTTTAGTAAAGCCCATTAAGCATCCAAAACAGATAATATAATAGCATGAATACTTCATAAATTATAGATACGTTGGAGACGTATCAGCATCCCCAAGCTTAATTCCTGCTCCTCCTCGAGTAGGTAAATGATAAAAGAAATAATTTATGAAGTGTGAATGCTAGCAGGTGCACAAGTTTGATCAATGATAATTTCAATCACCTTTTCTAGCATCATCATATGTCATAACAGTAGCTCAACTCATAAAACTTTTCATGATCAAGTAACAAGCTATACACATGTTAAAGCATAGATCATAAACTTTCTTGAAAACTAACAAACTATGTTCTCAGTCATCAAACAATTGCAATTCATCTTATTTTCAGGAAGGGTCTATGTAAGAGCTTTGATTTAGCAAATTCCACATACTCAACTATCATATAGTCTTCCATGATTGCTACCACTCAAAGCATATTTTTAGAACAAATAGCATCCATCGAACACAGAGAAAGATAGGGGCTTAATGTTTCGCCTCCCAACTTATTTATCATATAGATAACTGTCAACAGTAATAATTCATGATAAAATATATTTGAATGGCCATATATGCTTAGATCTTTCCATCACATGATGCTTACCAACTAAAGAGTAGGTTGGAATGAGAAGGAATACTACTGACTCTTGCATAGAAGTAAAAGATAGGCCCTTCGCAGAGGGAAGCAGGGATTTGTAGAGGTGCCAGAGCTCGAAGCAAAAACAGAGATGAAAATAATTTTGAGAGGTATTCTTTCATTGTCAACATAACGACCAAGAGTCCCCAATATCTTCCATACTAGATACATTATAGGCGGTTCCCAAACAGAAAGGTAAAGATTTTACTCCCCCTCTAGCAACAATCACACTCCACGGCTTGTCCAAAACAACGGGTGCCATCCAACTTTCAACAATCCTGGGGGAGTTTGTTTAAATTATTTGCGAATTTGTTTTTGATCTTTTGATCATAGGACTGGGCATCCCAGTTACCAGCCATTTTCTCGTGAATGATGAGCGGAGTCCACTCATCGTGAGAATAACCCACCTAGCATGGAAGATACTGACAGCCCCTAGTCGCTACATGAGCAATTCAGGCATACAAAACAGATTATTATTTGAAGGTTTAGAGTTTGGCACATGCAAATTTACTTGGAACGGCAGGTAAATACCGCATATAGGTAGATATGGTGGACACTCATGGAAGAAACTTGGTTCAAGGAATTTGGATGCACAAGCAGTATTCCCGCTTAGTACAGATATTTTGGCTAGCAAAGGATTCTAAATAGCAAGCACCACATGTTAGAGGATCCATAACAATATAACTTCTATACAAATATACCCAAGCATAACTCATTATGTTGTCTTCCTTTTCCAACTTCAACTAATTTGCTCAGGTTTGGAAATAATTAATGGGGATCACAATCATAGAAGATGTCTGATACGTCTCCATCGTATCTACTTTTCCAAACACTTTTGCCCTTGTTTTGGACTCTAACTTGCATGATTTGAATGGAACTAACCCGGACTGATGCTGTTTTCAGCAGAATTGCCATGGTGTTATCTTTGTGCAGAAACAAAAGTTCTTGGAATGACCTGAAACTTCACGGAGATTATTTTTGGAAATAATAAAAAAATACTGGCAAAAGAATCAAGGCCAAGGGGCCCATACCCTTTCCACGAGGGTGGGAGGCGCGCCTGCCCCCCTAGGGCGCGCCCCCTGCCTCGTGGGCCCCCTGAAGCTCCACCGACCTCAACTCCAACTCCATATATTCGTGTTCGCGAAGAAAAAAATCAGACAGAAAGATTCATCGCGTTTTACGATACGGAGCCGCTGCCAAGCCCTAAACTCTCTCGGGAGGGCTGATCTGGAGTCCGTTCGGGGCTCCGGAGAGGGGAATCCGTCGCCATCGTCATCATCAACCATCCTCCATCACCAATTTCATGATGCTTACCGCCGTGCGTGAGTAATTCCATCGTAGGCTTGCTGGATGGTGATGGGTTGGATGAGATTTATCATGTAATCGAGTTAGTTTTGTTAGGGTTTGATCCCTAGTATCCACTATGTTCTGAGATTGATGTTGCTATGACTTTTCTATGCTTAATGCTTGTCACTAGGGCCCGAGTGCCATGATTTCAGATCTGAACCTATTATGTTTTCATGAATATATGTGAGTTCTTGATCCTACCTTGCAAGTCTATAGTCACCTACTATGTGTTATGATCCAGCAACCCCGAAGTGACAATAATCGGGACCACTCCCGGTGATGACCATAGTTTGAGGAGTTCATGTATTCACTATGTGTTAATGCTTTGGTCTGGTACTCTATTAAAAGGAGGCCTTAATATCCCTTAGTTTCCATTAGGACCCCGCTGCCACGGGAGGGTAGGACAAAAGATGTCATGCAAGTTCTTTTCCATAAGCACGTGTGACTATATTCGGAATACATGCCTACGTTACATTGATGAATTGGAGCTAGTTCTGTGTCACCCTATGTTATGACTATCACATGATGAACCGCATCCGACATAATTCTTCATCACCGATCCAATGCCTATGAGCTTTTCACATATTGCTCTTTGCTTATTTACTTTTCCGTTGCTACTGTTACAATCACTACAAAACCCAAAAATATTACTTTTGCTACCGTTACCATTACTATCATACTACTTTGCTACTAAATACCTTGCTGCAGATACTAAGTTATCCAGGTGTGGTTGAATTGACAACTCAACTGCTAATACTTGAGAATATTCTTTGGCTCCCCTTGTGTCGAATCAATAAATTTGGGTTGAAAACTCTACCCTCGAAAACTGTTGCGATCCCCTATACTTGTGGGTTATCTAGACTATTTTCTAGCGCCGTTGCTGGGGAGCATAGCTCTATTCTTTGAGTCACTTGGGATTTATATCTGCTGGTCACTATGAAGAACTTGAAAGACGCAAAAACAAAAATTTATCCCTCAACTACAAGGGGAGGTAAGGAACTGCCATCTAGCTCTGTACTTGATTCACCTTCTGTTTTGAGTAAGCTTGCGACACCTAAACCTGCTTCTGCTATTAATTCTGATATGTCACACGTTATTGATGATGCCACTTCTGCTATGCATGATACTTATGATGAAACCACTTCTATGCTTGATACTACTGTGCCACTTGGTGAATTTCTTGATGAACAACTTGCTAGGGCTAGAGAGAATGAAATTATTGAACCTGCTAATATTGATGAACGTGATGATGAAGATTCTCCCCCTAGATATGAATTACCTGTTGTGCCTGAGGGCTATGTTATGGATGAAGAAACTGCTAGAGACTTTCTTGCTTGCAATGATAGAAGTGATCTTAAGAAATTATTACCCAAGCTGAAACAAAAATCTCTGAATGCTAGAATGAAATATGATCCTGCTTATGCTACTTCACCTATCTTTGTTACTGATAAGGATTATGAATTCTCTGTCGACCCTGATATAATTACTTTGGTTGAATCTGATCCTTTCTATGGCTATGAATCTGAAACTGTTGTGGCACATCTTACTAAATTAAATGATATAGCCACCCTGTTCACTAATGATGAGAAAACTCACTACTATTATATCCTTAAAATATTTCCGTTCTCATTAAAGGGTGATGCTAAGATATGGTTTAATTCTCTTGATCCTGGTTGTGTGCGTAGTCCCCAGGATATGATTTATTACTTCTCTGCTAAATATTTCACTGCTCATAAGAAACAAGCTGCCTTACGGGAAATATATAATTTTGTGCAAATTGAAGAAGAGAGTCTCCCACAAGTGTGGGGGAGGCTTCTCCAATTACTTAATGCTTTGCCGGATCATCCTCTCAAGAAAAATGAAATACTTGATATCTTTTATAATGGACTAACCGATGCTTCCAGAGACCACCTGGATAGTTGTGCTGGTTGTGTTTTCAGGGAAAGAACACCAGATGAAGCTGAAGTTCTATTGAATAATATGTTGACCAATGAAAATAATTGGACACTTCCTGAACCAACTCCTAAGCCAACTCCGAAGAAAAGGGGTGTTCTATTTCTCAGTCCTGAAGATATGCAAGAGGCAAAGAAATCGATGAAAGAAAAAGGTATAAAAGCTGAAGATGTTAAGAATTTACCTCCTATTGAAGGAATACATGGTCTTAATTTACCGCCTGTTGGAGAAATATATGTTCTTATTTCATCTCCTATTGAAGAAACACATGGTGTTGATAACCCGACACAGGTAGTAAAGGTAAATTCTGTCTATAGATATGATAAAGCTGAAATCCCTCCTACTAAGTTTGCTAGCCAATGCTTAGATGAGTTTGATGATTTTATGGTTAAGCAAGAAAACTTCAATGCTTATTTTGGTAGAGAATTATAATGTAATGCTTATATGATTGAACACTTGAGTGATTATATGTCTAGAGTTAAAGGTGAACTTAAACTCATTAGTAAACATGCTTCTATGGTTACCACTCAAGTAGAACAAGTACTTAAAGCTCAGAAGTGAATAGTAAGAATAATGATTTTGATGTTAGAGTGGCTACTAGAACTGGTAAAATGACTCAGGAACCTTTGTATCCTGAAGGCCATCCTAAGAGAATTGAGCAGGATTCTCAGAGAAATAATGTAGATGTACCTAGTCCTTCTAAGAGGAAGAAAAAGAAAAATGATAGGACTTTGCATTCTTCTAGTGAACCTGTTGTAGACACACCTGAGAAACCCAATGATATTTCTATTTCTAATGCTGAAACATAATCTGGTAATGAACATGAAACTAGTGATAATGTTAATGATGATGTTCATGTTGATGCTCAACCTAGTAATGACAATGATGTAGAAATTGAACCTGCTGTTGATCTTGATAACCCACAATCAAAGAATCAACGTTATGATAAGAGAGACTTTGTTGCTAGGAAGCACGGTAGGGAAAGAGAGCCATGGGTTCAGAAATCCATGCCTTTTCCTCCCAAACCATCCAAGAAAAAGGATGATGAGGATTTTGAGTGCTTTTTTGAAATGATTAGACCTATCTTCTTGCGTATGCGATTAACTGATATGCTCAAAATGAATCCTTATGCTAAGTATATGAAAGAAATTGTTACAAATAAAAGAAAGATACCGGAAGCTGAAATTTCCACCATGCTTGCTAATTATACTTTTAAGGGTGGAATACCAAAGAAACTAGGAGATCCAGGAGTACCCACTATACCATGCTCCATTAAAAGAAACTATGTTAAAACTGCTTTATGTGATCTTGGAGCCGGTGTTAGTGTTATGCCTCTCTCTTTATATCGTAGACTTGATTTGAATAAGTTGGCACCTACTGAAATATCTTTGCAAATGGCCGATAAGTCAACTGATATACCTGTCGGTATTTGTGAGGATGTGCCTGTTGTGGTTGCAAACGTTACTATTTTAACGGACTTTGTTATTCTTGATATTCCCGAGGACGATAGTATGTCTATTATTCTTGGAAGACCCTTTTTGAATACTGCAGGGGCTGTTATTGATTGCAACAAAGGCAATGTCACTTTTCATGTTAATGGTAATGAGCATACGGTACACTTTCGTAGGAAACAGCCTCAAGTTCATAGTATAAACTCTATCGGAAAAATTCCATCGATTATTTTTGGAGGTTTTGAATTTCCTCTACCTACTGTCAAGAAGAAATATGATATTCTTATTATTGGGGACGTGCATATCCCCGTTGAGGTAACATAGTGCTATTCGAAAATTCTCCGGTTTCATGCAATTCGGAATGAGTTTGTTAACAAGACCTGATCAACCTTGTTAATGGATTCCTTTTGATGAGCATGAGATGGATGAAGTTAGAAAGCACAACTTTCTGTACCCTCCTTTTACTTTCTGTTGTTTAGTTGAAATAAAGTACAAATAATATTTTCTGTCTGTTTTCTGATTTATCCGTGCAATAAAAATACCCCGAAAATAAAAGTTCTCCAAATGCCCCGAAATAGAAATATGATTTTTTTGGAATATTTGAGAATATCTGGCACTGAGAACACAGCAAGGGGAGCAAGCACCTGGCCACGAGGGTCCAGGACGCGCCCACCCCTACAGGGCGCGCCCCTGCCTCGTGGGCCCATGGTGGCTCCCCTCCACTTATTCCTGCACCCACACACTCCTTCCTCCCAAAAAAATCACCAACCAGCTCAAGCACGAGTTCTAGCTCATTTTGCTGCAATTTTCAATCTCCTTGCTCAAAGCACCTCTCACAAAACTGCTTTGGGGGATTGTTCCTTGGTATGTGACTCCTCCAATGGTCCAATTAGTTTTTGTTCTAGTGCTTTATTCATTGGTAATTTTTGCTGCCTAGGTGACCATGTTCTTGAGCTTGCATGTCAATTTTATATGGTCCCAAGTAGTTCTAATGCATGATATAGTCTCCAGGCACTTGTAGGAGTAGTTGCTATCAATTTTGTTGAGTTTGGTTCACTTTTATTTGAAGTTACTAAAATTTTCAGAAATTTTTCAGAGGAAGAAATATCTTTAGGAAAATGTACCAAGGTGGCCCTTCAAGGAAGCAAGGACCCAGGCCCGCAATGCGCGATGCCAACGATGAACCACCAAGGGACGCTCAAGTGCAGGCTTGTGAATGGCCTTCAGAGGACTTCATGGATCGAGCGGGAATCAAGGAAGAATTTAACGCATATGTGCGTAACACTGATTTTGTGAGCTTCGAGGCTGATAAGTGCCGTCAGTACCACTATCTCACTGATTCCTTTGTGAGGAGGTTTGAATTTTCATCATCATGCAATTCTCAAACTGTCCTGTTTGATCTTTATGAAAATTCTTATACTATGGACTCAGAGGAGTTTAATACTGCTTGCAAACTTCCACAATGGGGTAGTCCTAGTGAACCTCGCAAATCTCAATTTAGAGATTTTCTTGATAGTATAACTGTGGGGGAATCTAGAGACATAACACAAGCTACCATAGGGAGCATTCATTTTCCTGCTATACATTATTTTGCTCTCTTCATAGGTAGGTGCATAAATGGTAAGGATCAAGCATGCCACATGTGTGTCCCTGATCTCAGTGTTCTCAGGAGCGCTGTATTAGGAGATAAACATTATAATTTTGGAGCCATTGTTGCACGTAGGTTGCATAATAATAGATTTAATGGAGATTTCTTTGGTGGAATTTATGCAACCCGTTTAGCTAATTTTCTTGGAATACCTATTCGTGATTATGATATAGAATTGCCTCCTTCTTATCTAGATTTTAATGCCATGGTTTACCATCGGTTTGTTGAGAGGAATGAACCGCCTCTCCAGTACCGACTAATCTTTGACAGGCGTCACACTGTCAATATTGTCCTCCCTGCTCCTACTCTCTTTGACTTTCAGGCAAAGGGGAGGTATTTTATAACCAGAGAGGAGGCAGATGAGTACGGGAGGAGGATGAGGGCAGCTCGCCTTCAAGCTGCAGCCCACGATGCAATAGCCGCTGCATCTCAGTACGACCCCAGTTACAACTTTGGATATCCGCCAGGCCAGCCGTGGCAATAGACCAACTTAGGCCAAAAGCCTAAGCTTGGGGGAGTACGTATTTCTCACCGACATTACATTTATGTTCACACACTCATTGCTAGTTGTCGGTGCTCATACTCTTTCATTGTACTATCCATGCTAGTTTATTTTCCTTTTTTCTTGCTTTCTTCTTGTGTGTTTGAAAAACCTTAAGAAAACCAAAAAAATATCTAGTTGTAGCTTTTAGCTAGTTTACTTTCTTGTTTGTAGTAGTAATAATTAAAAAGAAACCCAAAAATATTTCCTATTCTTCTTTTGCTTGTTGGGAGCTTTCCCGTGTAAATAGTTTTTATTTATTTGTTTTCCTTTGGGGGTCGATAGGAGAAGACCATGATGAAATTGTTGAAGTGGCTCTTATATGCATTATTGTTGATTTAACCAAGAGCCCATATTGCCTTGTCTCCTCCTGTTTATTGAATGCTCGCAGAATCCAGCTTATTCCAATGCACGTGCACTATTATTATTATTCACATCATTCGGTCGTGCAAGTGAAAGGCAATTATGACGATATATGATGGACTGATTGAGGTGAGAGAAGCTGGTATGAACTCGACCTCTCTTGTTTTTGTAAATATGATTAGTTCATCGTTCCTGATTCAGCCTATTATGAATGATACATGTTTGCAATGACAATTAGAGATTATAGTTACTTATGCCATACTTAATTAGCTAGGAGTTTATAATGGTTTATCTTGCGTGCCAACATGCTATTAAAATGGTTGTGATGTGGTATGATAGGGTGGTATCCTCCTTTGAATGATTTAAGTGACTTGACTTGGCACATGTTCACGCATGTAGTTGAAAAAAAATCAACATAGCCTTCACGATATTTATGTTCATGGTGGATTATATCCTACTCATGCTTGCACTCAATGTTTATTAATTTTAATGCACGTTCATGACTGTTGTCGCTCTCTAGTTGGTCGCGTCCCAGTCTTTTTCTAGCCTTCACTTGTACTAAGCGGGAATACTGCTTGTGCATCCAATCCCTTAAACCCCAAAGTTATTCCATACGAGTCCACCATACATTCCTATAGGCGGTATCTATCTGCCGTTCCAAGTAAATTTGTATGTGCCAAACTCTAAACCTTCAAATGAAATTCTATTTTGTATGCTCGAATAGCTCATGTATCAACTAGGGTTGTCCGTATCTTCCATGTTAGGTGGGTTATTCTCAAGAGGAGTGGACTCCGCTCCTCACTCACGAGAAAATGGCTGGTCACCGGGATGCCCAGTCCCATGCTTTATGCAAATCAAATCAAAACAATTGCAAACAAAACTACCCCGGGACTCTTGTTAGTTGGAGGCACTCGGTGTTCGAGCAAGCCATGGATTGATGCTTGTTGGTGGAGGGGGAGTATAAACTTTACCATTCTGTTTGGGAACCGCCTATAATGTGTGTAGCATGGAAGATATTGAAGGAAATATGCCCTAGAGGCAATAATAAAGTTATTATTTATTTCCTTATATCATGATAAATGTTTATTATTCATGCTAGAATTGTATTAACCGGAAACATGATACATGTGTGAATACATAGACAAACAGAGTGTCACTAGTATGCCTCTACTTGACTAGCTCGTTGATCAAAGATGGTTATGTTTCCTAGCCATAGACATGAGTTGTCATTTGATTAACGGGATCACATCATTAGGAGAATGATGTGATTGACTTGACCCATTTCGTTATCTTAGCACTCGATCGTTTAGTATGTTGCTATTGCTTTCTTCATGACTTATACATGTTCCTATGACTATGAGATTATGCAACTCCCGTTTACCGGAGGAACACTTTGTGTGCTACCAAACGTCACAACGTAGCTGGGTGATTATAAAGGTGCTCTACAGGTGTCTCCGAAGGTACTTGTTGGGTTGGCGTATTTCGAGATTAGATTGTCACTCCGATTGTCGGAGAGGTATCTCTGGGCCCTCTCGGTAATGCACATCACTTAAGCCTTGCAAGCATTGCAACTAATGAGTTTGTTGCGAGATGATGTATTACGGAACGAGTAAAGAGACTTGCCGGTAACGAGATTGAACTAGGTATTAAGATACCGACGATCGAATCTCGGGCAAGTAACATACCGATGACAAAGGGAACAACGTATGTTGTTATGCGGTCTGACCGATAAAGATCTTCGTAGAATATGTGAGCCAATATGAGCATCCAGGTTCCGCTATTGGTTATTGACCGGAGACGTGTCTCGGTCATGTCTACATAGTTCTCGAACCCGTAGGGTCCGCACGCTTAAAGTTAGATGACGGTTATATTATGAGTTTATGTGTTTTGATGTACCGAAGGAGTTCGGAGTCCCGGATGAGATCAGGGACATGACGAGGAGTCTCGAAATGGTCGAGACGTAAAGATCGATATATTGGATGACTATATTCGGACATCGGAAAGGTTCCGAGTGATTCGAGTACCGGAGAGTTACGGGAATTCGTATTGGGCCATAATGGGCCATATGGGAAAGGAGAGAAAGGCCCGAAAGGGTGGCCGCACCCCTCCCCATGGACTAGTCCGAATTGGACTAGGGAGGGGGGCGCCCCCTTCCTTCTTTCTCCTTCTCCCTTCCCTTCTCCTATTCCAACAAGGAAAGGAGGAGTCCTACTCCCGGTGGGAGTAGGACTCCCCCCTTGGCGCGCCCTCCTCCTTGGCCGGCCGCCTCCCCCTTGCTCCTTTATATACGGGGGCAGGGGGCACCCCAAAGACACAAAAATTGATCTATTGATCTCTTAGCTGTGTGCGGGGCCCCCATTCCACCATATTACACCTCGATAATATCGTAGCGGTGCTTAGGCGAAGCCCTGCGTCGGTAGAACATCATCATCGTCACCACGCCGTCGTGCTGACGAAACTCTCCCTCAACACTCGGCTGGATCGGAGTTCGAGGGACGTCATCGAGCTGAACGTGTGCTGAACTCGGAGGTGCCATGCGTTCGGTACTTGATCGGTCGGATCGTGAAGACGTACGACTACATCAACCGCGTTGTGTTAACGCTTCCGCTTTCAGTCTACGAGGGTACGTGGACAACACTCTCCCCTCTCGTTGCTATGCATCACCATGATCTTGCGTGTGCGTAGGAATTTTTTTGAAATTACTACGTTCCCCAACAGATATCGCCATCTCTCGGTTGTTATGTTGACAATGAAAGTATACCGCTCAAAATATTATTTGTCTCTGTTTCAAAACCGAGCTCTGGCACCTCTACAAATCCCTGCTTCCCTCTGCGAAGGGCCTATCTATTTACTTTTATGTTGAGTCATCACCCTCTTATTAAAAAGCACCAGCTGGAGAGCACCGATGTCATTTGCATTCATTACTGTTAATTTATATTGGGTATGACTATGATTGGATCTCTTTTACCATGAATTACAATGTCTAGTCAGTCCTTGATCTTTAAAGGTGCTCTGCATTTGTGTTTTGCGGTCTCAGAAAGGGCTAGCGAGATACCACCTTGTTATATAATATTATGATTGTTTTGAGAAAGTGTTGTCATCCGAGATTTATTATTATTGCTCGCTAGATGATTATGCCATTGATATGAGTAAACATGAGACCTAAGTGTTATTGTGAATGTGGTTAGTCATAATCTTTGCTGAAAACTTGAATGCTCGCTTTACATATTTACAACAACAAGAGCAAACAGAGTTTGTAAAAGTTTTTCTTTATCACTTTCAGTTTATCAACTGAATTGCTTGAGGACAAGCAAAGGTTTAAGCTTGGGGGAGTTGATATGTCTCCGTCGTATCTACTTTTCCAAACACTTTTGCCCTTGTTTTGGACTCTAACTTGCATGATTTGAATGGAACTAACCCGGACTGACGCTGTTTTCAGCGGAATTGCCATGGTGTTATCTCTGTGCAGAAACAAAAGTTCTCGGAATGACCTGAAACTTCACGGAGATTATTTTTGGAAATAATAAAGAATACTGGCGAAAGAATCAAGGCCAGGGGGCCCACACCCTGTCCACGAGGGTGGGAGGCGCGCCTGCCCCCTGCCTCGTGGGCCCCCTGGAGCTCCACCGACCTCAACTCCAACTCCATATATTCGTGTTTGGGGAGAAAAAAACAGAGAGAAAGATTCATCGCGTTTTACGATACGGAGCCGCCGCCAAGCCCTAAACTCTCTCGGGAGGGCTGATCTGGAGTCCGTTCTGGGCTCCGGAGAGGGGAATCCGTCGCCATCGTCATCATAAACCATCCTCCATCACCAATTTCATGATGCTCACCGCCGTGCGTGAGTAATTCCATCGTAGGCTTGCTGGACGGTGATGGGTTGGATGAGATTTATCATGTAATCGAGTTAGTTTTGTTAGGGTTTGACCCCTAGTATCCACTATGTTCTGAGATTGATGTTGCTATGACTTTGCTATGCTTAATGCTTGTCACTAGGGCCCGAGTGCCATGATTTCAGATCTGAACCTATTATGTTTTCATGAATATATGTGAGTTCTTGATCCTACCTTGCAAGTCTATAGTCACCTACTATGTGTTATGATCCGGCAACCCCGAAGTGACAATAATCGGGACCACTCCCGGTGATGACCATAGTTTGAGGAGTTCATGTATTCACTATGTGTTAATGCTTTGGTCCAGTAGTCTATTAAAAGGAGGCCTTAATATCCCTTAGTTTCCATTAGCACCCCGCTGCCACGGGAGGGTAGGACAAAAGATGTCATGCAAGTTCTTTTCCATAAGAACGTATGACTATATTCGGAATACATGCCTACATTACATTGATGAATTGGAGCTAGTTCTGTGTCACCCTGTGTTATGACTGTTACATGATGAACCGCATCCGGCATCATTCTCCATCACCGATCCAATGCCTACAAGCTTTTCACATATTGCTCTTTGCTTATTTACTTTTCCGTTGCTACTGTTACAATCACTACAAAACCCAAAAATGTTACTTTTGCTACCGTTACCGTTACTATCATACTACTTTGCTACTAAATACTTTGCTGCAGATACTAAGTTCTCCAGGTGTGGTTGAATTGACAACTCAACTGCTAATACTTGAGAATATTCTTTGGCTCGCCTTGTGTCGAATCGATAAATTTGGGTTGAATGCTCTGCCCTCGAAAACTGTTGTGATCCCCTATACTTGTGGGTTATCAATGTCCAAGATAGTATATTTATATGTGAAATCTCTCTTCCTTCAATATTCTTTCATGAATTGTTCAAGTGACCAATACAATGTTTGCTAACCTTCAAAAAATTTACCACCTCTACTTCTTATATGTGAAGTCATTACTCCCCATGGGATAAGCATATGAAACATATATAATTCAGATTTATGACATTCAAATCATTCGACTATTTACTCATAGGATATAAGTGAAGCACACGTGTAAATGACAAACTACTCCAAAAAGATATAAGTGAAGATCAATGAGTAGTTAAATAATTATGTAGCTATGTGAAGACTCTCTCTCATTTAAGAATTTTAGATCTTGGTATTTTATTCATACAGCAAGCAAAACAAAACAAAATAAAATGACATTTCAAGGATAGCACTCATCATGTGAAGAAGCAAAAACTTAGGCTCAACCGATACTAACCGATAATTGTTGAAGAAGAAAGGTGGGATGCCCCCAAGCTTAGATGCTTGAGACTTCTTGAAATATTATCTTGGGGTGCCTTGGGCATCCCCAAGCTTGAGCTTTTGTGTCTCCTTAATTCCTCTCATATCATGGTTTCCTAAATCTTGAAAGCTTCATCCACACCAAACTCAACAAGAACTCGTGAGATAAGTTAGTATAAACCAATGCAAAAACCTTATCATTTTCTACTGTAACAAATCACTAAAATTATTATTCAACATTGCATACTAAATGCCTCTGCATATTTAATACTCCTATCATCAAATAGAATCATTAAACAAGCAAACATATGCAAACAATGCAAACATAACAGCAATCTGCCAAAACAGTACAGTCTGTAAAGAATGCAAGATTCATCATACTTCCCTAACTCCAAACATTATGAAATTCTACCAAACTGTAGAAAATTTATCAGAGCTCAATATCCAAAATTTTTCAACATTTTATCATATTCTGACTTTTCTAGGGAATTTTTGCAACAGCGGTAAACTTTGTGTTTTGGAACAGCAACATGTATACTTGCAAAATAAGCATGGTAAAGGCTATCCTTGACATTTTTATTGAAAATAGAGATGCAAAACATTATTATAAATAGCAGCAAGCAAATACTAACAAAATAAAATGACGCTCCTAGCAAAACACATATCATGTGGTGAATAAAAATATAGCTCCAAGTAAAGTTACCGATGAACGAAGACGAAAGAGGGGATGCCATCCGTGGCATCCCCAAGCTTAGGATCTTGGTTTTCCTTGAATATTAACTTGGGGTGCCTTGGGTGTCCCCAATCTTAGGCTCTTTCCACTCCTTATTCCATAGTCCATCGAATCTTTACCCAAAACTTGAAAACTTCACAACACAAAACTCAACAGAAAATCTTATGAGCTCCGTTAGTATAAGAAAATAAATCACCACTTAGGTACTGTTGTGAACTCATTCTAAATTCATATTGGTGTAATATCTACTGTATTCCAACTTTCTCTATGGTTCATACCCTCCGATACTACTCATAGATTCATCAAAATAAGCAAACAACACATAAAAAACAGAATCTGTCAAAAATAGAACAGTCTGTAGTAATCTGTATCAAACGTATACTTCTGGAACTCCAAAAATTCTTAAATAAATTTATGGACGTCAGGAATTTGTCTATTAATCATATTCAAAAAGAATCAACTAAATATCACTCTCCAGTAGAAAATGGCAGCTAATCTCGCGAGCGCTAAAGTTTCTGTTTTTTTACAGCAAGATCATAAAGACTTCACCCAAATCTTCCCAAAGGTTCTACTTGGCACAAACACTAATTTAAAACATGAAAACACATATTAACAGAAGCTAGATGAATTATTTATTACTAAATAGAACCAAAAAGCAAGAAACAAAAATAAAATTGGGCTGCCTCCCAACAAGCGCTAACGTTCAACGCCCCTAGCTAGGCATGATGATTTCAATGATGCTCACATAAAAGATAAGAATCAAAACATAAAGAGAGCATCATGAAGAATATGACTAGCACATTGAAGTCTAACCCACTTCCTATGCATTGGGATTTTGTGAGCAAACAACTTATGGGAACAATAATCAACTAGCATAGGAAGGCAAAACAAGCATAACTTCAAGATTTTCAACACATAGAGAGGAAATTTGATATTATTGCAATATGTAGAAGCATATGATCCTCTCTCATAATAATTTTCAGTAGCATCGTGAATGAATTCAACCATATAACCAGCACATAAAGCATTCTTTTCATGATCTACTTGCATAGAAATTTTACTACTCTCCACATAAGCAAAATTCTTCTCATGAATAATAGTGGGAGCAAACTCAACAAAATAATTATCATGTGAGGCATAATCCAATTGAAAATTAAAATCATGATGACAAGTTTCATGGTTAACTTTATTCTTTATAGCATACGTGTTATCACAATAATCATCATAAATAGGAGGCATGCTTTCATCATAATAATTTTGCACATCAAAACTTGGGGGACTAAACATATCATCTTCATCAAACATAGCATCCCCAAGCTTGTGGCTTTGCATATCATTAGCATCATGGGTATTCAAAGAATTCATACTAACAACATTTCAATCATGCTCATCATTCACATATTTTATGCCAAGCATTCTATGTAATTCTTCTTCTAGTACTTGAGCACAATTTTCCTTCCCATCATTTTCACGAAAGACATTAAAAAGATGAAGCATACGAGGCACCCTTAATTCCATTTTTCTAGTTTTCTTTTATAAACTAAACTAGTGATAAAACAAGAAACAAAAAGATTCGATTGCAAGATCTAAAGATATACCTTCAAGCACTCACCTCCCCGGCAACGGCGCCAGAAAAGAGCTTGATGTCTACTACACAACCTTCTTCTTGTAGACGTTGTTGGGCCTCCAAGTGCAGAGGTTTGTAGGTCAGTAGCAAATTTCCCTCAAGTGGCTGACCTAAGGTTTATCAATCCGTGGGAGCCGTAGGATGAAGATGGTCTCTGTCAAACAACCCTGCAACCAAATAACAAAGAGTCTCTTGTGTCCCCAACACACCCAATACAATGGTAAATTGTATAGGTGCACTAGTTCGGCAAAGAGATGGTGATACAAGTGCAATATGGATGGTAGATATAGGTTTTTGTAATCTGAAAAATATAAAAACATCAAGGTCACTAATGATAAAAGTGAGAAAAAACGGTATTGCAATGCAAGGAAACAAGGCCTAGGGTTCATAATTTTACTAGTGCAAGTTCTCTCAACAATAATAACATAATTGGATCATATAACTATCCCTCAACATGCAACAAAGAGTCACTCCAAAGTCACTAATAGCGGAGAACAAACGAAGAGATTATTGTAGGGTATGAAACCACCTCAAAGTTATCCTTTCTGATCGATCTATTCAAGAGTCCGTAGTAAAATAACACGAAGCTATTCTTTCCGTTCGATCTGTCATAAAGTTCGTACTAGAATAACACCTTAAGGCACAAATCAACCAAAACCCTAATGTCACCTAGATACTCCAATGTCACCTCAAGTATCCGTGGGTATGATTATACGATATGCATCACACAATCTCAGATTCATATATTCAACCAACACAAAAGAACTTCAAAGAGTGCCCCAAAGTTTCTACCGGAGAGTCAAGACGAAAACGTGTGCCAACCCCTATGCATAAGTTCACGAGGTCACGGAACCCGCAAGTTGATCACCAAAACATACATGAAGTAGATCACGTGATATCCCATTGTCACCACAGATAAGCACATGCAAGACATACATCAAGTGTTCTCAAATCCTTAAAGACTCAATCCGATAAGATAACTTCAAAGGGAAAACTCAATCCATTACAAGAGAGTAGAGGGGGAGAAACATCATAAGATCCAACTATAATAGCAAAGCTCGTGATACATCAAGATCGTGCGAAATCAAGAACACGAGAGAGAGAGAGATCAAACACATAGCTACTGGTACATACCCTCAGCCCCGTGGGTGAACTACTCCCTCCTCATCATGGAGAGCGCCGGGATGATGAAGATGGCCATCGGTGAGGGTTCCCCCCTCCGGCAGGGTGCCGGAACAGGGTCCCGATTGGTTTTTGGTGGCTACAGAGGCTTGCGGCGGCGGAACTCCCGATCTATTATGTTCCTCGATGTTTTTAGGGTAAATGGACATATATAGGCGAAAGAAGTTAGTCAGGGGAGCCACGAGGGGCCCACGAGGGTGGGGGCGCGCCCAGGGGGGTAGGGCGCGCCTCCCTGCCTCGTGGCTTCCTCGAAGCTTCCCTGACGTCTACTCCAAGTCTCCTGGATTGCTTCCGTTCCAAAAATAACTCTCCCGAAGGTTTCATTCCGTTTGGACTCCGTTTGATATTCCTTTTCTTCGAAACACTGAAGTAGGCAAGAAAACAACAATTTGGGTTGGGCCTCCGGTTAATAGGTTAGTCCCAAAAATAATATAAAATTGTTTAGTAAAGCCCATTAAGCATCCAAAACAGATAATATAATAGCATGAATACTTCATAAATTATAGATACGTTGGAGACGTATCAGTATACCGTGTTTTCACCATGGCACAGGCTTCTCGCGCACCATCCCGGCAGGCCGATATCTTCCATAATCGGAAGCACCGCCGCGCTCCCTTGAATAGCTGTATAAGATCCTCCATCCTTCCTGGAGGGGAGGCGGATGGCCATAAAGCCTTGGCAATACTTCACATCGCCTGTCGAGCTTGCTCGTGCATTTGCGACAGCTCTTGTAGCAGATCGCCCGAGATTCCGGACATCTCCTCTTCGGGATGGCCGGTCAGCATACCTGCAGATATAATTCTGTCAGTCCCTTTCATATCCGAACTACACGGAGGTAAGTATGACCACATACCAAATATGCCGTTGTCGGATCACGGGTTCCGGCAAAACCCTCAAGGTTTGAACACTGGGGTGCACACGGAGATTTCCTTCCTACCGATCTACGTCCTAGCTCGCTAAGATCTCGCAGACGAACTCGACGAACTCGCAACACAGAGACACAAGATTTATACTGGTTCGGGCCACCGTTGCGGTGTAATACCCTACTCCAATGTGGTGGTGGATTGCCTCTTGGGCTGATGATGAACAGTACAAGGGGAAGAACAACCTCCTGGGGTTGGGGTGTTCTTGTGTTCGGTGTGTGGCTAAGGATTGGCTCTCGATCAGATGAGATCCAGCTGCCTCCTTTGGTGGTGGCCAGTTCTACTTATATAGGCCCTGGTCCTCTCCCCGAATATTGAGCGGGAAGGGAGCCAACAACGGCCAATTTGAAAGGGGACAACTAGTACAGCTTATCCTGACAAAAGCGGTCTTCGCCTGCAAAAGGCTCTGGTGATGACGCCGTCTTGGGCTCCACGGTGACCTCCGTCCTGCCGTCCGGCTGGTCTTGGTCTCGTTGCACTGATATGGAAACCTTTGCGTGATGCCTCAGTACTCCGCGCCTGCGCTTGCCTCCTTAGCACCAAAGAGGAAACAAGGACGCCGCGCGTGCTGGCGCCCGCCTGGCGCCCGCCTGATCTTCATCGTCATGGCTCACGTCACGAGAGCCTCGCGAGGTTTGCCCTGCCTTGATTTCTCCACTCCTCGCGAGGCAGGCTGGTGAGGCCGCTCCTGAGGAGGTCTTGCGTCGTCCGCCTCGCGAGGCTTGGCCCCTCGCGAGGGTCTTGAATGCCTCGCTGATGAAGATGGGCCGTACAGGCCTGCAGCACAGCTACGCCGTGGGCCGCAGGCAAGCAAGTCTGGGGACCCCCGTTCCCAGGACGCCGACAGTAGCCCCCGGGCCCAAGGTGCGCTCGGGCTTGGCTTCGAGGCGAAGCCAAAGGTCAAGCACGGAGCGCCACGGGCCCCAAAAGCCTGCGGCCTTGGTCAACGCGTGGCGGTTGATTGGACGTAGGCGTCTCCGCTTCCCAACGCTGCCTCGGCAACTGCTCGACTTGACAAGTCCCTGGGACATGCAAGGAAAACCATCATTACCTGTGATCGTGGGGGGCCGGTTAGCCTTCTTTCGCTATAAATGTGGAGGGGGCAGAGCCCCCATCGCCCATCTCTTCGTTGTTCGCTTGCTTCTTCTTCTTCGCTCCATCGCCGACTCCAATGGCGCCGTCGAAGAGGTTCTCCGCTGCAGAGAAAGGAAAAGCCCCTCGCGAAGGGCCCGGCTCCCCGGCGCCCAAGCGGGGACGCGGTCGTCCCCGCAAGCACATCTTGACTCCCGCCGCGGCTCCCCGCTCCCGGGGCAGCGCCGCTACTCGTGGCGGGGGTCGCTCTGGTCGCGGTAGCCCCATCGATGAGGGGAGGCGTGCCGTGGTGGCGCGGCCTCCCCGGCTGCGCTTCCACTCAGTGGAGGCGCTGCCGGAGTTGGTCGTCTGGTCGGAGGATCCGGCCGGCAGCTGGCTTCAGCTCCCACGCTCCTTCGTCGACGAGCTGCCGGCCTCTGGTCCAGGCAGGCTTTGGCTGCAGGCGAACGACTGCTGCAGCAGGGCCTCCTGGGTCGTGGTCGAGGTCTCCGCTGCGGGCAACATAGCCCTGGCCCACGGTTGGCAGGCGTTCACTCGCGCGCGCGGCCTAGGCAGGCGGTGCACTCTCCACTTCAAGTACGATGGTGATGCGACCCTCTATGTGAGGGTGTTTGGGGAAGATGGTCGCTGCACCGGGTGCTGCCCCAAGACGAACAACGGCGACGAGGTGCTCGGTCTCGGCGACGGCCGTGACGAGGGCGAGGGCGAGCCCGCCGGCCGCGCCTTGTCCAGCTATGGGGGCTCTTCTCTCGGCGAAAGCTCCAGCAGCGGCGGCTACGACCAACCACCGCGCCGCCGCGCTCGCTTCGAAGGTGGTAGCGGGTCGTCCCGCCGTCGTGCCTCCGTGAAGCGCGACGAGGGATCCGGCTAGGCTCGGGACGTCGCCAGGGGCCTGCCCCCGTGGATCGCTGCAACGCTGCTTTTGTTTTGCTCTTCTTTCCTTTCCTGCATCAAAAATGAAACAAGTATGGGCCCGGAGGGGCGTGTATCGAACTGTGGTTCCTTGATTATTGTGCTATGCTTGTTGTTTCCGAGCTGTGTCGTTTGTTTGGTCCAGAGATAACTTAGCTTGCCGTGTTCGGGGCTGCCTCGCGAAGCTGCCTCCTCTTCGCGGGGCACTTGTTTCCTTGTGCTCGTCTTGACTTAGGGGTCGCTCAGGAACTGCAAAAATTCGTTAGGAAGCTCGCTAGGAGATTTATCGTTCGCCCAAGCCTTGACCCAGCGCTCCGTATCACGGTACCCGAGGGGCACAGATTAAGAGAGATGCACCAAATTGTGGGCTCGAACGAGGGCGCCTCGCGAGAAAGCAGATGCGAAAAAGCAGACGGAAGGCAGAGAGAAGGAAGAAAGCTCACGAGGGCACCTGCCTAGCCCCCTCGTGAGGTGTGCGAGAGAGAACACAGGCCAACCAGAGCCGGAAATAGCGACAAAAGGCGATAGAACCAAATCAGTGATGGACACCAGAAGCAAACTTCGACTAAAAGAAAAAGGCGAGCCAACTACGGAAAGCAAATGAAAAGCCGCGTCCGGCACCTAGTTTACTCTTCAAGTCTTCTCACCAGCGCGGAGCTAAGTGCTGCCACTTGGCATGGGAGGGAGCCCCAGGGCCTGAGGCCAGCACCCCTGAGACTCCGGGGCGTGTACAGCCCCACTCATTATTACGTGAGAGTGTCATGGGCGGCGATCTTCACAGGCACTGGGCCTTCTTCACGGGCACTGGGCCTTGCTTTATGGGTAGAACTTCCGGAGGTGCTGGATGTTCCAGGCGTTCTGGATGGGTACCCCGTCCTGCGTCTCCAGGCGCGCGGCGCCAGGCCTGGAGACATGGACGACCCTGAACGGGCCCTCCCACATAGGTGGGAGCTTGTGCAGCCCTTCCCTGGAGAGGACCCGCCTCAGGACGAGGCCGCCCGTCTCGATCGTCCTGGAGCGGATGTTGCGGCAGTGATATCGTCGCAGCGCCTGCTGGTACCTTGCCGCCCTCAGTGCAGCTTTGCGATGACGTTCCTCCCCCAGCACGTGGTCCATCCCCCGCGTGGCGTCCTGCTGCGCTTCATCAAACGCCAGGACCCGTGCGGAGCAATGCTTGACCTCGTGAGGAAGGACCGCTTCTGCTCCATAGACAAGGAAGAATGGGGTCTCGCCCGTTGGCTTGGTGGCGGTGGTGCGGATGGACCACAACACGGACTGAAGCTCGTCGTGCCAGCCCCTGCCACAGGCCTCGAGCTTCTTCTTGAAGGTCCTGGTCTTAAGGCCCCTCAAGACCTCTGCGTTGGCGCATTCGGCCTGACCATTGCTCCTGGGGTGTGCCACCAAAGCGTAGCAAATCTGTGTTCCAAGGTTAGCACAATATGTTTTGAAGAGGTTACTAGTGAACTGCGAGCCGTTATCTGTGATGATGCGGTTGGGAACCCCGAAACGGCTCACGAGGCCCTTGATGAACTTGACAGCAGAGCCGGCTGGGATGGTGCGGATAGCTTCCACTTCCGCCCACTTGGTGAACTTGTCGATGGCGACGTAGAGGTAGCGGTAGCCCCTAGGCGCTCGAGGGAACGGGCCCAAGATGTCCAGCCCCCAGACCGCGAACGGCCACGTGAGTGGGATGGTCTGGAGGCCCTGAGCCGGCTGATGAATCTGCTTGGCGTGGAACTGGCAGGCTTCGCGGGACTTCACCAGCTCAGCTGCGTCGTTGAGCGCAGTGGGCCAGTAGAACCCACTGCGGAATACCTTGCCGACGAGGGTCCGTGATGACGAGTGGTGCCCGCAGTCCCCACCGTGTATGTCAATTAGCAGCTCCTTCCCCTGGTCCCTGGAAATGCAGCGCAAAGTAACGTCATTTGGCCGCTTCCTGTACAGCTCACCGTCCTGGATGCAGTATGCCGTGGCTTGCCGGGCCACGCGCTCTGCGTCCTCGTCCTTGTCCGGCAGGGCCCCTTGCATCAGGTACTCCTTGAATTCCTTGGTCCAGCATCCCTCCTGGGGCTCGAGCGCCAGAAGCAGGCGAGCTCCTGAGGTCGGGCCACACTGGGGCTCCCGTGGCAGGCGGCTGCGGGAGCTCCTCCCGAGGCTGAGCTGCGCTTGAAAGTGGTGGTGTCGCCGATGGCTTGAAGAGCCGTTCCTCAAAGACGCCGGGCTCTTGTGGCTGCCACTTGGATGCCCTCTTGGCAATGTCGCCAGCTTCCTTGTTGGTGCCTCGGGGCACATGCTGCACCTCTAGGCCTAGGAACTGCTTTTCCATCTTACGTACTTCTACGAGATACGCCTCCATGTGCTCGTCCTTTGGCTCGTACACCCTGTTGGAGAAGTTGACGAGGAGTTGCGAGTCGCCCTTAATGGTAAGGCGCTTCACCCCCAGAGCTGTCGCGGCCTTCAGGCCAGCTATGAGGCCCTCGTATTCCGCGATGTTGTTGGAGACCTTCTCGCCCTGCTGAAAGCAGAGCTGCACGGTGTAGTAGAGCTTGTCCTGAGTGGGCGAGATGAGTACTGCTCCAGCCCCTGCGCCCTGATGCGCGAAGGCGCCATCGAAATACATGACCCAACCGTCTGGCGCCTCGCTTCCTGGTGAGGTGGACCGGTCTTCGCCTACTTCAAGTGTTGGGGCATCCGTCCATTCCGCCACAAAATCAGCGAGCGCGGCTCCCTTGATGACCCTGGTAGTGATGAACTCCAACTGGAATGCTTGCAGCTCAATGTTCCACTCAGCGACCCTTCCGGCAGAATTGGGGCTCCTGAGCACTCTCTCCAATGGGTAGGCTGCGACGACCTTGATCGGGTGGCCCTGGAAGTAGTGCCGCAGCTTGCGCGAGGCCACCAAGAGCGCGAGCAGGAGCTTCTGAGGCATGGGGTACCGTGCCCTCGAGTCCCGCAGCACCGTACTGACGAAGTACACCGGGTGCTCGACGAGGGCTGGCGCGTCGGTGGGGCTTGTGTCTTGCGGAAGCTGGGACGTCCCCTGAGGTGGTGGAACTCCTGGTGCCTGGTCGCTGACGGGGGTTTCCGCGACATCGTCCTGCCGAGCTTGGCCTTCCGCTGACGCTGCCCCGGCTCTTGCTACGCCTTCCTGATCTTGCGTCTCCTCAGCTGGCGGCGCAGCTTGGCGTGCTGCACCCTTGACTTGATGCTCCTCCCGAACTGCCACTAGTGCAGCGCTGGCGGAGTATGGGGTGGCGGCAAGATAGAGCACTAGAGGCTCGAGAGGTCATGGCGCCACCATCACCGGAGGGCCAGTTAGGTATCTCTTGAGGTCTTGGAAGGCTTGGTCGGCCTCCTGGGTCCACTCGAATGGGCCCTTCTTCTTCATCAGCTTGAAGAAGGGTAGGGCGCGCTCTCCTAGCCTGGAGATGAAGCGTCCCAACGCAGTCACCCGACCGGCTAGCTTCTGCATTTCTCTGAGGGTCTGCGGTGGGCTCATGTCCTCAATGGACTTGATCTTCTCCGGGTTCGCCTCGGTCCCTCTGTGGGACATGAGGAAGCCCAACTGCGTGCTGGATGGGACACCGAACACGCACTTCTCCGGGTTAAGCCGCAAGTTCACCTGGCGCAGGCTCGCGAAGGTCTCTTCCAGGTCTTAAATCAAGGTCCTTGCCTCCCGAGACTTCACCACAATGTCGTCGACGTAGGCCTCCGTGTTTCTCCCGAGCTGCCGCCCCAAGGCGATGTGCATTAGCCGCTAAAAGGTTGTGCCCCTGTTGCGCAGTCCGAAGGGCATGCAGGTGTAGCAGTACACCCCACACGGGGTCAGGAAAGCAGTCTTCTCCACATCTTCTACCGCCATCTTGATCTGGTGATATCCGGAGAACGCGTCCAGGAAGCATAGCAGGTCGCACTCGGCAGTGGAGTCGACGATCTGATTGATGCGTGGGAGCGGAAATGGATCTTGGGGGCAGGCCTTGTTGAGGTTGGTGAAGTCGATGCACATTCGCTCCTTTCCGCCTTTCTTAGGCACTACGACGGGGTTCGCCAGCCATTCGGGATACCGAACCTCGCGAATGGCACCCGCCGCCTCCAGTTTGCGGGTCTCTTGGACGATGAAGGCCTGCTTCTCAGTGGACTGCCGTCTCGCCCGCTGCTTCACAGGGCGTACATTGGGGCATACCCTTAAATGATGTTGAATCACCTCTCTCGGGACTCCCACCAGCTGGTTGGGCTCCCACGCGAATATATCCTTGTTCGCGCGCAAGAACTTCACCAATGCTTCCTCTTGGCTGGTGTCGAGGCTGGCACCTATGGTAAAGGTGGCTCCTGAGGGCCCGTCCTCCTCGACTGGCACCTACTTGGTTTCCGCCTTGTCTTGTGTGAACAACTGCTTCTTCTTGGTCGGTGGGGCTCCCTTGAGCTTGGAGGTGCCTGCATCGACAGGCTGCGCTGCCGCAGCGGACTTGAGGGCGAGCTTGAGCGCCGCCAGGGCCTCCTTGGCGTCCCCCTTGATAGTGAGGACGCCTTTGCTTCCGGGCATCTTCATGAGGTTGTATGTCGGATGAGTCGCCCCCATGAACTGGGCCAGAGCTGGGTACCCGAGAATGGCGTTGTACGGGAGGCCGATGCGGGCGATGTCGAAGTCGACCAGCTCAGTGCAGTAGTTGTCGCGCGTGCCGAAGGTGACGGGGAGGCGGATCTGCCCCAGGGAGCGGGCAGTGCCACCACCAACTCCTGAGAAAGGCTTGCTGAGGCTGAGCCGCTCGAGCGGCACATGAAGAAGGCTGAAGGCCTCCACGGAGAGCAAGTTGAGGCCGGCGCCGCCGTCGATGAGGGTTTTGGTAACAGCCACGTTGCAGATGGTGGGCGTGCAGAGCATTGGGAGCATGCCCGAGCCGGCGGTGGAGCCGGGGTGGTCTTCTGAGCCGAAGGTGAGGTCGGCCTCTGGCGCAGCCCAACCCGGCGGAGCCCCCGAGCGCTTGGAAGCGGCACCAATCTGGCGGAGGAACGGCTTGACGTGATGATCCGAAGGCGGTGCTTGAGAGCCGCCCAGCAGGGCCGCGACTGCGTGGTGCGCCGGTACCGCGTAGCGCGCGGTGAAGAGGTCGCGGAGTTCCTCCCAGGATGCCACCGTGGATCCAGGGAGGTTGAGCAGCCAGGCGTGTGGCTCGCCGGCGAGGGCCATGAGGAGCCAGTTAGCCATGACCTTATCGCCGCCTCCGGCCTCGAGGACGGCCTCCTCGTATGCCAGCAGGAAAGCCGACGGGTCCGTCGCGCCGTCGTAGCGCGGCGGCATCTCCGGCCTGAACTTGGGTGGCCACCACACCCGCCGTAGGGGGGGCCAGGGCTCGGAGCCCCCGGCCCGGTCGTCGATGTTGGCCGTCGGAGTCGATGGCGGAGCACCTGCCATGCGGGCGGAGCGCAGATCGATGGAAGAGGAGCTTCGGCGCACCCCTACCTGGCGTGCCAAATGTCAGATCACGGGTTCCGGCAAAAACCTCAAGGTTCAAACACTGGGGTGCGCGCGGAGATTTCCTTCCTACTGATCTACGTCCTAGCTCGCTAAGATCTCGTGGATGAACTCGACGAACTCGCAACACAGAGACACAAGATTTATACTGGTTCGGGCCACCGTTGTGGTGTAATACCCTACTCCAATGTGGTGGTGGATTGCCTCTTGGGCTGATGATGAACAGTACAAGGGGAAGAACAGCCTCCTGGGGTTGGGGTGTTCTTGTGTTCGGTGTGTGGCTAAGGATTGGCTCTCGATCAGATGAGATCCAGCTGCCTCCTTTGGTGGTGGCCAGTTCTACTTATATAGGCCCTGGTCCTCTCCCCAAATATTGAGCGGGAAGGGATCCAACAACGGCCAATTTGAAAGGGGACAGCTAGTACAGCTTATCCTGACAAAAGCGGTCTTCGCCTGCAAAAGGCTCTGGTGATGACGTCGTCTTGGGCTCCATGGTGACCTCCGTCCCGCCGTCCGGCTGGTCTTGGTCTTGTTGCACTGATATGGAAACCTTTGCCTGATGCCTCGGTACTCCGCGCCTGCGGTTGCCTCCTTAGCACCAAAGAGGAAACAAGGACGTTGCGCGTGCTGGCGCCCGCCTGATCTTGATCGTCATGGCTCACGTCACGAGAGCCTCGCGAGGTTCGCCCTACCTTGATTTCTCCGCTCCTCGCGAGGCAGCCTGGTGAGGCCGCTCCTGAGGAGGTCTTGCGTCGTCCGCCTCATGAGGCTTGGCCCCTCGCGAGGGTCTTGAATGCCTCGCTGACGAAGATGGTCCGTACAGGCCTGCAGCACAGCCATGCCGTGGGCCGCGGGTAGGCAGGTCTGGGGACCCCCGTTCCCAGGACGCCGACAGCCGCCGCACAGCCTCTTATTTTCCTTCATGGAATTAGCCAGCTGGGCTCGTACATCTTTCAGTTCTTCGCCCAGCTGGGTGTGGGCATCCTGCAGCTTGTTTTTCTCATCTCTGACTCGTGTCAGCAGACGTTCGCCCGCGGCCAGCAGTCTTTTGGCTTCTTGTTCTTCCGCTTGGGCGCCTTTCCGTTGCTCCTTCAGTTGATCTGACGATCCTGCCATAAGATGAGCAACAGTGTTAGCATTGCCGGTATATAATTATGTTTTCTCGATGGAGGGGAACATTAGCCGGTGATGCCTTCTTGGATTTCTCCAGTTCGGCGGTAGCAGCAGTTAGCTGGGTCCGACACTTTTCTAGTTCCTGGGACAACAGGTTATTTTTCTCCGACAACACTTGGTTATATAATGATCCTTACATCAGTTGTGTCAACTGCTTCAAGTCTCCGGGGCTACTGGTATATAATTATCACTTTTGTACAATAAACTTACCTGTATATCTTTTACATATTGGTTTGTGGCTCTGGCAAGCCCGTCTCGAGCAGCTTGGATATATGCATCAGCCGAGCTGAAGGCATTGAATGCCTCGTTCGTAAAACCGGGGTCGCGTAGAACGGCTCTCCGGCGCCGATGATTCATGGCGCTCTCCACTTCCGAGTTTGTGACGGATACATCATCTGACTCCTCTGCCGAAGGACAATCTGGCGTCACTCCCGTATCAGCTCTTGCCTCTAAAGCAGGGTCGGGAACCTGACTTGTGGAGGCGCGGCCGGTAAGATTCCCGGACATAGTCCGGTGAACGCTTTTCCTGATAAGACACAGCTGATAATGTCACAGTTGGATGTGACTGCCAAAGGGCATATTTACAAAGTCATACCTCTTCGATGAAGGCTCGGTCATATCTTCGTTTGCCTTCCTCTTCGAAGGCTTGCCCGGCGTGGGCGCCGCTCTCTTTGGAGTTGCCTCTGGTGTAGCATGACGCGCCGAGCGTCTCCCCTTTGGAGCACAAGACAGTGCGGTGGGTGAGGCAGAATGAGGAGGCTCTTTCAGAGGATATATCTCCTGATTACTTACGTGCGAGGCGGGGAGAAGACCGGGATAGTCGGCGGTGATGGCCACTTCTGTGCCGTCATAGCTCGCCTGGTAGAACACCCCATCCTCGAGCTCCACATATATGTCCAGATCCTCTTCGAATCCGGGGTCAAGGTCCCGGTTATGGTTCTCTGGCTGTGGGGCGGGGCAGTGTAGCCCCTTGGTAATTTTTCGCCATTCCTGTTACGAATGGACGGAGTAATGTTCATTAAAGGTGACTCAGGGAGTAGATTGAATGGAATAATGGGATTGGAACTCACCCAGCTAGGAGGGTTGAAAATCCATCCCGACGCTTAATGCGAAGGAATTCCTCTTCCTCCCCTTTGAATAGTTCGGCCAATATCTTGGCCAAAGCGGCGGGGGTGTCCGGACCTTTTTGACCGCAACGGGAGGCGTCATCTTCCCCACTGTAGTGACACATAGGAAGCCCTCTGTATTGGAGTGGCTGAACCCCTCGCACTATGTAAGTCGCCATTACCTCAACTATTGATAATCCGGACTGGGCAAGCGTTTTTATCTTGCTCATCAGTTGACGGACTTCCGCGCTATCTTCCTCCTCGAGGCTCCGAGGGCGCCAGCTGTGGCGTTTCTTCAATGGAACCCTTGTAAATTCGGGAAGACCCATTCAAATTGGGTCAGGAAGGGCAACGTCCTCGATATAGAACCATTCGGAAGGCCACTCTTCGGATGCCTTCTTCGGCGTGCCGGACAGGTATCCGGTCCCGGCGATGTGCCATACTTCGGCTCCGCCCACTTCAAATATTGATCCTTGGTTGCAAGGGACGACGCAGAATAGCTTCCTCCACAAATCAAAATGGGCCTCACAGCCCAAGAATAGCTCGCAAAGAGCAACGTAGCCCACGATGTGTAGGATGGAGGCCGGAGTGAAGTTGTGCAGTTGAAGGCCATAATACTCCAGAAGCCCTCGGAGGAACGGATGGATTGGAAATCCGACACCTCTTAGCAAGTAGGAAACGAAGCACACTCGCTCCCCCCTGGATGGATTGGGAAAATTCTCAGCCTGAGCCCCACCGTTGAAGGAATTCAATCCTGCTCGAACGGGGACTAGATCCGCAGGGGGAAGAAATCCCTGTGTTTGTAGCTTCACCAACTAACCGTGAGATACAGAACATCTCTCCCAATCGCCTTCTTCTGGGCCGTGGGGACGGGAGGAAGAGCTGGGAGCGCTGGCCTTGTTGGAATGGTTTTTCCTAGCAAGCTATGAGGATTTTTTGCGTGATGTGGAACGGATCTGAGATCCAATCCCGTTAAATAGACACTGTTCTTACATGGCCGGGGTGTTATGTGCAAAAATACCCTGACCTTTCGCATTCGCTCGACACGTGGAAGCTGAAGTTGTTGACGCACAGAAGCCGAGGGGCACAACATTAAATGGAGTGCCGAATACATTTCTTTGAAAGTCATCGGAGGAAGAACCCGCCTTGCAATACCGAAGACAATATGCGCGCCGGACACATCGTCATTGAAGCCTTGTTCGGGGGCTACTGAGGGAGTCCTGGATTAAGGGGTCCTCGGGCGTCCGACCTGTTATACATGGGCCGGACTGATGGTCCGTGAAGATACGAAGACCGAAGACTTTCTCCCGTGTCCGGATAGGACTCTCCTTGGTGTGGAAGGCAAGCTAGGCGTCCAAATATGAAGATTCCTTTCTCTGTAACCGACTTTGTGCAACCCTAGCCCCCTCCGGTGTCTATATAAACCGGAGGGCTTAGTCCGTAGAGGAAAGATAAGAAAAATCATAGTCATACAGGCTAGACTTCTAGGGTTTTAGCCATTACGATCTCGTGGTAGATCAACTCTTGTAATACTCATATTCATCAAGATCAATCAAGCAAGGAGTAGGGTATTACCTTCATAGAGAGGGCCCGAACCTGGGTAAACATTGTGTCCCCTGTCTCCTGTTACCATCGACCTTAGACGCACAGTTCGGGACCCCCTACCCGAGATCCGCCGGTTTTGACACCGACAGAGACCATCCATACTGTTGGGAATCGTTGCATGGAAAACAAAAAAAATTCTACGCACACGCAATGATCTATCCATGGAGATGCACAACAACTAGGGGAAGAGTGTGTCTACGTACCCTCGTAGACCGTAAGCGGAAGCGTTTCACAACGCGGTTGATGTAGTCGAACTTCTTCTCACGTCAACCGATCAAGTACCGAACGCACGGCACCTCACGTTCTGCACACGTTCAGCTTGGTGACGTCCCTCGCCTTCTTGATCTAGTAAGTTGTCGAGGTAGTAGATGAGTTCCGTCAGCACGACGGCGTGGTGACGGTGATGGTGAAGTGATCTCCGCAGGGCTTTGCCTAAGCACTACGAAAATATGACTGGGGGTGTAAACTGTGGAGGGGGGGCGTCGTACACGGCTAATAATTGATCTGGTGTGTGCTAGGCGCCCCCTTCCCCCCCCCCCACACACATATATATATATAGGTGGGAGGGGGAGGGGAGAGGCCAGGAGGCTCCCCAAGTAGGACCGAATCCTACTTGGGCTCCTCCCAAGCCGCGCCCCCCTTGCCATATTTACTGGAGGGGGAAGGAAAGAGGGGGCAGGGGGAAGGAAGGGGAATCCTATTCCTTATCTTTCCTTTCCTCCTTTCCCTTTCCTTCTCTACCTTGGCCGGCCCATATGGGGGGCGCACTAGCCCCTTGTGGCTGGTGTGTTTCCCCTCTTGGCCCATAAGGCCCATATCTTTTGCCGGTGCCCAGAACCCCTTCCGGTGACCCGATATGTACCCGGTACCCTCCAGAACACTTCCGGTGTCCGAATACCATCATCCTATATATATATCAATATTTACCTCTCGACCATTTTGAGACTCCTCGTCATGTCCGTGATCTCACCTGGGATTTCGAACAACATTCGGTCACCAAATCACATAACTCATATAATACTATATCGTCATCAAACGTTAAGCGTGCGGACCCTATGGGTTCGAGAACTATGTAGACATGACCGAGACACCTCTCCGGTCAATAATCAATAGCAGAACCTGGATGCTCATATTGGCTCCTACATATTCTACGAAGATCTTTTGCGGTCGAACCGTTATGACAACATACATAATTCTCTTTGTCCATCGATCGTCTGTATCTTCATAGCTAGTTCAATCTCGTTACCCGCAAGTCTCTTTACTTGTTCCGTAATACATCACCTCGTGACTAACTCCTTAGTCGTTTGCTTGCAAGCTTATGATGTGTATTACCGAGAGGGCCCAGAGATACCTCTCCAATACTCGGAGTGACAAATCCTAATCTTGATCTATGCCAACTCAACAGACACCTTCGGAGATACCTGTAGAGCATATTTATAATCACCCAATTACGTTGTGACATTTGATAGCACACAAGGCATTCCTCCGGTATCTGGGAGTTGCATAATCTCATAGTATGTATTTGACATGAAGAAAGCAGTAGCAATAAAACTGAACAATCATTATGCTAAGCTAACAGATGAGTCTTGTCCATCACATCATTATCCTAATGATGTGATCCCGTTATGAAATGACTACACATTTCTATGGTTAGGAAACCTTAACCATCTTTGATCAACGAGCTAGTCTAGTAGAGGCTTACTAGGGACACGATATTTGTTTATGTATTCACACATGTATTTAGGTTCCCGATCAATACAATTATAGAATGAATAATAAACCTTTATCGTGAATAAGGAAATATAAAATAACAACTTTATTATTGCCTCTAGGGCATATTTCCTTCAGTCTCCCACTTGCACTAGAGTCAATAATCTGGTTCACATTGCCATGTGAATAACACCCATAGTTCACATCGCCATGTGATTAACACCTATAGTTCACATTGCCATGTGACCAACACCCAAAGGGTTTACTAGAGTCAATAATGTAGTTCACATCACCATGTGATTAACACCCAAGGAGTAATAAGGTGTGATCATGTTTTGCTTGTGAGAGAAGTTTAGTCAACGGGTCTGTCACATTCAGATCCGTATGTATTTTGCAAATTTCTATGTCTACAATGCTCTGCATGGAGCTACTCTAGCTAATTGCTCCCACATTCAATATGTATCCAGACTGAGACTTAGAGTCATCTAGATTAGTGTCAAAGCTTGCATCGACGTAACTCTTTACGACGAACTCTTTATCACCTCCATAACCGAGAAACATTTCCTTAGTCCTCTTTAAGGCACCTAAGGATAATTTTGACCGTTGTCCAGTAGTCCACTCCTGGATCACTCTTGTACCCTATTTTCCAGATAAGTGGCAAGACTCACATCAGGTGTGGTACACAGCATGGCATATCGTATAGAACCTATGGCTGAGGCATAGGGAATGACTTCCATTCTCTCTCTATCTTCTGCCCTGGTCGGGTTTTGAGTCTGACTCAACTTCACACCTTGTAACACAGGCAAGAACCCTTTCTTTGACTGATCCATTTTGAACTTCTTCAAAACTTTATCAAGGTATGTGCTTTGTGAAAGTCCAATTAAGCATCTTGATCTATCTCTATAGATCTCGATGCCCAATAAATAAGCAGCTTCACCAAGGTCTTTAATTGAAAAACTCTTATTCAAGTATCATTTTATGCTATCCAGAAATTCTATATCATTTCCAATCAACAATATGTCATCTACATATAATATTAGAAATGCTATATAGCTCCCACTCACTTTCTTGTAAATACAGACTTCACCGAAAATCTGTATAAAACCATATGCTTTGATCACCTCATCAAAGCGTATATTCCAACTCCGAGATGCTTGCACCAGTCCATAGATGGATATAGCTTCCACACTTTGTTAGCACCTTTAGGATCGACAAAACCTTCTGGTTGCATCATATACAACCCTTCTTTGATAAATCCATTAAGGAATGCAGTTTTGACGTCCATTTGCCAGATTTCATAATCATAAAATGCGGCAATTGCTAACATGATTCAGACAGACTTAAGCATTGCTACGAGTGAGAAAGTCTCATCGTAGTCAACCCCTTGAACTTGTCAAAATCCTTTTGCGACAAGTCGATCTTTGTAGATAGTTACATTACAATTAGTGTCAGTCTTCTTCTTGAAGATCCATTTATTCTTAATGGCTTGCCGATCATTGGGCAAGTCCACCAAAGTCCACACTTTGTTCTCATACATGGATCCTATCTCAGATTTCATGGCCTCAAGCCATCTGTCGGAATCTGGGCTCATCATAGCTTCTTCATAGTTCGTAGATTCGCCATGGTCTTATAACATGACTTCCAGGACAGGATTACCGTACCACTCTGGTGCGGAACGTGTTCTGGTCGACCTACGAAGTTCTGTAGTAACTTGATCTGAAGTTTCATGCTCGTCATCATTATCTTCCTCTCTTGTTGGTGTAGGCATCACGGTAACTATTTTCTGTGATGTGCTACTCTCCAATTCGAGAGAAGGTACGATTACCTCGTCAAGTTCTACTTTCCTCCCACTCACTTCTTTCGAGAGAAATTCCTTCTCTAGAAAGGTTCCATTCTTGGCAACAAAGATCTTGCCTTCGGACCTGTGGTAGAAGGTGTACCCAATTGTTTCCTTAGGGTATCCTATGAAGACGCACTTCTCCGATTTGGTTTTGAGCTTATCAGGCTGAAGCCTTTTGACGTAAGTGTCGCAACCCCAAACTTTAAGAAATGACAGCTTAGATTTCTTGCCAAGCCATAGTTCATACGGTGTCGTCTCAATGGATTTAGATGGTGCCCTATTTAACATGAATGCGGCTGTCTCTAATGCATAACCCCAAAACGATAGTGGTAAATCGGTAAGAGACATCATAGAACGCACCATATCCAATAAAGTACGGTTATGACGTTCGGACACAACATTATGCTGTGGTGTTCCAGGTGGCGTGAGTTGTGAAACTATTCCACATTGTTTTAAATGAAGGCCAAACTCGTCACTCAAATATTCGCCTCCGCGATCAGATCGTGGAAACTTTATTTTCTTGTTACGATGATTCTCCACTTCACTCTGAAATTCTTTGAACTTTTCAAATGTTTCAGACTTGTGTTCCACTAAGTAGATATACCCATATCTACTCAAATCATCTGTGAAGGTCAGAAAATAACAATACCTGCCACGTGCCTCAACACTCATCGAACCGCATACATCGGTATGTATTATTTCCAATAAGTCATTGGCTCACTCCATTGTTTCGGAGAACGGAGTTTTAGTCATCTTGCCCACGAGGCATGGTTTGCAAGTATCAAATGATTCATAATCAAGTGATTCCAAAAGTCCATCCGCATGGAGTTTATTCATGCGATTTACACCAATATGACCTAAACGGCAGTGCCACAAATATGTTGCACTATCATTATCAACTTTGCATATTTTGGCATCAATATTATGAATATGTGTATCACTACGATCGAGATTCAATAAACCATTGACATTGGGTGTATGACCATAGAAGTTTTATTCATGTAAACAGAACAACAATTATTCTCTGACTTAAATGAATAATTGTATTGCAATAAACATGATCTAATCATATTCATGCTCAACGCAAACACCAATAACATTTATTTAGGTTCAACACTAATCCCGAAGGTAGAGTGAGTGTGCGATGTTGATCGTATCAACCTTCGAATCAATTCCAACACTCATCGTCACCTCGCTCTTAACTAGCCTCTGTTTATGCTGCAACTTCTGTTTCGAGTTACTAATCTTAGCAACTGAACCGGTATCAAATACCCAGGGGCTACTACGAACACTAGTAAGTTACACATCAATAACCTGTATATCAAATATACCTTTGTTCACTTTGCCATACTTCTTATCCGCCAAATGTTTGGGGCAGTTCCGCTTCCAGTGACCATTTCCTTTGTAGTAGAAGCACTCAGTTTCAGGCTTGGGTCCAGCGTTGGGCTTCTTCATGGGAGTGGCAACTTGCTTTCCATTCTTCTCGAAGTTCCCTTTCTTCCCCTTTGCCCTTTTGCTTGAAACTAGTGGTCTTGTTAACCATCAACACTTGATGCTCTTTCTTGATTTCTACCTTCGTCGATTTCAGCATGGCGAAGAGCTCGGGAATCGTTTTCGTCATCCCTTGCATATTATAGTTCATCACGAAGTTCTAGTAGCTTGGTGATAGTGACTAGAGAACTCTGTCAATCACTATCTTATCTGGAAGATTAACTCCCACTTGATTCAAGTGATTGTAGTACTCAGACATTCTGAGCACATGCTCACTAGCTGAGCTATTCTCCCCCGTCTTGTAGGCAAAGTACTTGTCAGAGGTCTCATACCTCTCGACACAGGCATGAGTCTAAAATACCAATTTTCGCTCTTAGAACATCCCATATGCTCCGTCGCGTTCAAAACGTTTTTGAAGTCCCGATTCTAAGCCGTAGAGCATGGCGCACTAAACTATTAAGTAGTCATCATATCGAGCTTGTCAAACGTTCATAACGTCTGCATCTGCTCCTGCAATAGGTTTGTCACTTAGCGGTGCATTAAGGACGTAATTCTTCTGTGCAGCAATGAGGATAATCCTTAGATCACGGACCTAGTCCGCATCATTGCTACTATCATCTTTCAACTTATTTTTCTCTAGGAACATATCAAAAATAAGGGAGCTATATCGCGAGCTATTGATCTACAACATAGATTTGCAAATACTATCAGGACTAAGTCCATGATAAATTAAGTTCAATTAATCAAATTACTATTGAACTCCCGCTTAAATCAACATCCCTCAAGTTGTCTAAGTGATACATGATCCATATCAACTAACCCATGTCCGATCATCACGTGAGATGGGGTAGTCATCAATGGTGAACATCTCTATGTTGATCATATCTACTATATGACTCATTTCAACCTTTCGGTCTCCAGTGTTCCGAGGCCATGTCTGTACATGCTAGGCTCGTCAAGTTTAACCCAAGTATTCCGCGTGTGTAAAACTGTCTTACACCCGTTTTATGTGAACGTAGAGTCTATCACACCCGATCATCACGTTGTGTCTCGAAACGACGAACTTTTGCAATGCTGCATACTCGGGGAGAACACTTTTACGTTGAAATTTAGTGAAGGGATCATCTTATAATCCTACCGCCACACTAAGCAAAATAAGATGCATAAAAGATAAACATCACATGCAACCAAAATATGTGACATGATATGGCCATCATCATCTCGTGCTTTTGACCTCCATCTCCAATGCATCGTTATGATCTCCATTGTCACCGGCTCGACACCTTGATCTCCTTTGTTGCGTCGCGGTCGTCTCGCCAGCTATTGCTTCTACAACTATTGCTAACGCATAGCGATAAAGTAAACAATTACATGGCGTTTGCATTTCATACAATAAAGAGACAACCATAAGGCTCCTGTTGGTTGCCGATAACTTACAAAACATGATCATCTCAGACAATAATGTTCATGTCTTGACCATATCACATCACAACATACCCTGCAAAAACAAGTTAGACGTCCTCTACTTTGTTGTTGCAAGTTTTACGTGGCTGCTATGGGTTTCTAGCAAGAACCGTTCTTACCTACGGCAAAAACCACAACGGTGATTTATCAAGTTTTATGTTTTAACCTTCTTCAAGGACCGGCCGTAGTCAAATTTGATTCAACTAAAGTAGGAGAAACAGACACCCGCCAGCCACCTTTATGCAAAACAAGTTGCATGTCAGTCGGTGGAATCGGTCTCATGTGCGTGGACATGTAAGGTTGGTCCGGGCCGCTTCATCCCACAATGCCGCCGAATCAAAATAAGACATTAGTGGTAAGTAGTATGAACATCACCGCCCACAACTACTTTGTGTTCTACTCGTGCATATCATCTACGCATAGACCTAGCCCTGATACCACTGTTGGCAATCGTTAAATGGAAAACAAAAAAATTTCTACGCACACGCAATGATCTATCCATGGAGATACACAGCAACGAGGGGAAGAGTGTGTCTATGTACCCTCGTAGACCGTAAGCGGAAGCGTTTCACAACGCGGGTGATGTAGTCAAACTTCTTCTCACGTCAACCGATCAAGTACTGAACGCACGGCACCTCCGCGTTCTGCACATGTTCAGCTCGGTGACGTCCCTCGCCTTCTTGATCCAGTAAGTCGTCGAGGTAGTAGGTGTGTTCCGTCAGCACGACGACATGGTGACGGTGATGGTGAAGTGATCTCCGCAGGGCTTTGCCTAAGCACTACGAAAATATGACTGGGGGGTGTAAACTGTGGAAGGGGGCGCAGCACACGGCTAATAATTGATCTGGTGTGTGCTAGACACCCCCTTCCCTACATATATATAGGTGGGAGGGGGAGGGGAGAGGCCAGGAGGTGCCCCAAGTAGGACCAAATCCTACCTGGGCTCCTCCCAAGCTGCGCGCCCCCCTGCCATATTTATCGGAGGGGGAAGGAAAGAGGGGGGAGGGGGAAAGAAGGGGGATCCTATTCCCTCTATTTCCTTTCCTCCTTCCCCTTTCCTTCTCTACCTTGGCCGGCCCATATGGGGGGCGCACCAGCCCCTTGTGGCTGGTGCGTTTCCCTCTTGGCCCATAAGGCCCATGGCTACCTCTTGAGCACTGCGTTGGTTTTCCCTTGAAGAGGAAAGGGTGATGCAGTAAAGCAGCGTAAGTATTTCCCTCAGTTTTTGAGAACCAAGGTATCAATCCAGTAGGAGGCCACGCACGAGTCCCTCGCACCTACACAAACAAATAAAATCCTCGCAACCAACGCAATAAAAGGGTTGTCAATCCCTTCACGGTCACTTACGAAAGTGAGATCTGATGATATGATAAGATAATATTTTTGGTATTTTTATGATAAAGATGCAAAGTAAAGAAAGCAAAATAAAAACGGTGCCAGAAATAGCTTGTTGTAGGGAGATTAAATATGATGGAAAATAGACCCGGAGGCCATAGGTTTCACTAGTGGCTTCTCTCGAGAGCATAAGTATTAAGGTGGGTAAACAAATTACTGTTGAGCAATTGATAGAATTGAGCATAGTTATGAGAATATCTAGGTATGATCATGTATATAGGCATCACGTTCACGACAAGTAGACCGACTCCTGCCTGCATCTACTACTATTACTCCACACATCGACCGCTATCCAGCATGCATCTAGAGTATTAAGTTCATAAAAACAGAGTAACGCTTTAAGTAAGATGGCATGATGTAGAGGGATAAACTCATGCAATATGATATAAACCCCATCTTGCTATCCTCGATGGCAACAATACAATACGTGCCTTGCTGCCCCTACTGTCACTGGGAAAGGACACCGCAAGATTGAACCCAAAGCTAAGCACTTCTCCCATTGCAAGAAAGATCAATCTAGTAGGCCAAACCAAACTGATAATTCCAAGAGACTTGCAAATATAACCAATCATACATAAAAGAATTCAGAGAAGATTCAAATATTGTTCATAGATAAACTTGATCATAAACCCACAATTCATCGGTCTCAACAAACACACCGCAAAAGAAGATTACATCGAATAGATCTCCACAAGAGAGGAGGAGAACATTGTATTGAGATCCAAAAAGAGAGAAGAAGCCATCTAGCTAATAATTATGGACCCGAAGGTCTGAGGTAAACTACTCACACATCATCAGAGAGGCTATGGTGTTGATGTAGAAGCCCTCCGTGATCGATACCCCCTCCGGCGGAGCTCCGGAAAAGGCCCCAAGATGGGATCTCACGGGTACAGAAGGTTGCGGCGGTGGAATTAGGTTTTTGGCTCCGTATCTGGTAGTTTGGGGGTACGTAGGTATATATAGGAGGAAGAAGTACGTCGGTGGAGCAACGTGGGGCCCACGAGGGTGGAGGGCGCGCCTGGGGGGGGTAGGCGCGCCCCCTACCTCGTGCCTTCCTGGTTGATGACTTGACGTAGGGTCCAAGTCCTCTGGATCACGTTCGTTCCAAAAATCATGTTCCCGAAGGTTTCATTCCGTTTGGACTCCGTGTGGTATTCTTTTTGTGCGAAACTCTGAAATAGGCAAAAAATAGCAATTCTGGGCTGGGCCTCCGGTTAATAGGTTCGTCCCAAAAATAATATAAAAGTGTATAGTAAAGCCCATTAATGTCCAAAACAGAATATAATATAGCATGGAACAATCAAAAATTATAGATACGTTGGAGACGTATCAAGCATCCCCAAGCTTAATTCCTGCTCGTCCTCGAGTAGGTAAATGATAAAAACAAAATTTTTGATGTGGAATGCTACTTGGCATAATTTCAATGTAATTCTCTTAATTGTGGTATGAATATTTAGATCCGAAAGATTCAAGACAAAAGTTTAATGTTGACATAAAAATAATAATACTTCAAGCATACTAACTAAGCAATTATGTCTTCTCAAAATAACATGGCCAAAGAAAGTTATCCCTACAAAATCATATAGTCTGGCTATGCTCTATCTTCACCACACAAAGTATTTAAGTAATGCACAACCCCAATGACAAGCCAAGCAATTGTTTCATACTTTTGATGTTCTCAAACTTTTTCAATCTTCATGCAATACATGAGCGTGAGCCATGGACATAGCACTATATGTGGAATAGAATGGTGGTTGTGGAGAAGACAAAAAAGGAGAAGATAGTCTCACATCAACTAGTTGTATTAACGGGCTATGGAGATGCCCATTAATAGATATCAATGTGAGTGAGTAGGGATTGCCATGCAACGGATGCACTAGAGCTATAAGTATATGAAAGCTCAACAAAAGGAACTAAGTGGGTGTGCAGCCAACTCGCTTGCTCACGAAGACCTAGGGCATTTTGAGGAAGCCCATCATTGGAATATACAAGCCAAGTTCTATAATGAAAATTTCCCACTAGTATATGAAAGTGATATCATAGGAGACTCTCTATCATGAAGATCATGGTGCTACTTTGAAGCACAAGTGTGGTAAAAGGATAGTAACATTGTCCCTTCTCTCTTTTTCACTCATCATTTTTTTATTTGGGCCTTTTCTCTCCTTTTTATGGCCTCTTTTTTTTAGTCCGGAGTCTCATCCCGACTTGTGGGGGAATCATAGTCTCCATCATCCTTTTCTCACTTGGGACAATGCTCTAAAAAATGATGATCATCACACTTTTATTTACTTACAACTCAACAATTACAACTCAATACTTAGAACAAAATATGACTCTATGTGAATGCCTCCGGCGGTGTACCGGGATATGCAATGAATCAAGAGTGACATGTATGAAAGAATTATGAACGGTGGCTTTGCCACAAATACGATGTCAACTACATGATCATGCGAAGCAATATGACAATGATGGAGCGTGTCATAGTAAACGAAATGGTGGTAAGTTGCATGGCAATATATCTCGGAATGGCTATGGAAATGCCATGATAGGTAGGTATGGTGGCTGTTTTGAGGAAGGTATATGGTGGGTGTATGATACCGGCGAAAGGTGCGCGGTATTAGAGAGGCTAGCAATGGTGGAAGGAAGAAAAGTGCGTATAATCCATGGACTCAACATTAGTCATAAAGAACTCATATACTTATTGCAAAAATCTACAAGTTATCAAAGCAAAGTATTACGCGCATGCTCCTAGGGGGATAGATTGGTAGGAAAAGACCATCGCTCGTCCCCGACCGCCACTCATAAGGAAGACAATCAATAAATAAATCATGCTCCGACTTCATCACATAACGGTTCACCATACGTGCATGCTACGGGAATCACAAACTTTAACACAAGTATTTCTCAAATTCACAACTACTCAACTAGCATGACTCTAATATCATCATCTCCATATCTCAAAACAATTACCAAGCATCTAACTTCTCATAGTATTCAACACACTCATAAGAATTTTTTTACTAATCTTGAATGCCTATCATAATTAAAGAAAATTACCATGCTGTTTTGTAGGACTCTCAAAATAATCTAAGTGAAGCATGAGAGAACAATAGTTTCTATAAAACAAATCCACCACCGTGCTCTAAAAGATATAAGTGAAGCACTAGAGCAAAAACTATATAACTCAAAAGATATAAGTGAAGCACATAGAGTATTCTAGCAATTTCCGAATCATGTGTGTCTCTCTCAAAAGGTGTGTACAGCAAGGATGATTGTGGTAAACTAAAAAGCAAAGACTCAAATCATACAAGACGCTCCAAGAAAAACACATATCATGTGGTGAATAAAAATATAGCTCCAAGTAAAGTTACCGATGGAAGTAGACGAAAGAGGGGATGCCTTCCGGGGCATCCCCAAGCTTTGGCTTTTAGGTGTCCTTAGATTATATTGGGGTGCCATGGGCATCCCCAAGCTTAGGCTCTTGCCACTCCTTGTTCCATAATCCATCAAATCTTTTACCCAAAACTTGAAAACTTCACAACACAAAACTCAGCAGAAAATCTCGTGAGCTCCGTTAGCGAAAGAAAACAAAACACCACTTCAAGGTACTGTAATGAACTCATTCTTTATTTATATTGGTGTTAAACCTACTGTATTCCAACTTCTATATGGTTTATAAACTATTTTACTAGCCATAGATTCATCAAAATAAGCAAACAACACACGAAAAACAGAATCTGTCAAAAACAGAACAGTCTGTAGTAATCTGTAACTAACGCAAACTTCTGGAACTCCAAATCTTCAGCCAAAATAGGAGGACCTAGAAAATTTGTTTATTGATCAGCAGCAATTGGAATCAATGTTTTATCATGTTCTGGTGATTTTTAACAATTGTTTTCGTGAACAGAAAGTTTCTGGAATTTTCAGCAAGATCAAATAACTATCATCCAAGAAGATCCTATAGGTTAAACTTGGCACAAACACTAATTAAAACATAAAAACACATCTAACCATAGGCTAGATCAAATATTTATTCCTAAACATAAGCAAAAATCAAAAAACTAAAAATAAAATTGGGTTGCCTCCCAACAAGCGCTATCCTTTAACGCCCCTAGCTAGGCATAAGATTTCAACGATGCTCACATGAAAGACAAGAATTGAAGCACAAAGAGAGCATCATGAAACACATGAAAAACACATCTAAGTCTAACATACTTCCTATGCATAGGCATCTTATAGGCAAACAAATTATCATAGCAACCAAAAACTAGCATATGCAAGGAAGTGGAAAGAAACAATAGCAATCTCAACATAACGAGAGGTAATTTATTATCATGAAAATTTCTCCAACCATATTTTCCTCTCTCATAATAATTACATGTGGGATCATATTCAAATTCAACAATATAGCTATCACATAAAAAAAATTCTACATGATCCACAGGCATGCAAAGTTGACACTCTTCCAAAATAGTGGGAATATCATTAACTAAAGTCATGACCTCTCCAAACCCACTTTTATCAAAAATATCATAAGATTGAACATACTCCAAATATGTGGGACCTAAAGTTGACACTCTTCCAAACCCACTTTCAATAATATTGCAAACACTATTATCAATCTCATATTCATCATGGGGCTTAAATAAAATTTCAAGATCATAAGAAGAATCACCCCAATCATGATCATTGCAACAAGTAGTAGACATAGAAAAACTAGCATCCCCAAGCTTAGGGTTTTGCATATTATTAGCACAATTGACATCAAGAGAATTTATAGTAAAATCATTGCAATCATGCTTTTTATCGAAGGAACTATCAAGTATGGGTGCAATAGCAACGATCTCATGTTTAACATACGGAACTACAGCAAATTCATCTTCATAAATATTGGCATCATGGCCACAAGAATAGCAAGCATCATGTTCATCAAGGGATATTTCAATCAAATCATCGGAATCACAATTGTCTATAGATTCATGCATATCATTATTTTCTTCCGAAGCAACGGTCATTCTTTCAATAAATTCTTTGACATAGATATTATGAGCATAGTTTTCATAGCAATATTCATGTATGTCAAGATTTCCAGATTCGTAAAGAGTAGTATCATACTCTTGAAGCAAAGAAGCAACTTCAAAAGAACCCTTAAAAGCAACAAATTCTTCAATTTGTTCAATGTTATAGTAGCTATAAACACCCTTTGCATAAGAAGATAAGATTTCATTTTCATTAAACACACATAGGTAGGGGAGGTGTTTTTAGGGTTCTTAGAGCAACAAGTAATATCATAAATTTCACAAAGATTCCAAGCATAACACAGAAATTTGTTTATTTGATTCCATAAGAGTTTCCCTTTTTCAGACAAACGGTGACACACAAAATGAGCATGCTCATCTAAAGATTTCCCATCAACTAGGCTAGTCGGGGTTTCAGCACGAGCGCATAAGGATCAAAGATGATCCAAGTAGAACACTTTAAGTGGATCCATAATAGATTTTTAGCAAGCAAAGATTCAAGCAAATAGAAGGCATGTGGAAACACAAACAAAAAGGCATACGGGAAGAAGGCGAATAAAACGGCAAGGGTGAAGTGGGGGAGAGGAAACCGAGAGGCAAATGGCAAATAATGTAATGCGGGAGATAAGAGTTTGTGATGGGTACTTGGTATGTTGACTTTTGCGTAGACTCCCCGGCAACGGCGCCAGAAAAATCCTTCTTGCTACCTCTTGAGCACTGCGTTGGTTTTCCCTTAAAGAGGAAATGGTGATGCAGTAAAGCAGCGTAAGTATTTCCCTCAGTTTTTGAGAACCAAGGTATCAATCCAGTAGGAGGCCACGCACGAGTCCCTCGCACCTACACAAACAAGTAAAATCCTCGCAACCAACGCAATAAAGGGGTTGTCAATCCCTTCACGGTCACTTACAAAAGTGAGATCTGATAGATATGATAAGATAATATTTTTGGTATTTTTATGATAAAGATGCAAAGTAAAGAAAGCAAAATAAAAACGGCGCCAGAAATAGCTTGTTGTCGGGAGATTAAATATGATGGAAAATAGACCCGGGGGCCATAGGTTTCACTAGTGGCTTCTCTCGAGAGCATAAGTATTACGGTGGGTAAACAAATTACTGTTGAGCAATTGATAGAATTGAGCATAGTTAAGAGAATATCTAGGTATGATCATGTATATAGGCATCACGTCCGCGACAAGTAGACCGACTCCTGCCTGCATCTACTACTATTACTCCACACATCGACCGCGATCCAGCATGCATCTAGAGTATTAAGTTCATAAGAACAGAGTAACGCTTTAAGTAAGATGACATGATGTAGAGGGATAAACTCATGCAATATGATATAAACCCCATCTTGCTATCCTCGATGGCAACAATACAATACGTGCCTTGCTGCCCCTACTGTCACTGGGAAAGGACACCGCAAGATTGAACCCAAAGCTAAGCACTTCTCCCATTGCAAGAAAGATCAATCTAGTAGGCCAAACCAAACTGATAATTCGAAGAGACTTGCAAAGATAACCAATCATACATAAAAGAATTCAGAGAAGATTCAAATATTGTTCATAGATAAACTTGATCATAAACCCACAATTCATCGGTCTCAACAAACACACCGCAAAAGAAGATTACATCGAATAGATCTCCACAAGAGAGGGGGAGAACATTGTATTGAGATCCAAAAAAGAGAGAAGAAGCCATCTAGCTAATAACTATGGACCCGAAGGTCTGAGGTAAACTACTCACACATCATCGGAGAGGCTATGGTGTTGATGTAGAAGCCCTCCGTGATCGATGCCCCTCCGGCGGAGCTCCGGAAAAGGCCCCAAGATGGGATCTCACGGGTACAGAAGGTTGCGGCGGTGGAATTAGGTTTTTGGCTCCGTATCTGGTAGTTTGGGGGTATGTAGGTATATATAGGAGGAAGAAGTACGTCGGTGGAGCAACGTGGGGCCCACGAGGGTGGAGGGCGCGCCCCCTACCTCGTGCCTTCCTGGTTGATGTCTTGACGTAGGGTCCAAGTCCTCTGGATCACCTTCGTTCCAAAAATCACGTTCCCGAAGGTTTCATTCCGTTTGGACTCCGTTTGATATTCTTTTTCTGCGAGACTCTGAAATAGGCAAAAAAACAGCAATTCTGGGCTGGGCCTCCGGTTAATAGGTTAGTCCCAAAAATAATATAAAAGTGTATAATAAAACCCATTAATGTCCAAAACAGAATATAATATAGCATGGAACAATAAAAAATTATAGATACGTTGGAGACGTATCACCCATAGCTTTTGCCGGTGGTGCCCGGAACCCCTTCCGGTGACCCGATATGTAACCGGTACCCTCCGGAACACTTTCGGTGTCCGAATACCATCGTCCTATATATCAATCTTTACCTCTCGACCATTTCGAGACTCCTTGTCATGTCCGTGATCTCATCTGGGATTCCGAACAACATTCGGTCACCAAATCACATAACTCATATAATACTATATCGTCATCGAACGTTAAGCGTGCGGACCCTCGGGTTCGAGAACTATGTAGACATGACCGAGACACCTCTCCGGTCAATAACCAATAGCGGAACCTGGATGCTCATATTGGCTCCTACATATTCTACGAAGATCTTTATCAGTCGAACCGTTATGACAACATACGTAATTCCCTTTGTCCATCGGTATGTTACTTGCCCGAGATTCGATCGTCGGTATCTTCATACGTAGTTCAATCTGGTTACCAGCAAGTCTCTTTACTCGTTCCGTAATACATCACCTCGTGACTACCTCCTTAGTCGTTTACTTGCAAGCTTATGATGTGTATTACCGAGAGGGCCCAGAGATACCTCTCCGATACTCAGAGTGACAAATCCTAATCTTGCCAACTCAATAGACACCTTCGGAGATACCTGTAGAGCATCTTTATAATCACCCAGTTACGTTGTGATGTTTGATAGCACACAAGGCATTCCTCCGGTATCCGGGAGTTGCATAATCTCATAGTCGAAGAAATATGTATTTGACATGAAGAAATCAATAGCAATAAAACTGAACGATCATTATGCTAAGCTAACGGATGGGTATCCTGTTATCAAATGACAACAATTGTCTATGGTTAGGAAACCTTAACCATCTTTGATCAACGAGCTAGTCTAGTAGAGGCTTACTAGGGACACGGTATTTGTTTATGTATTCACACATGTATTTATGTTTCTGATCAATACAATTATATCATGAATAATAAACTTTTATCATGAATAAGAAAATATAAAATAACAACTTTATTATTGCCATATTTCCTTCACATACGCTCATTCATCATACCCTTAGGGGTTAGACCACAACCCACGATCTCGAAGTAGATCAACTCTGTACTTTGATACTTTCATAATATAAGTAAGAATAAGACGTAGGGTTTTACCTCCATCGAGAGGGCCCGAACCTAGGTAAATTTTGTGTGTGTTCTCTCTTTGTTACACATCGACCCAATCTAAACAGCTCGGCCCCCCTACCCGAGATCTGACCGTTTTGACACCGACACTAAGTGTTTGACTTTTCTAACGTTCTTTTTTTAGAACATAATACAGACACAAACGCTCATATATATATATATATATATATATATATATATATAGGCGCATACACTCGTCCCTATGAAACACACTCGCAAACCCTTCCCCTATGAGCACCTCCGAGAGATTGAGCCGGCATATCGTTTTGAGATTGACGAAACCAGCACAGACGCCTCGTAGTTGACAGGGAACGTCTCCTCTCACTGAGCGCGCATCGCCGGAAATCCTGAAAAAAAATAATGGCAGCACCAGGATTTGAACCAGGGTGGGCTGGAGACACCACTGTTTTTCTGACCATTCATCTGCATGTTGATAAAAAAACAAAAAACCGAATCGCGCCGCGTAATCACAGCAGCACACAGCCTTGATGAAACCCCTTGACTTTGACATTGACATTCACTCAAAGCCTGCCCGCAGAAAAAAAAAGAGACATTCACACAAGTCGAAGTGTTTGACTTTTTCTACTAGTCTCGTTGAGAAACGGACTCATCTCGCTATTTGTCCGGGTTGGGGTTATTAGGGAAAGAAGAAAAAACTAAACGCACCACGCACGCACGCACGCACGCTACGCTGACTCTTGGTCGCCCCGCCCGACTCGACCAAGCAAGCGAGCGAGCGAGCGAGGCAAGTTGGGCAGAGCAGGCCGAGGCCGCGAGGCGAATCTGGCCGCACGAATGATCCCCGAACAAGAGGCCAGCGTTGCACCGCGGCTCGGCCGACCCCGACCCCAAAGGCGTGAGGCGCGACCGGAGCGCAGAAACAAGTGGGTACGGTGGGATGGGAAGATAAAGCAGCAGCAGCACGCGATTTTCTTTCTTTCTTTCCTTGCAATTGTTTAGCCCCCCACCGCTTCTTCTTCCTCGCCCCCCTCCCCTCCCCTCCCCTCCCCCCCTTGCGCCCAACTAGTAGTACTGGAGACCCTCTCTCCTCTCCACCCGTCCCTCTCTCTCTCTCCCTCCCTCTTCCGGCTCGGCCCGGAAAAGGGAACCTGGGCGCCTTTCCCTTTCGGGAAACTCCCTCCCTCCCTTCCCCTCCCGCGGCGGCGGCGGCGGCGGCGTCTCTAATCCCGCGGTCAGTTCCGGTGGCCGTGATTTGGTGCGGGCGGGTGCGTGTTCCGCTGCCTGGGCCGCCGAATCCTGACCTCTCCGCTTCGTTTTCTGGCCTGCAGGTAGCCCGCGCGGGGCCGTGGGCCTGCCTCTCGGGCGGGATTTCTGGCGCTGAGGTGGCCGCCCGGCGCGACTCGAGCTTGTGCTTGTGCCCGCCGACTCCAACTCGCGGCCACAGAATCGTGAGCCGGAGGCAGAGGCGGATGCTGCGGTGGGCCGTGATCTTATTACCCCAAGCGAGTGGCTAGGTCTCGGGTGCTGATGGAAGGTGCCAGGGCGGCGGAGGTGGCCGCCGGCGGCGGGGCCGGGGATGTGCAGATTAAGGGCGCCAAGGAGAGCGGCCAGGCCGCGCAGCAGCAGCAGCAGCTGCCGACGGGCAGCGAGCCGGTCGAGATGCCCGCCACGCCGCTGCCGCACGCCCGCGAAATCGAGTGGTCCGAGCATTTCTCCTTCTTCAACTCCATGGGCACCGGCACCGGCACGGACGGCGTGATGGGGCCGGCCAGCGTCGGGATGTCGCGCTCCGAGTCGTCCAGGCCGGACAGCGTCACCCAGCAGCAGCGCTGCCTGGCGGGCAGCAACGCCGACGAGAGGGTGGAGGAGCTCACCGTCAGGAACTGCATCAGCTCTGAGGCTCACCAGCCTGCTGCCTCTGCCGGTGGGAGCACTGGCGGCACGGGGGAGAGGCCCGCCGTTATGAGGGGCCTCTGGGGTAACTTCACACGGATGGCGTGGAGGACCGCCGATGCCGCTAGCAGGGAAGCCTTGGCGGTCAGCCTTGGCAACGCCATGGGGTCTCACAAAATTGATGCTTCTGGCAAGGGAATGCCATTTGGCCGCGGCGAAAATGGTAATACCGAGTTCAATATGTCATTTGGTAATCAGCAGCAGCTGCAGCATATCTTGTCTTCACGGCAGAATCAGAGCGAGCAGCATGTCTTGTCTTCACGGCAGAATCAGAGCGAGCAGCATGTCTTGTCTTCACGGCAGAATCAGAGCGAGCAGCATGTCTTGTCTTCACGGCAGAATCAGAGCGAGCAGCATGTCCTGTCTTCACGGCTGAATCAGAGCGAGCAGCATGTCCTGTCTTCACGGCCGAATCAGAGCGAGCAGCATATCCTGTCTTCACGGCCGAATCAGAGCGAGCAGCATATCATGTCTTCACGGCCGAATCAAAGTGAGCTGCATATCCCCTCTTCACGGCCAAATCAGAGCGGGCAGCATGTCCTGTCTTCACTGCCGAATCAGAGCGAGCAGCATGTCCTGTCTTCACGGCCGAATCAGAGCGAGCAGCATGTCCTGTCTTCACGGCCGAATCAGAGCGAGCAGCATATCCCGTCTTCACGGCAGAATCAGAGCGAGCAGCATATCATGTCTTCATGGCCGAATCAAAGTGAGCTGCATATCCCATCTTCACGGCCGAACCAAAGCGGCCAGCATGTCCTGTCTTCACTGCCGAATCAGAGCGAGCAGCATGTCCTGTCTTCACGGCCGAACCAAAGCGGCCAGCATGTCCTGTCTTCACTGCCAAATCAGAGCGAGCAGCATGTCTTGTCTTCACGGCCGAACCAAAGCGGCCAGCATGTCCTGTATTCACGGCCAAGTCAGAGCGAGCAACATGTCCTGTCTTCACTGCCGAATCAAAGCGAGCAGCATGTCCTGTCTTCACGGCCGAATCAGAGCGAGCAACATCTCCCGTCTTCACGGCCGGATCAAAGCGAGCAGCATATCCCGTCTTCACGGCCGGATCAAAGCGAGCAGCATATCTTGTCTTCACGGCAGAATCAAAGTGAGCAGCATATCATGTCTTCACGGCTGAATCACAGTGAGCAGAATATCCCGTCTTCATGGCCGAATCAGAGTGAGCTGCATATCCCGTCTTCATGGCCGAATCAGAGCGAGCAGCATATCCCGTCTTCACGGACGAAACAGAGCGAGCAGCATGTCCTGTCTTCACGGCCGAATCAAAGCGAGCAGCATGTCCTGTCTTCACGGCCGAATCAAAGCGAGCAGCATATCCTGTCTTCACGGCCGAATCAAAATGAACAGCGGTCTGAAAGGGATAATGGTCTGAAAGTGAGTAGCTTCTCAAATAGAATTATTGACCAGATGAGGAGTAAGACTTTGACACCTTCATCTGGGCTTCAGGGTTCCCCCTTTAAGCCTGTATTGAAGGGTAAAAGGGTTACCTACCAAGGTCCACACGAGGAGATCCAAGTTCAAGCTAATGCAAGACCCAGAGCTCCTATGGATAAGATCCCTAAGATTCCTAGCTCAACACACGATTCTGTGGCCAGATTGGATGGTACACTTTTCAGCAGTGGTGGAAATGTTTCCGAATCTCAGTATGAGGGAACAAGCCTGAGGGAACTAATTAAGCCCGCGCGCCAAGCGATGAGCAAGTTTGAGAAAATGCAGTTGTTTAAGCAGATCCTTGATCATGTAGACAAATCCCATGCACAGGGTGTAACCTTACAGCATTTGCGCCCGTCGTATTTTATAATATCATCCCCAAACCAAGTAAGATATACCGGTTCTTACACTAAACAAGATTTATCAACCCCAGCCAAACCGGATATGGCCGCAGATGATGTTTTTAACAGAAAACGATGCTTCGATCAGAAAACTTTGCACCAAGAGTGTAATGGCAATGGACATTCAATCCTGAAGTATCAGAAGGTTGGTGAACAAGGTTCTGTTGCCGTCAGGCGACCGATACATCCCTTCCGGACTGACCACAAAGGGGCCAACCAAAGTGAAGGTGCTGATCTAGGTGCTTTAGGACAGGGAAATTCTAGTTGCACCGTCGGAGGTCGTTCTAAGTTTGGCGAACCTTACTATGGTGGTAATGCATCTTATGGCCAACGTTTTCCTAATTATGGCAACCAAGAATCAGTACTTGAATTGAGGATGCTAGAAGATAGCTGGTACAGAAGCCCGGAAGAGCTCAGTCAATTGAAAGGCACATCCCCATCCAACATCTACAGCCTTGGGGTTCTTTTATTTGAGGTATGTTAATTACTTTCATGACATGTCCTGAAATAGATTTGTAATGGGTTCTCTAAAGTCTAAGCACTTTGAATGCTCATAGAGGTGAAGTGACATTGTGAGAATACTATTTGTTTGCACCTCAAGAAGTCATTTTGTGGACGGTTTTACTATATCAATCTAAGTCATGTGGTTCTAATTATGCAATCTACTTATGAGATATCGACCTTTTCACACTTGTATATCATAGTGTTTCCTGCTTAATAAAAAACAGAACCGACTGGCCTGCTATTTTATGTTGTTCAACAGCAGTCTGATTGCTGAAAGCATCTGTTGCTATATTAGTATAATCTAATTGAGTAGTGCAATTTATGTCTGAGATCATGGAATAATCTTGTTGCTTGACATGGTATTTTGGTATTACCTGCTTATCTTAGGCTGTATGAAAAGGCAGATGACTATCCTTTTTAGCCTTGCTCACCTTATATACTCAGTGTTACAGCATATTCCTCTAGGAGCTAACACATGCATCATAAACAACTGTATCCGCCTTTTACTGGAAATCTCATTTGAGTTCAGTAGCTTTTCTTGTTTACATGTAATTCTACAGATTCTATCTTCAGATGGTTAAGGTATTGAACAAGTTTATTTTTTTTACCAGCTCTTTTGCTGTTGTGAAACATGGGAGCTGCATTGTGCTGCAATGTCAGATCTTCGCCACCGGATCCTGCCTCCAATTTTTCTTTCAGAAAGTCCCAAGGAGGCTGGCTTCTGCCTTTGGCTATTGCATCCTGATCCTTTTTCTCGACCAAAAGCAAGGTGGGCATACTCAATCTCTCCTCAGCTCAAAAAGGCATTGTCTTACTGATTAGTTGGATAAAATCAGACGTTAATTTAGTTCTATTCCGATGAATGATTGTAGTTACATTTGAGTTAAAGGAAGAGCTCCCACGGCATGGTTATTTCAATGTGTAATGAGAACTGATTATTCCCTGACATGTCCATTACCTTTGTTTGCTTCTGGTGATCTGGTCCCATATATGTACCTGTAGGACAACTATTTCTCTAATTCTACTTTCTAGAGATCTGTTCATATAATTATAGAGTGAATTTGTGGGTTTTGTTAATGTTAAGTTATTGCTTTCATGAAGGAACAACTACATGTAGATGCGTTGTTCTGATATATCAGGAATCCTTTATCTGTAGATCACACACAAAGCTTTAGCAGTAATTCCTTTTGTATGTGTAAGATGACAAGTCTTTGCCACCTGCAAACTGGGGAAAATAGTTCCACGTCAATTTATACCTAACAGCAATTTTTCTTTTTGTCAGAGACATTCTAGGATGTGACTTGATAAATGAGGGTCGGGATTTATCGGTGTTAGATAAGGCACCAGCTGCTATCAATGAGGAGGACACAGAGTCTGGTTTGTTACTGAATTTTCTGTCTCAACTGAAAGAAGAAAAGGAGATGCATGCTGCCAAGTTATCAGCAGATCTTGCAAGCTTGCAGACTGATATTGTAGAGGCTGAGAGAAGACACTCGTTTAGGATGGGGTTCAGTTTAGGGGACATGGATGTACCAGCAAGTTCTAATGATGTGCCAGGTACTTCATCAAATGCCCTGAGAGGGGCATCGTTGTCAGGTTTGCTAACACCACCAGGCAGGTCAGGCATCTACGAGGAGAGGGTGATGAAGAATTTGCAGCAGCTTGAAAATGCATATTACTCCACGAGGTCCACCATTGACACATCTGAGACTAATGTAATTAAGCGTTCCGATAATGATGCTTTGAGGGTCCGTGAAAACTTTAACCACAGGGATGCCGATGCTATGAATGGGCCAACAGACTGCCTTGGATGCTTTTTTGATGGTCTATGCAAATATGCCCGGCATAGTAGGTTTGAAGTACGAGGGATTTTGAAGAATGCTGATATACTTAACTCTCCAAATGTGATCTGTTCTTTAAGTTTTGACCGTGATGAAGAATATTTTGCTGCTGCTGGGGTTTCAAAGAAAATTAAAATATTCGAATTCGATGCTCTTTTAAATGATCGTGTTGATATTCATTATCCTATAGTAGAGATGCCTAGCAAGTCCAAGCTTAGTTGTGTCTGTTGGAACAACTATATAAAGAACTACTTGGCATCAACAGACTATGATGGCACTGTTCAGGTACGTATCTAATGGATGTGCTGTGCCATTATATGTTTCCCAAGATACTCACCACATGTTTTCTTTTTCCTTATCTGTAAGTATAACTTATCTGCTATGATCAAGTTGGCATACTTCCTTCCTTCATTCGCTGCAGTTCTTTTACCTACCTTTGTTGTAGTGGCATCATTTATCTGATTCTGAGGCTTTATATGCGTATCTTGGATAATTTGATTATCTGATTCTGAGCTTTATATGCATATCTTGGATAATTTGGTGTTTTGTTATTATTTAAGTACCAACTGCGTACTTCTGGATCTAGCATAGTACTGATTGGTATGTAATGTTCTATTGATTTGGGCACCATATCCTGATAGTAGTTTCAGTTGTGGGACAAGACAATTTGTTGTCTGCCGTGCCCAAATTTTATGTTTGGGATTGTTTGTTTGTTAGCATTATGATTATGAGTTGGGAGGGACAGCACAAACTATTCCGTTATTGAAGCAAAGTACGTAAGGTTGAATCAGTGAGCTTCGCCTGGAAACAGTAAAGTGAATTGCTGTTTGAGGATAAGCATCATTTCCTTGTTGAGTTTTACCCGAAAAGCTTTAGCTGTTTAGAAAGCATGGACAATCTATTGATACTTCAACAATAAAGTTGTATCTGCATTCATATCCTGAAAAACTTCGTAGTATTGGTTTTGCATCAACATTCAATAGTGCGTACACGTTTCGGTATAAAAAGCACTTGTGCCCGTCAAAATATTTTCCACTAACTGCTAATATTTTCTCACAGTTGTCATTGCTCATTTGTTTCTTTCGGTACTGTGGCGATTCATTCCTTCTTTTATGCTTTACCTGGAAATGCACCACACATTATTACTTTACTTTTGCCATTGGTTTAATTTTCACCGTGGAATGCAGCTATGGGATGCAAGCACTGGCCAAGGATTCACACAGTTTACAGAGCATCGGAAAAGAGCTTGGTCTGTGAGTTTCTCAGAGGTGGATCCAACTAAATTGGCAAGTGGGAGTGACGATTGTTGTGTGAAAGTTTGGAATATTAACCAGGTATGTTATTTCACTCCATAACTTGTTCTGCTCCAATTTCAACAGGATAGTCTTAATTAGAGTCTGGTATTTCAAATATTCTGCTATGTTACCCTATGCTTATAGCGATCTGGAGTTAAGTATGCCACATAAAAAAGGGCTGCAGATGAAGAAATATCAAGCTCTTAAGTTGTTCCTATGTGGATTGGTCTCGTGTCCCTATCTGAAATACCATAGTAGTAGTCCAGACCTTACTGGGCTGGGTTTAGGGATGCAGAATGGCGCCCGATCCGCCCCCCTCTGTAGTCAAAATAGACCGGGTTAGTTGTAGCATTTTCTTTTTGGCGATTTAGTTTAGTTCAAGTTAACTCCCCGCTTTTGCGGGCTTATGCGGGATACCGCTCTGTATCCCTAGCTAGGCTGGCTAAAAGCTCATAAATGCAAGTTGGGCTAAGCTGTGCCCAATCCAAGACTCATTCAGTTTCCCCCTAACAACGATTGATGGCCCTGCCTTTCAGAAGAACCAGCCAAATTAACTTTGAACACTCGAGCAAGTGCAATTAACTTCTGTTCTTTTGACCATTGCTAAGAAGCAACAGTCACCATGCCTTTAGTTACAAACTTTGGTCTTGCTTTTTGATTTACTCTTTCCCATATTCTGAATACATTTTCATGTTCCTGATACCATTTTCTCTAATTAAAGTTATGTCTTGTTGCTGATAACAGAAAAATAGCGTGGACACAATCAGAAATGTGGCCAACGTATGCTGTGTACAGTTCTCGCCATACTCCTCTCGTATGTTAGCCTTTGGCTCAGCTGATTACAAGACATACTGTTATGATCTGAGGCATACAAGGATCCCCTGGTGTACCATTTCTGGACACGGGAAAGCTGTCAGCTATGTAAGATTCTTGGATGCAGAAACGCTTATATCTGCCTCAACTGACAATACCTTGAAGATATGGGATCTCAACCGGACTAATCCTAATGGATTATCTACTAATGCTTGCAGTCTGACTTTGAGTGGTCATACCAATGAGAAGGTATAAACAGCTTACTGAATTATTTGCTTTCTCCCTTTTGGTAACCATTTTTGGAATTGGTGTGTAATCAACCTCATTTTCTCATGCAGAATTTTGTAGGCTTATCCGTTCACGATGGATACATAACGTGCGGTTCTGAAAACAATGAAGTGAGTATTATATTTAATGCATATATTTGGCTTGTCATGCTGGCACTGCACTTTGTTTAATCAAGGCACTGTTAAGCATATTGAGTTCTCTTGGGTGGAAACACTTCTTTGGAGCAGCCAATGTTATGCAAATTGATGCCCTGAGGAAAATATAATTTTCCATTATTGTGACAGTTCTCATGTACCTTGTTCCCACACACAAAAAAAAGATCTCACCCTCCCCTTGGCCCTGCTAACTTCATACATTTATAGCCTCATTCCTCCGACCTAATTAGTTAACCACCAAACCTCTAGTGTCAATGCTATTACACTTACTCTGCAACACCTCAATTTAGGTGATATATTTGTTGTTCAGGATGATTAGGTTAGATTATGCTACCTTGATGGTAACTTGGAAAATCTTGTGTATTTATTAGGAACCATTAATCATGAAAAATTCAGAATCCGAACTCATTTCACAACTTCATATTTCTGGCGGGTGAATTGTGAAGTGTGCTATTAATATACTTTTTAGTGGAAGATCTCATTACTTGTTGGTTTGCAGGTATATTCTTACTATAAAAGCTTTCCCATGCCAATAACTTCTCACAAGTTTGGTTCAATTGATCCAATAACCGGACAAGAGACCAATGATGATAATCAGCAGTTTGTGTCGAGCGTTTGCTGGAGAGGAAGGTCGAATATGGTGGTGGCCGCCAACTCTAGTGGAAGCATCAAAGTCCTTGAGCTTGTTTGAATGATCTGTTGAGCAAGTTACAGGATCTGAATGTCCGTGATTGCCATGTTTCTTTGGTGACCATATGTTTGCTCAAGCGTTCTTCCTTGCCAACAAACAACTATGCATCAACACATATCGAGGCCGGGCAACAAAGCGGTGGAAACACACTTGTGCACTTCAAGCAACATACAACCCTGGCCGTTGATGTTTGCTTGAAACTCCCAATGAAGTGTGCAACTGGAGGGAGTGAAAGGCCTCGGCTACTCTGAAAGGTAAACTTTGTAAGGCGCTTTGACATAGTACTAGTCAGCATTTCAGCGAGGGCCTAGGGCTAGGTTTCTGTACAGATTTATGGGCTTCGAGGGCCGTGTATTTACTTTTGAGCTAGAGCCTTACATGCTATGTTCGCCCGATCCGCATCTCACGGGAATCGACGCAGTTTTGATGTGCAACGACTAACAGTCTAGTATGACGGTCAAAGCAAAACTGCGGAAGGTGACATTGTTGTTTGAAGGAGTTAATCACGCATCCTGATCTGTGCGAGTGATGCAACGAGGGTTTGTCTATGCCTATTATTATTTGTAGTCCCCTTATTTGAATGAATAGAGTAATATATATGAACATATATGATTACTGTATATAACAATATACCTTCCCGAGTTCAGAAATTCCCGCGTCGAAGGGAAGAAAAACGAATGAACGATTTGGGCAGGGAATGCAATAGTCTATATATGAGTGTTGGTTGTTGTTGATAGTTGTGTAACTCGTACGCTTCTGTCTTCTGCGACCGACAAAAACCTATCTCTGTCATATAAGTTGTGATTTCCTTTGATAACAGTATCTTAGGCCCTGTTTGGAGAACCTTCACTCCACAACTTCACTCCCGGAGCAGATGGAGTTACTGTTGAAAGTCGCAGGGCGCCTGTTTCCTGGCTTCGCAGCTCTCGGGATTTCGTGGAGCTGGTGGAACAACGAACAGGGTCTTAATGTACGAATAGGCTCTTCTGACTTCGTTCCAGTGGGATTGAGTCGATCATATGGCCAATTCATTAGTTTGTTCTGCGGAGAAGCATAATGATGTCGGTATCAAACGGCGGCGAATGCTGCAATCGTTTCTGAAATCAAATGTGGATTAACAAGGCCATACATTTGTCGCCGACACAATCTAAGAGCAAAAGAAAAACGAGGTTCAGTTCAAGTACCCTCTTGGTGTTGCTTTCAGATATAGTGTACTAATTTTGTTTTGAAGCTGTGGGACTCCGATTCGCTAAAAGAGGTAAAAGAGAGTAAAGAAAGGCCCACACATGCCGCCTATGAGAGGACGGAGGTTGCGTACAATGTCTATCACTTCTCCCCAAGTAAACGATGTCGATTTCACCCCTCATGACCCCTCTAAACAAACTGACACACAAGACCCCTGTTTTCGAACTGAATAAATTGCGTTACTCATATGAGGCATAACATAATATCATACTCCCCCTGTTCCACAATGTAGTATGTCCACGCATCTCGAGATCTAAATTTGACCGTAAATTTAACCAAAAAGACCGATTGTGGCTGGAGCAAAAAAAATAATATACCACCGAATTCGTATTTCGATACGAATTCAGTGGTATAATTTTTGCTCCCGCTGCAATTGGTCTCGTTGGTTAAATTTACGATCAAAGTTAGATCTTGAAAAGTGCGGACGCGCTACATTGTGGAACGGAGGGAGTAGTATATTCTACTACAATGAGTCACCCCATGTCCCTATTCTCCATCCTCAGTTTTTCCTCCGTGTTGTTTTTATATATGTTGCCTTCCGAAAGAAAGATCCTGCAGCAATTTACAGTACTAAAATGAAAATAAAAGCGATAAGAAACACTCTTCACAGGGATAAGAGACAAATAACAACATGTACAAATAACAGGCCAGTTATGGCTGCTCCCTTGGAACCTCTGGACCATCCAAACATAGCACAAGCACAGGGTAGACTCAATTTTTTCGTGTTGCTACAAAAGCTATGCATAAACACTTGCCAATATTAGGGAAGAGTTACAGGAACCAGTAACAAAAATAGGCAGCTACCTATGGATAGATTCAAGTGTGTCTTCCCCACCTCCCTACCACCATTGCAATCTTTTCCTCCACGCAGGGGAAAGGAAAGGGTTCTTCCTCACCCACTGACCCACCTACGAGGAGGAGGAAGAAGAAGCAGCAGCTGAATTAACCGGATCAGCTAAGGAAGAAAGAGCCGTCGAGAGCGATGGCGAGCAAGGCCCACCTCTCCTTCCTGCTCCTCGCGGTCGTCGCGGCCTCCCTCGCCGGCCCGTCCGCCGGCATATTCCACATCGTCGGCGCCGGCAAGGGGTGGCGCATCGCCCCCAACCAGACCTACTACGCCGACTGGGCCCGCACCAGGGACATCCACGTCGGCGACAAGCTCAGTAAGTCTGCTCGCTAGCTAGTACGTACTCCTTGTTCGTTGTTCGCTCCCCTTCTCCTCGCCGCCGGCCGGCCGGCCGGCCGTTCTTGACGTGGCCGCCGGCGTGGGTGCACGCAGTGTTCCTGTACCGGAGCGGGGTGTACGACATCGTGCAGGTGCCGACCAAGGAGCTGTTCGACGCGTGCAGCATGGACAACGTCACCATGCGGTACCAGCTCGGCCCCACCATCATCAAGCTCGACACGCCCGGCCCGCGCTACTACTTCTGCGGCGTCGGCGAGCACTGCGAGGGCGGCCAGAAGGTCGCCGTCAACGTCTCCGGCGACCCCGCCGCCACCCCCACCCCCACCGCCACCGCCACCGCGGCCCCCGAGGCGCCCGCCGCAGCGGCGCTGCCGCCGGCGTCGTCGACGGCGCAGGCGGAGGCCGAGCAGGCGTCGTCCACGGCGCAGGCGGAGGCCGCTCAGGCGTCATCGACGGCGCAGGCGGAGGCCGCGCAGGCGTCGTCGACGGCGCAGGCGGAGGCCGCTCAGCCGTCGTCGATGGAGCAGGTGGAGCCCACGCAGGCGTCGTCGACGGCGCAGGAGGAGCTCGCGCAGGCGTCGACGATGGAGGTGGACCCCGCGAAGCTTGTGGACGCCAAGAAGAAACTATAGGGAACATGTATGGCATGCATGCATATATGTATTTACCCAGTATGTATTTTTGCCGCACAAGTACAATAGCCCTCGATCTGGGCTTGGATCGATGTATTTACGCTCATACTAAGCCACGGCGCAATTGGATCGTATGTATGTACGTACATCGGTTTGGTGTAGGTACGTACATACAAGGCGACCGTGTACAGTAGAATGAGGTTTTTTTTTGAATGATTTCAAATATGGCCACAGTATGTATCATTTCGATTCACCGTATCAGCTATACTAGTAGATGTGTGTTTCCACATTTCTTGAGGTCTCTGTTGATTTTCAGGAGATTGTGATTGTTTTTCAAGGAAATGAGATTGTAAGTTTATTTTTATCCTCGTCTTGTTCGAACATTCTATCAGAGTATCACAACAAGACAAAGAAGTTCTTCACCAGAAAAAGAGGCCGAGATTGCAATCTCATAAGGCCATGTTTGGTTAATCCCGTCACCACAGAGATTGAAGGGGATTGGGGAGGTTTGAGGGGGATTTTTACTTGCAACGGATTTAATCCCCTTCAACCCCTTTCAAATCTCTCCAAACCCTGTCTAACCGAACAAGGCCTAAAGAATTCCCGTGAAAAGTGTCTACCCCCCTCCCCCCCCCCCCCCCCACCACCACCACTTTTTGATCTATGGTCGAGATGAAAACCTAAAATTCATCATTCCCACTGCCTCCTGCTCACCCACAAAGTGAAAACCTTCTTCAATATGTTTGATGGGTTTGGAAATCTTGGATTGACATTGGCAATACATTAATTGCACCAATGTTGTCACACGATAAAAATGGAAATGGGTGTCTTTGACTGAAATATTCCGAGGTTCTACCACACATAATGTAATTAAACTAAATCACTTCAACTTGGGTTTTGTCAGCTACCTTATACTTGATACTTGGCTTCTGCGCTTGAGCAAGATATGGTTGTTCACTTGGTTGTTTACCCAGATAGTTTAGTACCACATTCGAGCCAACAAAAAAGATTGCAAAGCCCCTCTCCTCGGCCATTTAATTATTGCATTTATAATGCCAAGGATAAGGCGCAATTCATTTTCATGAGAACTCTAATTGAATGGTACTTGGGACATGGCACACTTCCTCCATGATGGAGATACATGGCTTAGTGACCTAGATGTTGGGACCTGCCACACTTCCTAGCTCTACTTGGACCCTTGAGGTCCTTGATCAACAGTTGTGTTGCATGAGATTGTGACGATAATGCCATCAACTTAAACCAACGTAATCCGATTCGGTGCCACAAAGTCCATTTCAAATGCCCATGGCAAACAATCTTGTATGGTTTTGGATTTAATGAACCCATATTGATTTGCTTGAACTATGGGTATATACTATTATGCAATTCAAAGGCAGACTGACCAGAGATATTGTCATGTAATAAGATATGAACTGGGGATTGTCGATATATGTAATTAGAGCAATAAAAGCAGTATTAATACTCTGGATGTTATTATTCCCATCATAGAAATCACTACATAGCCAGTCTCGAGCTCTCTCACATGGCATACACACAACAAGATCCTCAATTTCCTTTTTCAATGAATGGGAGTTCAGGGTCACCAAGGTCATGAGATGGCACAAAAAGCAGAAAGGTTGAACCTCATAGATGAGAATTCAAAAGTAGCAAGCATATCCTTATACGAATTCCATAGTGCATCAACCTTCAGATCATCATCAGTGATGGTTTTATCTTCTTCAGATCATATGCTAGCGATACAGTTACATATGAAGAATCGAGTACAAATAACATGATTCTTTTTTGTATTCCCATCACCAAGTCTGCCCATCTTAGCCTACATACGGATGACTATATACATATTTTAGAGTGTAGATTCACTCATTTTGGTCAGTATGTAGTCCATATTAGAATCTCTAAAAAGACTTATATTTAGGAACAGAGGAAGTAGTTGTCTAAGATCATGCTTAATTCATGTTTTGAAAAGGTGTAGCTAGATTATATATTAGATGTTGCCTTCGGTTTTTTGGGGATAAATGACCTTTCCAGGGAGAGAACGTATCATCAAGGGGATACAAATACAATAAGCACATGCCTAGACTCTACATAATTGGGATGCATACAACTCTCTCACACACACATAGGCTCACGCCAGCAAAGGGCAAAGTCATACAAGATTGGAGCTATGGTTAGACCGAAGAAAAAGACCCCCCTCCCCCCCCCCCCCCCCCCCCAAGGGATCAAGATAGTGATTGACAAAATACAACGACCACCATCGGCATCAGTCATCTCTTGACAACACAAGGGCTATGATAAATGTTCTAAAAAAACAACGACTTCAGGAAGGGTGCGGGGTGCAAATGATGCCACCGCTGGATCCAACCAACCACTGAAGACCAAATTGTGTGCTTTCACCCTGAATATTTAGTCCGAGCAAATCTCAAGCAAAGCATTCAACAAGGTAACCAACTAGGGCCAGACATGGAATTTTCATCCCGGAGCTCAAGACTGGGTACTCGAGAAACACAATCAAATCAGAGTCATCATGTGTTGTCGTCTCCACTTTCCGTGATCCAGCATGCCACACGAGTGATGATCATGCACGCATAAGCAGCCAGTGGTCGTACATATTCATGTTCTTTACAGTTGAGCTAATTGTGTGGCCAGCCAAAAGACCGCACATCTATAAAAGCACTACGATCAGGGATAATCCGTACATTGGCTTCAAACTCACCGGCGACCATCACACACTTGCCAATATTAGGGAAGAGCTAGCCAGAGGCAGGAACCAAACCAAGAGCAAAAAATAGGCAAGGTCCTCCATGGACTCCCTCAAGTCCTGCTCCATCGATCACATGCATGCATGCATGCATGCATGCACATGGGGGCGCTAGATCTCCTCTGGCTTGCTACCACGATCCCAAACTCTTCTCTTCCACACGCGTACGTAGAAGGGGAGGAAAAAGGAAGGAGGACGCACGTACGAACGAGTCGAATTATCTATAGGGAATCGTCCATCGATCGAGAAACCAAGATCAGGCCGGCCGCCGATCGATCTCGTTGAATAAATGGAGAGGAGCAAGGGCTGCCTCTCGCTGCTGCTCCTCGCGGCCGTGGTGGCGTCCCTCGTCGCCGGCTCGTCGGCGGGCATCTACCACATCGTCGGCGCCGGCAAGGGCTGGCAGATGGCCCCCAACAAGACCTACTACGGGGACTGGGCCCGCACCCGGAACATCAGCGTGGGCGACAAGCTCAGTGAGTCGATCTATCTATCATCAATTCCTATTTATTTTTTTCCCCTTCTTCTTCTCCGGCTCCGGCGGGCGCCATCGATGGGTCCTTGACGCCGGCCGTCGCATCGCATGCGCGCAGTGTTCCTGTACCGGAGCGGGGTGTACAACATCGTGGAGGTGCCGAGCCGGGAGCTGTTCGACGGGTGCAGCATGCGCAACATCACCAACCGGTACCAGAACGGGCCTACCATCATCGAGCTCATCCCGCCCGCCGGCCCGCGCTACTACTTCTGCGGCGTCGGCAAGCACTGCGAGGAGGGCCAGAAGCTCAAGATCTACGTCGCCCCCTTCGCGCCCTCCCGCACGCAGAATGACGACCAGGCCGAAGACGCCGACGACGACGGCGACGTCATGTCCGGCGGCTCGCCCGCCCCCGCCGCCGTGCCGCTGCTCGCCCTCGCCGCCTGCTTGCTGCTGATGTAAACTTGATCCATCAACGTCAACGATCTGTCAATCGGTCAATCGTATATGTGTACGGTTTTTTCACCAGCAAAATAATGGGCACTACTCGGCACGTTCGTACGCCCGGCCCGATCAGAACCCAACCAGCAGCGCGCCCCAGATCCTACTATACAGACATGGAAGAGAGCTCCAGGACGACGCTGTCCAGGAGATCCTCTTCCGTTGTTCCACAGCCTGCAAGCGGTGGCGCGAACTTGTGGCCGATCCTTCCTTCCTCCGTCGCCGCTGGCCGGCAGATGCACCCAGATCGTCTTCCATCTTCGGCTTCTTCGCTCCGCAGCTACTACCTCGGTCCTGGATTATTGGTTCCCATTTTTTTTTGTGCCAAATGTTCACCATAAATTTAGGACATCGATAAGGACCGAACGTTCGGTCTGGGCGCCTCCCAGACCGAACGAGAAGTTCGGTGCGACAAGCTGCCCCCTACTAACGAAATCGTTCGGGAGGAGAGGCCTCCCAGCCCGAACGCTCCTTCCAGTTGCTCCTACAGGCCTAGGCCTTTCTCTGTACAGAAAAAAAGCCCACAAAAACGAAAAAAAACCATGTTTTTGTTGTGACAAAAATAGACATTGTTCGTTTGCACGACAAAAAATGCCATGGTCTTTTGACATGCTATGAAAAAAGTAGACATGCTCGTGAGTCCAGAATGTAAGTACACTAAAATAATATGGGAAATCTACTAAAAGTTGTTCAACAATTTGCCATGTTCTGCAAAAAAAAAATGTTTGTTATGTTATACTCAAATTTGCCATCTTCGACATTTTCTACAAAAATTGTCATGTTCCCATGGCAACTAGTAGAAGTTCATCTAGAGATTTATTTCATGCATCACCTTATATTAGAAGTAAAAATTGCCATGGCAAAACAAGTAAAAATTGTCGTGCCATTAAAAGTAAACATTGTCATGGCAAAAAAGAGTAAAACTTGCCATGACAAAAATAAAGAAAAAATTGCCATGGAAAAATGATATAAAATTTGCCATTTCATTTAAAGTAAAATTACCATGGCAAGAAAGAGTAAAAATTTGCCATGGCAAAATGATGTAAAATTTGCCATGTCATTTAAAGTAAAATTGACATGGCAAAAAAAGTGTGAAACTTGCCATGGCAAAATAAAGTAAAAATTGCCACGGCAAAGATAGAGTAAAATTTGCCATGGAAAAATGAAGTAAAATTTGCCATGTCATTTAAAGTAAAATTGTCATGGCAAAAATTTGCCAGGGCAAAAACATATTAAAAATTTGCCATGGAAATGAAGTAAAATATTTCATATGATACTTAGAAAAAGTATCAAATAAAATTGCCATGGTCTAAAAATATACAATTTGCCGTGGACATAAACTAAATTTGCCATGGTGCATAAACTAAATTTTCCACGATGCAGAAAATATTTTTTGCCATGCATCTATTTCTTCTCGAAGAAAAAAGAATGTAAAACAGTAAATACCATGGCAAAAGTTGCTCCGTAAGATCATGGCAACTGTGCATATATGAATCTGCCATGCTAATTAAATAAAATAGATTGCCATGACATGGTCTACATAGTAGGGTCATGACAAAGGTCATTACCTAAATATCATGGCAAAAATTGCCATGATATACTTGTTAGGGGCATGGCAAGGTCGCTACCTGAAATATGTCATGTTTGAGTAACCTACTACTAAGAAATTTGCCATGTCAATGTGTGAAAACATGTGATGTCTCACTTTAGGAAAAAAATGCCATGTGACCAAATGCAAAATTTATCTATAAATGGAAAGTGTGAGTAGACAAAAAATATGAATTATGTCATATGATTATTTGCCGTGTCACTCCATAGAAATTGCCACATTATTTTGCCGTGTCACTATACCAAGTTAGTATAAGAGAAAATGTCGTGCATGTAGTGCGCACTTTCTTCGTCTCATAAAAATGTTGCCATGTTGCATAAAAAAGAAGAAGAAATTTGCAATGCTCACGGCAAAAAAACCATGCTGAAAACATGACACGGCAATTTTAGAGATTGTGAACTTTGGTGAAAATTGCCATCACAGAAACAAAAAAAAAATCACTATATAACATGGCCAAAAAAAGTGTGAATGTGCCATGGCAAAAAAGAAGACTATATTGCCATGGCAATTTAGAGAATGTAAAAATAGACAATATTTACCATGTTTCTACACAAAAATTGCCATGACATCTCTACCGTCAAAACAAAAAGTATAGAAAATGACCATGGTAACTATGGGTTTAAAGTTCCCATGACATTTCTACCGCTATAAGATGACTGAACCATAATGATCTTCTTGAAAGATGTCAAAATATAGGAATTTGCCATGGAAATTATTGTTGTTTCCCAAACAAAAAACATGGCAAATTTGCAATGCTGGTGCATATCAAACTTGCCATCACTGCAAACAAATTTGCCATCATTTTTAATGGGTCACATTTTTATCTCTAACTTGCCATCTGTTCTAGAACAAACCACAAACTGGCAGCCTACAAAAAATGTTGGAGCGATGTGCAATGTTAATACACAAAAAACACTAGGGATTTCACATCCTACAGTTGATACAACATGGACGACCTGGAGGTGTCGCATATGCAGGATCAGAGAAACAAAAATCAGAGATTCTGACCAAATAAATAGGCGAGCAGCGGTCTGACTTTACCTGCGAGAAGAATGGGCGAGCAGCGGCCTGGCCTGCGGGGACGAAGATGATGAAGGCAGGCGGGGCGGGGGCCTGCATCTGCGACCGAAGTGGCTGGAGCAGTGGTGGTTTCAGAATGCCGACCTTCTCCCGATGTCACCAGCGCCACCGGTGGCGTCACACCCGACAACTCCGGCGCCGTGTAGCTCCTTTCACCACGCAAGGAGCTGGTTCCCCCCGCGGTCCTCGCCGCCGCAAACAGCTGGTTCCCTGCCGCACTCGCGCTCAAGCTCTCGAACCGAGATATGTCGGAGCACAACATGCGGTCTCTCCTCACCCATGGCCCCAAGTCGCACTATTTTGAGGACGGCGCAGCCCGCCTCGCCTCCGCTGCTCCTCGGCCCTCGCCTGTGCCGCTCCTCGCCACCGCCGCTCGTCGGCGCACGCCTCTGTCGCTCCACGCCTCCGATGCGAAAATACTCCTCACGCCCGCGGTCGCCTGAGGGAGTGCGCCGCAATTCCCTCCGGTCTCTGCCCCGAGACGGGACGCGCCGCCGCGTTGTCCAGGGCGAGGACCGCCGCTGCTACTCGCCTCTTTCCTCCACCGCTCCTCGCCTCCGACGCGGAGAGCTCGTCTCGCGTGCGGCAACCAGAGGGAGTGCGCCGCAAAGGCTTGCGGCCTCCAGCCTCTGCTCCGAGACGGTAGGCGCCGTCGTGGTCGCCGGCGACCACGCGACCTCGTCGACGTTATCTGCTCACTCGTCTGCAAGTCAACGAAAGGAAATGAGAAAGCGGTGGGGAGGTAGTGGGGAAAGGATTAGGACAGGCCGTTCGGGACGAGTTGCTGCTTTTCCGAACGAGAAAAGGTGTGACGTGTCAGACTCCGTCTGCTGCAAGATTCGTGCGAATAATTCAATGGTAGAAAAGTCGTTCGGGCTGAGATCCTAGAACGTGGCACGTTCGGCACTTATCAATACCGTAAATTTAACTAACAAAATGTTCATGCAAACATTTTGTTAGTTAAATATTTGGTCAAAATTTGACACAAATTATAAAGAGAACCGACGGAGGTAGTAGGGGCTAGAGGGCAGGTTTTTGTCCCAGCACCGCGATCGCCGCTCCCTCGGCTCGTTTTTCCCCGAGGCTGTCGCCGGCTTCTTCGGCTACGCGGAACCCCTTGGCGCGCGCCGTGGCCTCCTCCTCGTGAGCATCAACGGTTGGATCTCCGCCGGGCCCATCCCCATACAGCTGGCCGTCTGCGACCCGCTTCACGGCACGTACGACGTGCTCTCTCCTCTCATGAGCAACAAGTGCACACTCATACTAGCTAGTTATGCCATTCTAACCGGTGCGGACCTTTCCTCGAAACGACAGCAAAGTCCGTCATCAGGGCGACCTTCTTCAAAGCGTTCATCATCTGCACCAACGCAGGCCCTATGGAAGACCCTAATTGCACTTCCAGTGAGTTTGCACTCGGGTTACTGGATTCAGAGTCCAATGTCCTAACCACTAGACCATGGGACCATTTGTCGATTCGGCTTTCCAATTACGCTTTTTATTATGTTCAGAGCGGGTCACGTTGTATATGGAAAATCGAACTAACTGTGGATGGCTAATCACCATGACCTTTTGAACAGTGCCCGCCGTGATGTGGTGCTGCTGGCTGAAGAGCTGTCTAGCTAGCTGCACGATGGGTTTAACCGCTTTGTCGCTCAGTACTATGTTCTTCGGATAACAAAGTAGACAAAGCAAGTGACAACACAAATTAAAGATGCAAGTTTGCTGTAAAAGCAGAAAGAAAGTCTCTCTGGTCTGGCCTTGTAGCTCAAATGTAGGTGACCAGTGCGCAGTAGAGGGAGCCAGGAGGGGAGGTCCAGTGGAATTACATCAAAGTAAGCCTAATTCCTGATTTTCCAAATATTCCGAGCCCCAAGAATCACTAGTTCATTGAAGAGAAGGCCATTCCACCTAGAGACAGCAAAAAAAATCATGTCATAAAGGTCAAGGGCTGGGAGGCAGCTCAAGTTTAGTTAGTTCCAACAAAAAGCACTAAACAAGAAGTGGAAAAACAATTGTCATGGTTCTCCTCTTCGTTGGTGTTTCTTTTTGCGGGAAAAAATGAGTTTTATTTCATATTGATAGAGTTACAGTCGAGAGGCAAAATATCCTTGATACATGGTCGTCCTAGGTGCATCCACACAGCCGTGGTACACTCTATACGACTATAATTTGCCAAGCGTCGGCAACTCTATTCTGATCCATATTCAATTTTTGGGGAATAAACTCCATGTCTCTCATTGACGCCTTAATTTCAGGAACGGTATGTTCATAGGCAGAACGATCTAATCCATCTCCTGTTAGATGGAACAATGCCACATTGGAGTCAGATTGGACGATGACTTGGAAGATTTGAGTGTTGTATATCAAGAGCCATCCCTTGCATGATTACATGTATCTTCACTTCCAGTGCATTGTTACAGTTGAAAATAAACTTATATGCTGCGGAAATAACTGATCCATCAAGTTGCCAGAGAATCATCCCTACCACCGCCGTACTAAATTCATGCTCCAACCAACTCATCCAACAGTCCGAACTGATGGAGGGAGGCGGGCAATATATTTCAACACTCCCCCTCACGTCTAGGCTATTTTAGTCCTTAGACGTGGGATCGATGTAGGCCGCAGAATCGCTATATTTAATACTGCGTTGGCAGGGTCTTGAACTCAAGACCTCTTGGCTCGAATACCATACTGAATTCATGCTCCAACCAACTCATCCAAAAGTCTGAACTGATGGAGGGAGGCGGGCAATATATTTCAATACGCTGCGCCAGACTCCACTAAGTAGGATCTAACTACTAACAAAAGCAATGTAGTCAGTAGCAGGAGGTGGACAAAGCCTAGGAACAGGTGTAACTCCCACTTCAGGCCAGTAGCCAGCATTTTACAATTAACTATTTCCTCGATGCTATACTTCCTAGCATCACCAATAGACTTCATATAGCTCTCCAAAAAAATCAACCGTATTAGCTACGGGGGGAACCTCTTCAACGGTGTTGTAAAGAAGGAAAGAGAAATCAATGACAATGTTGTAGCGTTTATATCAAAGCATATTTCTGGTGTCGGGGTGGTCCAGAAAAGAAGCCACGCAAAGACTTTGTGCTTCATAGTAGACTTGGTTCTCCAAATGGCTTGAAGGTAGGAAGGGTGAAAACATGCCAAAAATAAAAGCTCTAAATTTACTAGGAAGGTATCTCATATATCCCTAGATAGATATCCAAGTATCAGTGGCTAAAGGGTCCACCTGAGTATTCAAAAGTCACTCTGACAAGAGAATGAGCTCTGCACTGGCTTTGGAAGTTAGAGGTAGCATGAAATGGGCTTCCAGCTCAAGGTTTCCCCCAAAAATTTTGCACTAAAGTATCTGCATGGGTAGCAAAAGAAAATAGCCGAGCAAATGAAATCTTGAACAAGAGTTTGAACACACCACACCCTTTCCGTAGGAGAATCGTATCCCAACACCAACAATACAGGTGGTGACACCCAATAGACATACTTGAGGGAGAAAATGTCACGCCATCAAAAAGAAGCCCAAGGTGACTAAGCATGTGGGGCGTCTTGCATGTAGTACTTGTTCCAAAGGAACCAAACCCACGGGGTGTCATGCTTATGAAGGAATTTGTGTATGAACTTAAGTAACGAACCTCGAATTTGTATTCGTAGGTTAAGCACGCCTAGCCTACCACGATTTTACGACAACAGATCATGTCCCGGGTAGCAGGAGCCGAATCGCGGCCATTGCAATCAGCCGATCAACAGATTTAGGAAACAAATTCAAATATCTTAACCGAGAGCTTTAACACACACACATGGCAAACGTCATAAAGGAAGACAAAGCAAAGTTGATGAGGGTGAAGTTACCACCACAATTAAGTCAAACTACAATATCGGTTAATCTCATTTCAACTCTATCAACAAGTGGCATGAGCTCAGACACCGATGGATAAGTGGTACCCAATGGCATACCAAGGGTATGTGAAATGCATGGTTCTAATCCAAGAATATTATCCTAGTGATCATCTCGTTGAGCTTCAAAGTCAATGGAGATAGCTGGGATTTGTGGAAGTTGATCTTTAAGCCGGTAGATGTGGCATAAGCGCTCAGGATTCCTTGCAAATTAAGTAACTGTGTGTCATCGGCTGGGAGGATAATAATATTATTGTTAGCATACTGGATCACTGTGAAATCCTCTATAGTAGGTTGGTCAATAGGAAGTGACAACAAGCCCTCAAGCACAGAGTAGAACTGATAGCTAACGGTAAAAGATCTGCGGAAAGTACAAATAAAAAGGGGGTTCTCACTTACGAACTCCTGAGAGTTGGGAATGCCATTAAGAACTTAGGAAGCACCTGATTCTAGGACAAGCTTCATCCACATAATCCATCTCTCATCAAAGCCTTTGTGGCGAAGCATAGATAGGATAGTGTGATGTTTGATTGTATCATATGCTTTCTCGAAGTCCAATTTAAGGATGAAAATCTCTCTCCCAGAAGCATGGCACTAATGAATAAGTTCAAAGACCTAGCCAAGGCCATCATGTATAACACGACCCTTCATAAAGTCGTATTGGTTGCGATGGACAACTTCCAGAATCACCGATTGTAGATTATCGGCTAGGATATCAGTGAGCATCTTGAGGGCTGAGATAAGCAAAGAAATTGGCTGGTGTTCATTAACTGATTCAGGTGATAGTATTGGGCACTAAAGTGATCAAGGATTGATTATGGCTCTATAAATAAATCTTCCCTGCCCAGAGTAACCAGAATCGGTAAAAATCAGGGGCAATAATGTACCAGCAAGTCTTGTGGAACTGACCATTAGAACCATCTGGCCCAGGAGCATGATCAGCTGAATTTTCATAAAGGCATTTCCTAATTCTTCATGGGTGAGGGCCAGGAAACATGCTCTAAATCCTCTACACATTGTATTAAATTAGCAAGATCAAAACACATGTTAGGAGGGAAAGAGACTCCCATTCGTTTCTTCAACTCGGCATAAAAAGGATGTGCCTTCTCTAAATGTGATTCCAGCCCACAACCATCGGGCATTGAGACTAAAGCAAATGAGTTGCACGTGTATCTTTCCCTTTCTCTGGCATGAAAATACTTTTATGTTCTCATCACCAAGGGTGACCCAACGATAGGTACGTTTCTTCCAGTATACGATTCTGGTAAGTGAGGAGAATATCTGCTTCAAATCACGCCTTAGATTTTTTATTTATTTTTGCCAACAAAGAGGAGGCACTATTGTTGGCCTTGGCAGGAAGGTCCCAAAATTGTTGCACCACCTAAAAAAACTCAGGATGAAGTGGCCAGAAGCTCTCAAAATGGAACAATTTACAACGAGCTATACCAAAGTCAATACTAACCACAAAGGGTCACATAATCTGAGAGAGGTTTAGCAAGTGACTTAGCAAAAGCGTTGGGAAAGATCGTCGTCCATTCCACCAAGGAAAAATCCAGTCAAAATTTTCAAGCAGCGGGTTATTTTGCATATTTCTCCATGTATATTGCCAAACTTTAATATGAATTTCATTCATAGACTGCTCACTGATGATTTCATTCATATCATCCACATTACCACCTTGTTTGTTTCTGTTTTCACTTAATCTAATGAAACTAAGATCGCCAAGAAAAAGTCATAACCCATCAAGGGGAATATCATGCCCATGAAACTAATTCACAGAGAGTTGTTGTGATGAGAGAACGACCCATATATATTTGTGAGGTTACAACTTTTATTCAGAAGAGCAGAAATAAACTGAAAGGTTAACTATGAAGCACCAAATCAGTAAAATTCTAACTGGCCCAAACAATAAGTAAACCTGCACACGCACCCAAATATGGAATAAACTCAAATTGGTCGAATATTTTTCGGTAGAATTTCTAAATGAAGGTGTGGTCAAAATATTACTTTTTAGTCTCTATGAGACAAACAATTGAACTACCTGATTCATCAATCTTAGCACGCAACGCAGATAGCTTTTCATAAAAAATAATATCTCGGATGTTCCGGCATAAGATCTTCCAAACAATAAAATTCATATAAACTGAAAGAAGTTTAGATGGACCACAAATTCAACTAAGTACTCTTAAACACACATGCAAAATATTAAACGGGGACAGGGGCAATGGAAGCACGGCACGACATGAAACTAAGATAAGTGCACTCTTGGTGCAATGACCGAAAAGATCCAGCCGATCAGGTAGAGTTCCCATCATCGTCAGTGGATGGAGCCTGCACGAGGCACTCGTTGGACCGCTCTGAAGCTGAGATGCTACAATGGGAGACACCGATGTGCTCGAGAACATGTATTGAGGTGGACGATGGAGGCGGCGCATGCGCGGATGGACCAACAGTAGGAGGGGCCGCCAGTGGTAGGTGTGGTCCAGCTGCAGTTGTAGAAGAGGGGAGGGGCTTGACTAAGGGGCGCCTCCTGGGACGATTAGCAACAAATGTAGCCTTAAATCCTTGGAACCTGGTGCGCCGAGAACTGCGACACAATTCAGAGACATTCCAAAGGTGCAGGGCAGGAAGCACGGCGATGCTTCTTGGAAATAGTAACATCCTCCAGGGACACACTATCTTCCAAAGCAGAACAATGCACATCAGTCCAGGTAACTGCATCACTGCATTCTTTCGGTAATGCATTCAGATCAAGGCCAGTCATCTATGAAACAAAAAAGAGAGGAATTAAACATTATTTTGAATATAATCTTTTTGCATGCATACATGATAGATGACATGCATTCTTTTTGCATGCAAAAAGGTATGAATATGTATTAATTTGTTGTCATCAAAGCACACCCATGAAATTGGTGTCATCAAGGGATTATAGCAAGCACGTGGTTTTGAATATGATCCTTGTTTGTAGGCAAACAAAACAAAGAGTAAGGAAAAACACACCGAATGTCTTGTTGAATGCATACACAAAGTTGATTCGTCATTTTTTGCATGCAGAATGTATACAATATGTACGAAATTGCTGTCATCAAACTAGTCCGAAGGGCCGAAACCCATCTGGACCTGGATAGGAATGTGGAATTTTTATATGCATCTAGTTTTGCTTAGTTTTCTTTAACAATTTGTTGTTGCTTTCACATCAATCACATTGTTGCTTACATCTCTTTCGTTTTTATCCATAATCTCTCTTATTTTCCCTAATGTCTTCCCACTACAGGCACCAGGCGCAAAACATTGGCAAGAAGGGGGACAAATCCTATCAAGCACAATCGTTTGCCAGATAGAAGAAGGGGGGAATAGAGCTAGGCTAACTGGGGAATAGCATAGGCAAAACAATAGTATATGCACAGGCAAGAACAAGTTGTGAGTATACAGTAGTTCTAACTGGGGGAAATTAAGTCCAACAAGCAGAAATGAAATCAAAGGGAAACATATGCCGAACTTGCAGGAAATTTCCAGGGCACGATCTTCCTTTTTTGCTCAGTTTGTATGCACAAACTACCTTGTATTACCTGAGATCTGTTCTTGTTTGCTTCCATTTGCTTAAGGAGGATTTTCTTCGTCCTCCTCACCGGTGCCTATTGTACGGCGGTGGCTGGGGAGGAGTTTTGGGGGAGGGGGTATTGTCCCTGGCGCGTGCCTTTTGTACCCTAGGTTTTTCCTAGGTTGTTATATGGGGGGAAGGGATGGAGGCAGGCCTGATCTTAGAGGGGGAAAGAGAGGTGGCGGCCCTGGGCCCCCAAGACCAAGGGGGCCCAAATCAGCGCAATGCAGGCCATCAAGTGAAAGGCGATCAAAACCCGCACCAGCCAAGAAGAGATTGCCCCATACCTTGTTTTCTTGATGCTTGCTTATGCGCTGCCGGAGATGCCCCATATTCATGCCAAGCTCATCTTCTAGGACTAGAATTGATTAGGTATGATGTCTGCTAGCTATTTAGTCATCCACTAGCTCTCCAAATAGACGCCACAATGTCTACAATTTGGGAAATCATGTCATTAGGGTATGATATAAATATCGGGTTTTCTTGGTTAATTAGTCGTAATCAATTGTGTTGTTGATGGGTTCATGTCCGTAGGTCAAGCTTCACACCTTCAACTGGTCAAATTTCAACCTAAAAATCGTCTAGGTATGAGGATATTTCTCCAAGAGCCTCAATTGCAAGTACAAAACCTGGTCTATATTGTTGGTTTGTCATGTTCATTGGCAGTCAGACAAATGTCTCTATATAATAAGGTCAAATTATAGAAACCTTGCTGAAATTTTCCAGACTATCTATAAACACCTAAAATTATTGTAAACATATGCCTAATATTGACCTCATGTTGCTCTAACAGCAAGCAAATGAACTGTTAAATTTATTTCTCAATATAGAAGAATCTATTATTGCTCTATTTTGCACACCAGTCACAATTTAGCCATTACTACCACCGGTCCATATATTGAGGCTAGGTGTTCTCTACTAGGTACAAATATAGCTTCTGGATGAACTTTTAACTATTTATTGGGACATTGATATAAATTATGTTGATCATTAATTTTATGTTTATATTAAGGGCCCTGAGGTTTTAGTTTCACCTTGAGTCCCCGAAATCTCAGGACCACCCTACATGGAGGTTTTGGCGTGAAATAGGGAAAGGTAGGGTGTTGGTTGCCTTTTATTAAAAAAACATATATTAATTAATTAGAAAGGTTATTACAATCATTCATTATAGTTTGCTAAAAAATCATTCACTACAGCATACACCATGCAGGCCGGAAAAGTATTAACAAGAATGCCATGGACCTAGTACCAAGGCTGAACTTAGCAATCTCATGAGTGACCAATTGGCAAGCTGACTAATTTTCAAAATTTTAAGATCATGGATCATCCTGGAGATACTCAAGAGTCTCTTTCTTCATATCAACGCGAGGAGACCTGTCAAGCTTCTCATTTGCAAGGAAAGGAGACAGCAGGGGGCGATGTGATTATCTAATTTTGGATGAACGCTGGATAGGGGTAGGGAGCAATCACTTGCTCCCTAGTAGCGTCCAAGTTGATATGTCTGTTTGCCAACATTTTTGCAGGGGGAAAACTAGGACTCAGAACAAGCATGCCCCACAACAGGCCATGCCTAGGCCAAGTGGCAACTAGTTACGTCACAAGCAAAAGGAATTTAACAAGGTCTGATGCGATTCAAGAAACTAGGTCAAAACACTGGCCGATGAGATCAATGGTTTCAACCTTTGTGGGATGTCTCTTCCTGCACTAGTGATAGTTCTATTAGAGAGCATTAGCTATGTAATACAAACAATTGTCACTCGTCTGGTGCACTACCCCTATCGCATTTTTTAAAGTTTAAACCAAACAATAGATACAATTCCCATGAACCATATCAAACTCCAAGAGCCATTGGTCTATCGAAACGGATATAGATATGCTTTGGTTGACACCTGCCTTGATAAGCGTGGTACCAACACAGAGGCAAAGTACGACACTGAGAAGATATCATGTCAAGAAGATTGTATCGCACATCATTGTATTTCTTGATCCAACTATCTTTTATGTTAGTGAGCACTGAAACTATTTTCAATGAGAAGACCAAAAGAAGTTTGATACATCATTCACGTATCTAGGACAAAACGAAATGTGGAAGAGCGACAACGCATGGCGTGTGAAAAATACGGGAGACACGACGATGTTGGTTCGGATAAAAATTACTCTAGTGAATAAGAAATATGGAATGATCGTATTGTCATATGGAAAATTGCAAACCAAAATAGAACAAACCCTGCAGATAAGATTCAAAACAATAGCGAAGAACCAAATAAGAAAGTAGAAGTAATACATTCCGAGAAAGATATGGTCAATCAGGAATGTTTTTCATGAAAAGAATAGGGAATGTCATATTTTTCGAGTACAAAGAAAAGGAAGGGAAAAAAAGAGGTCCCACCGAGACTTGAACTCGGGTTACTGGATTCAGAGTCCAATGTCCTAACCACTAGACCATGGGACCACTTGTTGATTCGATTTTCCAATTACCCATTTTATAATATCGAGATCTCGTCAGGTTGCACACTATTCCAGCTGATGTATATCGTGTGTCCGAAAAATCGAGCACGCTTTCAACAACAACAACTAATCAATCATCGTGTGTCCAGGCGTAGATCGGCTGCTACAGTTAGTGATAGTTTTTTTTTTTGAAAGGTACAATTAGTGATAGTCCTGTTAGAGAAAATTTGGGTATATATAATACAGACAATTGTCACTCAGCCCGGTACACTTCCCCTGTCTTATTTTCCAAAGTCAAAATCAAACACTAGATACAATTCCTAAAATCATATCAACTCCACGAGCCTTCGGTCCATCGAAACGGTTAGAAACTGCTTTATTTGTGACATGGCTTGAACAGTGTGGTACCAAGAGAGAAGCAAAGTACGAAACTGAGAAGAGATCGCGTCAAGACTGAACCGCATCTCATATTATATCGTGATCAACTTGTGCGTGCTCGTGGCCACTAAAGCTATTCCTGTGAGAATTAAGATAAAAAAAAGTTTAGGGCATCTTTCACGTATCTGGGACAAAAAGAGACGCAAAACAAAACGTTTGAAAAATACGGCGTAGACAACGATATTGATGCAGCTCACCCGCAAAAAAAGAAGACGATATTGATGCAGCTGAAGTTATTCTCGTGAATAAGAAACAAGGAATGCTGGTATTGTTGTATGATCCTCCTCAAGTTCGCCCATCTAAACATAATCGACGGAGCTTCGGCATAGATTTCTACCGTCTCCTTAGGACGGTGAGGTTATGGTTTCTCGTCATGTGGCGAGATTTGGTAACAAATTATTCATATCTATGCAAGGGTTTAACGACGGCAACTGTGGCTTCAGAGCGCTGGTCCTTAGAGGCATGTGCATGAAGGCATTTCGATTGTCATCAATATGCTCAAGCCGGCTCCGGTAGTCAAGTCGGAGCAGCGACGGCTCGTTCTGGTGACAGTTGTGGTCTTGGAATCTCTAGTTTTTATTATGTTTGAGATGTTTTTACTTTTGATGAATTTTTATAATAGATTTGATCTTTTCGCAAAAAACACACAAATACAAACTCTATGGAGAAGATTCAAAATAATAGCGAGAACAAAATAAGAAAGTAATAATCGACAACATAGGTACGATACTTTAGGATGTTTTCTTCCTGACAAAATAAACAAAGGAATGCCCATTTTTCAAGCACATAAAAAAAAGGATACAAAAAAGAGGTCCCACCGAGACTTGAACTCGGGTTACTGGATTCAGAGTCCAATGTCCTAACCACTAGACCATGGGACCATTTGCTGATTCGGTTTTCCTAATACCTTTTTTGTGCCTAACAAGAGAGGATGTGGTGTTGGCTGGCTGGGGACTTCACTAATCCGGTGACGACTTCAGTCGGAGCAGACTGATGGAAGCACGAGACGCGTCGCCGGCGCCGCCTACTGCAGCAGACTGAAACCAACGGTTAGAGGTCTCTATATGGTTTGGGTTGCTATTCTTCTCTCTAGTTTCATTCACGTCTGCCACATACATAACAGAAAAATAATATTTCCCGCGAAAGAGAAAAAAGAAATTGGCATCTCAAATAAGAATGTGCTTAGCATTGCAAAAAGGGCTCACATTCAGAATTAACAAGAAAATCAGCCTAAAAATAAAACTAATCGTGTACAAAGCAGGTAGCATCTGCCTACTGCTAAAAATTTCCAGTGGAACCGTGCGCGATCCCAACTCAGAAGCATGTCATTGTCAGCACAAGAGCACCAGAGCATCTAGTCGAAACAGCTGCGGGGCCCGACCTTTTGTTCTTCCAACTACTCAACATCGTCTTCGTCGTCAATCACCATTCTGTGTCTTCTATTCAGACCAGCCTTCTGACTGGCAGAAGCGCCTGCCATGTCCGTCGTCGATGATCCGTTGTTCGGTATTTTCACAGTCATCCAGCTCAGACTCGCTGAAGTCATCCAGAAGTTCAGCCTCACCAACACGATCACTGTTATTGTTAGATGGATTTAGCTCCGGACGGATAGGAGCGTCCCTGAAAAGGTGACAAGTTCCTTTTATAAATAAATGACTAAACAGACCACAGTAAGTTACTCTCGCTGGTTATTGATGTCTACCTATTTTCGGCTTTCACTAGGCATAAGTGGATAACAGAGGAAAACATACACCCTCAAATATGAAGCTATTTTATCTCAAATAAAATATCAACCTATTCCAATTATGTGATGTAAAGAACTTATGAGCTTACATGACAACTGAACTTGTAGTCTCAACGCCCGGAACAATATTCTTCAAATAATCTAGGTGCTCCCGTCTATTCCCCGTATAACATCTGATGTCGATAACCTTTTCTTCTTTCCTCTACTGTTAAAATATAGAAGGAATTGGTCCAGTCAAAATGTGCGCGGGGGAAGAAATTCATATCATACAAATCAATGAGTTTTAATGATTGGCATAATGAACATTCAGTTATCAGTTCTTGATGTATATAAAGCCGAATGAGCTCACCCAAGCACAGATCCTATGGTCTCGCCATCAGAATCTGTGCCTTGCGAAGTCTCTTGATGCTGAGATATACTGCATGAAAGATCCTTAGTTTTGGTTCTGCAATAGATGAAGGTAAACACTCGGGACATCAAAACAGAGAGGGCGGCATAAATAACTTTGTATATCTGTGGCATGTTTGCGCTCAGTTCAGCAAGGGAAAATGCAACCTAGAGTCCTGAATTAGTTGCACATTTGCAATACGACGGAACTAACAAAATAACATCACAATACAGGACCAAATAATGTGATGTTTTGCAGAAACAAATGTTTGCTCATACATCTCATGTCATTTCCAGCATAATCAATGGCAACTTAAATAAAATTAACCAAAAATATCTCTGGCGGAATTTCCAGGCATTTGTCAGCAATCATACTTTCTGATATAAGAGGCCTTTTAATATAGTAAAACAGTCTTTTTAGAGCACACACAAAGGCTTTGCATATCTTGCATTAACAGTAACAAACTCAAAGAAAAACATATCACGCCAATAGAATTAACTCATGTAAGCAACTCCATGCAAGAAATTACCTGCACTTGCGTGCTTGCAATGTTTCTTCATCAGATGATACTGGATGATTATCGTTGTTGTCATACTTCCTTCTTACCGCATCCAGCCTTTTCCTTATGCGCCTGAAAATGTAGGCTAGACTTAATGGCAAGCAACTACAAATTAGTTATTAGATCACACTAATTTCTTTTCATTATGTGCTTAGGGCAACATATGTACTAGTTTTGACATCTTTGGCCTGCTAACTTATGCATCCCATCTTACTGATAAATATACAAAACCGATTGTTGAGCATGCAATACAGGTTCACTGACACTGAGGAAGAATGACACAGCTGGTCCTTTATAATACAAAGCTGGTGAACATTCAGTAGTCTGTTCTTGATGTGTATAAAACCGAATGAGCTCACCTAAGCATTGATCCCATGGTCTCGCCATCAGAATCCGTGCCTTGCGAAGTCTCTTGATGCTGTGATATACTCGGTGAAAGATCCATCAACGGCAGCTCTTTAGTTTCGGTTCTGCAATAGATGAAGGGAAAGATTGAGGACATCAAAACAGACAAGGCAGCATAAATAACTTCATATGTCTGGCATGTTTGCACTCAATTCCTATCAAGGGAAAAATGCAACCTAGAGTCCTAAATTAGTTGCACATTTGCCTGTAACAAGATTAAAAGACGAACATCACAATACATGCTATGGAGTGTACTCAAAAGAATAAATGGCATACAAGACCAAATAATGTGATGTTTTTGCAGAAACAAATGTTTGTTCATACATCCCATGGCATTTCCAGCATAATCACTGGCAACCTCAAATAAAGTTGACAAAAATATCTACATTTAACGATTTAGATTGCATACTGGCAAAATTTTCAGGCATTAGTCAGAAAACATACTTCTAATATAGAAGCCTTTTAATAGTTAAACCCGGAACCCATGCATATAGATTGTAGCTGATCGTGGAGAGAGATGGAACCCGAAGGCTCTGGCGACGCCCCGGGCGACCCGGTGGCTCCATCGCCGCCCCAGCCCCCATCTCCTCCCTCGGACCCTGGCCGCGCGCCGGTGCCCCCCCCCCCCCCCCGCCCGCTCCGCCGTCGACTCCCCCCGCCACCTCGTCACGCGTGGTCTGGGCAGACCTCGCCGCGGGGCGCCCCGTCGTTTGCCGCGACCGCGTTCCCCCCAAGGCCCTTGCCCGGCCGCCTCGGTCTGATTCTGCCGGTGGCCTTACTCCCAGGGGTGGGAGTTCCGCCGCCCGCGGGTCTGCCCGGCGCCGGCGCCGGCCCTCGGGCGCGCTTCGGTCGGCGGCGGGGCAAGGTGCTCCCTTGGGCTCGGGGTCTCGCCCTCGGGGGCGCCGCTCCGGCGGGTGGGGTGTCGCTGCCGCGCCGACCGCGGCCTCGCGCGTTCTTCCTGGAGGGCCTCTTCTCCGGCGTCGTCCTCCCCTGCTCCGGCCTGCGCCCCGACGGCATTCTCGGCGGAGCTCTCGTCGGTGGTTTTCCGGCGGTCCCCCTTCCGCCCATTCATCTCGGCGTTCGGCGCCACCGTTCCCCCGCCTCCTGGTGCCCAGCGCGGCTCGTCCTGGCCTCGCCGCCCCCGCCCTGCCCCGCCGGTGACCGCCGTGGCGGCGCTCGGGGAAACCCTCGTCCCCCGCCTGGTCTCCCCGGGCCTGTCCTACCGGGCCGCGCTCGTCTCGGGCTGTCCCGTGGGCCGCCTCCTGGGCGCCTCCCCGCGGGCGTCGACTTCTGGGCCACCGCGTTATGTGCAGGCCGTTGGCCGCTATGTGGGCTGGTCCCCTGGACCGTCCTCACCCGCCGCGGCGCAGCCACGCCCCTGGGTAGGCCTTGGCCCGTTCCGGCGCTCCATCTGGCCACCGCTAGGGTTCCCCCGCCAGCCAGTCCCCAACCCGACGCCTCCCGCTCCCCACGACGAAGCTCCTCCCGCCGCCCCTTGCTCCCCCTGCTCGTCGGTGCCTCCGGCCCCCTCGCACCCTCCCGTCCTCCCTCGCCGGCCATGACCCGGGAGTGGGGCAACGGTGCGGGACGCCCCAAGCGCCGGGCGGACGACCGCCGCCCCCCCTCGACCCTCTCCTGATGGTCTCCGGCGGGAGGCGGACCTCAGGCAGGAGCTCGACTCCCGCCCGGCTCGGCGCTCCCCTGCCCGCGACGCTCGACGCTCTCCCCCCCCCCCCCCCCGCTCAGCCCGCCGGTCCCCTGCTCGGGACGACCACCGCTCCCGGTCCCCGGCGCGCCGCTCGCCTCTTCGGGATGACTCGCGGGATCGCGGCCGGTCGCCGGCTGGGGGGGGGGGGGGCTCGGCAGTCCTCCCGCCGGCGGTCCCCCTCCCCGTCGCGTCGTCGGGACCGGTCCCCATCTCCTCCTCGACAGCAGTCCCTCATCACCGCGGTCACCGCCCCGGACGCCCGCCGCTACCAGCCCCCTCACTCCCAAGCGGCGTTCCCGTCGTCCAATGGGGGCAATGGGAACCGGGGACGCCAGGGCGCCAAGAAGAAGAAGAAGAAGGGTCCCCCTCGCCCCCGCCGCCACCACCTCCTCCGGCGCGGCGGCTCCACCTCCGGGTCCCACCCCCGCCTCTGATGGCCCACCGTGCTTCAACTGCGGCCTGACCGGACACTTCCAGGTGGCCTGCCCGAACCCTCCGATGTGCTACCTCTGTAAGGATTCCGGCCACCCTGCGATTCTCTGCCCGGACCGCCCGGTGACGGAGGAGATCATGATGTACGGCCACGGCATCGAGGACATGGGCTTCTTCCACATCGAGGTCCCGGAGATTCCCCCTCCCCCCCTCGCTCCTGGCTCTCGTGACAGTCGTGGGCGAGGGCGTCGCCACCCCGGAGCTGATCGAGGCCGAGCTCAACCACTTGTGCAGGTGCAAGTGGGACTGGCAGGTTACCTCCACCGCTGCCAACGCCTTCACGGTAATCTTCCCCGACGCTCTGAGCATGGGATTCTGTACCCGTAGCAACAACATCACCTTGGCCCTCAACGGGATTGTGGTGAACATCTCAGAGCCGAGGTGGGACCCCAAGGCCGTCGCTGTTCTGGACACTGCTTGGCTCCTCATCGCCGGCCTACCTGATGTGGCCCGATCTGAGCGAGTCATTCGCAGTATGTCCAAGATCCTGGGCAAGGTGGTGGTGGTCGATGAGCTCTCTCTGCGCAAGGAGGAGGAGGTCCGGGTCAAGGTGAAGTGCCTGGACTCCTCCAAGCTCCACGCCATGATCCAGGTCTTCTTCAACGACGACGGCTACGACCTCAAGATCTGCCCCAAGCCTCCGAACCACATCGGCCGCCCCCGATTCTCTGATGACAGCCACCTGGGGGCGGCCCAGCTGACGCCGACGACTCCCACCACTCCCGCCTCAACGACCCTGAGGACGACGAGGACTTGTCGGAGCACTCCCGCTCCCCGTCCCGCGAGCCCGTCAACCCACCTTCGGGTCGTGGCGGTTCCGGGGCGGGGCGCACCCGAGTGTCGGCCACTGACCTCGCGGTGACTCTCCGTCTGGCCAGCACACCAGTCGTGCCCTCTCCGCCTCCGTCGGAGTCGGCCAGTGACATCTCCAGTGTGGGCCTGCTCGTCGTGCCGCCTTCGTCGCCTCGCTCTCCCTCCGCCGACTCCGTCCTTCGCTCCTCGTCGTCGGGCCCGGACCCCCCGTCCTCCTGGCCTGACCTCCCCGGTCCCCACGGGTGGCGGCGGGTCCGCTCCCATCGACGCGCCTTCTCCGACCCTCCCACCCGCGGGGGACGCGGCCGGCAACATCCTGGAGCTCGTCGCCCCGCTTCCCTCGCCGGTGGCCCCCGCCGGCCGCCTCGCCCCGCGTGCTTCCCCGACCGCGGCGGTGGCCGTGGTCGTGACCACTCCGGCCTCCGCTCACCCGCCTCCGACGGTGGCGTACGCCAGGCGGCCTCGCTCCACCTCGACGCCGGTGACGGCGTCCCGCCGCAGCGCCCGTCTCGATGCGACCCGCCCGGCGGACTCCCCGGCTCCATCCATCTCCGAGCGTGCGGAGCTTCGGGCGGCGGTCCGGAACCTCAAGTCAGGTGTGGATCCCGCCCTTCCCAGTTCTTCCAGTTGTTCCTTTTCTGCGCTTGAGGCCGTTCCTCTTGGCCACCTCGCCAAGGTGGCCACTGACTCGGCCATCGTCTTCAGGGGGAAGTTGCCCCCCCCCTTAGAGCAGATCGCGGCCATTAGGGCTCGTGAGATCTTAGATGGCAAGCTGGCTGAGACTCGGGCCCGCTTGCTTCGGCCTCCCGAGGATTCGTCCGCCACCCCCGCTGTTCGGGTCCCTCCGGTGGCCGACGGGGTGATCCATGGACGCACCCGTTCTCGCATTGCTGCTCTCCGCGCGCAAAGCGCCTCCCGTGTCCTGGGGTCAAGCAGCCCCCCGATGGGGGCTTAGATGCGGGCCCTTTTCTGGAACATCCGCGGCTTTGGCCATGATGGCCGTCGCCGCCAACTCATCGAGTACATGCGAGACGAACACATTGACATCATTGCCATCCAGGAAACCATGCGTTCTGAGTTCTCCCTCCACGAGCTCAAATGTCTTAGTTCCCACCTCTTCGCCTGGCATTGGATCCCTTCTAGTGGGACCACAGGCCATTCTGGCGGCATCCTTTTAGGGGCAAAGGATGCCACCTTTGAGGTGGTGGGCATGGACCGGGGTGAATTCTTCGTTAGTATGGAGATCTTCGAGCGTGCTCTTAACTTCAAATGGGAGGTCGTGATTGTGTATGGACCGGCGGACCACCGCCGCTCCCCGGCCTTCCTGGCGGAGCTGCATCTGAAGATCTCCAACTCCCTCCTCCCAGTTGTAGTGGGCAGAGACTTTAATCTCATCCGATCCCCGGCTGAGAAGAATAATGACCGGGTTAACCTCCCCCGGATGCAGTTATTCAATGACTGGATCGCGGAGCTGGGTCTCCGTGAGCTAGATAGGACGGGTGCCAGGTTCACTTGGACAAACCGCCAGGTTGACCCGACGCGATCCGTCTTGGGTCGCGTCCTAGTTTCCCCGGAGTGGGAATTATGTTGCCCCCTGGCCTCGCTTCCTGCGATTACCCGGATCGGGTCTGACCATGTCCCTCTCCTCCTCTCCACCGCCGACGAGCGCCCCCCTCCCCGCCGCGTTTCCGGTTCGAGCTCTTCTGGCTTAATCAGGCCGGCTTCCGGGAGGCTGTCGTCGCTTGCTGGATCTCCGCTCGCTCTTCCCCTCATCGCTCCATGTCCGCAGTCGATTCGTGGCACTTCTATGGCAAACTCGCCCGCCAATTCATGAAGGGTTGGGGTGCGAACCTTGGCCGGGACCTTAGAGAGCGCAAAAAGGCCCTCCTGCTGGCTATCCAAGCCCTGGATGCCCGTGCCGACACGTCCGGGATCTCCCCGGACGAGTGGATGCTGCGATATGACCTTGAAGACCAACTCACAACCATTTACACAGATGAAGAGGCCTACTGGCGTCTGCGCGGTACCCAACAGTGGGTGCTTCGGGGTGATGCCAACACCGCCTATTTCCAGGCGGTGGCGAACGACCGGCGACGTCGCAACTCCATCCACTGCCTGTGGGATGGAGACACGCCTCTCGTTCGCCCCTCGGCCATCCGTGCCCATGTAGACGGCTTCTATAAAGCCCTATTTACCCCCACCCCTCGGGGTGGGACTAGTCTCGCCCCCGACATTTGGTCGGGTGTGCAATTGGTCTCTGCTGAGGCCAATGCGGCATTAGTAGCCCCTTTCGCCGAGGACGAGGTCCTCGCGGCTATTAAGGGGATGAACCCCTCCTCGGCCCCGGGACCGGATGGCCTGCCCGTAACGTTCTTCAAAACGTTCTGGCCAACCATCAAGCCGGAGGTCATGGCCTTGTTTGAGGAATTCTACCTCTGGATTTGAAATCACTGCTTATATACCTGGTGCACACTTGAAGAGCGCAGTACAACGGGGAGTTGTATGCTGCGTTCGGGAAGGATGAATCGCTCCCAAGGACGCCCTCGGCGTCCAGGGGTCACGGACCGACCATAGACCCTGTTCAATAAGTGGAACACATTAGCCGTCCGTCGGGCACCATGGATCTTGGGCGTCTCAACTATGGTATCGTGACCCTCATCCCCAAGGTCCCGGGCGCCTCCGACATCCGCCAGTTTCGTCCAATCACAGTGATTAATGTGATATTCCGGATCCTGGCCAAAGGGTACGCCAATAGGGTGACCCTGCTCGCTGATGCGATTACCCATCCGAACCAATCTGCCTTCATACAAGGCCGATTTATTCTGGATGGGGTACTAGTATTCCACGAAGTCCTCCATGAGATCCGGATGAAACGCCATCGGGCGGTCTTTCTGAAGCTAGACTTCCACAAAGCGTACGACACGGTCCACTGGCCCTTCTTGCGGGAAGTGTTGCTTCGCAAGGGCTTCGACGACCATTGGGTGACTCGCGTCATGCAGCTTGTCTCCTGTGGCCGAACCGCTGTGAACATCAACGGTGACATTGGGCCCTACTTCCCCACCCTCTGTGGGGTCCGTCAGGGTGACCCGTTCTCGCCGTTCCTGTTCAACATGGTGGTCGATGCCCTGGCATCCATCCTGGATAAGGCCAAGGATGCTGGCCATATCCGCGGCATCGTCCCCCACCTAGTCGGAGGGGGAGGGGTCTCCCTCCTTCAATATGCGGATGATACCATAATAATGGTGGAGGGCTCCGTACAAGACATTGCTAACCTGAAGTTCCTCCTCCTATGCTTCCAACAAATGTCGGGCCTAACCATCAACTTCGATAAGAGCGAAGTGATGGTTCTCGGGTACCCCCCGGAGGAAGCACAAGCTATTGCTGACCGACTAAATTGTCGGTTGGGTTCTTTCCCCACGACTTACCTGGGGATCCCCATTAGTGATTCGCGCCTCACCGTGGCCGATCTTCGCCCCACGGTGACCCGTATGCAACATCGCGTTGAGCCCTGGAAAGGACGCTGGTTGTCGAAGGCTGCTCGCGTGATCCTTATCAACTCTTCCCTTGCCAACCTTCTATGGTTCCTCATGAGCTTCTATAGCCTCCATGATACCCTCCATCAGGAGATCGCCAAATACCAATCCAGATTCTTCTGGGCTGGGGAGGGGGATAAGCAGAAGTACCACATGGTCAGCTGGCCAGATATCTGCAAACCCAAGGACCAAGGCGGTCTTGGGATCTTGTCCTCCCGACGCATGAACATTGCCCTCCTGACCCGTTGGCTCTGGCGCATTGCCAATGGCGATGGAGGTCTTTGGCTCACCATCATCCAGAACAAGTACCTTCAAGGACAACCTCTCGCATTCTGTCAGCGCTCGGGCGGCTCCCAGTTCTCGCATTCTGTAAGTGCATCTAGTGCCCCTTAGTGATTTTGGTGTATTGAAGACTTATAGGTTAAGGGACTAATGCGTTTGTGAGTGTACACAGATCTATAAGTCTATGAGGAGTTTGATATTTACAGAGAAAGTCGACCCCTAAAAATGAAGTTCTTCGACTGAAGACTTTGGATTTCTGAAGACTTACTGAAGACTTTGAAAGTGAAGAAATTGGTGTGACCTTGAAGACTTAGTATTCATTTGAGGAATATGAAGCATGAAGACTTTTGTTTTCGTAGTTTCCATTTTCTCTTTCTTGAGTCATAGGAAACACCGTACTGTTAAAGGGGGTCGAGGAAATACTAAGGAAAAATTTCCATGTGATGCTCAACTCAAAATCCTACACCTACCAATCCCTTCGAGTGAAGCCATTGGAAATCTCATACAGGTCGGTCACATTCTTCAGTGACAGAGACGACGTTCTTCTGGTCTCTGAGGAATTTGTTCTGACTGAGGAGTTAGGAATTCGCCAGTGCGGATTGCCTACACAGTGAGGAACATGATAGCCCTGAGAAATTTGAACCTCAAATTTCCGACCGTTGCTGTGCTGCGCGCCAGCTATCCCAAAATATCTACCCACCTAACGGTCATATCATTGAAGGGCATTTATGTCTTATCATGTCGGGCTGCTCCCTAGGCTATAAATAGCTGCCCCCTACAACCACTAGCTGGTTGGCTACTCCGAGAGAAATTGACACTTGTCAATTGAGAGCATCCCATCCTCCGAGGAATTTGAGTGAAAATCATCAAGTGAGGAAATACCCCAAACCCAAACACCTACAAACCCAAAGTGATTGAGCATCACTGAAGAGATTGATCCTGCGTGGATCCGACCCTTGTTACCTTTGAAGACGGTGCTTCTTCCAGACGGTTAGGCGTCATGGTCTAGAGCATCCAAGAGGAAATTGTGGATCGCCGAGTGACCGAGTTTGTGAAGGTTTGGAAGTCACCCGAAGACTTACCACGAGTGATTGGGCGAGGTCTGTGTGACCTTAGCTCAAGGAGAACATGGTGATGACTGTGTGTCCAGGACTGGGTCTCCTCAGGTTTAAGTACCTAGCCGCTCCAATCAGACGTACAACTGAGGCAGCAGTTGGAACTGGTCTACCAAATCATTGTCTTCACCAAGCCAACTGGTTCTGTTTCCTCAACTCTTTCATTTCCTCATTACTGTGTTGTATGCTTGTTCATATCTGTGTTTGAAGACTTTGACTTAAGACTTTCTCAATTTCCTCAGTCTGTTTGTCTTCATCCTGTGTTATCCTGTGTTTACGCTTTCTGTACTATGTGCTTGTTTTCATTTCATCATGATGACTAAGCTTGTGTTCTGCTATGCATACTTTTGAGTACTTATTCCGCTGCAAGTAGTTCTTCGCTAAGGAATTTCCTCACCCACAAATTCCTCAATGAAGAATTTCTAAAAATCGCCTATTCACCCCCCTCTAGTCGATATAACGCACTTTCAATTGGTATCAGAGCAAGGTACTCCCTTGTTCTGTGTGATTTTGGTTTAACCACCTAGAGTTTTAGTTATGTCGACCGCAGGTATGATCAAGGTTTCTGCTGGGTGTCCTACCTTCGATGGGACGGACTACCCCTACTGGAAGAATAAGATGCGAATGCATCTTGAGGCAATTGATAACGATCTCTGGTATGTTGTGGAAAAAGGTGTTCCCTCTATCTCACCCTCACTGAACGCTGCCGATGTGAAGAAATTCAAGCAACTCGATTCTCAAGCGAAGAATATCATATGTGGCCATCTGAGCAAAGGACAGTATGGAAGAGTGAGTGCTTTGGAAACTGCTAAGCTTATCTGGGATAGGCTGTCCAAAGTAAATGAAGGAGTCTCAACACAACGTGACTCTCGAGTTGATGTTCTTCGCAATCTCTTCAACCGCTTCAAAAGACTCGACAATGAAAATGTTCAACAAACCTTCGATCGCCTCACTGACATCTCAAATGAGCTTCAAGCACTTGGTGCCAATGACATCACCGACCACGAGGTGGTGAAGAAACTGCTGATATCGCTTGACTCTTCATTTGATACTCTGGCATTGATGATACAAGAGCGTGCTGATTACAAGTCACTTGACCCCGCTGATATCCTCGAAAGGCTAAACACTCATGAGTTCCAGCTTGCTGAAAAGAGAGATCTCTATGGTTCGAGCTATGGCAGATCACGTGCACTGAAGGCCAAGGCAGTTTCTGAGTCTGAAGATGAAGACTCTGACGGAAGCCTTGGTGATCCTGAAGAACTGAGTAATGATCTAGCACTGCTCGTGAAGAAATTCCAGAAGTTCTCGAGACATGGTAGCTTTGGAAGACCCTCAAGGAGCAATGATTCCTCATCCAGTGACTACAAGAAGAGGCTTTATCACAAATGCAAGAAACCAGGACACTACATTCAAGATTGTCCTCAGTGGGAAAAGGAATCAAAGAAGAAGAAATACAAGGATTACAGTTCTGATGATGCTAAGAAAAAGAAGAAATCCTCAAAATCTTCATCATCAAAATCCTCAAAGTCTTCATCTCACAAGAAGAGCAGCTCCAAGAAGGCTCGGGCATTCATTGGCAAGGAAATGGACTCTGAAGCTGAATCTGAAGAAAATGAGGAAGAGGAGGCATCTGAGGATTCTGAATCCGGTATGGCGAGCCTAGCCCTCGCTACTGCATTCGTCAGCAAGTCTATCTTCAACCCTGAAGAAAATGACCTCACCAACAAGGCTGATGAAGGCAATGATGACTACGCTCCCACCTATTGCTTCATGGCAAAGGGTGCCAAGGTACTCAAATATTCCTCATCTGAATCAAGTGAAAATGAATCTGATGAAAACCTTAAGCCCAGCTATTCTAAACTTGCTAAGATTGCTGTGAAACAACAAAGGGCTCTTGAAAAGGTTCAAAACATGCTAGACAAAAGTGATGATATGTTGGGTGAAGAAATGGATCGCACTGAAACCTTGACTGAAAATCTTTAGAGAATTCAGACTAGGTTTGACAACCTTCAAGGTCATCATAACACTCTCTTGTCTGATCATGAGAAGCTTTTTCATGAATTTCTTCAAAGAAAGCAAGATCTTGAAAAGCTAAGAGTGAGTTATGAAGATCTTCAGAAGGAGCGCGATTCATTACTTGCTCAACAAATCAGCGCTACTCAGGAAGAATTTGTTCCTCCATGTTTGAAATGCATTGAACGTGAATCTGCTAATTCTTCACCTGAATGTTCAAATGCTTCTAATGCTACAAATTCCTCAACTGTCTCTGCTATCATTAATTCCTGATCTGAGGACATTGCTAGTATCACTGACGATGCAGGCTGAAGGAATTGTACATGACAGGCATGTACAAAAGCCTCAAAGGGCATCAGACTCTTTGTGATGTGCTTAAAAGGCAGATCCTCAACAGGAACCCTAGGAAAGAGGGTATTGCCTTTGAGAGGAAACTCAATGCTGATGGTACATATTGGAAGGCTGAGCAGTACCCCAAAACCTCATGGGTTGCTGCAAAGGGACCTCCAGTTGATCCATCTAACTTATCTGGCTTTACATGTGAATCTCCTCATTCTTCTGATGAGTCATTTGACTCCAACTATAAACTGTTCAAAAATCAGAATGGTGAAGTATTTGCTAAATATGTTGGCACTAACTGCAGGAACGGTTCTCCTATGAAGAAAATCTGGGTTCCCAAAAGGTGCCTTGAAAGTCTTCAGGTGAATGTCCTCATGACACCACCTGTGAAGAATAGGAACCCTAGATCAAATTCTTCATATGGACCAAATTCTTCATATGGATCCAAGTCCTCATACGGACCAAATTCCTCACATGGATCAAATTCCTCAAAAGGATCAAAGTCCTCATATGAACATCATCGTGCTAACAACTCTGTTTCGCAGGGAAGAGCCAAGGGTTATGAATATGAGCATTATTCTTCTAATCATTATGTTCATAAGTCCTCGAAGAATTTCTCTGCTTATTCATATGCTTACCCTAACTTCTCTTATGTGAAACGAAATGGATTGGCTTCTATGCCACCTTTTTCATATGGAGCTCACAGAGTGATGAACTCTTTGCCACCCCTTCAGATGTGGGTGGTGAAGAAAAAGAACTAATCTCTTCTGCAGGGTCAGGTCTCCAGACGTACTTGAACGTCTGAAGAATTTGCTGGAGACCTGAAGGGTGCCTGAAAGGACGCAGGCTAATCATGAAGAAATGAACTTTCATTTCTCACGTCCTCATACTGCTTTATCTGTTCTATTGCTTGATGAAATTGATCTGATGAATTGATGTCATATTCTTCACTGATGAAGTATATGAAGTTCGTAAGCTGCACTAATTCATCTGCAGGATGATCAACCCAAAGCCACTGAGTGGGTCCTCGATAGTGTATGTACAAATCACATGACTGGTGACAAGAATCTATTGATTGATGCTCCATTATCACCATCGCATCTGAAGCATATCATCTTCGCTGACAAAGGCAAAAGTCAGGTATTGGGTCTAGGTAAGGTTGCGATCACAAAGGATCGACACATGGACAAAGTCATGCTTGTCGAGTCCTTAGGATACAACCTCATGTCTGTCTCAATGCTTTGTGATCTTGATATGGTAGTTGTCTTTGGCAAGTATCGTTGTGTTGTGGTTATGGAAGCTGACAATTCCAAAGTCTTCGAAGGCTTTAGGAGAGGAGACTTGTATATTGTTGATTTCTCTACAGGACCGCAACCAGCCGTGTGCCTACTTGCAAAAGCTTCAGAAGGTTGGCTATGGCATCGACGACTTGGTCATGCATGCATGAGGAATTTGCACACGCTTGCGAAGAAGAAGCATGTCATTGGCATTGAGAATGTCAAATTCCTCAAGGATCACTTGTGTGGAGCTTGTGAAGCTGGAAAAATGACCAAGGCTAAGCATCCAACGAAGACTATCATGACCACTACTCGACCATTCGAATTGCTTCACATGGACCTCTTTGGTCCTAAACATTACTCTGCTGTCACAAATGAAGCATCTCTATATGGTTTTGTTATTGTTGATGATTACTCTCGTTACACATGGGTACACATTGTTACTTACAAACATGAAGTGCAGGAAGTCTTCAAACGATTTTCCTCGAGGGCGTCAACCAACTTTGGTGTGAAGATCAAGCACATCAGAAGTGACAATGGAACTGAGTTCAAGAATTCCGGTCTTGATGACTATCTTGATGAACTTGGTATTACTCATGAGTTATCTGCTCCTTACACTCCTCAGCATAATGGCATCGTGGAGCGCAAGAACAGAACTCTTGTTGAGATGGCTCGCACTATGCTTGATGAGTACAAGACGCCTCGTCACTTCTGGATTGAGGCAATTTATACTGCGTGCCACATCATCAACAGGGTATATCTTCACAAATTCTTCAAGAAGACTGCCTATGAACTCCTCACTGACAAGAAACCCAATGTGAGTTATTTCAAAGTCTTCGGTGCAAAATGTTGGATTAGAGATCCTCATCACAATGCTAAATTTGCATAGAAAGCACATGAAGGTTTTATGCTTGGTTATGGAAAGGACTCGCACACCTACAGAGTCTTCAACACCGTTCTTCACAAGGTTATTGAAACTGTAGATGTGCGGTTCGATGAAACTAATGGCTCGCAAAGAGAGCACCTACCCTCTGTGATAGATGAACCAGCACCTGAGGAAACTATCAAGTTCAAGGCAACTGAGGATGTCATTCCTACTGAAGAATCTGCTGAAGAATTCATCCCAGAACGTGAAGAACATCGAGCTAATGCACCTGAAGAAATTGCTGAAGAAAATGGTGCTGAAGAAAATGCTGATCAAATTCCTCGACGACAACCAACTCATCCTCGCGTTGCAAAAGAAGTGCAAGTTGAGAAGATCATCGATGACATTGAAGCACCAGGTCCTCTCACACGCTCAAAAGCTTCACATTTATCTAACTTTTGTGGGCACTATGCTTTTGTCTCTATCTCAGAGCCCACTAAGGTAGATGAAGAATTTCTGGAGCCTGAGTGGATTCAGGCCATGCAAGAAGAATTACATCAGTTCGAGCTCAACAACGTTTGGGAACTGGTCAATCGTCCAGATCCTCGCAAACACAATATCATTGGCACAGAGTGGATCTACCGCAACAAGCAAGATGAAAATGGCCTTGTGGTAAGGAATAAGGCACGGCTAGTAGCTCAAGGCTACACACAGGTTGAAGGAATTGATTTCAATGAAAATTTTGCACCTGTTGCTAGACTTGAAGCTATTCGCATATTACTTGCTTATGCTAACCATCATGATATCACTTTATATCAAATGGATGTGAAAAGTGCATTCCTTAATGGTAAGCTTGAGGAAGAAGTATATGTTGCTCAACCCCCAGGTTTTGAAGATCCTAAGCATCCTGACAAAGTCTTCAGACTAAATAAGGCCCTCTATGGCCTCAAGCAGGCCCCTCGGGCGTGGTATGATACTTTGAAGGAATTCCTCATGAAGAAAGGCTTCAAACCCGGTTCACTCGACCCTACTCTTTTCACTAAATCCTATGATGATGAATTGTTTGTATGCCAAATATATGTTGATGATATCATCTTTGGCTGTACTGACCAACGTTATAGTGATGAATTTGCCTATATGATGAGTGAAGAATATCAAATGTCTATGATGGGAGAGTTGAAATTCTTCTTAGGTCTTCAAATTCGTCAACAGCGTAATGGCATATTCATATCTCAGGAGAAATACCTCAAGGATGTTCTGAGGAAATTCGGCATGCAAGATTGCAAAGGCGTCAAAATTCCAATGCCCACAAATGGCCATCTGTGCACTGATGAAAATGGTATTGACTTCGATCAAAAGGTATACCGCTCCATGATTGGTTCTTTATTGTACTTATGTGCATCTAGGCCAGATATTATGCTTAGTGTTTGCATGTGTGCCCGATTTCAAGCTACACCGAATGAATCTCACCATAAGGCTGTGAAGCATATTCTTCGATATCTAGCTCACACACCAACACTAGGATTATGGTACCCCAAGGGCTCGGTTTTTGATCTCGTTGGATATTCTGACTCTGACTATGCTGGTGATCGTGTGGATCGCAAGTCAACATCTGGTACATGTCATTTCCTCGGACGATCTTTGGTCTGTTGGTCCTCGAAGAAACAGAACTGTGTATCACTGTCTACTGCTGAAGCTGAGTACATTGTTGCTGGTTCTTGCTGTGCTCAATTGCTGTGGATGAAGCAAACTCTCAAGGACTACGGAGTCAATGTGAAGAATGTGCCTCTCTTCTGTGACAATGAGAGTGCCATCAAGATTGCTCACAACCTAGTTCAGCACTCGAAGACAAAGCACATTCAGATTCGTCATCATTTTCTTCGCGATCATGTGTTGAAGGGCGACATTTCTATTGAGCATGCGAAGACTGAAGAACAGCTAGCCGATATCTTCACAAAGCCCTTGGATGAGAAGAGATTTAGCAAGTTGCGGCGTGAGCTAAATATCTTAGAATCTTTGAATGTTCTTTGAAAAGGACACTCATCCTAACACTTATGCAAAATTGATGACTTAGATGTGCAACACATGAAGAAACGTTTTTCTTCAATCAATGAAGAATAACACTCTAAGTGTGAAGAAATTAATGAAGAATTTGATTCTCAGAACCCTACGACAATTGTATGCGATGTCTGAAATCATCATTCTTATACGGTGGGTCACGCCACCACAAAAGTTGAAAATCTTCAATTTGAGTTTTTCCTCAGTTTTGAAATTCCTCAGTTTTTCATATTCTTTAACTTTGCAAAATCTTCACTGTCTCCGTCGTTATTCTTCATTGGCTATATATATATAAGTTTATGTCCTCTACAACATTCACTTATGGCTAATTCTTCAAGTTGGTTTTTCTGCTAAGTGAATGTGATCGGACCCTTCCCCCTCTATGCTATATTCAACCCAATCTATTCACAAATTCTTCATGTGCGTTCTATTTGAAACTCGTTCAAAATCTTCACTGTGTCCTTGTCAGCTGAAGAATTTGCGAACGGAACTTTTAACTTATCTTATCCAAAATTTTCGGCTTTGCCGCTCAAACCGTTCTGCTTCCCACAATATACTTATCTATTCACCCATGATCTAACACGATCTCCACTCCTCAGTACGTGGGTGACACGTGTCATGCGGATGAGAAGGGTCAGGAGCACGTTCGTCCAATTTCTTCGGGCGAACCGTTTTTCACCGTGGCTATAAATACCCACTCTTCCCTTCCTCACTTCTTTTACTCCGCTGGACCTCTCTCCCGCTCAAGCTTCTCAAACCCTAGCGCCGCCGCTACATCATCGTCGCCGGTGAGGAAGAGCTTCACTGCCTCGACCTCGTCGCCGTCGTACTCACGCCGGCCGCGGAAATCTTCACTCCGCCACCGCCGTAGCCGTCTTCCTCCGCCGAGTTAGGGCGTGGAAGATCTGCATAGACGAGCTTCACTTCTCCACACCTCAGTTCGTCGTGTTCTTCGTTCAGGGTAATTAAAAGTTACTTTTACTGCCCACTTTGATTCAAATATTTACTACAAAATCTTCAAAGGTGTTTTTCTTCAAATCCTCACACACTAAAACACCTCACATGTCATCTGTTCTTGATTCGTTTCTCTAAGCATCATTTTTCTTCAAGATTCCTCAATTGTGTGGATCTTTGATCTATACAACTCTGGAACCTAAGACAAAGAACGCTTAGTGAAATTCTTCAAGACTCATCTGGTCAAATTCCTCAAACTTGTTCTTTTTGAAAAACCTTCTGAGAACGCATATGACCTCTCCAAATTCCTCGCAACTATACTCTGTTCACAGGTACTCATGTCCGCTGCTGAATCACTAGGTTCTCATCAACTTAACTCATTTGCAGCGTTCCTTGAAGAAAAGTTGCATACTTCTTCAGAGAGTTCAATTGTTCAAATTCCTCAACTGAAGAAAATGGCTAGTGAAAAGAGGCCACAGAAAGGAGGAAAGAGGCCTGAGGTCAATACTGCCTTTGAAATCCCTGAGGACATTTATGCTGGGTACTGCACACCCCCTGAGGAAGACAAAAATCAGCGCAAGGTGCGCATTCAGAGAATAGAAAGGAGATGGGCAAAAGAGTGGAAGGAGTACAGGTATGTGACTCCAAAATACATGAAGAAATTCGCTGTTACTCCTCCATGCTCAAGACCTCCATTGGCACCTGGCCAAGAGGCGGATCCCACTAGCATCAAGCGCGGTGAGGAATTTCCTGAAGAATGGGCCAAGCGCCAGGCCAAGTTGGCCAAACAGGCTAAAGATGGAGTGAGGAAATTCAACAAAGATTCCACTGCTGCTGCTGCTGAGGCCTCTGTAAGGCCGAAGAAATCCATGGCAAAGAAGCCTGCGCACAAGCCAAGTGCCTCTTCTTCAATGCCCTCACGGCCAATTTCCTCAGCCAAGCCCTCACGGCCAATTCCTCAAGCCGCTCCTGCTCGTCCAAAGTCCTCAGCTACTCCGACAAAATCCTCAGCACCTGTGCATCTTGCCACGTGTCAAAGGACCACATGCATCTCCATTGCCTCAGGAGCTTCAGCTAGTTCCTCAGCTGCACCACATTCTTCAACAGGACCCTCTCTGCTGAAGACTAAGACCACTGCTGGATGAGGCACTCGCCCAAGTCCTCAGAAGAAGCAGATCGCCTTCCAAGTACCGTCTGAAGAAGACGAAGCTGATGATGAAGAACCTGCTGAGATCATCAGAGATAGACAAGTCAGGGCCGCTAGAGCCAAGGGCACAGAAGTGCCACTGCTTTTGGATCCAAAGTTGATCCTCGACTATATTGATCTCTGGCACAAGGACCCAAACACTCCTATGCCTGATTTCAAGTTGACACCTGGCCAAAGTCACATGCTGACCCATTTCATCAGTGAAGAAAAATGGAAATATGAGAAGGCCAGGCAGCTCAAGAAAGCACAGTACAGGAAGGAGAAGTTCCTGAAGAACAACGTTGTCTCTATGACAACGGATGAACTTGTAAAGCTCCAGTCTGAAATCAAAGTCCTCGGCGATGATTTCAATGCTTACTATGCTGATTGGAAAGGAGCCAAGGTCAGGTTCGTAAATCTGACGAAGACACTCACTTCAAGTGCCTCTGCCCCTGTGCACATTGAAGTCTCTCAGGCTGAAGCATCTGCTCAGCAAACTGAAGAACATGCCAGCACCGCTGATGAAAATCAGGCTGCTGAAGACAATGTGAGTTCCAAGGCTGATAACTGCATTCCAGCCGCTGAAGAAATTCCCAGGGCACCCACTAGTGGTGCGCCTGAAGAAAATGAAGAGGTTAGGGCAACTGCATCAGTTGTGTATGAAGAAACTGAACCAAATTCCTCAGCTCCTTCTGCACCTATTCCAACTCCATTCCTTCCATCTGCATCAGATGCGAAGAAGACCAAGGCTGCAGAACATGCAGCTATGAAGAAAAGGAAAGCATCAACTCCTTCAGATTCTTCAGCACCGAAGAAAATGAAGTCTATGACCAGCTCTTTTGCTAATCCAATTGATGTTGTTCCAGTTGTTGGGGAACGTAGTATTTCAAAAAATTTCCTACGCACACGCAAGATCATGGTGATGCATAGCAACGAGAGGGGAGAGTGTTGTCCACGTACCCTCGTAGACCGAAAGCGGAAGCGTTGACACAACACGGTTGATGTAGTCGTACGTCTTCACGATCCGACCGATCAAGTACCGAACGCACGGCACCTCCGAGTTCAGCACACGTTCAGCTCGATGACGTCCCTCGAACTCCGATCCAGCCGAGTGTTGAGGGAGAGTTTCGTCAGCACGACGGCGTGGTGACGATGATGATGTTCTACCGACGCAGGGCTTCGCCTAAGCACCGCTACGATATTATCGAGGTGTAATATGGTGGAGGGGGGCACCGCACACGGCTAAAAGATCGTTGATCAATTGTGTGTCTAGAGGTGCCCCCCTGCCCCCATATATAAAGGAGCAAGGGGGAGGCCGCCGGCCTAGGAGGAGAGGCGCGCCAGGAGGAGTCCTACTCCTACCGGGAGTAGGACTCCCCCCTTTCCATGTTGGACTAGGAGAGGAAGGGGGAAGAGGTGGAGGGGAGGAAGGAAGGGGGGCGCCGCCCCCCTCTCCTTGTCCTATTCGGACTGGGGGGGGGGGGAGGGACGCGCGGCCCTGCCCTGGCCTCCTCTCCTCTCTTCCACCTAGGCCCACTAAGGCCCATTAAGTTACCGGGGGGTTCCGGTAACCTCCCGGTACTCCGGAAAAATCCCGATTTCACCCAGAACACTTCCGATGTCCAAACATAGGCTTCCAATATATCAATATTTATGTCTCGACCATTTCGAGACTCCTCGTCATGTCCGTGATCACATCCGGGACTCCGAACAACCTTCGGTACATCAAAACATATAAACTCATAATATAACTGTCATCGTAACGTTAAGCGTGCGGACCCTACGGGTTCGAGAACTATGTAGACTTGACCGAGACATCTCTCCGGTCAATAACCAATAGCGGAACCTGGATGCTCATATTGGTTCCCACATATTCTACGAAGATCCTTATCGGTCAGACCGCATAACAACATACGTTGTTCCCTTTGTCATCGGTATGTTACTTGCCCGAGATTCGATCGTCGGTATCTCGATACCTAGTTCAATCTCGTTACCGGCAAGTCTCTTTACTCGTTCCGTAATACATCATCCCGCAACTAACTCATTAGTCACAATGCTTGCAAGGCTTATAGTGATGTGTATTACTGAGTGGGCCCAGAGATACCTCTCCGACAATCGGAGTGACAAATCCTAATCTCGAAATACGCCAACCCAACAAGTACCTTTGGAGACACCTGTAGAGCACCTTTATAATCACCCAGTTACGTTGTGACGTTTGGTAGCACACAAAGTGTTCCTCCAGTAAACGGGAGTTGCATAATCTCATAGTCATAGGAACATGTATAAGTCATGAAGAAAGCAATAGCAACATACTAAACGATCGAGTGCTAAGCTAACGGAATGGGTCAAGTCAATCACATCATTCTCCTAATGATGTGATCCCGTTAATCAAATGACAACTCATGTCTATGGCTAGGAAACATAACCATCTTTGATCTACGAGCTAGTCAAGTAGAGGCATACTAGTGACACTCTGTTTGTTTATGTATTCACACATGTATTATGTTTCCGGTTAATACAATTCTAGCATGAACAATAAACATTTATCATGATATAAGGAAATAAATAATAACTTTATTATTGCCTCTAGGGCATATTTCCTTCAGTCTCCCACTTGCACTAGAGTCAATAATCTAGATTACACAGTAATGATTCTTACACCCATGGAGTCTTGGTGCTGATCATGTTTTGCTCGTGGAAGAGGCTTAGTCAACGGGTCTGCAACATTCAGATCCGTATGTATCTTGCAAATTTCTATGTCTCCCACCTGGACTAAATCCCGGATGGAATTGAAGCGTCTTTTGATGTGCTTGGTTCTCTTGTGAAATCTGGATTCCTTTGCTAAGGCAATTGCACCAGTATTGTCACAAAAGATTTTCATTGGTCCCGATGCACTAGGTATGACACCTAGATCGGATATGAACTCCTTCATCCAGACTCCTTCATTTGCTGCTTCCGAAGCAGCTATGTACTCCGCTTCACACGTAGATCCCGCCACGACACTTTGCTTAGAACCGCACCAACTGACAACTCCACCGTTCAATGTAAATACGTATCCGGTTTGCGATTTAGAATCGTCCGGATCAGTGTCAAAGCTTGCATCAACGTAACCATTTACGATGAGCTCTTTGTCACCTCCATAAACGAGAAACATATCCTTAGTCCTTTTCAGGTATTTCAGGATGTTCTTGACCGCTGTCCAGTGATCCACTCCTGGATTACTTTGGTACCTCCCTGCTAAACTTATAGCAAGGCACACATCAGGTCTGGTACACAGCATTGCATACATGATAGAGCCTATGGCTGAAGCATAGGGAACATCTTTCATCTTCTCTCTATCTTCTGCAATGGTCGGGCATTGAGTCTTACTCAATCTCACACCTTGTAGTACAGGCAAGAACCCTTTCTTTGCTTGATCCATTTTGAACTTCTTCAAAACTTTGTCAAGGTATGTGCTTTGTGAAAGTCCAATTAAGCGTCTTGATCTATCTCTATAGATCTTGATGCCCAATATATATGCAGCTTCACCGAGGTCTTTCATTGAAAAACTCTTATTCAAGTATCCCTTTATGCTATCCAGAAATTCTATATCATTTCCAATTAGCAATATGTCATCCACATATAATATCAGAAATGCTACTGAGCTCCCACTCACTTTCTTGTAAATACAGGCTTCTCCAAAAGTCTGTATAAAACTAAATGCTTTGATCACACTATCAAAGCATTTATTCCAACTCCGAGAGGCTTGCACCAGTCCATAAATGGATCGCTGGAGCTTGCACACTTTGTTAGCTCCCTTTGGATCGACAAAACCTTCCGGTTGCATCATATACAACTCTTCTTCCAAAAATCCATTCAGGAATGCAGTTTTGACATCCATTTGCCAAATTTCATAATCATAAAATGCGGCAATTGCTAACATGATTCGGACAGACTTAAGCATCGCTACGGGTGAGAAGGTCTCATCATAGTCAATCCCTTGAACTTGTCAAAAACCTTTCGCAACAAGTCGAGCTTTATAGACAGTAACATTACCATCGGCATCAGTCTTCTTCTTGAAGATCCATTTATTTTCAATGGCTTGCCGATCATCGGGCAAGTCAACCAAAGTCCATACTTTGTTCTCATACATGGATCCCATCTCGGATTTCATGGCCTCAAGCCATTTTGCGGAATCTGGGCTCACCATCGCTTCTTCATAGTTCGTAGGTTCGTCATGGTCTAGCAACATAACCTCCAGAACAGGATTACCGTACCACTCTGGTGCGGATCTTAATCTGGTTGACCTACGAGGTTTAGTAATAACTTGATCTGAAGTTTCATGATCATTATCATTAACTTCCTCACTAATTGGTGTAGGTGTCGCAAAAACTGGTTTCTGTGATGATCTACTTTCCAATAAGGGAGCAGGTACAGTTACCTCATCAAGTTCTACTTTCCTCCCACTCACTTCTTTCGAGAGAAACTCCTTCTCTAGAAAGTATTCATTCTTAGCAACGAATGTCTTGCCTTCGGATCTGTGATAGAAGGTGTACCCAACAGTCTCCTTTGGGTATCCTATGAAGACACATTTCTCCGATTTAGGTTCGAGCTTATCAGGTTGAAGTTTCTTCACATAAGCATCGCAACCCCAAACTTTAAGATACGACAACTTTGGTTTCTTGCCAAACCATAGTTCATAAGGCGTCGTCTCAACGGATTTCGATGGTGTCCTATTTAGAGTGAATGCAGCCGTCTCTAAAGCATAACCCCAAAACGATAGCGGTAAATCAGTAAGAGACATCATAGATCGCACCATATCTAGTAAAGTACGATTACGACGTTCGGACACACCATACGTTGTGGTGTTCCGGGTGGCGCGAGTTGCGAAACTATTCCGCATTGTTTCAAATGTAGGCCAAACTCGTAACTCAAATATTCTCCTCCACGATCTGATCGTAGAAACTTTATTTTCTTGTTACGATGATTTTCAACTTCGCTCTGAAATTCTTTAAACTTTTCAAATGTTTCAGACTTATGTTTCATTAAGTAGATATACCCATATCTGCTCAAATCATCTGTGAAGGTGAGAAAATAACGATATCCGCCACGAGCCTCAATATTCATTGGACCACATACATCTGTATGTATGATTTCCAACAAATCAGTTGCTCTCTCCATAGTTCCGGAGAACGGTGTTTTAGTCATCTTGCCCATGAGACACGGTTCGCAAGTACCAAGTGATTCATAATCAAGTGATTCCAAAAGTCCATCATTATGGAGTTTCTTCATGCACTTTACACCGATATGACCTAAACGGCAGTGCCACAAATAAGTTGCACTATCATTATCAACTCTGCATATTTTGGCTTCAATATTATGAATATGTGTATCACTACTATCGAGATTCAACAAAAATAGACCACTCTTCAAGGGTGCATGACCATAAAAGATATTACTCATATAAATAGAACAACCATTATTCTTTGATTTAAATGAATAACCGTCTCGCATCAAAGAAGATCCAGATATAATGTTCATGCTTAATGCTAGCACCAAATAACAATTATTTAGGTCTAAAACTAATCCCGAAGGTAGATGTAGAGGTAGCGTGCCGACCGCGATCACATCGACTTTGGAACCATTTCCCACGCGCATCGTCACCTCGTCCTTAGCCAATCTTCGCTTAATCCGTAGCCCCTGTTTCGAGTTGCAAATATTAGCAACAGAACCAGTATCAAATACCCAGGTGCTACTGCGAGCATTAGTAAGGTACACATCAATAACATGTATATCACATATACCTTTGTTAACCTTGCCATCCTTCTTATCTGCCAAATACTTGGGGCAGTTCTGCTTCCAGTGACCAGTCTGCTTGCAGTAGAAGCACTCAGTTTCAGGCTTAGGTCCAGACTTGGGTTTCTTCTCCTGAACAACAACTTGCTTGCTGTTCTTCTTGAAGTTCCCCTTCTTCTTCCCTTTGCCCTTTTTCTTGAAAGTAGTGGTCTTATTGACCATCAACACTTGATGCTCCTTTTTGATTTCTACCTCCGCTGCCTTTAGCATTGCGAAGAGCTCGGGAATTGTCTTATTCATCCCTTGCATGTTATAGTTCATCACGAAGCTCTTGTAGCTTGGTGGCAGTGATTGAAGAATTCTGTCAATGACGCTATCATCCGGAAGATTAACTCCCAGTTGAATCAAGTGATTATTATACCCAGACATTGTGAATATATGCTCACTGACAGAACTATTCTCTTCCATCTTGCAGCTGTAGAACTTATTGGAGACTTCATATCTCTCAATCCGGGCATTTGCTTGAAATATTAACTTCAACTCCTGGAACATCTCATATGCTCCATGACGTTCAAAACGTCGTTGAAGACCCGGTTCTAAGCCGTAAAGCATGGCACACTGAACTATCGAGTAGTCATTAGCTTTGCTCTGCCAGACGTTCATAACTTCTGGTGTTGCTCTTGTAGCAGGCCTGGCACCCAGCGGTGCTTCCAGGACGTAATTCTTCTGTGCAGCAATGAGGATAATCCTCAAGTTACGGACCCAGTCCGTGTAATTGCTACCATCATCTTTCAACTTAGCTTTCTCAAGGAACGCATTAAAATTCAACGGAACAACAGCACGGGCGATCTATCTACAATTAACATAGACAAGTAAGATACTACCAGGTACTAAGTTCATGATAAATTTAAGTTCTATTAATCATATTACTTAAGAACTCCCACTTAGATAGACATCTCTCTAATCATCTAAGTGATTACGTGATCCAAATCAACTAAACCATGTCCGATCATCACGTGAGATGGAGTAGTTTCAATGGTGAACATCACTATGTTGATCATATCTACTATATGATTCACGCTCGACCTTTCGGTCTCCGTGTTCCGAGGCCATATCTGCATATGCTAGGCTCGTCAAGTTTAACCTGAGTATTCCGCGTGTGCAACTGTTTTGCACCCGTTGTATTTGAACGTAGAGCCTATCACACCCGATCATCACGTGGTGTCTCAGCACGAAGAACTTTCGCAACGGTGCATACTCAGGGAGAACACTTTTATCTTGAAATTTTAGTGAGAGATCATCTTATAATGCTACCGTCAATCAAAGCAAGATAAGATGCATAAAAGATAAACATCACATGCAATCAATATAAGTGATATGATATGGCCATCATCATCTTGTGCTTGTGATCTCCATCTCCGAAGCACCGTCATGATCACCATCGTCACCGGCGCGACACCTTGATCTCCATCGTAGTATCGTTGTCGTCTCGCCAACTATTGCTTTTACGACTTCTTCCCTTTGCCCTTTTCTTGAAACTAGTGGTCTCGTCAACCATCAACACTTGATGTTTTTCTTGATTTCTACCTTCGTTGATTTCAGCATCACGAAGAGCTCGGGAATTACTTTCGTCATCCCTTGCATACTGTAGTTCATCACGAAGTTCTACTAACTTGGTGATGGTGACTAGAGAATTCTGTCAATCACTATTTTATCTGGAAGATTAACTCCCACTTGATTCAGGCGATTGTAGTACCCAGACAATCTGAGCACATGCTCACTAGTTGAGCGATTCACCTCCATCTTTTAGCTATAGAACTTGTTGGAGACTTCATATCTCTCAACTCGGGTATTTGCTTGAAATATTAACTCCAACTCCGGGAACATCTCATATGGTCCATGACGTTCAAAACATCTTTGAAGTCCCGATTCTAAGCCGTTAAGCATGGTGCACTAAACTATCAAGTAGTCATCATATTGAGCTAGCCAAACGTTCATAACGTCTGCATCTGCTCCTGCAATAGGTCTGTCACCTAGCAGTGCATCAAGGACATAATTTTTTCTGTGCAGCAATGAGGATAATCCTCAAGTTACGGACCCAGTCCGTGTAATTGCTACCATCATCTTTCAACTTTGCTTTCTCAAGAAACGCATTAAAATTCAACGGAACAACAGCACGGGCCATCTATCTACAATTAACATAGAAAAGCAAAATACTATCAGGTACTAAGTTCATGATAAATTCAAGTTTTAATCATATTACTTAAGAACACCCACTTAGATAGACATCCCTCTAATCCTCTAAGTGATCACGTGATCCATATCAACTAAACCATGTCCGATCATCACGTGAGATGGAGTAGTTTCAATGGTGAACATCACTATGTTGATCATATCTACTATATGATTCACGCTCGACCTTTCGGTCTCCGTGTTCCGAGGCCATATCTGTTATATGCTAGGCTCGTCAAGTTTAACCTGAGTATTCCGCGTGTGCAACTGTTTTGCACCCGTTGTATTTGAACGTAGAGCCTATCACCCCCGATCATCACGTGGTGTCTCAGCACGAAGAATTTTCGCAACGGTGCATACTCAGGGAGAACACTTATACTTTGATAATTTAGTGAAGGATCATCTTATAATGCTACCGTCAAACAAAGCAAGATAAGATGCATAAAGGATTAACATCACATGCAATCAATATAAGTGATATGATATGGCCATCATCATCTTGTGCTTGTGATCTCCATCTCCGAAGCACCGTGCTTGTGATCTCCATCTCCGAAGCACCGTCATGATCACCATCGTCACCGGCGCGACACCTTGATCTCCATCGTAGCATTGTTGTCGTCTCGCTAACTTATTGCTTTTACGACTATCGCTACCGCTTAGTGATAAAGTAAAACAATTACATGGCGATTGCATTGCATACAATAAAGCGACAACCATATGGCTCCTGCCAGTTGCCGATAACTCGGTTACAAAACATGATCATCTCATACAATAAAATATAGCATGATGTCTTGACCATATCACATCACAACATGCCCTGCAAAAACAAGTTAGACGTCCTCTACTTTGTTGTTGCAAGTTTTACGTGGCTGCTACGGGCTTAGCAAGAACCGTTCTTACCTACGCATCAAAACCACAACGATAGTTTGTCAAGTTGGTGCTGTTTTAACCTTCGCAAGGACCGGGCGTAGCCACACTCGGTTCAACTAAAGTGAGAGAGACAGACACCCGCCAGTCACCTTTAAGCAACGAGTGCTCGCAACGGTGAAACCAGTCTCACGTAAGCGTACGCGTAATGTCGGTCCGGGCCGCTTCATCTCACAATACCTCCGAACCAAAGTATGACATGCTGGTAAGCAGTATGACTTATATCGCCCACAACTCACTTGTGTTCTACTCGTGCATATAACATCAACGCATAAAACCAGGCTCGGATGCCACTGTTGGGGAACGTAGTAATTTCAAAAAAATTCCTACGCACACGCAAGATCATGGTGATGCATAGCAACGAGAGGGGAGAGTGTTGTCCGCGTACCCTCGTAGACCGAAAGCGGAAGCGTTAACACACCGCGGTTAATGTAGTCGTACGTCTTCACGATCCGACCGATCAAGTACCGAACGCACGGCACCTCCGAGTTCAGCACACGTTCAGCTCGATGACGTCCCTCGAACTCCGATCCAGTCGAGTGTTGAGGGAGAGTTTCGTCAGCACGACGGCGTGGTGACGATCATGATGTTCTACCGATGCAGGGCTTCGCCTAAGCACCGCTACGATATTATCGAGGTGTAATATGGTGGAGGGGGGCACCGCACACGGCTAAATGATCGTTGATCAATTGTGTGTCTAGAGGTGCCCCCTGCCCCCGTATATAAAGGAGCAAGGGGGAGGCCGCCGGCCTAGGAGGAGAGGCGCGCCAGGAGGAGTCCTACTCCTACCGGGAGTAGGACTCCCCCCTTTCCATGTTGGACTAGGAGAGGAAGGGGGAAGAGGTGGAGGGGAGGAAGGAAGGGGGGGCGCCGCCCCCCTCTCCTTGTCCTATTCGGACTGGGGGGGAGGAGCGCGCGGCCCTGGCCTGGCCTCCTTGCCTCTCTTCCACCTAGGCCCACTAAGGCCCATTAAGTTACCGGGGGGTTCCGGTAACCTCCCGGTACTCCGGAAAAATCCCGATTTCACCCGGAACACTTCCGATGTCCAAACTGTTGGGGATCGTAGCAGAAATTCAAAATTTTCTACGCATCACCAAGATAAATCTATGGAGTAATCTAGCAACGAGGGGAAGGGGAGTGCATCTACATACCATTGTAGATCGCTAAGCGGAAGCGTTGCAAGAACGCGGATGAAGGAGTCGTACTCGTAGCGATTCAGATCACGGTTGATTCCGATCTAAGCGCCGAACCACGGCGCCTCCGCGTTCAACACATGTGCAGCCCGGTGACATCTCCCACGCCTTGATCCAGCAAGGAGAGAGGGAGAGGTTGGGGAAGACTCCGTCCAGCAGCAGCACGACGGCGTGGTGGTGATGGAGGAGCGTGGCAATCTTGCAGGGCTTCGCCAAGCACCGCAGGAGAGGAGGAGGACATGGAAGAGGGGGAGGGTTGCGCCAGAACTTGGGTGCGGCTGCCCTCCCACCCCCACATATATATAGGGGAAAGGGAGAGGGGGGGCCGGCCCCCTCAGATCCAATCTGAGGAGGGGGCCGCGGCCAGGGGGGTTGCCTTGCCCCCCATGGCAAGGGGGGCGCCTCCCCTTAGGGTTCCCCCAAACCCCCAGGCGTATGGGCCCTGGGAGGGAAGGCGCCCAGCCCACTAAGGGGCTGGTCCCTCTCCACATACAGCCCATAGGGCCCTCCGGGGCTGGTGGCCCCTCCCGGTGGACCCCCGGAACCCTCCGGTGGTCCCGGTACATTACCGGTGACGCCCGAAACTCTTCCGGTGGCCAAAACGAGACTTCCCATATATAAATCTTTACCTCCGGACCATTCTGGAACTCCTCGTGACCTCCGGGATCTCATCCGGGACTCCGAACAACATTCAGTAACCACGTATATCTATTCCCTATAACCCTAGCGTCATCGAACCTTAAGTGTGTAGACCCTACGGGTTCGGGAACCATGCAGACATGACCGAGACGTTCTCCCGCCAATAACCAACAGCGGGATCTGGATACCCATGTTGGCTCCCACATGTTCCACGATGATCTCATCGGATGAACCACGATGTCGGGGATTCAATCAATCCCGTATACAATTCCCTTTGTCTACCTGTATGGTACTTGCCCGAGATTCGATCGTCGGTATCCCGATACCTTGTTCAATCTCGTTACCGGCAAGTCTCTTTACTCGTTCCGTAACACATCATCCCGTGATCAACTCCTTGGTCACATTGTGCACATTATGACGATGTCCTACCGAGTGGGCCCAGAGATACCTCTCCGTTTACACAGAGTGACAAATCCCAGTCTCGATTCGTGCCAACCCAACAGACACTTTCGGAGATACCTGTAGTGCACCTTTATAGCCACCCAGTTACGTTGTGACGTTTGGTACACCCAAAGCATTCCTACGGTATCCGGGAGTTGCACAATCTCATGGTCTAAGGAAATGATACTTGACATTAGAAAAGCTCTTAGCATACGAACTACACGATCTTGTGCTAGGCTTAGGATTGGGTCTTGTCCATCACATCATTCTCCTAATGATGTGATCCCGTTATCAACGACATCCAATGTCCATGGTCAGGAAACCGTAACCATCTTTTGATCAACGAGCTAGTCAACTAGAGGCTTACTAGGGACATGGTGTTGTCTATGTATCCACACATGTATTTGAGTTTCCTATCAATACAATTTTAGCATGGATAATAAACGATTATCATGAACAAGGAAATATAATAATAACCAATTTATTATTGCCTCTAGGGCATATTTCCAACAGTCTCCCACTTGCACTAGAGTCAATAATCTAGTTCACATCGCCATGTGATTAATACCCAAGAGTTTACCAGAGTCAATAATCTTGTTCACATCACCATGTGATTGTAATGAATCCAACACCCATGGGGTTTGTTCATATCTCGCTTGTGAGAGAGGTTATTAGTCAACGGGTCTGAACCTTTCAGATCCGTGTGTGCTTTACGAATATCTATGTCATCTTGTAGATGCAGCTACCACGCGCTACTTGGAGCTATTCCAAATAACTGCTCTACTATACGAATCCGGTTTACTACTGAGAGTCATCCGGAATAGTTTCAAAGTTTGCATCGACGTAACCCTTTACGACGAACTCCTTTTCACCTCCATAATCGAGAAAATTCCTTAGTCCACTAGATACTAAGGATAAGTTCGACCGCTGTCATGTGATCCATTCCCGGATCACTATTGTACCCCTTGACCAACTCATGGCAAGGCACACTTCATGTGCGGTACACAGCATAGCATACTGTAGAGCCTACGTCTAAAGCATAGGGGACGACCTTCGTCCTTTCTCTCTCTTCTGCTGTGGTCAGGTCTTGAGTCTTACTCAATACTCACACCTTGTAACACAGCCAAGAACTCCTTCTTTGCTGATCTATTTTGAACTCCTTCAAAAAACTTGTCACGGTATGTATTCATTTGAAAGTACTATTAAGCGTTTTTGATCTATCCTTATAGATCTTGATGCTCAATGTTCAAGTAGCTTAATCCAGGTTTTCCATTAAAACACTTTTCAAATAACCCTGTATGCTTTCCAGAAATTCGACATCATTTCTGATCATCAATATGTTAACAACATATACTCATCAAAAATTCTATAGTGCTCCCACTCACTTCTTTGGAGATACAAGTTTCTCATAAACTTTGTATAAACCCAAAATCTTTGATCATCTCATCAAAGCGTACATTCCAACTCCGAGATGCTTACTCCAGTCCTTAGAAGGATTGCTGGAGCTTTGCATACTTGTTAGCATCTTTCAGGATTGACAAAACCTTCTGGTTGTATCACATACAACCTTTCCTCTAGAAAATCGTCGAGGAAACAATGTTTTGACATCCTATCTGCAAGATTTCATAAATAATGCAGTAACTGCTAATATAATTCCAACAGACTCTTAGCATCACTACGAGTGAGAAAGTCTCATCGTAGTCAACTCCTTGAACTTGTCGGAAAACATCTTAACGACAAGCCGAGCTTTCTTAATGGTGACACTTACCATCATTGTCTGTCTTCCTTTTAAAATCCATCTGCACCCAACAGCCTTACAACTATCAAGTATTTCTTCCAAAGTCTATACTTTGCTTTTATACATGGATCCTCTCTCGGATTTCATGGCCTCGAGCCATTCGTCGGAATCCGGGCCCACCATCGCTTCTCCATAGCTCGTAGGTTCATTGTTGTCTAGCAACATGACTTCCAAGACAGGATCACGTACTACTCTGAAGTAGTACGCATCCTCGTCGTCCTACGAGGTTTGGTAGTGACTTGATCCGAAGTTTCATGATCACTATCATAAGCTTCCACTTCAATTGGTGTAGGTGCCACAGGAACAACTTCTTGTGCCCTGCTACACACTAGTTGAAGTGACGGTTCAATAACCTCATCAAGTCTCTACCATCCTCCCACTCAATTCTTTCGAGAGAAACTTTTCCTCGAGAAAGGACCCGTTTCTAGAAGCAATTACTTTTGCTTCCAGATCTGAAATAGGAGGTATACCCAACTGTTTTGGGTATTCTATGAAGATGCATTTATCCGCTTTGGGTTCGAGCTTATTAGCCTGAAACTTTTTCACATAAGCATCGCAGCCCCAAACTTTTAAGAAACGACAACTTAGGTTTCTCTAAACGGTGTCGTCTCAACGGAATTGCGTGGTGCCCCTTTTAAAGTGAATGCGGTTGTCTCTAATGCCTAACCCATAAATGATAGTGGTAATTCGATAAGAGACATCATGGTATGCACCATATCCAATAGGGTGCAGTCATGATGTTCGGACACACCATCACACTGTGGTATTTCAGGCGGTATTAATTGTGAAACACTTTCCACAATGTCTTAATTGTGTGCCAAACTCGTAACTCAGATATCTCTATGATCATATCATAGACATTTTATCCTCTTGTCATGACGATCTTCAACTTCACTCTGAAATTACTTGAACCTTTCAATAATTCAGACTTGTGTTTCATCAAGTAAATATTCTCAGCATCTACTCAAATCATCTGTGAAGTAAGAACATATCAATATCCACTGCGTGCCTCAGCACTCATTGGACTGCACACATCAAATGTATTACTTCCAACAAGTTGCTCTCTTGTTCCATCTTACTGAAAACGAGGCCTTTCAGTCATCTTGCCCATGTGGTATGATTTGCATGTCTCAAGTGATTCAAAATCAAGTGAGTCCAAACGATCCATCTGCATGGAGTTTCTTCATGCATATATACCAATAGACATGGTTTGCATGTCTCAATCTTTTCAAAAACGAGTGAGTCCAAAGATCCATCTACATGGAGCTTCTTCGTGCGTTCTATACCAATATGACTCAAATGGCAGTGCCACAAGTATGTGGTACTATCATTACTATTTTATATCTTTTGGCACGAACATGTGTATCACTGCGATCGAGATTCATTTTAGGTGCAAGACCATTGAAGGTATTATTCAAATAAACAGAGTAACCATTATTCTCCTTAAATGAATAACCGTATTGCGATAAACATAATCCAATCATGTTTATGCTCAACGCAAACACCAAATAACAATTATTTAGGTTTAACACCAATCTCGATGGTAGAGGGAGCATGCGATGCTTGATCTCATCAACCTTGGAAACACTTCCAACACATATCGTCATCTCACCTTTAGCTAGTCTCCGTTTATTCTGCAGCTTTTATTTCGAGTTACTAACACTTAGCAACCGAACCGGTATCTAATACCCTGGTGCTGCTAGGAGTACTAGCAAAGTACACATTCATATAATGTATATCCAATATACTTCTGTCGACCTTGCCTGCCTTCTCATCTACCAAGTATCTAGGGTAGTTCTGCTTCAGTGATCGTTCCCCTCATTACAGAAGCACTTAGTCTCGGGTTTGGGTTCAACCTTGGGATTCTTCACTAGAGCAGCAAATGATTTGCTGTTTCATGAAGTATCCCTTTTGCCCTTGCCCTTCTAGAAACTAGTGGTTTTACTAACCATCAACAATTGATGCTCCTTCTTGATTTCTACTTTCGTGGTGTCAAACATCGCGAGTTGCTCAAGGATCAACATGTCTATCCCTGATATGTTATAGTTCATCATGAAGCTCTAATAGCTTGGTGGCAGTGACTATGGAGAACCATCACTATCTCATCTGGAAGATTAACTCCCACTCGATTCAAGTGATTGTAGTACTCAGACAATCTGAGCACATGCTCAACGATTGAGCTTTTCTCCCTTAGTTTGCAGGCTTAAGAAACTTGTCAGAGGTCGCATACCTCTTGACGTGGGCATTAGTCTGAAATCCCAATTTCAGTCTTCGGAACATCTCACATGTTCTGCGACGTTTCAAAAACGTCTTTGGTGCCACAATTCTAAACCGTTAGCATTACGCACTGAACTATCACGTAGTCATCAAAACGTGTATGTCAGATGTTTCACAACATCTACAGACGACGCTGAGGTTCAGCACACCGAGCGGTGCATTAAGGACATAAGCCTTCTGTGCAGCAATGAGGACAATCCTCAATTTACGGACCCATTCCGCATAATTGCTACAACCAACTTTCAACTAAATTTTCTCTAAGAACATATCTTTAAACAGTAGAGCTAAAGCGTAAGCTATGAGATAATTTGCAAAGACCTTTTGACTATGTTCATGATAATTAAGTTCATCTGATTATTTAATGAACTCCCACTCAGATAGACATCCCTCTAGTCATCTAAGTGATACATGATCCGAGTCAAACTAGGCCGTGTCGGATCATCACGTGAGACGGACTAGTCATCATCGGTGAACATCTCCATGTTGATCGCATCTACTATACGACTCATGTTCGACCTTTCGATCTCTTGTGTTCCGAGGCCATGTCTGTACATGCTAGGCTCGTCAAGTCAACCTAAGTGTTTCGCATGTGTTCCGAGGCCATGTATGTACATGCTAGGCTCGTCAACACCCGTTGTATGCGAACGTTAGAATCTATCACACCCGACCATCACGTGGTGCTTCAAAACAACGAACCTTCGCAACGGTGCACAGTTAGGGGGAACACGTCTCTTGAAATTTTAGTGAGGGATCATCTTATTTATGCTACCGTCGTTCTAAGCAAATAAGATGTAAACATGATAAACATCACATGCAAATCATAAAGTGACGTGATATGGCCAATATCATCTTGCGCCTTTGATTTCCATCTTTGAGGCGCGGCATGATCACCTTCGTCACCGGCATGACACCATGATCTCCATCATCGTGTCTTCATGAAGTTGTCTCGCCAACTATTACTTCTACTACTATGGCTAACGGTTAGCAATAAAGTAAAGTAATTACATGGCATTTTTATTGACACGCAGGTCATACAAAAAATTAAGACAACTCCTATGGCTCCTGCCGGTTGTCATACTCATCGACATGCAAGTCGTGATTCCTATTACAAGAATATGATCAATCTCATACATCACATATATCATTCATCACATCCTTTTGGCCATATCACATCACATAGCATACCCTGCAAAAACAAGTTAGACATCCTCTAATTGTTGTTGCATGTTTTACGTGGCTGCTATGGGTTTCTAGCAAGAACGTTTCTTACCTACGCAAAAGCCACAACGTGATATGCCAATTTCTATTTACCCTTCATAAGGACCCTTTTCATCGAATCCGATCCGACTAAAGTGGGAGAGACAGACACCCGCTAGCCACCTTATGCAACTAGTGCATGTCAGTCGGTGGAACCTGTCTCACGTAAGAGTACGTGTAAGGTCGGTCCGGGCCGCTTCATCCCACGATGCCGCCGAATCAAGATAAGACTAGTAACGGCAAGTAAATTGACAAAATCGACGCCCACAACTACTTTGTGTTCTACTCGTGCATAGAAACTACGCATAGACATAACTCATGATGCCACTGTTGGGGATCGTAGCAGATATTCAAAATTTTCTACGCATCACCAAGATCAATCTATGGAGTAATCTAGCAATGAGGGGAAGGGGAGTGCATCTACATACCATTGTAGATCGCTAAGCGGAAGCGTTGCAAGAACGCGGATGAAGGAGTCGTACTCGTAGCGATTCAGATCACGGTTGATTCCGATCTAAGCGCCGAACCACGGCGCCTCCGCGTTCAACACACGTGCAGCCCGGTGACGTCTCCCACGCCTTGATCCAGCAAGGAGAGAGGGAGAGGTTGGGGAAGACTCCGTCCAGCAGCAGCACGATGGCGTGGTGGTGATAGAGGAGCGTGGCAATCTTGCAGGGCTTCGCCAAGCACCACAGGAGAGGAGGAGGACATGGAAGAGGGGGAGGACTGCGCCAGAACTTGGGTGCGGCTGCCCTCCCACCCCCCACATATATATAGGGGCAAGGGAGAGGGGGGCCGGCCCCCTCAGATCCAATCTGATGAGGGGGCGGCGGCCAGGGGGGTTGCCATGCCCCCCAAGGTAAGGGGGGCACCTCCCCTTTGTTGGAAATATGCCCTAGAGGCAATAATAAATGGTTATTATTATATTTCTTTGTTCATGGTAATTGTCTATTATTCATGCTATAATTGTATTGTCCGGAAATCGTAATACATGTGTGAATACATAGACCACAACGTGTCCCTAGTAAGCCTCTAGTTGACTAGCTCGTTGATCAATAGATAGTCATGGTTTCCTGACTATGGACATTGGATGTCATTGATAACGGGATCACATCATTAGGAGAATGATGTGATGGACAGGACCCAATCCTAAGCATAGCATAAAAGATCGTGTAGTTTCGTTTGCTAGAGCTTTTCCAATGTCAAGTATCTTTTCCTTAGACCATGAGATCGTGCAACTCCCGGATATCGTAGGAGTGCTTTGGGTGTGCCAAACGTCACAACGTAACTGGGTGACTATAAAGGTGCACTACGGGTATCTCCGAAAGTGTCTGTTGGGTTGGCACGGATCGAGACTGGGATTTGTCACTCCGTGTGACGGAGAGGTATCTCTGGGCCCACTCGGTAATGCATCATCATAATGAGCTCAATGTGACTAAGGCGTTAGTCACGGGATCATGCATTGCGGTACGAGTAAAGAGACTTGCCGGTAACGAGATTGAACAAGGTATTGGGATACCGACGATCGAATCTCGGGCAAGTAACATACCGATTGACAAAGGGAATTGCATACGGGATTGATTGAATCCTCGACACCGTGGTTCATCCGATGAGATCATCGTGGAACATGTGGGAGCCAACATGGGTATCCAGATCCCGCTGTTGGTTATTGACCAAAGAGGCATCTCGGTCATGTCTGCATGTCTCCCGAACCCGTAGGGTCTACACACTTAAGGTTCGGTGACGCTAGGGTTGTAGAGATATGTGTATGCGGAAACCCGAAAGTTGTTCGGAGTCCCGGATGAGATCCCTGACGTCACGAGAGGTTCCGGAATGGTCCGGAGGTGAAGAATTATATATAGGAAGTCCAGTTTCGGCCACCGGGAAAGTTTCGGGGTTACCGGTATTGTACCGGGACCACCGGAAGGGTCCCGGGGGTCCACCGGGTGGGGCCACCTATCCCGGAGGGCCCCATGGGCTGAAAGTGGAAGGGAACCAGCCCCTAGTGGGCTGGGCGCCCCCCCATGGGCCTCCCCCCATGCGCCTAGGGTTGGGAACCCTAGGGTGGGGGGGGGGGGCTTTCCCCTTGCCTTGGGGGGCAAGGCAACCCCTTTCCCCCTTTGGCCGCCCCCCCATGAGATCCCATCTCTAGGGCCGGCGCCCCCCCAGGGGGCCTATATAAAGGGGGGGAGGGAGGGCAGCAACACTACAGCCTTGGGCGCCTCCCTCCTCCCCTGCAACACCTCTCTCTCTCTCGCAGAAGCTCGGCGAAGCCCTGCCGGAGACCCGCTACATCCACCACCACGCCGTCGTGCTGTTGGATCTCCATCAACCTCTCCTTCCCCCTTGCTGGATCAAGAAGGAGGAGACGTCGCTGCACCGTACGTGTATTGAACGCTGAGGTGCCGTCCGTTCGGCACTCGGTCATCGGTGATTTGGATCACGGCGAGTACGACTCCGTCATCCACGTTCATTGGAACGCTTCCGCTCGCGATCTACAAGGGTATGTAGATGCACTCCCTTCCCCTCGTTGCTAGTACACTCCATAGATGCATCTTGGTGAGCGTAGGAAAATTTTAAATTATGCTACGATTCCCAACAGTGGCATCATGAGCCAGGCCTATGCGTAGTTACTATGCACGAGTAGAACACAAAGCAGTTGTGGGCGTTGAGTTTGCCAATTCTTCTTGCCGCTACTAGTCTTTTCTTGTTTCAGCGGTATTATAGGATGAAGCAGCCCGGACCGACCTTACACGTACGCTTACGTGAGACAGGTTCCACCGATTGACATGCACTAGTTGCATAAGGTGGCTAGCGGGTGTCTGTCTCTCCTACTTTAGTCGGAACGGATTCGATGAAAAGGGTCCTTATGAAGGGTAAATAGAAATTGGCAAATCACGTTGTGGTCATACGTAGGTAAGAAAACGTTCTTGCTAGAAACCTACAAACCACGTAAAAACTTGCAACAACAATTAGAGGACGTCTAACTTGTTTTTGCAGCAAGTGCTATGTGATGTGATATGGCCAGAAGATGTGATGAATGATATATGTGATGTATGAGATTGATCATATTCTTGTAATAGGAATCACGACTTGCATGTCGATGAGTATGACAACCGGCAGGAGCCATAGGAGTTGTCTTTATTATTTTGAATGACCTGCGTGTCATTGAATAATGCCATGTAAATTACTTTACTTTGTTGCTAAACGCGTTAGCCATAGAAGTAGAAGTAATCGTTGGCGTGACGACTTCATGAAGACACAATGATGGAGATCATGATGATGGAGATCATGGTGTCATGCCGGTGACGAAGATGATCATTGTGCCCCAAAGATGGAGATCAAAGGAGCATGATGATATTGGCCATATCATGTCACTATTTGATTGCATGTGATGTTTATCATGTTTTTGCATCTTATTTGCTTAGAACGACGGTAGTAAGTAAGATGATCCCTTATAATAATTTCAAGAAAAGTGTTCACCCTAACTGTGCACCGTTGCGAAGGCTCGTTGTTTCGAAGCACCACGTGATTATCGGGTGTGATAGATTCTAACGTTCGAATACAACGGGTGTTGACGAGCCTAGCATGTACAGACATGGCCTCGGAACACACGCAATACACTTAGGTTGACTTGACGAGCCTAGCATGTACAGACATGGCCTCGGAACACGGAGGACCGAAAGGTCGAGCATGAGTCGTATAGAAGATACGATCAACATGGAGATGTTCACCGATCTTGACTAGTCCGTCTCACGTGATGATCGGACACGGCCTAGTTAAACTCAGATCATGTTTCACTTAGATGACGAGAGGGATGTCTATCTGAGTGGGAGTTCATAAATAATTTGATTAGATGAACTTAATTATCATGAACTTAGTCTAAAATCTTTACACTATGTATTGTAGATCAAATGGCCAACGTTGTCCTCAATTTCAACGCGTTCCTAGAGAAAACCAAGCTGAAAGATGATGGCAGCAACTATACGGACTGGGTCCGGAACCTGAGGATCATCCTCATAGTAGCCAAGAAAGATTATGTCTTAGAAGCACCGCTAGGTGATGCACCAATCCCACAGAACCAAGACGTTATGAACGCTTGGCAGCAGCGTGCTGATGATTACTCTCTCGTTCAGTGCGGCATGCTTTACAGCCTAGAACCGGGTCTCCAAAAGCGTTTTGAGAAACATGGAGCATATGAGATGTTCGAGGAGCTGAAATTGGTTTTCCAAGCTCATGCCCGGGTCGAGAGATATGATGTCTCCGACAAGTTCTTCAGCTGTAAAATGGAGGAGAACAGTTCTGTTAGTGAGCACATACTCAGAATGTCTGGGTTGCATAACCGCTTGTCTCAGCTGGGAGTTAATCTCCCGGATGACGCGGTCATTGACAGAATCCTCCAGTCGCTTCCACCAAGCTACAAGAGCTTTGTGATGAACTACAATATGCAGGGGATGGAAAAGACCATTCCTGAGGTATATTCAATGCTGAAATCAGTGGAAGGGGAGATCAGAAAAGAACATCAAGTGTTGATGGTGAATAAAACCACTAAGTTCAAGAAGGGCAAGGGTAAGAAGAACTTCAAGAAGGAAGGCAAGGGAGTTGCCGCGCCCGGTAAACCAGTTACTGGGAAGAAGTCAAAGAATGGACCCAAGCCCGAGACTGAGTGCTTTTATTGCAAGGGAAGTGGTCACTGGAAGCGGAACTACCCCAAATACTTAGCGGAGAAGAAGAAGGTCGGCAACACCAAAGGTATATGTGATATACATGTAATTGATGTGTACCTTACCAGTACTCGTAGTAGCTCCTGGGTATTTGATACCGGTGCGGTTGCTCATATTTGTAACTCAAAACAGGAACTACGGAATAAACGGAGACTGGCGAAGGACGAGGTGACGATGCGCGTCGGGAATGGTTCCAAGGTCGATGTGATCGCCGTCGGCACGCTACCTCTGCATCTACCCTCGGGATTAGTTTTAAACCTCAATAATTGTTATTTAGTGCCAGCTTTGAGCATGAACATTGTATCTGGATCTCGTTTAATTCGAGATGGTTACTCATTTAAATCCGAGAATAATGGTTGTTCTATTTATTTGAGAGATATGTTTTATGGTCATGCCCCGCTGGTCAATGGTTTATTTTTGATGAATCTCGAACGTGATGTTACACATGTTCATAGTGTGAATACCAAAAGATGTAAAGTTGATAACGATAGTCCCACATACTTGTGGCACTGCCGCCTTGGTCACATTGGTGTCAAGTGCATGAAGAAGCTCCATGCAGATGGACTTTTGGAGTCTCTTGATTACGAATCATTTGACACGTGCGAACCATGCCTCATCGGTAAGATGACCAAGACTCCGTTCTCCGGAACAATGGAGCGAGCAACCAACTTATTGGAAATCATACATACCGATGTGTGTGGTCCAATGAGTGTTGAGGCTCGCGGAGGATATCGTTATGTTCTCACTCTCACTGATGATTTAAGTAGATATGGGTATGTCTACCTAATGAAACACAAGTCTGAAACCTTTGAAAAGTTCAAGGAATTTCAGAGTGAAGTTGAGAATCAACGTGACAGAAAAATAAAATTCTTACGATCAGATCGTGGTGGAGAATATTTAAGTCACGAATTTGGTACACACTTAAGGAAATGTGGAATAGTTTCACAACTCACGCCGCCTGGAACACCTCAGAGAAATGGTGTGTCCGAACGTCGTAATCGCACTCTATTGGATATGGTGCGATCTATGATGTCTCTTACCGATTTACCGCTCTCATTTTGGGGCTATGCTTTAGAGACTGCCGCATTCACTTTAAATAGGGCTCCGTCGAAATCCGTTGAGACGACACCATATGAATTATGGTTTGGGAAGAAACCTAAGCTGTCGTTTCTAAAAGTTTGGGGATGCGATGCTTATGTCAAGAAACTTCAACCTGAAAAGCTCGAACCCAAGTCGGAAAAATGCGTCTTCATAGGATACCCTAAGGAAACTATTGGGTATACCTTCTACCTCAGATCCGAAGGCAAGATCTTCGTTGCCAAGAACGGGTCCTTTCTGGAGAAGGAGTTTCTCTCGAAAGAATTGAGTGGGAGGAAAGTGGAACTTGATGAGGTGATAGTCACCCCTTCTGAACCGAAAAGTAGCGCAGCGCGGGAAAATGTTCCTGTGGTGCCTACACCGACTGGGGAGGAAGTTAATGATGATGATCATGAAGCTTCAGATCAAGTTGCTGAACTTCGTAGGTCCACAAGGACACGTTCCGCACCAGAGTGGTACGGCAACCCTGTCCTGGAAATCATGTTGTTAGACAACGGTGAACCTTCGAACTATGAAGAAGCGATGGCGGGCCCGGATTCCGACAAATGGCTAGAAGCCATGAAATCCGAGATAGAATCCATGTATGAAAACAAAGTATGGACTTTGACTGACTTGCCCGATGAGCGGCGAGCCATAGAAAACAAATGGATCTTTAAGAAGAAGACGGACGCAAATGGTAATGTGACCATCTACAAAGCTCGACTTGTCGCTAAGGGTTATCGACAAGTTCAAGGGGTTGACTACGATGAGACTTTCTCACCCGTAGCGAAGCTGAAGTCCGTCCGAATCATGTTAGCAATTGCCGCATACTATGATTATGAGATATGGCAGATGGACGTCAAAACGGCATTCCTTAATGGCTTCCTTAAGGAAGAGTTGTATATGATGCAGCCGGAAGGTTTTGTCGATCCTAAGAATGCTAACAAAGTATGCAAGCTCCAGCGCTCAATCTATGGGCTGGTGCAAGCATCTCGGAGTTGGAACATTCGCTTTGATGAGATGATCAAAGCGTTTGGGTTTACACAGACTTATGGAGAAGCCTGTGTTTACAAGAAAGTGAGTGGGAGCTCTGTAGCATTTCTCATATTATATGTGGATGACATACTATTGATGGGAAATGATATAGAATTCTTGGAAAGTATAAAGGCCTATTTGAATAAGTGTTTTTCAATGAAGGACCTTGGAGAAGCTGCTTATATATTAGGCATCAAGATCTATAGAGACAGATCAAGACGCCTCATTGGTCTTTCACAGAGTACATACCTTGACAAGATATTGAAGAAGTTCAGTATGGATCAGTCCAAGAAGGGGTTCTTGCCTGTATTGCAAGGTGTGCAATTGAGCACGGCTCAATGCCCGACCACGGCAGAAGATATAGAAAAGATGAGTGTCATCCCCTATGCCTCGGCCATAGGGTCTATTATGTATGCCATGCTGTGTACCAGACCTGATGTAAACCTTGCTGTAAGTTTGGTAGGAAGGTACCAAAGTAATCCCGGCATGGAACACTGGACAGCGGTCAAGAATATCCTGAAGTACCTGAAGAGGACTAAGGATATGTTTCTCGTTTACGGAGGTGACGAAGAGCTCGTCGTAAAGAGTTACGTCGACGCTAGCTTCGACACAGATCTGGATGACTCAAAGTCACAGACCGGATGCGTGTATATTTTGAATGGAGGAGCAGTAAGCTGGTGCAATTGCAAGCAAAGCGTCGTGGCGGGATCTACATGTGAAGCGGAGTACATGGCAGCCTCGGAGGCAGCACAGGAAGCAGTCTGGATGAAGGAGTTCATTACCGACCTAGGGGTGATTCCCAATGCGTCGGGCCCGATGACTCTCTTCTGTGACAACACTGGAGCCATTGCCCTTGCGAAGGAGCCCAGGTTTCACAGGAAGACCAGGCATATCAAGCGTCGCTTCAACTCCATTCGTGAAAGTGTTCAAAATGGAGACATAGATATTTGTAAAGTACATACGGACCTGAATGTAGCAGACCCGTTGACTAAACCTCTCCCTAGGGCAAAACATGATCAACACCAGGACGCAATGGGTGTTCGATTCATCACAATGTAACTAGATTATTGACTCTAGTGCAAGTGGGAGACTGTTGGAAATATGCCCTAGAGGCAATAATAAATGGTTATTATTATATTTCTTTCTTCATGGTAATTGTCTATTGTTCATGCTATAATTGTATTGTCCGGAAATCGTAATACATGTGTGAGTACATAGACCACAACGTGTCCCTAGTAAGCCTCTAGTTGACTAGCTCATTGATCAACAGATAGTCATGGTTTCCTGACTATGGACATTGGATGTCATTGATAACGGGATCACATCATTAGGAGAATGATGTGATGGACAGGACCCAATCCTAAGCATAGCATAAAAGATCGTGTAGTTTCGTTTGCTAGAGCTTTTCCAATGTCAAGTATCTTTTCCTTAGACCATGAGATCGTGCAACTCCCGGATACCGTAGGAGTGCTTTGGGTGTGCCAAACGTCACAACGTAACTGGGTGACTATAAAGGTGCACTATGGGTATCTCCGAAAGTGTCTGTTGGGTTGGCACGGATCGAGACTGGGATTTGTCACTCCGTGTGACGGAGAGGTATCTCTGGGCCCACTCAGTAATGCATCATCATAATGAGCTCAATGTGACTAAGGCGTTAGTCACGGGATCATGCATTGCGGTACGAGTAAAGAGACTTGCCGGTAACGAGATTGAACAAGGTATTGGGATACCGACGATCGAATCTCGGGCAAGTAACATACCGATTGACAAAGGGAATTGCATACGGGATTGATTGAATCCTCGACACCGTGGTTCATCCAATGAGATCATCGTGGAACATGTGGGAGCCAACATGGGTATCCAGATCCCGCTGTTGGTTATTGACCGGAGAGGCGTCTCGGTCATGTCTGCATGTCTCCCGAACCCGTAGGGTCTACACACTTAAGGTTCGGTGATGCTAGGGTTGTAGAGATATGTGTATGCGGAAACCCGAAAGTTGTTCGGAGTCCCGGATGAGATCCCGGACGTCACGAGAGGTTCCGGAATGGTCCGGAGGTGAAGAATTATATATAGGAAGTCCAGTTTCGGCCACCGGGAAAGTTTCGGGGGTTACCGGTATTGTACCGGGACCACCGGAAGGGTCCCGAGGGTCCACCGGGTGGGGCCACCTATCCCGGAGGGCCCCATGGGCTGAAAGTGGAAGGGAACCAGCCCCTAGTGGGCTGGGCGCCCCCCCCATGGGCCTCCCCCCATGCGCCTAGGGTTGGGAACCCTAGGGTGGGGGGGGGGGCTTTCCCCTTGCCTTGGGGGGCAAGGCAACCCCTTTCCCCCTTTGGCCGCCGCCCCCCCATGAGATCCCATCTCTAGGGCCGGCGCCCCCAGGGGGCCTATATAAAGGGGGGAGGGAGGGCAGCAACACTACAGCCTTGGGCGCCTCCCTCCTCCCCTGCAACACCTCTCTCTCTCTCGCAGAAGCTCGGCGAAGCCCTGCCGGAGACCCGCTACATCCACCACCACGCCGTCGTGCTGTTGGATCTCCATCAACCTCTCCTTCCCCCTTGCTGGATCAAGAAGGAGGAGACGTCGCTGCACCGTACGTGTATTGAACGCGGAGGTGTCGTCCGTTCGGCACTCGGTCATTTGTGATTTGGATCACGGCGAGTACGACTCCGTCATCCACGTTCATTGGAACGCTTCCGCTCGCGATCTACAAGGGTATGTAGATGCACTCCCTTCCCCTTGTTGCTAGTACACTCCATAGATGCATCTTGGTGAGCGTAGGAAAATTTTAAATTATGCTACGATTCCCAACACCCTTAGGGTTCCCCAAACCCCCAGGCGTATGGGCCCTGGGAGGGAAGGCGCCCAGCCCACTAAGGGGCTGGTCCCTCTCCACATACAGCCCATAGGGCCCTCCGGGGCTGGTGGCCCCTCCCGTTGGACCCCCGGAACCCTCCGGTGGTCCCGGTACATTACCGGTGACGCCCGAAACTCTTCCGGTGGCCAAAACGGGACTTCCCATATATAAATCTTTACCTCCGGACCATTCTAGAACTCCTCGTGACGTCCGGGATCTCATCCGGGACTCCGAACAACATTCGGTAACCACGTATATCTATTCCCTATAACCCTAGCGTCATCGAACCTTAAGTGTGTAGACCCTACGGGTTCGGGAACCATGCAGACATGACCGAGACGTTCTCCCGCCAATAACCAACAGCGGGATCTGGATACCCATGTTGGCTCCCACATGTTCCACGATGATCTCATCGGATGAACCACGATGTCGGGGATTCAATCAATCCCGTATACAATTCCCTTTGTCTACCGGTATGGTACTTGCCCGAGATTCGATCGTCGGTATCCCGATACCTTGTTCAATCTCGTTACCGGCAAGTCTCTTTACTCGTTCCGTAACACATCATCCCGTGATCAACTCCTTGGTCACATTGTGCACACTATGACGATGTCCTACCGAGTGGGCCTAGAGATACCTCTCCATTTACACAGAGTGACAAATCCCAGTCTCGATTCGTGCCAACCCAACAGACACTTTCGGAGATACCTGTAGTGCACCTTTATAGCCACCCAGTTACGTTGTGACATTTGGTACACCCAAAGCATTCCTACGGTATCCGGGAGTTGCACAATCTCATGGTCTAAGGAAATGATACTTGACATTAGAAAAGCTCTTAGCATACGAACTACACGATCTTGTGCTAGGCTTAGGATTGGGCCTTGTCCATCACATCATTCTCCTAATGATGTGATCCCGTTATCAACTATATCCAATGTCCATGGTCAGGAAACCGTAACCATCTATTGATTAACGAGCTAGTCAACTAGAGGCTTACTAGGGACATGGTGTTGTCTATGTATCCACACATGTATTTGAGTTTCCTATCAATACAATTTTAGCATGGATAATAAACGATTATCATGAACAAGGAAATATAATAATAACCAATTTATTATTGCCTCTAGGGCATATTTCCAACACAAACATAGGCTTCCAATATATCAATCTTTATTTCTCGGCCATTTCGAGACTCCTCGTCATGTCCGTGATCACATCCGGGACTCCGAACAACCTTCGGTACATCAAAACATATAAACTCATAATATAACTATCATCGTAACGTTAAGCGTGCGGACCCTACGGGTTCGAGAACTATGTAGACATGACCGAGACACCTCTCCGGTCAATAACCAATAGCGGAACCTGGATGCTCATATTGGTTCCCACATATTCTACGAAGATCTTTATCGGTCAGACCGCATAACAACATACGTTGTTCCCTTTGTCATCGGTATGTTACTTTCCCGAGATTCGATCATCGGTATCTCGATACCTAGTTCAATCTCGTTACCGGCAAGTCTCTTTACTCGTTCCGTAATACATCATCCCGCAACTAACTCATTAGTCACAATGCTTGCAAGGCTTATAGTGATGTGTATTACTGAGTGGGCCTAGAGATACCTCTCCGACAATCGGAGTGACAAATCCTAATCTCGAAATACGCCAACCCAACAAGTACCTTTGGAGACACCTGTAGAGCACCTTTATAATCACCCAGTTACGTTGTGACGTTTGGTAGCACACAAAGTGTTCCTCCGGTAAATGGGAGTTGCATAATCTCATAGTCATAGGAACATGTATAAGTCATGAAGAAAGCAATAGCAACATACTAAACGATCGAGTGCTAAGCTAACGGAATGGGTCAAGTCAATCACATCATTCTCCTAATGATGTGATCCCGTTAATCAAATGACAACTCATGTCTATGGCTAGGAAACATAACCATCTTTGATCAACGAGCTAGTCAAGTAGAGGCATACTAGTGACACTCTGTTTGCTTATGTATTCACACATGTATTATGTTTCCGGTTAATACAATTCTAGCATGAACAATAAACATTTATCATGATATAAGGAAATAAATAATAACTTTATTATTGCCTCTACGGCATATTTCCTTCACCAGTTTCCTCCATGCCATCAAAGGAGCTTGTTCCTTTTGATGAAGAATATGTGATCCCTAGCGGATCTGATGAAGAAAATCCTTCTGCTGCTTCGTCAGAGCAGATGGATGAAGAAATTGAAGCAGATCAAATCCCTTCAACACCAGTTGTTTCCTCGCCTATGCCTCAGTTCACAGCTGAAGAGGCTGGCGTTGAAGAAATGGAAGATGAAGATGTGGACATTGGCTGTACCACACCTGTGATAAATGATGACTTTTGGGAAAGTCAGCACCCCAATTCTCCACTCTTCACTCCACTGCAGCAAATTCCTCAGCCCCCAGTCACTACAGTTCAAATGGGATCTGATGAAGCTCTTGAAGACATTCCAGCCGCTAGTGCTGAAGAAAATGAAAATGAAGAATTCAAGAACCAGGCTGCCACTGAAGAGGAACCAGAAATTCCTCAGCCTGAAGAACCTGAGATTGCGATTCCTGAGGTCATCATGCAACTGACTGACACTCCTCTGCCCAAGCCAAAGGATCCATTCTCAAGGAAGCAAAAATTCAAGGCTGATGATTTCTTCGGCGAGCACGTATTCTTCATCGAGTACAACCCTTATGACTCTGCTCGCATAAGGAAGAGGCGTTTCTGGACTGCCAGCCAGGCAAATTTCTATTCCTCAATGCTGTTCAACAAAGACAAAGTCTTCGATCATGAGCACATTCCTCACGTGGACATGGAATCCCTGCCATGCTTCGAGCCAGTCCTCAGTGTTCTTCACGACGCTGGATTGCTAAACTTCTGCACTGACATCTGTGATTGGAATGAAGAACTAATTCTTCAATTCTATGCAACACTGCACATCACTGGAAATTCTGAAGATGTGAATTCATGGGTGCTGGACTGGATGTCTGAAAACACTCATTACAAGGCACCAGCTTCTGAATTGCTTCGTGCCTTACCTCTCAGTCCGCCCCTTGAAGGTGCTTGTTGCATCTACAATGAACCTGAGCTTACTGATCACTACATGCAAGTGCTGATGAAGCCTTTGAAGCCAGGTCAGACCCCAAGAACAAGATTCCTTGTGAAGGAATTGTTGTATGTGCCTCGGACTGTCTATCGCATTCTGACGAAGACATTGAGTCCAATCAAGGGCCACGACTCAAATGAAGAAGAAGTCGTTGGCATCATGAAGAATCTGCTTTTCAATATCATTCATGGCATTCCCATCAACTTCCATGATTTCTTCATGAGGACTCTGGCCAACGTCGCCATGTCACCGTTTGAGCTGAAGCCTTATGCACCTTGGATTATGAGATTCATCAGGACAAGGTCTTCACTCAACTATAAAGCTGATACACTGAACCATTGCAGCTTCTTGCCCCCAATTGAAGTCCTCAAACGGACATTTTCCTTAGCTGATGAAAAGGGCAAGGCTACTGCTGTAATTGATGAAGGCATTCGTCCATTGGATGGACAATTTCGCAAGGCTGCATCCTACTCCACCAATGATGACTCTGCCACCCATGACTCTGCCGCCAACGCTCCCAAGCAAAATCCTCAAGGCACATCACCCAGGGTGATGACTGACCGTGAGCTTCTCCTCAGTCTTCACCAGAAGGTTGATCGCAATCATAAATGGGTCAAGCGTCAGTTTGGTTCAATTCTTCACAACATGGCTGCTACCCACAATGCAGTGAAGAAAAACCACTACTACCTTCATGAAATCCTCAACCGCACCTGGGTTGTTCTGTCTCAAGTCTACAGTGAAGAAGATCTGAAGACAATGGGTCTCAAGGACGATCTTGACTGGGCTGCACCTCCTCCGAAGAAGTACAAGAAGGTCAAGGTTCCTTCCTTGGTGGCCAGCTCCTATTCTTCATCACGTGACACTGATGAACATGAAGATTTGGACGACACTGCGGCAGGCCCTACTCCAACAAACGACCCAAACAACGCTGACGCTCCTTCATCAACTTGATATTCTTCAGGGGCGTTAGTCCTCATTTTCAACCGTTTTGGTCATTTGATGACAAAGGGGGAGAAATTTGAGTTAATCTTCAAGCGGGTCTATCTTATATGGGCGTTTTTTTCTAAGTTGCAACTCTCGTTCTTTTGAAGACTTTGCTGGATCCAGTTGTAAACTTAATCTCTATGGTGACCTGATACTTTTGCTGTTTCTTCTGCATGCTTATTCCTCGTTAATATTATTGCACGCATGATGAATTACATCAGTCACCATATTTCATCATGCATTTCAAATACTTCATATATTATGTCAAATGCGTGTATGAATTACAAGATATAGGGGGAGATCTCCATGATTCAACTCTTCAAGTGTGCATTGCTTCAAAAGCAAATTCCTCACTATGCACATCTTCAGGGGGAGTTCTTCTATATCTTGCAATCAAATTCCTCAATATCAGTATTTACACTTTATATGTTTATCCCCGTTGAAAACTTAACCTATATTGTCATCAATCACCAAAAAGGGGGAGATTGTAAGTATCTAGTGCCCCTTAGTGATTTTGGTGTATTGAAGACTTATAGGTTAAGGGACTAATGCGTTTGTGAGTGTACACAGATCTATAAGTCTATGAGGAGTTTGATATTTACAGAGAAAGTCGACCCCTAAAAATGAAGTTCTTCGACTGAAGACTTTGGATTTCTGAAGACTTTCTGAAGACTTTGAAAGTGAAGAAATTGGTGTGACCTTGAAGACTTAGTATTCATTTGAGGAATATGAAGCGTGAAGACTTTTGTTTTCGTAGTTTTCATTTTCTCTTTCTTGAGTCATAGGAAACACCGTACTGTTAAAGGGGGTCGAGGAAATACTAAGGAAAAATTTCCATGTGATGCTCAACTCAAAATCCTACACCTACCAATCCCTTCGAGTGAAGCCATTGGAAATCTCATACAGTTCAGTCACATTCTTCAGTGACAGAGACGAAGTTCTTCTGGTCTCTGAGGAATTTGTTCTGACTAAGGAGTTAGGAATTCGCCAGTGCGGATTGCCTACACAGTGAGGAACATGATAGCCCTGAGAAATTTGAACCTCAAATTTCCGACCGTTGCTGTGCTGTGCGCCAGGTGTCCCAAAATATCTACCCACCTAACGGTCATATCATTGAAGGGCATTTATGTCTTATCATGTCGGGCTGCTCCCTAGGCTATAAATAGCCGCCCCCTACAACCACTAGCTGGTTGGCTGCTCTGAGAGAAACTGACACTTGTCAATTGAGAGCATTCCATCCTCCGAGGAATTTGAGTGAAAATCATCAAGTGAGGAAATACCACAAACCCAAACACCTACAAACCTAAAGTGATTGAGCATCACTGAAGAGATTGATCCTGCGTGGATCCGACGCTTGTTACCTTTGAAGACTGTGCTTCTTCCAGACGGTTAGGCGTCATGATCTAGAGCATCCAAGAGGAAATTGTGGATCGCCGAGTGACCGAGTTTGTGAAGGTTTGGAAGTCACCTGAAGACTTACCACGAGTGATTGGGCGAGGTCTGTGTGACCTTAGCTCAAGGAGAACATGGTGAGGACTGTGTGTCCGGGACTGGGTGTCCTCAGGTTTAAATACCTAGCCGCTCCAACCAGACGTACAACTGAGACAGCAGTTGGAAATGGTCTACCAAATCATTGTCTTCACCAAGCCAACTGGTTCTATTTCCTCAACTCTTTCATTTCCTCATTACTGTGTTGTATGCTTGTTCATATCTGTGTTTGAAGACTTTGACTGAAGACTTTCTCAATTTCCTCAGTTCAATTTCCTCAGTCTGTTTGTCTTCATCCTGTGTTATCCTGTGTTTACACTTTCTGTACTCTGTGCTTGTTTTCATTTCATCATGATGACTAAGCTTGTGTTCTGCTATGCATACTTTTGAGTACTTATTCCACTGCAAGTAGTTCTTCGCTAAGGAATTTCCTCACCCACAAATTCCTCAGTGAAGAATTTCTAAAAATCGCCTATTCACCCCCCCTCTAGTCGATATAACGCACTTTCAACCATCATCCAGAACAAGTACCTTCGAGGACAGCCTCTCGCATTCTGTCAGCGCTCGGGCAGCTCCCAGTTTTGGCAGGCCGTCGTCCAGCTGCCACCCGTGCTTCGCATTGGCACATCCATCTCGGTTGGTACTGGGTCCTCGACCCTGTTCTGGTTTGATTGGTGGATTGGTGACACCCCCCTGGCCGCGCGATTTCCGGAGCTCTTCGCCATTGCTGTTGACCCTCGTGTCTCTGTCGAGACAGCCCTTATTGACTTAGGGCGCCTCGCTTTCCGCCGCCCCTTTGGCCCTCCTGAAGTTGCCGCTTGGGATGTCCTCCTTCAGGACATCACCCTCCTCCCTATGGACGTCGCCGACACCCCGGACGCCATCTCTTGGCGTCTGGAACCTTCCGGCTGCTTCTCCACCAAATCCCTCTATGCGACCATCGCCCCCTCGACGGCCCCCGAGCCCTTTAGTTTGATCTGGGACATCTGCCTGCCCCTGAAGATCAGGATCTTCCTGTGGCAATGGATCTGAGGCCGCCTCCTGTCCGGCGTAGAGGTCCTTAAGCGTAATGGACCTGGGGATGGGATGTGCCCCATGTGCGGCACGGTGGAGGATGCTAACCACATCTTCTTCTCGTGCTCCACGGCCCAGTTCCTTTGGTCCTGTTTCCGCGAGACGGTTGGGGGCCAGTGGTGCAACACCAACTTCCCTGACCTGCTTGCGGAGATTCAGGCCTCCCCCCCTCGCTACCGCCATATTAGATGGCTTTGCGTTGGGGTCCTTGCCTGGACGCTTTGGACCGTACGCAATAAGCTTGTCATACAGAAGGCGCCTCTTCGACGTGCTACTGACGCCTAAAATGTGTGGATATTTGCAGCTCTGGCAGCCGCTTAGCCGCCCCCAGGACCGGGACGTCATCAGCAACCTCCTCGCCGACCTTCAATCGATGGCCTTCCGCTTGGCGCCTCCGCTTCCTCCCCCCCCCCCGGAGCCCGACTAGATGCTCTGTCGCACCCCGCGCGTGCGTGCTTTTTTGTTTCTTCAGGGCTTGTTGAGCTGTGCCCTCAGCATTAACCCTTTGACTACTTGTCTGTGCTAGACCTGTGTGTGTGTGTGTGTGTGTGTGTGTGTGTGTGTGTGTTTGAACCTTGTTGGATGTTTGGCTTGGGCAGTTGCTCTATAATATAAAGCGGGGCGAAAGCCTTTTTCGATATAGTTAAAAAAGTCTTTTTTAGAGCACACACACAAAAGCGTTACATATCTTTCATTGACAGGAACAAACTCAAAGAAAAACATATCACGCCAATAGAATTAACTCATGAAAGCAACTACATGCAGGAAATTACCTGCGCTTAGGTAATTGCAATGTTTCTTCATCAGATGATATTTGATGATTATCGCCGTTATCATTCTTATTGCTTAACAGAGGCAGCCTTTTCCTTTTGCGCCTGAAAAAATGCAGGCTACACTTAATGGCAACTAACTACCAATTAATTATTAAATCACACCGATTTCTTTTCACGATGTGCTTAGGGCCATGTATGTACTAGTTTTGACAACTTTGGCCTGCTAGTTATGCATCCCATCTTACTGATAACTATACATGACTGATTGTTGAGCATGTAACACATATTCACGGCCACTAAGAAAGAATGAGACAGCTGGTCCTTTATAATACTCACCTGGTGAACATTCAGTAATCAGTTCTTGATGTATATAAAGTCAAATAAGCTCACCTAAGCACAGGTCCTATGGTCTCATCGTCAGAATCCGTGCCTTGTGAAGTCTCTTGATGCTGTGATATGATCGGTGAAAGATTCTCCAATGACAGTTCCTTAGTTTTGGTTCTGCAATAGATGAAGGTAAACACTCAGAACATCAAAACGGACAAGGCAACATAAATAACTTCATGTATCTGTGGCATGTTTGCACTCAGTTCTTAGCAAGGGAAAATGCAGCCTAGAGTCCTAAATTATTTCCACATTTGTCTACGACGGAGCTAAAAGTTCATAGCAAGGGAAAATGCAACCTAGAGTCCTAAATTATTTCCACATTTGCCTACGACGAAACTAAAAAAAGAACATCACAAACATGCTATGGAAAGTAATCAAAAGAATAAATCTCATACAGGACCAAAGAATGTGATGTTGTTTTACAGAAACAAATGTTTGCTCATACATCTCAGGGCATTTCCAGCATAATCAATAGCAACCTAAAATAAAATTAACCAAAAATATCAATCATACTTTCTGATATAAAAGGCCTTTCAATAGTATGGCAGTCTTTTCAGAGCACAGACAAAAGCTTTGCATATCTTTCATTAACAGTGTCAGTAACAAACTCAAAGAAAACATATCACGCCAATAGAATTAACTCATGTAAGCAACTCCATGCAGGAAATTACCTGCGCTTGCGTGCTTGCAATGTTTCTTCATCAGATGATACTGGATGATTATCGTTGTTGTCGTACTTCCTGCTTACCCCATCCAGCCTTTTCCTTATGATTCTGAAAATACAGGCTAGACTTAATGGCGAGTAACTAGCAATTAGTTATGAGATCACACTAATTTATTTTCATGATGTGCTTAGGGCAACGTATCTACTAGTTTTGACATCTTTGGCCTGCTAAGTTATGCAACCCATCTTACGGATAACTATACAAAACTGATTGTTGAGCATGCAATACAGGTTCACTGCCACTGAGGAAGAATGACACAGCTGCCAACTGGTCCTCTATAATATCAGCTGCTGAACATTCAGCGGTTTGTTCTTGATGTGTATAAAACCGGATGAGCTCACCTAAGCATTGATCCTATGGTCGCGCCATCAGAATCTGTGCGTTGCGAAGTCTCTTGATGTTGTGATATACTCGTTGAAAGATCCGTCAACGGCAGCTCTTTAGTTTCGGTTCTGCAATAGATGAAGGGAAACATTGAGGACATCAAAACAGAGAAGGCAGCATAAATAACTTCATATAGCTGTGGCATGTTTGCACTCAATTCTGATCAAAGAAAATGCAACCTAGAGTCCTAAATTAGTTGCATATTTGCATGTGACAAAACTAAAAGACGAACATCACAATACATGCCATGGAGCGTACTCAAAAGAATAAATGTCATGCAAGACCAAATAATGTGATGTTGTTTTTGCATAAACAAATGTTTATTCATACATTCTATGGCATTTCCAGCATAACACTGGCAACTTCAAATAAAGTTAACAAAAATATCTGCATTTAACGGTTTAGATTGCATACTGGCAAAATTGCCGTGCATTTGTCAGAAAACATACTTCTAATATAGAAGCCTTTTAATAGTAAAAAAGTCTTTTTTTAGAGCACACACACAAAAGCGTTACATATCTTTCATTGACAGGAACAAACTGAAAGAAAAACATATCACGCCAGTAGAATTAACTCATGAAAGCAACTACATGCAGGAAATTACCCGCGCTTATGTAATTGCAATGTTTCTTCATCAGATGATATTGAATGATTATCGCCGTTATCATTCTTATGGCTTAACACAAGCAGCCTTTTCCTTGTGCGCCTGAAAAGAATGCAGGCTAGACTTAATGGCAAGTAACTACCAATTAATTATTAAATGCACTGATTTCTTTTCACAATGTGCTTACGGCCATGTATGTACTAGTTTTGACACCTTTGGCCTGCTAGTTATGCATCCCATCTTACTGATAACTATACATGACTCATTGTTGAGCATGTAACACATGTTCACGGCCACTAAGAAAGAATGAGACAGCTGGTCCTTTATAATACTCCCCTGGTGAACATTCAGTAATCAGTTCTTGATGTATATAAAGCCAAATGAGCTCACCTAAGCACAGGTCCTGTGGTCTCATCGTCAGAATATGTGCCTTGTGAAGTCTCTTGATGCTGTGATATGCTCGGTGAAAGATCCTCCAATGACAGCTCCTTAGTTTTGGTTCTGCAATAGATTCAGGTAAACACTCAGGACATTAAAACAGCAAGGCAACATAAATAACTTCATGTATCTGTGGCATGTTTGCACTCAGTGCTTAGCAAGAGATGCAACCTAGAGTCCTAATTATTTGCACATTCGCCTACGACAAAACTGAAAAGAACATCACAATACATGCTATCAAGAGTAATCAAAAGAATAAATCTCATACATGACCAAATAATGTGATGTTGTTTTGCAGCAACAAATGTTTGCTCATACATCTCAGGGCATCCTAATCTAATCAATGGCAACTTAAAATAAAATCAACCAAAAATATATCTGCCGATTTCCGGGCATTTGTCAGCAATCATACTTTCTGATATAAAAGGCCTTTTAATAGTAAGACAGTCTTTTCAGAGCACAGACAAAAGCTTTGCATATCTTTCATTAACAGTAAAAACTAAGAAAAACATATCACGCCAATAGAATTAACTCATGTAAACAACTCCATGCAGGAAATTACCTGCGCTTGCGTGCTTGCAATGTTTTTTCGTCAGATGATATTGGATGATTATCGTTGTGTTATATATATAATCGTTATGGCTTAACATAATAGGATCACGATCTCTAGATTAGAACACCTCCTATGCAGAAAATTAGGGACTAACCTTGACTTGCAGAAATCATTAATGGGTAGCCCTCGTTGGCAGCCGTGAGTCTCCAGCGATGTGGAGTCCTTCGGAGGAGATCGCAGCAGGGACGCAGGGGCTCTGTAGTCGAAGAGGAAGCCCATGGATGCCGGCACGCTCCTCTCCTGGTGGCCGCCGGTAGACATCGGTCTTCCAGCCCCTTAGCACAATTTTAGGATCGGGCAGTTTTATCGATAGCCACTCTTTTGTTGGTGTCTTATACGTGCTATCGTTTTTTTTGTTTTATATCAAGTGCTGGGGCCGGGGACCGGGTCCAAAACTGTTGGTTTAGAGGCCTCCGATCAAGGCTCCTACGTGAAAGGTATGGGGTCAAAAACCTCCTGGATTCTCTCGGGTTGTTACCTGAGATCAAATTCCAACATTCTCCCCCTTGATCGTAAGGTTAACAAACATCATAAACCCACTCGTAACAGAAATAACATACCAAAGTAAGGTGTCACAGTGACCTATCAAATGACATTGGACCTCAGTACTTATAGTATATCATTCTATCTCGAAATGAAAATCATAATACTTTATGGGAGTTGGATTATTCAACGGTCCTTATTTCCAGGATCAACAAGACTTTCCAGCAACCCATGCTAGCAACATAATCATTCAATTGGGTGGTAAGTCTTTGATAAACGGATCCGTAAAACATTTAGACGTACTCATACGCTCAACTTCAATAGCTTGATCCTGGATTCTATCTTTCACAACAAGAAACATATTGTCAATGGTTTTGGCAATGCCATTTGACATGTTGTTACTCGCATAGAAAACTGCATGTTCATATTGCAGTAGGTGGTTCAGAAATGCTGTCTACCACCATAATTTCGGGAATAAACTCATTTGACATACAACCTTCTCAGTAGTCTCTAACACACCAAATAATAAAATGCATCATTACTGATGCCATCAGTGTCATTATGGAGCTTTTCCACGATATAGCTCCATATGTGAGGGTGGGGATGTAACATAACGTGGAAACTCAAAATCCACACACCTCGCAAAAACAATGTCTGAATAACCTACGTTATTGAGGTTACCAGACTTCTTATTAGTGAGCATGTAAACTTTATTGCCTTGATGTACATTTGCCAATTATCCTGATCATAATTAGGGCACTTTCATACTTGAATACTAACATTGCTTCTGACAGCTGAAGCATAAGGAACTAACATTATCTGATCAGTTCATAATGGTTCCTTGGACACTAAATTGTCCACCCTTATTGCCCTTGACTTTAGTAGCAGGTGTGATAGAGTACTACCACGTAATATTTTCTTTTGTACTCTATCAACGTATGTCATCGTAATAAAACTTATACTCCTTTCTGACATATATCTTGGCGAAACTCAATACAAGCAAAGTATGGGCATCACCAAGATCCTTCATGTTACAAATAGAAAATAGAAATTACTTGGCTCGCCAAAATATTCTATCTCCATAAGGTAGTGATCTTACTCCCCCTCGTCTTATAGTATGAGTGTCCCAACGCTTGTATTATCTCATAATTGTATTTCTTTAGATAACATTCCTTATGTCAACTTCACCCATGACAAAACCATACAGTTGAGTCATACATACATTATCAACTAAGTCAACACAAGAGCATGTCATAGTAATAACACAAACGTCACAACAACTCACTGAGGAAATTCTATGGAGTTCCATACATCATTAGAGCTCATAATCTTCATCCTATATGGCAACAAGCCACTAAGATGATCATTCACACACATTATCGATCATAGGGAAATTGTTGAGTCTCAACAATAAGTGTTGCATGAGAGAAAAATAAATTCCCCTCAATTTACCTGATGCATATGAACAAAGATCTAATGGAGTTATCCTTAAGATTAATGTTCATACGCTCCAGGTCCCCTAATGATCACTTTATTTAGAAGATGGAAAATATATCCAAAAATCTTGATAACAATCATCCCAGCTCTAAACCACAACACCGTTGGGCTGAAGATGGAAAAGAACTTAATGAATTGTGAAAAATGATTATAAACGACGTTAGTCAGAAATATAACCACAAACAACATGATACTGACAAACTTGCCACTTGAGTGAAGTGTCACATATGATTATAAACGACGTTGGTCATATATAATCAACATGTTACATCATGATGGTCATTAGACTAGCAAGCTTGCCACTTTAGCATTCATGTGTGCTTCGTAATGCTCATAAGGGACTAAGTACACACTAACATGATAAAGGAGTCATTTTTCTAAATAAGACTTGTTGCATCTTAATTAGAGAACCAACATTAGAATGTGCTTTTCATACATTCTCCAACCAAGACTTCTCGTTGGTTCCATCTTAATTAGAGAATTGAGATACATAGTTTGCTTAGTACATGCTATGATCTAAGTAGGAGAAGTGAACGCGATATCTGATACTAAAGGAGACTTCCATTCTCCCCCTCGAAATGTGGTCTAAAACCACAATTTTTGATGAGGTCTCATTAATTACACTTTTCTTACATCTTCAATTGTAACATAGCATATAATCTTTACAAAAGATTCATTTAGTGAAAACATAACTCGTCTCACCATAAGGTGCGAAGCTGAAGAAACTTATTCAATGGTCACTGCTAACCGCTTTTGGTCCCAAATCTTTGGATTTAATTTAGCGGCTCTTTCTAAAAGGCGTGAATGCAAATAAAAAACATCCCCTGGATAAGCCTCACGGCCGGGAGGTCTTCTTAGGGGAGCGAACAGGATTAGATACCCTGGTAGTCCATGCCGTAAACGATGAGTGTTCGCCCTTGGTCTACGCGGATCAGGGGCCCAGCTAACGCGTGAAACACTCCGCCTGGGGAGTACGGTCGCAAGACCGAAACTCAAAGGAATTGACCCGGAGAAAGAGCAAGAAAACGGATGCGCTAACGCGCAACGGCATACATAATTGGAGTTGACTTAATAACATATAAAATCACGTCATCTATTCGAGAGACGAAATTAAGGTTCTTCAATAACCAGGAGCATGAACAAAACACTATCAATAAGATGAAGAATTAAGTCATCTCCAAAAGCTAGTGGAATAAATCCAGTAGTTTTGACTTTAATCTCCTTTGCATTAGTGATGTGCATGATGGCACATGCGTCCTCTCCCAATGTCTGCCTTATCATCATGATCAACATCCTTCAACCTTAGTGGCAGAAAAACATTGGGAGATTCCTTACATGAGACAATGATCTCACCTCTCCATGTGGAAAAGTTATTTACATAAGGTTCTTCTATGGCAAACAAAAGTTTGACATCATTATTGTTCATTGCTATATATAAAGGAGACAACATTATGAGCATCACAACAAAACATCAAGCAAGAATTAACCATGCAATGGGATGAGTCAAAAAGATGCTTAGTCACAAATAACACATGAGAATAATCAACGTTGGTCAGAATATCATCATATGCCATTATAACATTTTTTATTAAATCTCTAGTCAAAACTTCTCGTTGGTTCCATTTTGACTAGAGAGACATCAAATCACATAATTATGAGCAAGAACTTTAGCTAACATTAACATAAAGCAACAACATAAAACCTTGTTTGCCATCATACACAATGAGACCCTTTGTCACTAAAGTTGACACCGATAATAACACTGGACATAAGTGTCAACATTATCACTAAAATTCTCAATGACATATAATGGAAATGACATTAGACCTAACAACAACATATAAATGTCACTGCCACTGACTAAACATTAAAATTGACATTCTCAGTGAAAATGACATTAATATTATCATCGGGATATCATAACATTTTCCAAATAATAAAATTTGGGCACAAAATTACATAAGAATTCACCAAATAATATTAGGTATACACCATGTGTCAAACAAATGACAACATGTAATTTGGAATAATTCACTCCACAAATTCCTTTGCAAAGGAATTGTGATTATAATTCATTAACATCATCTTTAATCATTATGATTATTTCAGCGGTGCATATCATAATAAAATGACGTAAAATTCACCAACCATAAACTTTAGTTTTGCCCAAGAGGCATATTGCCCCAACATTATGATGACACATAGTGCAACGTGGTAAACCGCATCAAGTGAGCATTAACATTTTTTTCGTGTGGTGGCCTCAGCCCGGTAGTACTGATGACATCATTAAGAAATGCCATAAGGGTGGCATCAACATGAAATTCACACTTAACTAAAATTTCCAAATAAAATATTCAGAAACCTCAACAAGTGATTCACATTAATTTCATCATTGAAAAAATACCAGGAAGATGATCATCATAAAAGGCGCATTAATAAAATGACTTCAACACCGATTGTGCATTAATTTTCTAAGAAAAACTTCTCGTTGGTTCCATTTTACTAAGAAAATTAAATCACAATCCACAACATAAATTTCTGGTGATTTTTAATTTATAACAATGCATAAACATCATTAGAATAACCATAATACAGAAAATGCACTGAATAAAAGAAACAGAAGTGCAGAACTTTAGTTTTGGCCCAATAACCTGCGGCTATCCTTTATTGAATCGGCCCATCATGAAAAACTTAAAAGAAGAAATATCCTGACGGGTCAAGACAACCTGGGCCTCAGCCCGAGGAAACGAATCGGCCCGTTAGTCACCCGAAGGCCCAGCAGTTATCGTTGGCTGATCTCAGCCGTTCGATTCAACCGACGATCGGGATCGTCCCAGGCTGGAACAAAACAGCCGCCCGTCAAAACGCTAGGTCCATTTGCCCCCATTCTCCCCCGAAATGGACGGAGCGGCGACGCAGAGACGACCCCGGCGGTGGGCGAAGCTCGCGGGCCGTGGCGGCGCGGTAGCTGCCCTCGCCGGTGAAGCGTGCAATGGACTGAGTTCCGCGCGCTCTTCCGGCGAGCGTGGCTCCAGCGTCGCGCACATGGCGAGCAGGGCGGTGGACTGGATAAGCATTTCGCCGGCAGAGCTGCCGGCGCAAAACATGAAGGTGATGGCGACATACGAGGCGCGGCCCTCGCAAGGCGCCCGTCCACCAGTTCGTTGACGGCGGCTCCTTCCCGTGTATTGTCCCGTGGGACGGTGGCGTTGCCGCCGTCGAGATCCCCAAGGAGAGCACGGTCGCGGACTCATGAAGTGAGCCTCGAGCTATTTCTATCTGTATTCCATCATTTTGGGAATTTTTTCTGATTTGGTGAAAAATGCTAGGTTTCATCTGAATTGGGGATTTACCTATCTAGTGTTTTCAGATATTGGGGATTTGCCGTTGTATCTTTTCTTACACATTTGATTCCCCTCCTTCTAATTTCTTAGTCAGGGTTAACAATGCTAATCAGAACATTAACATGGTGCGGAAGCATGTCTTAATTAGTCCAACAGAGAATCTAATTAGCACTAACCCGTCGCAGTTTAGGCCTTGTCTGAAAACAATTAATCCGAGATCAATTTTGCTCATGATACCAATGTTATATATATAATCGTTATGGCTTAACATAATAGGATCTCGATCTCTAGATTAGAACACCTCCTATGCGGAAAATTAGGGACTAACCTTGACTTGCAGAAATTATTAATGGGTAGCCCTCGTTGGCAGCCGTGAGTCTCCAGCGATGTGGAGTCCTTCGGAGGAGATCGCAGCAGGGACGCAGGGGCACTGTAGTCGAAGAGGAAGCCCATGGATGCTGGCAGCGCTCCTCTCCTGGTGGCCGCCGGTAGACATCGGTCTTCCAGCCCCTTAGCACAATTTTAGGATCGGGCAGTTTTATCGATAGCCAGTCTTTTGTTGGTGTCTTATACGTGCTATCGTTTTTTTTCTTTTATATCAAGTGCTGGGGCCGGGGACCGGGTCCAAAACCGTTGGTTTAGAGGCCTCCGATCAAGGCTCCTACGTGAAAGGTATGGGGTCAAAAACCTCCTGGTTTCTCTCGGGTTGTTACCTGAGATCAAATTCCAACACGTTGTTGTCATACTTCCTGCTTAACCCATCCAGCCTTTTCCTTATGCGCCTGAAAATGCAGGCTAGACTTAATGGCGAGTAACTACCAATTAGTTACTAGATCACACTAATTTCTAATCATGATGTGCTTAGGGCAACATATGTACTAGTTCGAACATCTTTGCTCTGCTAAGTTATGCATCCCATCTTTCTGATAACTATACATAACTGACAGTTGAGCATGTACTACAGGTTCACGGCCACTGAGGAAAAATGACACATCTGGACCTTTATAATACTCACCTAGGGAACATTCAATAATCAGTCCTTGATGTCTATAAAGCCGAATGAGCTCACCTAAGCATACATCCTATGCTGTCATCGTCAGAGTCCGTGCCTTGCGAAGTCTCTTGATGTTGTGATATACTTGGTGAAAGATCCACTGGTGGCAGCTCCTTAGTTTTGGTTCTGCAATAGATGAAAGGAAACACTCAGGACATCAAAACAGACAAGGCGACATAAATAGCTTCATATATCCGTGGCATGTTTGCTCTCAGTTCTTAGTGAGGGAAAATGCAACTTGCAGTCCTAAATTAGTTGCATGTTTGCCTACGACGAAACTAAAAAACCAACATCACAATACATGCTATGCAGTATAGTGAAAAGAATAAATGTTATACAATACCAAATAATGTGATGCTGTTCTGCAAAAACAAATGTTTGTGCATACATATCCCATGGCATTTCCAGCATAATCACTGGAACTTCAAATAAAGGTAAACAAAAATATCTAAATGTCATGATTTAGATGACATAATGGGAAAAAATTCAGGCATTTATCAGCAATCATACTTTCTGATATATAAAAACCTTTTAAGAGTAAAACAGTCTTTTTAGAGCACACCCAAAGCTTTGCATATTTTAGGATGACTCGATTGGGTGGTACTTCTCGAGTACCTGGTCTCGGGCTCCGGGGTGAAAACCCTAGGTCTGGCCCTTGTTGGTTATACCTGACAATGACGTCGTTCTTTGTGTCGTTACCCTGATGAGGGCATTATTAGAGTATGCTCGGACTTGTTCTTCGGGGTGAAAACCCAGGATCTGGCCTTCGGAGGTTGGATCCAGCAACAGCGGCGTTCGTGTGTCGTTTCCTTCCTGAAGACATTGCCTTTCAAGAACCTTTTTTGTAGTCTTTATGCTGTCAAGAGACTTTTCGAGAACCTGTTTCGTAGTCTTTCTGCTGTCAATAAATGGTTGATGCCGATGGCCACTGTTGTATATCATCAATTGTTGTTTTCTTTGCTTTGCTTTCTTTTTTCTTGTTTTCTTTGCTTTGCTTTCTTTTTTCCCCTTCACCTAGCATAGCTTCGGTCTTGTATGACTTTGATGTGTGCCGACGTGATCGTGTGTGTTGGCTATGTGCATCGTAGTTATGCAAAGGCCGGGTATATACTCATTGTGATTGTATCGCTCGATGCTACATTATGAGTCGATAAATGGCGCCCTTCATCGAAAAAGCAAGACTTTTAAAAAAAGGTTGATGGCATTCCAGAAACCAGGTCTCGGCACCGGCGACATTCCAGAAACCAGGTCTCGGCACCGGCGAATCCAGCGCCGCCGGCCGACCACCACCACGGATCCAACCAAACCTACTGATCCCATGTACAAAGATGCTAGTACAACGAAAGCGACTCCCTGACTGACAGACGGGTGGCTACACATACAGACAGCACTGTAACCTATCACCAACCACGCTACACGCTAGCACGCCATCACATGATGCCGGGCTGATCGAGGTGGTCGCTGCAGTTGGTGGACGGCACGGCGGAGAGCTCCAGCCTCCCCGTCCACTCCTCCCCGGGCCTCAGCGTGATGGGCCGCTCCGCCGCCGCCGCGTCCACGCACAGCGTCTGCTTGTACTCCTCGTCCCCGAAGTCCGCCATCGTCTTGGCCTTCTTCTCCCACGGGTTCCACACCACTGCCAATATAGGCTGGAAATTTCAGTGTGTTGCTATACACCGTGGCTGGTTTCGTTTACTGGAGGCACGGAGGGAAATGGATGAACGGATGTGTCTTACCGGTGTCGGGGAGGCCGTCCTTTCTTATGACGAATGTGCGCTTCTTCTCATGGTCGAGCACCGCTATCACGTTCGGCGAGCTGACATACACTCGGTCCACCTGCAAAACGTTTGCACATGTGCCAGCGGTTAGCCAAATACTATTGTACTGGCATGAGAAAAGATGGGTTTCAGCTACAATCAAGTGTGCTGATATAACTATTCCTCAAAAGAAGTGTGCTGAAGCCTAGACTATTCACCTCTGATTCGAATGTTATGGCGTCTCCTTGTTCGGTGTGGCGTTCCCGCTGGCTGAGATTGTCAAGGTAATCGAGGGTCTCCAAGCCTTCTATCCTCACCTCGCTGAAGTTAACAGGGCATGGCAAAAGTCATTTGTGTTAACATTGTATGACATCAACAGAAAGCAGTTCGACAGTGGGGCGCAAGAAAGCGCTTATGTTGGGTACATGTCGCCTGACCTGATGTCTGAGACTGAGAGATATGTGTGGTAGGCAAATGAGAAACTGAATGGCTTGCCATTGACGTTTCTGATGCGCGATACCAGTGAGAGGTCACCGTCCTTTGTGAGAGAGATTCTCAGCCGGAACTCGAAACTGCAACCAAAATCAAGTGATCAGGTAAAAATGCATGCAAACACTGAAGGGAAGGGATACAGATACGAAACAAGAACGAGAGAACAAGGAAATCCCCTCCCATTCTTATGTCTTCAGCATCTATATTCCAAGCGACTACCAGCCGCCAATTAACGATGCCGCTTAATCTTAACCATACTCATCAAAAAAATTACCCTATATGTATGAACATCAGTATTATCATACTACATCCTCTACCTAAAGGAACATTGTCACTAAACGTGCACCACATATCTAATCATACGAATATTGTGAACAAAATATCGTCAGAGGTACAGGCTTCGGCTGTTAACCAAGCATCTCGAATACTCGCTTGAAGAACTTGGACATCCACCCTCATTTAGTTGTAACAGAAAGTATGTGCGGCCAGAAAGTAGGTGCAGATTAATGAACAGAGATGCATACCTATGTGGCCAGCTCTTCTGGTCCTCTTCAGATGGCTTTAGGATAAGGTCAACAAGAGATCTGCTGCCACTGTCACTACGACTTAATCCTGGATGCTCCTCGTCGAGGGCCCACATCCTGTTCCTCGCAAATCCATGTCGCTCCAAGGTCCCGCAGTTTCCAAACTGAAGAGAGTTTTGCAGTTATTACCAGTAAACGCCAAGAAAAAACAAGCAACTTCATGATTGTATTTGTACCCTCTGATATGCAGATAATCAGATAGGATAAGAGTGCTGTGGTACCTGTGGAAAGCATATCGGAATGCCGCCACGCATCGCCTTTGGTGGCTTCATGATTGCCTGCACAGCAACAACTTGGGTTATGCAAGTGCCTAGTAAGGCAATGGAACACATAAGACATAAGAGTAACTACTAACTAACTAACTAACTAACTACTACTCCCTCCGTCCCAAAGTAAGTGTCGCTGATTTAGTACAAAGTTTGTACTAAATCAGCAACATTCATTTTTGGACGGAGGGCAGAGTAGAACAGAGCTGAACTGAAGAGTGGGGAACAGGAGGAGGGGCAGGCTGACCTTGCTGCTGGTGAAGAGGAGCTCATCTCCCCGGTCGTTCTTCCAGGAGACGACCTGCCCGCCGTGCAGGCTCACCTGCAATGCAACCAACGCCCCAAAACCCCATCAGAAAGAAATTCAGAATCACGCCCAACCCAGCAATAGTGAGAGTGAAGATGGGGGACGCACCCGCGCGGTGGCCCCGCTGGGCGAGCGGAGCAGGACGGCCCCGTCCCCGTCCCTGCCCGCCTCCGGATCCGTTGAGGCCGCGTAGCGCCCCATGCTCATTCACTGCCGGCAGCCGGGAGCCGGTCGGTCGGAACCAATCGATCGAGCACGGCGCGGGACCGCAGATCGACGGAAGGAGCGAAGCGGGCACTGCACTGGCACGCGGGGAGCGCGGGATATGTATGCGGCGCGGCGCGGCGACGTCGGCGTTGGGGCGGTTGGGGCGTCACGCGCGGCAGCACTTTCCGTGTGAGTGAAAGCAAAGGCAAAGGCGGCGCGGAACCCGTGAAGCGCCCGTGAGCCACCACCCACCTCACCTCACCTCGCCTCGCCTGGCACCTGGCGCAGCGGCCGTGGCAGGCAGCGCTCCTCCTCCACCTCCGCCTCTCCTTTTCTCCCCAACCAAAACTCCACCCGCAACCGGGGGAGGGAGGGAGGGAGGAAGTCCACAAGGCACGGCACGTCGGCACGGCAGCAGCAGCGAGCGCCGCGCACGTGGAGGAGCAAAGCAACCTAGCAGTAGCAGGCGCACGCCACGCAGCAGATCACACGCAATGCCATGGAGGGAGGGAGGGAGGGAGGGAGAGAGAGGCTCCGGACCTCCGGTGGTACTACTGGCAGCGGGTAGCAGCAGTAGTAGTGTAGTACTCCCGTACTGGGCTGGCTGGTGCCGGAAGAGAGGGAGGATCCGAGGCGAGATCCGGGGCGGGGTGGAGGGGCGGCCGCTGCCACGTGCGCTAGCGCGTGCCGCGTCCGGGGGCGAGGTGCCGACTGCCGACTGCCGAGTGAGTGAGTGACTGGCTCGCTTGGCCTGCGCGCGCGTGTCCTCTTGCCGACCCTCCTCGTCGGCTTGCCAGCAACGGTCGAGTCTCCTAGTAGCTCCTAGCCGATTTTGGCGCTTCTCAAGGCGTTTCCCGTTGCCACAGCGCACCGCCTTTGACGCCTAGCTGGTGTACTGGTCTTCCTGTTTGCCGCCGGAAAAACAATTTTTGAACTTTTTGAGCTGCCTCCGAGCGACCTATCGCTACACGCTCCAACTTTTTAATGTATGCGGTCATTTTTTGGGGGGCTATATGTGGTTAATTATGATCGACCATAGATAGGATAAACAATCCAAAGGGGTCATTATATGTGGATTTACCATCATGCTTAAACCACATCATGGCATGTGTAAAAGTTATCATGATGCATACACATTACTACTTGCCATGATATTATTATTTTCATTAAAAACTTTCAATCTATTCATCAAACATCGAGGTAGTACAAAGAACATCAGAAGCACCAGAAATTACATCCAGGTCCGTAGACCACCTAACGACGACTACAAGCGTTGAAGCGAGCCGAAAGCGCGCCACCGTTATCGCGCCTACCTCACCGAAGATGGACAAACCTTATTGTAGTAGACAGTTGGGAAGTCGTTGTGCTAAATGCCTAATGCCCCACAAGACCAGCACACCAAACAGCAACCGTCGCCGATGACGAGAAGCATAGATCAAAAGAATCCAACATGTAGACACACGAACATAGACGAACGAAGATCGAATCTAGTTGGATCCATCAAAGATAAACACCGGATGAATCTCGTTAGATCCGCCGAAGACACACCTACACATGTCATCTAACGATACTAGACACACCACCAAAACAAAGGTTAGACAAAAAAACATTATTCCATCTTTAAAAAGGCGCTACCCGCTCGCCTTTCTAAGTAACCAAACTCAGATATGAAACACCTAAAAATGAAGCCCTCTTGCGGGCGAGGACGGAGATCAACCGCGCCTCCGTGAGCCGAAGAGGAACGGTCGAGTTGAGTCTCGTAGGAGATTTTGGCGTTTCTCAAGGCGTTTCCGTTGCCACAGCTCTCAGCTCCTGAGGCCGCTTTGACGCCTAGCTGCTGTACTGGCCTTCTTGTTTGTCACCGGAAAAGAACAATTTTTCGACTTTTTGAGCCGCCTGTGCGCGACCAATCGTGGCGAGCTCCAACGTATTGCATGTGGTCAATTATGATTGACTATGGACCGTATATATAGGATAAAATAATACAAAGTGGTAGCTGTATGTGGATTTGCTGTTATGCATACACGCTGCTTGCCATGACGCTCAGACCACATCATGTCAATTGTGTGTAAAAATTATCATGACGCACACATACTACTTGTCATGTTGTTTACAGACACTTTCATAGCCATCGTGCGAAAAAAACGTCATGTTGGGTACACACTACTCCCTCCGTCTTAAAGTAAGTGTCGCTGATTTAGGATCGAGAGAGCACTTATCATGGTGCTAAAAAACACGTCTTGACAATTATGTGTAAAAATTGTCATGATGCTGCACACTACTTGCCAAGGATTGGAAGAAACTATATTAAAATATATGAATGTTGTTCACACGGGCTTCAAAATAATTACCATTGTGTTCAACCGTAAGTTGCCGAAATAACTTGTCATGATGCACCCACACTACTTGTCATTTGACAGGGTAAATCTACCACTGTTTAGTTTTCGGGGGCAAACCTAAGAATTGACGGCTAAACGCAACAATAAGAAAAATAATGATTAAGAAACTCTATAATGAAAGATTCCATGTGTATATACAAAGTTACTAGCTTGTGTTGTTGCAATAAAGTATCATCACATATAAAGTTGCGTTTGGATGTATGTATTCAACCTCTCAATTGGTAATTGGTATTCGGGAACCTCTAGTTCAATTGTTTTGTAGACTTCATGTTATATCACTGGTAGAAAATGGGCCTTTAGTCCCGGTTCGCAAAGGCCATTAATCCCGGCTGTGCAACCGGGACTAAATATGCGCGACTAAAGGACCCCCCTCCCCTTTAGTCACGCCTCTTACGAACCGCGACTAAAGGCCCGTCCACGTGGGCGCCAGGAGTCCGTCGGGGCGGAGGACCTTTAGTCCCGGTTCTCGTGGCTAACCGGGCTAAAGGCCTCCTCCGCAGGTTTAGGGTTTTAGCCTCCCTAAACCTGGTTTCTTTTTAATTTGTAGTGTTTTATTTCTTTTATATTTTATTTTGTGTTTTATTTTAATTTTGATGAAGTTTCAGTACACATATTCTACGCTACTATATACATGCATATGAAATTTCAAACAAGAAGAATTCAAGAGGAATATATAATATATATTCAATCTCGGGTGACCATATACAACTTCGAACAAGTTTCCATACACAATAGGATGGATGACCATATACAACTTCGAACAAGTTTCAATCTCGGGTATGCATATAAATTTCTTCGTCCTCGGTATAGTGTTCTCCTTTAGGATTGATGACTTCCCTCATGAAAAATCCTGCTAATTCATCTTGAATTGGTCGGAAGCGAGCTTCTGGACTAAGCCTCCTCCGCAAGTTATCCGTCGCCTTCCGCACGCTATCCGATGCCTTCCGCTCAGAGGTGTGTCTCCGGATGTTCTCACAAACATAGTATCCACATAGATTGGTCCCCGGTGGCTGCTTATCCACATTAACTAACCTTCTAAAATCTAGCTCATGTTTGAATTCACCGACAATTTCTTCTGAGAACCGTCTCCAAACTCTACAGGGCAAAGAAAATTAAATGAACAAGGGAGTTATTAGTTACTTGATATTAGGAAATGAACGAAAGAGACCGATCGATATAGAGCTCAAATGATTGAAAATAATTACTTTTGCAGCATTTTTCTCATGTCGGCCCAACGCTTTGGATCCGAATCCATAGAGTCCATGATTAGAACTCTGGAGGTGTGAAGTTCAATATTTAGCAGAATCCAGTGGAACCTGCGGACACGTTACATGCACAGTCATGCATAACTCATCGATTAGACATACCATGCATGGAGTAAACAAAAGAGAATGGGCACAAGAGAGAAACACTCACCCAAAATGGTAAGGAAATAGAATATGACTTTTGAGTTGATGCTTTCTAAGAAACTTGTACAAGTCTTTCTCCACGTCTTCGGGGTGATTTTGTAACACATGTCCATTAACGATATGTGGGTCAATGAACCAAACATCATGGATGTTTCTTATTTTGCATTCCCAAATCTTCAATCTACAATATAGTTAGGACAATATATATATATATATATATATATATATATATATATATATATATATATATATATATATATATATATATATATAGTGCAGGCAATGAAGAACGAGATGAGGTAGAAATAAATCACTTACAGAACGTAGCAACTCAGCATAGATTTGTCGAGGTCGCGCAGATTGAACAACTGGAACAATTCACTCATATGAACTTGTACAGAGTACCGTTTGATGTGATGCTCCTCTGTAACATCCGCATAAACATATTCTTTGTCGGTGTCACGACCGGTTTTTCAATAAAATAATTATTGAGAGACCAATCCCTTTTACGGACCAGCGAGGGAGAATCCCTTCTCACTGGTAGACAATATCTTGGTCACAGAAGAAAAACACCAGGAGTACTGAATATAATACAAGGTTGAGCAGAGACTGCCCAACAATTTATTACATGTATGCCGATAAAACAATACGGCGGATAGGGTGGCAAAACTACTAACTCACGATAATAACGGTGGTGAAAATATCACCACGAAGCGGGTGATATGATTCCAGAAGACTACAGCTCATCGAGCGTCGGAGTGAGGCTCGAGAAGACTTATTGCGGGTGGCGGAAGCGTAAATAATACAAGTGACCAATGTCCGGGATCGCGCAGGGCTGACTGGGACTCCTCTAGGCATCGGACGCGCTATCAAACTCTTCATCCAAGAGATCGCCTTCGTCAACATCTGGCCAAATCAACAAGCCAGGTGAGTACTATGAAAGTACTCGCAAGACAGTTCGGACAAAAGATATAACAAATGTAAACATGAAGAATAAGAACAAGTTAACCAGTGCGATTAGACATAACGGTAATAAATACTAGGTGCCAAGCGAGGGTCTGAATGACGCCTCGAGCGGAAACTGCAGAATAGTAATACTGGTGCCAAACGAGTGTCTGAAAGACTCCTCGAGCGGAAAATGCGGAATAATAATGCGGGTGCCAAACGAGTGTCTGAAAGACTCCTCGAGCGGAAAATGCGGAATAATAATGCGGGTACCAAACGAGTGTCTGAAAGACTCCTCGAGCGGAAAATGCGGAATAATAATGCCACAGTCGGGCGTCGGGGCGACACCACATAAAGGGCTTTTAACAGGAAATAATAGACAGTGCATGCCGCAGTCGGACGTCTGAGCGACATCACATAAAGGGCTTATATTTAAAGTAAGAAATAAGAACACGCCACAGTCGGACGTCTGCGCGACGTCACATAAAGGGCTTATATCACAGCTCAATAATACAATAGTTCGGAAACATAAATTATCACAAGCATGAGACAAATATAAAGTTAGTCCATCCACAAGAATAACAATAAATCTGGATTTACCACTTGAGCTTGTTCACCGGGGACAAGTTTTCCACGCGGATAGATATGGATGTAATGTTTTTATTACTTGATCATGGATACGATGATTTGGAAAGAATTGACTCTGCAGAGTTTGTACTTAACCACAGCCAACGGATTTCAGTAGTCACGGGGACTAGTTCCGTCTACGGTGTTTTGGAAGAAACACGTCTAACCAGTACACACCCAATTCAACCATCCGAAGCCAGGGATCACCCTCGGCAACATTCAAGAAAAACCTTGAGTCGGGGAGGCTACAACCTCGCGTAGCATGGGATCAAATTTCTATACGCGCGCTTTAAGGGGGTGCCCCCCTCTCGGTCCCAACCGGAAACACCCATGCCCCCTGACCGGATGACTGGCTTTAATCCTGGGCCAAGGTACCATCATCCCGGCCTCTCTGTTTGGTGTGTACACGGAAAGAGGTTACCAACTTACTAAACCGTATCCTGGCAATGAGACATGTGGTAGCACGGAAGGGGGAAAGAACGGTAACGCGGCTCCAACCACGTTAACGTCGGAGAAAGTCGGATGACGCAAGGCTGGCATGCTACAACAGTACCACCTTGCTGCCCTTCATGTCACCACATGATTAGGCCATCTCTCATCAGAGATCATCGCAACTTTGGAACATGCGGAAAAAGAACGATAACGTGGCTCCAACCACGTTAACGTCTGAGAAAGTCGGATGACGCAAGGCTGACATGCTACAACAGTACCACCTTGCTGCCCTTCATGTCACCACATGATTAGGCCATCTCTCATCAGAGATCATCATGACTTTGGAACAAACGGGTAATTGCCTTACAAGCAACGAGGTATTTACCGACACTCGTATGCCACGCACAAACTTTCACGCAAACATGCAAAACACCTGTCATATCAAATGTTCAAAACATGCTTGCCTGGTTCGGAGAAGTTGGAGTCTAGCTCGGCGAAGTTCGCGGCTCCGTCACCTCTCCCGGAACCTACGGCAATCACGAAACGGGTACTAACGTGAAAACCAACACATGCACAGAAACTTTTCCAAATATTTTTCAAATAAATCCCATAAAAAACTAGACAAAATTTGAAGATTGTCAGAAAAAGAATCACTCAAAAATACCTTTTTATTAAAAAGTTATAAAGGTTTCTGTCCAGGGACTTATCTGTAATGAAACAGAAAAGTTCCAGGGTTTTAACTGAGAAAACAGAAAACGCTTCGGCTGGGAATGCGCAAGCGCAAAGGAGAAAACGTATTCTGCCCGAAGGCGCCAACAAAAAACGGTTCGCGAATAAAAGAACAGAGACTGACATGCGGGGTCCACATGTCAGGTTTGAAAAGCTCGCTGGCGCCCGAAGACTGCGGTGGACGCCGGCGTCGAACCACGGCGAGTTAGGAGGAACGGAGGGTACCAAGAGCTTCAGCGTCTTCTTCCGCGTCGGTGGGTGGTGGACTCGTCCAACGGGGAGCACCACGTCGACGGCGACACTATCTCCGGCGGACTGCGGCTCGGGTGAGGATGGGGAACTCCGGTGGAGGGCTGCAAACTACGAATTGAGGCGCGGGTCAGAACAAGGGATGCAAGGTGAAGCTACTGGCAAGAGGATGGAGGCGGAGGAGCACACACGGGGGCGAATCGGGCTGGATCCCGTGGCGGGTCGCGGCGGCCGGAGTCGAGGAAGGGGACCTCCTCGGGGCTCTACCAGTGGCTAGGCTTGCTCTTGGGGGAGTGCAGGGATGGTGGGTGCTCGAGTTGAAGCTCGGGGCCTCTATTTATAGGCAGATCGACGGGGTGGCCGGGAACGGAGAATCTCGGGCGAGCGATTACGGCGGAGCAGTGGATTTGCAGGTGGTTTGAGCGGCCAGGCAGTATCAGTGGAGGTTACTGGAGTCGTTTCGCAGCTGAACGGAGATGGTCTTGGCGTAATGGCGTCGGTCCACGGTGAGGTGACCGCACGGGCTCAACGGCGGCAGAGAGCGCGCTCCGCGCCCTGCGGTTCACGACGCGAGCGGCAGCGCATTCGGGGGAGTGGAAGGCCACGCGGCGAGCTCCGGTGGTTTGGGCGGCGCTGGGTGGCGTCGTCGGCGCCGTGTCTCCTGCTGGCGTCCGCAAAGCCGCCGCCGGCGTCGGTCACGGGGCGGCGCACCTTCTGTTGCTCGTCGCCGACGCCCGCAAGGCGCCAGACGTTCGTGCGGTGCAGGAACAAGAGGGCGAGGACGAGGAGCAAGGCGACGCGGTGGCACTGGCGAGATCGATGTCCATCTCTGAAGAAAACGACAGTGAGCACTGAACTGAATCTCTGAAACTCCTGAACTTGACAATGACCATGCACTGCAGGTGTTCGACAGAGGGTTTTTGCTATGAGATGAATTTTTCTGGAGCTGTAACTTGGTGAGATGACCACTCAATGCACCCAGAGGCTGCCTGATTTTACTTGGAATTTTTGGAGAAGGTTTGGAATGAATTTCACCAAATTTGGCAAATCTGGTCCAAACTTGCAGCAAGTGTAGTTTGAAAATTTTGAACTGAAGACCAGTGGATCTTCATGGTTCTAGGTTGAGGGTACAAAGGACCAGGGGGGAAAAGGTTTGGTGGCAAAAATCAAAACAGAAAATGGAGTTCCTTTGTAACTCTCCAAGTGCTAGAAAAGAAGGCAGAAATTTATTTGAATAGAATTTGAATGGAAATAATCACAAGGGGAGGTTCAACCTGCTGGATTAGGTGTAAAACATGATCCAAAGGTGAGGGAAGGCTTTGGGTAGAGGATTTGCACTAATGCCATGGCAAGAAGGAATAGTTGAAAGTGGCAAAGGACTTTCCAAAAGCCATAGTGCAAATTTCAAAAGATTTTCAGAAGTTATTTTCCCAAATGAAAAACATTTTTGTCTTGAGTCCAAATGAAAGGCAAGAACTTCCAAGACCAAAGGCAGACCTTGGGTGAATCCAAATAAAACTTTTGCCATAAAGAAAATATATGGGAGGGAGAGTTCTCTTGAAGAAAAGTTTAAATCACTCCCCTCAAGTCAAATAAAATCTTTTGAAAAATCCAAATAAAAACTTGGGTGTCACAGTCGGCCCATGTTATGAATTGCTTGTACCAACGTAGTAGATTTCGCATTTGTGGTGGTAGACTCTTTTCCCGCGCAGGCTCGACGAGAGGCCCATTCCGCACATATTGTAATGCTATCTCATATACTGGCGCATCCTCAAGGCCTAAGAAGGCACGAAGAGTCAAACCCATCTCGGATGCTTGTTTCATGGCACTCGCTACAGTCAATCCAAGTGCTGCCGCAGCTGCTATGATATCGGGGTCCTCTTCCGGACCGGCTTTCACTATGAGCGGGGGGATCGATTGTTTATTCTGCATCCCGAGCTGGTCAACTTGTTTCCCGCTTTTTTTACTTTCTTCTTTCTCCTCCTTCAATATTTTTGCTTGCCTACGAAGTTCATGTCCATAGTCGTCAGGCATATTCAGCTCGGCTTGGGACGGTGTCGTTAAAAAATCCTTAGCCCACTTCTTTTGCTTCTTAGTGAATACTTGCTTGGGCTCAGGCTCTTTTATCGCCTTCATATCCGCCTTCCATTTCTCATAATGAGCAGACGCGACCAATTTGGTTTCAGCTTCACTAAGTTCCCAAGGCCTTGGGAGGAGAGGCTTCAGTGATGGCTCCGGTACCCTTGTGGTCTTAGGTACATAAGGGTCCGGGTTAATAGTCCAGGAGCGGGTTTCCTTGCTGTCCGCCTGCTTCTGCTTCTTCGCCGGAGGTGGATTGGGGGGCGTCGTACCCGCCGGAGGAGGATTGGGGGGCGTCGTACCCGCCGGAGGAGGATTGGGGGGCGTCGTACCCGCCGGAGGAGGATTGGGGGGCGGCGGCTGCTTACCCGCCGGAGGTTGTGGATCGGGGGACGGCGTCGAATGGCGTGAAGGAGGTGTAGGTGAACCACCACGACCACCACCATCGCCACCACCACCACCACCATTGGAGGGGGGTGGACTTGTTAGCCTTGGCACCTCGCCTGGAAACACTATGTACTTCTTTTTCCATAGAATGATCTGGCGCTTGACATCTCCAAGTCTTCTCTCCCCTTCGGGTGTAGCTTTGTCAATCTCCAGGTCCTCAAACTCTTGGACTATGTCTTCCACCGTGACACGAGCATAGCCATATGCAATGGGGTTGTTGTGGTGGAGTGCTCCAGGTGTACAGGGTAAAGCACTGCCGCTAGCTACCTTCGTGGAAACGTTCCCCACGGGATAATGCAGATCACATTCTTTCATCTCCTTTACATCATCCACGGGGTAGTGAGGCTCTGGTGCACGAATCTCGATCATCGGTGCATTAGCACCAGGCGGGGCATCCGTGGAAGCCACGCTGCTTCTCCGCTGCTGGCTTCCGCGATCCGCTTCATGATCTTCATGCGGCCCTGCAGCCGATTTTTCTTTTACTAGTTCATGCACGGTCTGCTTCAACTCATGGAGTTCCGATGCAAACTTCGCCAAAAGATCTGCATCCCGGTCCGTCTTTCTCTTACGGCTTCTGTAACAGTACGGGTCATTGTCCTGGGAAAACCCTACTTTCCACGGAATTCTGCCTTTGCCTCGTACACGTCCTCCGTGTTCATCATTCCCGAGGGCTGTTGTCAGTGCGTCTTTCTCTCTGTTGAACTTGATCAAGCCCTCTTGAGCTTGGGTCATTGCGTCAATAAGGGCTTCGGTGGGAGCAAACTTTTTCTTCCGGTGAACACACACCCCTGTCTCCGGGTCTAGCGATCCCCCATGCCCGTACCACCAGCTTTTGGCCCTTGGGTCCCATCCCTCTGTACCTAGAGGGATTCCTCGCACCCTCAGGTCCTCCTCCATCTTCTGCCACTTAGGCTCCGAAAGGCGGTATCCTCCTGGCCCCATAATATGATGGAACTTTTTCTTACTCGCATTATCCTTATTTTTTCGATATTTCCTTGAAATGCTCCGATTTCTTTTGCCTCACAAATTCTGGCCAATCATCTTTCAGTTTCTCATGTTGTCCATTGAAATCCGGAGTCTTGCCCTTGTTGACATAGTCACGGGTTAAATTTTTCTTGAAGTTCCGGAATGCTTCGCCCATCTTCTGAAGAGCGAACTCTTTAACTAGCCTCCTCCTCTCACGTCCTCCCGGAACCTCGTTACCGAATTCATCGACTTTGTTGTATTCCGGAGGTAGAATGAAATGTTCCATAAGCTTTCTCCAGCAATCCTTTTTCGTTCTCTTGTCGACAAAACTGAAACCAAGACGTGCTTTCTTTGGCTCCTTCCATTCCTGGACGGTGATCGGGACGTTGTCTCTAACAACGACTCCGCATTGGTTGATAAACTTTGAGGTGTGCTGTAGGGGCTTGCCGGTTTCACTGACAAAATCAATGGCATATGTTTCTCCTGTTTTCATCGCCTTGGATTTGCCACGCTTTGTCGTACTCGATCCGGCCGAGGGCTAAAAAAAGAAAGAGAGTCGCGCGCGTTAATACATTTCAGTAAGTTTGTATCACGAGAGGCTCAATGTATATATATACCTCGCCGGAGGTGGTTGCTACTTGCAATTCGAGATCGTCGTTTGTTGACGGTTGACCTCCGTCGACAATGTCTGTTCCTTCACCTTCTTGATCATCGACAATGTCTGTTCCACCTTCAAGGTTCAGAAAAGAAGAGACTACATCCTCTTCTTGCTCATATTCTGAGCCCGGCACATAAGGAATCTCGTTGTTTATGATGCCCATTAAATAACGTTCAGCTTCCGGATCCCTAAGCGGCTCGGCTCTATCGTCCGCCATATGTCACTCCTGCATGTAGTAAAAATTAATTAAGTATAAAGGAATTAAAAATAAGATTAAGGGGACATAGAGGAGGAGGAATTAAAAAATAAGATTATTGAGCACTAATTTGCATAGAAGTTTTTGTTTGAGCACTGCCAAGTATTTTGTTTTTCCTTTTCTTCTTCCTTTTCTTCTTCCTTTTCTTCTTCCTTTTCTTTTTCCTTTTCTTCTTCCTTTTCTTCTTCCTTTTCTTCTTCCTTTTCTTTTTCCATTTCTTCTTCCATTTCTTCTTCCTTTTCTTCTTCCTTTTCTTTTTCCTTTTCTTCTTCCTTTTCTTCTTCCTTTTCTTTTTCCTTTTCTTCTTCCTTTTCTTTTTCCTTTTCTTATTTTGTTTTCCTTTTCTTCTTCCTTTTCTTTTTTCCTTTTCTTCTTCCTTTTCTTTTTTCCTTTTCTTCTTCCTTTTCTTCTTCCTTTTCTTTTTCCTTTTCTTCTTCCTTTTCTTTTTCCTTTTCTTCTTCCTTTTCTTTTTCCTTTTCTTATTTTGTTTTTCCTTTTCTTCTTCCTTTTCTTTTTCCTTTTCTTATTTTCTTTTTCCTTTTCTTCTTCCTTTTCTTTTTCCTTTTCTTATTTTCTTTTTCCTTTTCTTCTTCCTTTTCTTTTTCCTTTTCTTATTTTCTTTTTCCTTTTCTTCTTCCTTATCTTTTTCCTTTTCTTATTTTCTTTTTCCTTTTCTTCTTCCTTTTCTTTTTCCTTTTCTTCTTCCTTTTCTTCTTCCTTTTCTTTGTTTGAGGAGGACGGCAGTGCAGGGCGGCGGCGGCGTCGGTGGGAGGCGGAGGACGGCAGGCAGGCGGCGGCGGCGGCGCGCAGGGGCAGGGGCAGCAGTGGCGGCGGCGTGCAGGGCAGGGGCGGCGGCGGCAGTGCAGGGCAAGGGCGGCGGCGGCGGCGCGCAGGGGCAGGGCGGCGGTGGCGGCGGCGCGCAGGGCAGGGCAGGGGCGGCGGCGGCAGTGCAGGGCGTCGGAGCTCACTGGGGGCAGGGCGTCGGCGTCGGGGCAGGGCGTCGGCGTCGATCGGCGTCGGGGCAGGGCGTCGGCGTCGAGAGGAGAATGGGAGGTGGAGGGCAGGATTTACTAAGTGCTGTATATATAGACAGAGCATTAGTCCCGGTTGGGGACACCAACCGCGACTAAAGGTACCCTTTAGTCCCCGCGCGGAAAGAGCCTTTAGTCGCGGTTCGTGTCACGAACCGCGACTAAAGGTCCTTTTTCATATAAAATAAAACTAATTCATTTTAAAATCTTAAAAATACAAATAATATATCAAAAAAATCAGAAAAATAAAACTAATTCATTTTAAAATCTTAAAAATACAAATAATATATCAAAAAAATCAGAAAAATAAAACTAATTCATTTTAAAATCTTAAAAATACAATTATATATCAAAAAAATCAGAAAAATAAAACTAATTCATTTTAAAATCTTAAAAATACAATTATATATCAAAAAAATCAGAAAAATAAAACTAATTCATTTTAAAATCTTAAAAATACAAATAATATATCAAAAAATTCAGAAAAATAAAACTAATTCATTTTAAAATCTGAAAAATACAAATAATATATCAAAAAAATCAGAAAAATAAAACTAATTCATTTTAAAATCTTAAAAATACAATTATATATCAAAAAATCAGAAAAATAAAACTAATTCATTTTAAAATCTTAAAAATACAAATAATATATCAAAAAATTCAGAAAAATAAAACTAATTCATTTTAAAATCTTAAAAATACAAATAATATATCAAAAAAATCAAAAAATAAAACTAATTCATTTTAAAATCTTAAAAATACAATTATATATGAAAAAATCAGAAAATAAAACTAATTCATTTTAAAATCTTAAAAATACAAATAATATATCAAAAAATTCAGTTCATCGATCCCTTGAAGGTTTGACAAAAGGTTTGATACATCATTCAGTTCATCGACCAAATACAAATCATCCGGATTCGCCATCGTACGTTTTAATTCACATGATCCATTCAACAAAGTTTGGTACAATAAATTATTACACATCAATTCTTCCCTTGTGTCCCTGCTTGCTTACGATTGTGCCGTATCCATGGAGCATCCTCATCATTTAACTTAATGCTTGGGTCAGTGTTCACTTTGAAGGGCGGAATTTCACCAAATATATTATAATCTTCTGACATGTCTGTCTTGTCCTCCACTCCCACGATGTTTCTTTTCCCTGAAAGAACAATGTGGCGCTTTGGATCATCGCATGATGTACTGATCGTTTTCTTATCTTTCCGTTTCCTCGGTTTGCTACTCATGTCCTTCAAATAAAAAACCTGAGCGACATCTTTGGCAAGGACGAATGGTTTGTCAAGGTAACCAAGATTGTTGAAATCCACCATTGTCATTCCGTATTGCTCGTCCACCTTTACCCCACCTCCTGTTAGCTTGAACCATTTGCACCGGAACAAAGGGGCCTTAAAGGAGGGTCCATAGTCAAGTTCCCATATCTCCTCTATGTAACCATAATATGTGACCTTTTGCCCATTCTCGGTTGCTGCATCAAAGCGGACACCACTGTTTTGGTTGGTGCTCTTTTTATCTTGGGCGATGGTGTAAAATGTATTCCCATTTATCTCGTACCCTTGGAAAGTCGTTATAGTCGAATATGGTGTCTTGGCCAACATGTACAGCTGATCTCCAACATCATTGTCATTCATTAAATGTTTTCGCAACCAACTGCCGAAAGTCTCCATGTGGGCCTTTCTAATCCAGGATTCAGGCTTCCCCGGGTTGTCCGAGCGTAAAATATTCTTGTGTTGCTCGAAGTACGGAGCCACCAAGCTGGAATTTTGCAGAACTGTGTGGTGTGCTTCAGTCATAGAATGACCGTCCATACATATCGTTGATTTCCTTCCGATCGTGCCTTTTCCACTTAGTCTCCCCTCGTGTCGCGATTGAGGAATACCAATCGGCTTAAGGTCAGGAACATAGTCAATACAGAACTCAATTACCTCCTCATTTCCATAGCCCTTGACGATGCTTCCTTCTGGCCTAGCACGGTTACGAACATATTTCTTTAATACTCCCATGAACCTCTCAAAGGGGAACATATTGTGTAGAAATACAGGACCGAGAATGGAAATCTCTTCGACTAGGTGGAGCAGGAGGTGCGTCATAATATCGAAGAAGGATGGTGGGAACACCAACTCGAAACTGACAAGGCATTGGACCACATCGTTCTGTAACCGTGGTAGATCTTCTGGATTGATTACCTTCTGAGAGATTGCATTGAGGAATGCACATAGCTTCACAATGGCTACTCGAACATTTTCCGGTAGGAGCCCCCTCAAAGCAATCGGAAGCAATTGCGTCATAATCACGTGGCAGTCGTGAGACTTCAGGTTTTGGAACTTTTTGTCTGCCATGTTTATTATTCCCTTTATATTCGACGAGAAGCCAGACGGGACCTTCATACTGCTCAGGCATTCAAAAAAATGACCTTCTCTTCTTTGGTAAGAGCGTAGCTGGCACGACCTTGAAACCATTCCGGATGCCGGTCATCTGGGTCTTTCAAAAGTTGCTGGTCCTGCCGTGCTTCCTTTGTATCATTTGTCTTCCCATACACGCCTAAGAAGCTTAGCAGGTTCACGCAAATATTCTTCGTAACATGCATCACGTCGATTGCAGAGCGGACATCTAGGACTTTCCAATATTCTAGCTCCCAAAATATAGATTTCTTCTTCCACATGGGTGCGTGCCCGTCAACTCCCCGCGGAACTGATTGTCCGCCAGGACCCTTTCCAAAGATGACTTTCAAATCCTTGACCATATCAAATATCTCAGCACCAGTACGTTCCGCAGGCTTCGGCCGGTGATCTGCCTTGCCGTTGAAATGCTTGCCTTTCTTTCTTACGTTATGATTTCGGGGAAGAAATCGACGATGACCCAGGTACACGTTCTTCTTACAATTACCCAATCGTACACTTTCAGTCTCATGTAAGCAGTGCGTGCATGCATTGTATCCCTTATTTGTCTGTCCCGAAAGGTTATTGAGAGCAGGCCAATCGTTGATGGTTACAAAAAGCAACGCTCGTAGGTCAAATTCCTCTCCTTTGTGCTCATCCCAGACACGTACACCAGGTCTGCCCCACAACTGTAAAAGTTCATCAACTAATGGCCTTAGGTACACATCGATGTCGTTCCCGGGTTGCTTTGGACCTTGGATGAGCACTGGCATCATAATGAACTTCCGCTTCATGCACAACCAAGGAGGAAGGTTGTAGATGCATAGAGTCACGGGCTAGGTGCTATGGCTGGAGCTCTGCTCGCCAAAAGGATTCATGCCATCAGTACTTAGACCAAATCTTATGTTCCTTGCGTCAGCTGCAAAATCTTTGAACACTCTGTCGATCTTTCTCCATTGCGTTCCATCAGCGGTGCTCAACTCCCCGTCGGACTTACGGTCCTCTTTGTGCCATCGCAACGACTTGGCATGCTTTTTGTTCCTGAACAGACGTTTCAACCGTGGTATTATAGGAGCATACCACATCACCTTGGCGGGAACCCTCTTCCTGGGTTTCTCGCCCTCAACATCGTCACCAGGGTCATCGCCTCTGATCTTATAACGCAATGCAGTGCATACAGGGCATTCATTCAAATTCTCGTATTCACCGCGGTAGAGGATGCAGTCGTTAATGCATGCATGTATCTTCAGAACCTCTAAACCTAGAGGGCAGACAACCTTCTTTGCTTCGTACGTACTGGCGGGCAACTCGTTATTCTTCGGAAACATATTCTTCAACATTTTCAGCAAATTTTCAAATGATGAGTCAGCTACACCTTCCTGTGCCTTCCATTTTAGCAAATCCAGTGTGCAGCCCAGCTTTTTCAGACTATTATCGCATCCTGGGTACAACGACTTTTTGTGATCCTCTAACATGCGATCCAAATTCTCCCTCTCCTTGTCAGTTTCGCAGCGTCTCCATGCATCAGCAATGGTCCGACCAAGATCATCAGCGGGCTCATCATGTGCCTCTTCTTCACCTTCACCTAACCCTTCCCCACCTTCAGCATCATCCTCCATGAAAGTATCACCGAAATGATCATGATAGTTGTCATCGATATCATCCCCTTCTTCATCTTCTTCCATTCTAACCCCTCTTTCTCCATGCTTGGTCCAACAATTATAGCTTCGCATGAAACCGTGCCGAAGCAGGTGCATGTGAACGTCTCTTGAGGAGGAGTAACCCTTCTGATTCTTACAGACAGCACATGGACAGATAATAAAACCTCGCTGCTTGTTCGCATTTGCCACTATGAGGAAATCTTTCAAACCCGTAGTGAACTCGCCGGAGAGTCGGGGACCGTACATCCATTGCCGATTCATCTGCATTATTATTATAAGTATATAATTAACCATCATGAATTTATTAAACTAACTAGCTAGAAATAATACAAATTAAACAATGAACTACACACATGCATATTTTATCAATGACACATGAAAGGTTCAAGTTGCTAACCGCGATCGCGGAGGAAAAATAAATGAGAAAGCTCAAGTGTGGCTCGGACACTTCATATCATGTTTGTTTCATGCTCTCGGGCATTTCATCGAACACCTTGTGTGCATAGGAGGAACCAAAAGCAAACCCACCACCCCCCTTCTGAATTGTGGCTAAGTGAAGTGAGCTGAGTCCTATATATAGGGATGGGCCTTTAGTCCCGGTTGGCCTGGCCAACCGCGACTAAAGGCCTTCGGGCCAGCCTGAGGACCTTTAGTCCCGGTTGGCCAGGCCAACCGGGACTAAAGCCCCTCCCGTCCGCCAGCTATCGACCGAGTGCGCTGGGCCCAGATAGTTGGTCGCGGGTCTTCTCCCGAACCGCGACTAAAGACCCCTTTTGTCGCGGTTCGATTATTTTAGGGACTAATGGGGGCGTATGGAAGCCTCTTTTTCTACTAGTGTTAGTCAGTTGAAATGGAAATCAATATTAGCTAAAACTTCGGAAACACACGGTGAAACTGGAGCTCACTATTAGCGACAACCTGGTGCCCTACCCTAACCGAGTCACCGTCTCAATGTGATAGCGGGGATCCGCAGATCGCTAAGGCTTCATCGCACTCCCGGGTAGTCATCGCCATACCTGTCGCTTGGCCTCAGACCACACTCGGAGCTCCTTCGTGTGCCCATTTTATCTTGACTAGCCTTTGAATTCCCTTGCCCCGCTCCCAAGTTGGAAATATGCCCTAGGGGCAATAATATTTGTATTATTATATTTCCATATTCATAATTAAAGAGTTTATATTCTATGTTATAACTGCTATGGTCTATGTGATTCAGTGAATAACACATATGCACGTGTGAGATGATAAACGGTTAAACAAAAGGTTCCTAGTCTTGCCTCTAGGACTAGCTGAAGTGTTGTTGGTGATCATGTTTTCCAGATCTTAAGATATCGTTAAGTGTTAAACGATAGTCCTAAAACAAGATTGAGAATATGACGTTGGAAGAACGCTCATATTGAATCGATCCAATCTTGTCTATTATGAATTGGGTTAATATCATCTGTAATCAATTGTTATAACACAGAGTGTTAACGTGTGATTTTGCTCCTTAGACCATGAGAGTATTGTAGTCACTCCTTACCTTATGGTGGGCTTTGGGGTTGCTCAAACGTCACCTGTAACACGGTGACCATAACGACAACTTACAGGTTCATCGGAAAGTTTGATAAGGGACTAGATATCTCGAGAGTGGAATTTGCTCCTCCAACGATGGAGAGATATTCTTAGGGCCCTCTCGGTGTGACGGCATCCATCACCGCCTGTCCAGACACAGGTGACTTCGTACGGGGATGCCGAAACACAATAACGAGAAAGAATAACAAAACCGGTAACAAGGATAACAGTATAGTGAGCGTGTGATGACTCATGAGGATACTGACGCATCCCTGATTTTGTGAAATATCGCGAAGCACAGGGAACATCACATGATAACCAAAGGCGTTCACTCGAATACCATTCGTGTGCTCATAGGGATCAATATGGACGTCCACGTACAGTTCCTCTATCGGTCATCAAACGAACGGTTTCGTTCATGTCTATGAGTTACCGAACCTACGGGTCACCATGATGATTGCCCCCCAAAGAAGTATGCCTTTGCCCTATCAGTTCACTAAATATGCCCACATCGACATGACAGTCCCAAAGAGCGGAGTAATGGTTAAAGGGGGTAAAACTTGGAAGGGTGTTGCTTGATACGTCTCCGTCGTATCTACTTTCCCAAACACTTTTGCCCTTGTTTTGGACTCTAACTTGCATGATTTGAATGGAACTAACCCGGACTGACGCTGTTTTCAGCAGAATTGCCATGGTGTTATTTTTGTGCAGAAATAAAAGTTCTCGGAATGACCTAAAAATCAACGGAGATTATTTTTGGAATATATAAAAAATACTGGAAGAAGAATCCATGTCAGGGGGCCCACACCCTGTCCACGAGGGTGGGGGCGCGCCTACCCCCCTGGGCGCGCCCTCCTGCCTCGTGGGCCCCCTGACGCTCCACCAACCTCAAGTCCAACTCCATATATTCGTGTTCGGGGAGAAAAAAATCAGGGAGAAGGATTCATCACGTTTTACGATACAGAGCCGCCGCCAAGCCCTAAACTCTCTCGGGAGGGCTGATCTGGAGTCCGTTCGGGGCTCCGGAGAGGGGAATCCGTCGCCATCGTCATCATCACCTTCCTCCATCAGCAATTCCATGATGCTCACCGTCGTGCATGAGTAATTCCATCGTAGGCTTGCTGGACGGTGATGGGTTGGATGAGATTTATCATGTAATCGAGTTAGTTTTGTTAGGGTTTGATCCCTAGTATCCACTATATTCTGAGATTGATGTTGCTATGACTTTGCTAAGCTTAATGCTTGTCACTAGGGCCCGAGTGCCATGATTTCAGATCTGAACCTATTATGTTTTCATGAATATATGTGAGTTCTTGATCCTATCTTGCAAGTCTATACTCACCTACTATGTGTTATGATCCGGCAACCCCGAAGTGACAATAATCGGGACCACTCCCGGTGATGACCGTAGTTTGACGAGTTCGTGTATTCACTATGTGTTAATGCTTTGGTCTGGTACTCTATTAAAAGGAGGCCTTAATATCCCTTAGTTTCCAATAGGACCCCGCTGCCCCGGGAGGGTAGGACAAAAGATGTCATGCAAGTTCTTTTCCATAAGCACGTATGACTATATTTGGAATACATACCTACATTACATTGATGAATTGGAGCTAGTTCTGTGTCACCCTATGTTATAACTGTTGCATGAATAATCGCATCCGGCATAATTCTCCATCACCGATCCATTGCCTACGAGCTTTTCATATATCGTTCTTCGCTTATTTACTTTTCCGCTGCTACTGTTACAATCATTATAAAGCCCAAAAATATTACTTTTGCTACCGTTACCACTACTATCATATTACTTTGCTACTAAACACTTTGCTGCAGATATTAAGTTTCCAGGTGTGTTTGAATTGACAACTCAGCTGCTAATACTTGAGAATATTCTTTGGCTCCCCTTGTGTCGAATCAATAAATTTGGGTTGAATACTCTAGCCTCAAAAACTGTTACGATCCCCTATACTTGTGGGTTATCAAGACCATTTTCTGGCGCCGTTGCCAGAGAGCATAGCTCTATTCTTTGAGTCACTTGGGATTTATATCTGCTGGTCACTATGAGGAACTTGAAAGACGAAAGAACTAAGATTTTTCCCTCAACTACGAGGGGGGGGGGGTAAGGAACTGCCATCTAGCCCTGCACTTGATTCACCTTCTGTTATGAGTAAACTTGCGACACCTACACATGCTTTTGATTCTGATAGGCCGCATGTTATTGATGATGCCACTTCTGCTTTGCATTATACTTATGATGAAACTACTTCTATGCTTGATACTACTGTGCCACTAAGTGAATTTCTTGATGAACAACTTGCTAGGGCTAGAGAGAATGAAATTATTAAAACTAATAATATTGATGAAAGTGATGATGAAGATTCTCCCCGTAGATATGAATTGCCTGTTGTGCCTGAGGGTTATGTTATGGATGAAGAAACTGCTAGAGACTTTCTTTCCTGCAATGATAGAAGTGATCTTAAGAAACTATTAGCTAAGCTGAAAGAAAAATCTCTGAATGCTAGAATGAAATATGATCCTGCTTATGCTACTTCACCTATCTTTATTACTGATAAGGATTATGATTTCTCAGTTGATCCTGATATAATTACTTTGGTTGAATCTGATCCTTTCTATGGCTATGAATCTGAAACTGTTGTGGGACATCTTACTAAATTAAATGATATAGCTACCCTGTTCACTAATGATGAGAAAACTCACTACTATTATATCCTTAAATTATTTCCGTTCTCATTAAAGGGTGATGCTAAGATATGGTTTAATTCTCTTGATCCTGGTTGTGTGCATAGTCCCCAGGATATGATTTACTACTTCTCTGCTAAATATTTCCCCGCTCATAAGAAACAAGCTGCTTTAAGGGAAATATATAATTTTGTGCAAATTGAAGAAGAGAGTCTCCCACAAGCTTGGGGGAGGCTTCTCCAATTACTTAATGCTTTGCCTGATCATCCTCTCAAGAAAAATGAAATGCTTGATATCTTTTATAATGGACTAACCGATGCTTCCAGAGACCACCTGGATACTTGTGCTGGTTGTGTTTTCAGGGAAAGAACAGTTTATCAAGCTGAAATTCTATTGAATAATATGTTGACCAATGAAAATAATTGGACACTTCCTGAACCAACTCCTAAGCAAACTCCGAAGAAAAGGGGTATTCTATTTCTCAGTCCTGAAGATATGCAAGAGGCAAAGAAATCTATGAAAGAAAAAGGTATAAAAGCTGAAGATGTTAAGAATTTACCTCCTGTTGAAGAAATACATGGTCTTAATTCATCACCTATTGAAGAAACACACGGTGTTGGGGATATTACCACTGGGCGTAAACTGGCCAGGAGAGGCCGGGTTAACCCCATAAGTAGTTCATTTGTATCTGAAGTCCATGAAGACAGACGGTGACGCTTTATGAAGGCCCAGGGCCCAAAGCCGGTTTAAGGCCTATAGACATAAACCGGCATTGATATGTAAACTTGTGTTGTAAGATAGAAGTAGCAGAGACCGAGCCGGACACGATTATGAGCCGGCCTCGGGATTCTGTAAATCGACGGGCGTCAACCCATGTATATAAGGGGACGACCCGGCGGCGGTTCAAGGACAACAGACAACAACTCGAGACTCAGGCAAAGCGTATTCGCTCCCTGGTCATCGAAACCCCAGCAATTCCATCACAACTAGACGTAGGCTTTTACGTTCATCGTAAGGGGCCGAACTAGTATAAACTCTCTTGCGTCCCTTGTCCGCTTTAACCCCTTTAAGCTAACCCGTAGCGATGGCTCTGCGACTAAGTCCTTTCTCTAGGACATCTGCCGTGACAAAACCACGACAGTTGGCGCCCACCGTGGGGCTATCGCACGATGGTTTCAAGTTCTTGGAGGGCAAATTCGAAGGACTCAAGGGTTACGCTGTGGGCCGGATAACCAAGAGTCGTGCGACAAGCTCTACATCGACGATGCAGGCTGGGGCCCCGAGCCCGGCTCAATCGAGTATGGGTACCGGGTCCCCTTTGGTGGCATACACATTTTCATTGGCAAGATCGGCGAACCGGGCCCTGAGCCGGACATCTGCACCGACCTCGTCAAAACGGCTCAGCGTGCGAGATCTGCCCGGGTCAAGCCTGTCATGAAGCGTGCCTTCGTGGGAGTTATCCATGGAGGGGAATCTGAGGATAAATCGGAATCTGGTGGTGAGACCGTCGTTTATTCCGGCGACGAGTCATCGACCGGAGAGACCGAGTCGTTATATCAGTTACAAGATGGCCGGACTGGGGGCTGTTCCGATGGCAACAGTATTCCAGACCCCTTTGATCTGCCAAACCGGGTTGCGATCTTCATGGCCGGTACGCAACCGACGCTCCACTCTTCGACCGCAGCGGCGATGATTTCTGGATCGGCAGCGGCAACAGCGGCCGGGGCAGGAGGCCCTGTGCGACCGCCAGCTCAGGTTCTATCTGATTTGTTTGACGCGTTGGCAACGCTGATGGCGGAGGTTAACCCGGTGGATCAGGATGCACACAATGCGGAAATCGCGAAAGTGAAAGATCAGATCACCCAGGCCAAAGCCGACTTAGCGGCTGAGGATACCAGGATGGCCGCGGAGCGGGCCACTTTGGATGCACAAGCTTACCGGGTTATGCTGGATCAGAGTGCGTCGAACGAAGTCCTGAAGAGGAGGTACCGATCTCGCCTGCCGCAGGTTTATGACGCTAGAAATCTCTTTAACACCCCAGGAGCAGGGACCAGTAATCCGCCGGTGGTAAATCGGGCGGAGGCACCTGGAGCAGGGGCGCCGGTTCAGGCACGTTCGGTGGATCCGCCTCGTCAGAACAAGATTGTAACACCGCATGTCCCACGCCACCGGGTCATTACTCTAACCCGATGGACAACATTGTCGCTGCTGCATCACGGCTGGCGGCCATCCCGATCGAAGGCGATTCTCCGGTGGCGGTCGAGACGCGTCGGGTTAAGGAGCTTCTTTAGACAGCCTTGGTTCAACAGGAGGCTTATTCATATAGTCGCGATCGGATTCATTCCACTCCCCGTCCAAGCCGGAGTTACAGCAGGCGTATGGATGAACCGACAGTGTCAAGCAATGCGCGGAACCGTGATCCGCCCCGTGGCAATAACCCGGCGGGTGGTGCTGGTGATGCTCAGGAGGTGGTGGACCGGGCTCGAGCACGCAGAGAGGCCGAGTTAGCGGCGCAGCATGAAGCCCGTCAGCTTACTCCGGTTCGTCCAACCACATCGGTGGAACCAGGAGTTACCTCTAGTTCTTTGGGAGTGCCGTGTCTCGTCCCGGCGTTGCGCAATGTGCGCCTGCCCAAGGATTTCAAGGGCCCGCGCAAGGTGCCAAATTACACTGCCGATTTATCCCCTGAAACATGGGTCGAAAGCTATGAGATGGCCATGGAGATGCTGGATGTGGATGATGCGGCATGTGCGAAATACTTCACCATGATGCTAGAAGGGACGGCCCGCACTTGGCTCAAGAGCTTACCGGCTAATTCTATCAGGTCATGGGCCGAGTTGAGAGCCCGGTTTATTTAGAATTTCAAGGATACATGCAAGCAGCCCATGTCAATTGTGGACTTAGCTGCCTGTGTCCAGGAGGAAGGAGAGTCGACAACCCATTGGGTGCGTCGGGTTCCGGAGATTTTGCATTCATCGGACCGCATCAACGCTGACACCGCAGTTTTAACATTGGAAGGCAATTGCCGGTTTGAACCCCTGAAGTTGAAGTTGGGACGGCTCAAACGTCATTGTAATGACATGGGAACGCTCATGGCTGCACTGGTGAAGTATGCCGATTCTGATAGTACCAAGGATCCCGAGTCTAACGATGATAAGACAGGGAAGGGAAAAAAGAGCGGCAACGCCAAGGGGCAGCACCACAACCCGGCGGGTCATGGAAACGGCGGCAAGCGTAAGGCGGACCACGGTTTAGACTTTGTGGCTAATACTAATACACATGACAAGGGCTAGCGGCGTAAGGGTAAACTGCCCCAGCGCGGTGGAGGGCCAAGTCCTAATCCGGACCTTTGTCTTATCTGTTGAACCAGCCCTGTCCAAAGCATGGGACGAAGGAGATCCCGTCCACGCACCTCTGGAAAGATTGTTACATTATGCAAGAGTTCAAAAATTCTGATTCTTTCCGGTATGATCATGGACCAGGAGGCGGTTCGGGCCCCGGGTCTCATGGGCTGGGTTATGGTGGAGGAAATTCCGGTTCAGGCTTCCACGGTAATCAGGGTGGACATAACAATCAAAGTAATCAGGGTAACCAAGGTGGCTATAATCATCAGGGCAATCAGCAGCAGCAGCAGTCGGGTTACCAGAGCAACCCGAAGGAGTTGAATAACGGACAGTATCATGTCTTCACCACTAGCTTGGACAAGCGCGATCAGAAGCTTCATAAAAGGGTGGTGAATGCCGTTGAACCGGCGGTGCCCCGTTATTTGTGCTGGTCCGAGCAGCCGATTGTGTGGAGTAGAGAAGATCATCCACCCCGGGTCATCTGGCTCTGGTGGTGGCACCTCAGGTGGGAGGTTATAAGTTCACTAAGGTACTCATGGGTGGAGGGAGTAGTATCAATATCCTTTATTATGGAACTTTCCGTCGCATGTGGTTAACAGATAAAAATCTTAAACCGTCCAATACGGTGTTCCATGGTGTGGTGCCTGGTAAATCGGCATATCCTGTTGATAAGATAGCTCTGGAGGTGGCTTTTGGAGATGAGCATGACTCAAGATCAGAAACTTTGACCTTTGAAGTGGTGAAAATCAAAAGCCCGTATCATGCCCTGTTTGGACGGCCAGCTTATGCTAAGTTTATGGCACGGCCTTGTTATGTCTATCTGCAGCTCAAGATGCCGGGTCACAAGGGAACTATAACCGTGCATGGGAGCCGCAAGATTGCCCTGGAGTGTGAAGAAGGTGATGCGGCTTATGCAGAGTCGGTTTGTGCAACAGAAGAGTTGAAGTTTTACAAAGACAATGTTGATCCGGCAGATATGACTTCATTAAAGAAACCAACTACAGAGCATGATCCGGCCCTGAAATTCAAATCAGCTGATGAGACTAAGCTTGTTGACTTCGTGCCCGGCGATTCGTCCAAGCAATTTAGCATCAGCGCTAACTTGGATCCGAAATAGGAAAGCGCGCTCATCGAGTTCATCCGTGAGAATCGGGACATCTTTGCGTGGAAGCCTTCTGACATGCCAGGTGTACCAAGAGAACTCGCTGAGCACACTCTCAATATTGATCCAAAGTATAAACCGGTCAAGCAGTTTCTTCGCCGGTTCAATGAAGAAAGACGCAAGGCTATTGGAGAAGAAGTAGCCAGACCCTTGGCGGCTGGATTTATCGTTGAAGTATTCCATCCTGAGTGGTTGGCTAATCCGGTGCTGGTCCTCAAGAAGAATGGCACTTGGCGTATGTGTGTGGACTACACAGATCTCAACAAAGCTTGTCCAGCAGGCGTCAACCCATGTATATAAGGGGACGACCCGGCGGCGGTTCAAGGACAACAGACAACAACTCGAGACTCAGGCAAAGCGTATTCGCTCCCTGGTCATTAAACCCCAGCAATTCCATCACAACTAGACGTAGGCTTTTACCTTCATCGTAAGGGGCCGAACTAGTATAAACTCTCTTGCGTCCCTTGTCCGCTTTAACCCCTTTAAGCTAACTCGTAGCGATGGCTCCGCGACTAAGTCCTTTCTCTAGGACATCTGCCGTGACAAAACCACGACACACGGTCTCGATAACCCGACACAGCTAATAAAGGTAAACTCTCTCTATAGATATGATAAAGCTGAAATCCCTCCTGCTAAGTTTGCTAGCCAATGTTTGGATGAATTTGATAACTTTATGGTTAAGCAAGAAGATTTTAATGCTTATTTTGGTAGACAACTGAAATGCAATGCTTATATGATTGAACACTTGGGTGATTATATGTCTAGAGTTAAAGGTGAACTTAAACTTGTTAGTAAACATGCTTCTATGGTTACCACTCAAGTAGAACAAGTACTTAAAGCTCAGAATGATTTGCTCAATGAATTGAATAGTAAGATTAATGACTTTGCTGTTAGAGTTGCAACTAGAGGAGGTAAAGTGACTCGGGAACCTTTGTATCCCGAGGGCCACCCTAAGAGAATTGAGCAGGATTCTCAGAGAAATAACGTTGATGCACCTAGTCCTTCTAAGAGGAAGAAAAAAAAGTTAGGACTTTGCATGCTCCTAGTGAACCTATTGTAGACACACCTAAGAATCCCAATGATATTATGATATTTCTATCTCTGATGCTGAAACACAATCTGGTAATGAACATGAACCTAGTGATAATGTTATCGATGATGTTCATGTTGATGCTCAACCTAGCAATAATAATGATGTAGAAATTGAACCTGCTGTTGATCTTGATAACCCACAATCAAAGAATCAACGTTATGATAAGAGAGACTTTGTTGCTAGGAAGCACAGTAAAGAAAGAGAACCATGGGTTCAGAAACCCATGCCTTTTCCTCCTAAACCATCCAAGAAAAAGGATGATGAGGATTTTGAGCGCTTTGCTGAAATGATTAGACCTATCTTTTTGCGTATGCATTTGACCGATATGCTTAGAATGAATCCTTATGCTAAGTATATGAAGGATATTGTTACAAATAAGTGAAAGATACCGGAAGCTGAAATTTCCCCATGCTTGCTAATTATACTTTTAAGGGTGGAATACCAAAGAAACTTGGAGATCCAGGAGTACCAACTATACCATGCTCCATTAAAAGAAACTATGTTAAAACTGCTTTATGTGATCTTGGAGCCGGTGTTAGTGTTATGCCTCTCTCTTTATATCGTAGACTTGATTTGAATAAGTTGACACCTACTGAAATATCTTTGCAAATGGTTGATAAATCAACTGCTATACCTGTCAGTATTTGTGAGGATGTGCCTGTTGTTGTTGCAAACGTTACTATTTTAACGGACTTTGTTATTCTTGATATTCCCGAGGACGATAATATGTCTATTATCCTTGGAAGACCCTTTTTGAATACTGCAGGGGCTGTTATTGATTGCACCAAAGGCAATGTCACTTTTCATGTTAATGGTAATGAGCATACGGTACACTTTCCGAGGAAACAACCTCAAGTCCACAGTATCAATTCTATTGGAAAAAATTCAACAATTACTATTGGAGGTTTTGAATTTCCTCTTCCTACTGTCAAGAAGAAATATGATATTCTTATTGTTGGGGACATGCATATCCCCGTTGAGGTAACCTGGTGTTATTCGAAAATTCTCCGGTTTCATGATTTTCGAAATGAGTTTGTTAACAAGACCAGATCAATCTTGTTAATGGATTCCTTTTGATGAGCATGAGATGGATGAATTTAGAAAACACAACTTTCTGTACCCTCCTTTTACTTTCTGTTATTTACATTAAATAAAGCAAAAATAGTAATTTATGTCCGTTTTCTGAATTATCCGTGCAATAAAAATACCCCGAAAATAAAAGTTCTCCAAATGCCCTGAAATTTGAATATGATTTTTTCTGGAATATTTGAGAATATCTGGCACTGAGAACACATCAGGGGAGCCAGCACCTGGCCACGAGGGTCCAGGGCGCGCCCTACCCCCCTGGGCGCGCCCCCTTCCTCGTGGGCCCCTCCACTTATTCCAGCCACCACACACTCCTTCCTCCTCCCAAAAAAATCACCAACCAGCTCAAGCACAAGTTCTAGCTCATCTTGCTGCCATTTTTGATCTAGCTCAAAGCTCCATTCACAAAACTGCTTTGGGGGATTGTTCTTTGGTATGTGACTCCTCCAATGGTCCAATTAGTTTTTGTTCTAGTGCTTTATTCATTGCAATTTTTTGCTGCTTAGGTGACCCTGTTCTTGAGCTTGCATGTCAAATTTATATGGTCAAAAGTAGTTTTAATGCATGATATGGCCTCTAGGCACTTGTAGGAGTAGTTGCTATAAATTTTGTTGAGTTTGGTTCACTTTTATATTGAGTTGCTAAAAATTTCAGAGATTTTCAAAAAAGATGAAGAGATTTTTGAGGGGCTCATCGAGCCGAAGCTCGAAGGATAAACAAAGTGAAGAGAACAAGAAGCCCAAGTATAATCTCCCTCGTACTGCGGAGGTTCGGCCATGTGAATGGCCTTGTGATGATTTCTTGAGAGAAGCCAGGATTCATGAAGATTTTTATTATTTGGCTGAGAATGCAGGCCTGGCCTCCTTCCTCCACGACCAACGCGAACAGTATTCTTACTCACCAATATCTTTGTGCAAAACTTTCATTTCCATGCTAGGAGCTCACCACCTTCGGTGGAATTTTATTTATATGATGAGCATAAGGAGATGTCACTTCGTGATTTTTGTCGGGTTTGTTTGATACCTTTGGAGGGCAGCATAGAGGAACCCAATCGTGATGATGTGGAGAGATTTATTGATATGATTGCTGTAGGGGAAACGAGGAAAGTTTCCGATGCAAGAATCACTAGCATACATTTTCCTGTTCTACATTAATTTTCAATATTTGCTAGTAGATGCTTAATTGGTCGCGGGAACTGTGGGAACCTTAGTGCTCCTGATATTGTTATTTTGCGCCATGCCTTGTTTCAAGATACTACTTTCAGTTTAGGCGCTATTGTTGCTAAGCGGTTAAACCTGAACCGTACTAAGGGCCCCGTCCTTGGAGGCATCTTTGCCTCGCGCCTAGCTGCACACTTTAACATACCCATCAGGCATTATGAGAAAGAGGAAAAGTTGCTGCCTAATATTTTTCTAGATTATTAGAGCATGGTAGCACATGATTTTATTGTTAAGAATAAGAAGAAGTTGCTTAACTATAGACTGATTTTTGGTAAGAATAGTTTTGAGACTATTACCTTGCCTGCTCCCTCTTTGTTTAACATATTTTCAGGCAAGTACCTTGTTTTACCGAAGGACGTTTATGCATACTGGAGTGTGACACCAGCTACAGAGCCTGAGCCGGAACCACCCCAGGACCTTTATCGACAGTCAGTTTATCAGTGGAATCTGGAGGAGATCGCCAACCAGTGGCACCTAGAGGACACTCCCCCTTGCACTGGAGAGGGCTACTTTGATCCATGGGCATAGACCAACTTAGGCTAAAAGCCTAAGCTTGGGGGAGTACGTATTTCTCACCGACATTACATTCATGTTCACACACTCATGCTAGTTGTCGGTGCTCATACTTTTTCACTGTATCATCCATGATAGATTATTTCCTTTTTAGCTTTCTTCTTGTGTGCCTTAATAAACCTTAAGAAAAACAAAAAAAATAGTTGTAGCTTTTAGTTAGTTTACTTTCCATGCCTGTAGTAGTAGTAATTAAAAAGAAAACCCAAAAAGATTTCTCGTTCTTCTTTTGCTTGTTGGGAGCTTTCCCATGTAAATAGTTTTGTTTCTTTTCTTTGGGGGTCGAGAGGAGAAGACCATAATGAAAATGTTGAGTGGCTCTCATATGCATTATTGTTAATCTAACAAAGAGCCCATATTACCTTGTCTTCTCCCTTGAATTGAATGCTTGCAAATTCCAGCTTAGTCCAATGCACGTGCACTATTATTATTGTCCACATCGTTCGGTCGTGCAAGTGAAAGGCAATAATGATGATTATATGATGAACTGATTGAGATGAGAAAAGCTGGTATGAACTCGACCTCTCTTGTTTTTGTAAATATGATTAGTTCATTGTTTCTGATTCAGCCTATTATGAAAGAAACATATTTGCAATGACAATTAGAGATTGTAGTTGCTTATGCCATGCTTAATTAGCTAGGAGTTTATAATGGTTTACCTTGCGTGCCAACATGCTATTAAAATGGTTGTGATGTGGTAAGATAGGGTGGTATCCTCCTTTGAACGATCCGAGTGGCTTGACTTGGCACATGTTCATGCATGTAGTTGAAACAAAATCAACATAGCCTCTACGATATTTATGTTCATGGTGAATTATATCCTACTCATGCTTGCATTCAGTGTTGATTAATTTTAATGCATGTTCATGACTGTTGCCGCTCTCTAGCTGGTCGCCTCCCAGTCTTTTTCTAGCCTTCACTTGTACTAAGCGGGAATACTACTTGTGCATCCAACTCCATAAACCCCAAAATTGTTCCATATGAGTCCACCATACCTACCTATATACGGTATCTACCTGCCGTTCCAAGTAAATTTGTATGTGCCAAACTCTGAACCTTCAAATAAACATTCTATTTTGTATGCTCGAATAGCTCATGTATCAACTAGGGCTGTCTGTATCCTCCATGCTAGGCGGGTTATTCTCAAGAGGAGTGGACTCCGCTCCTCACTCACGAGAAAATGGGTGGTCACCGGGATGCCCAGTCCCATGCTTTAAGCAAATCAAATCAAAATAATTGCAAACAAAACTCCCCCAGGATTGTTGCTAGTTGGAGGCACCCGTTGTTTTGGGCGAGCCATGGATTGATGCTTGTTGGTGGTGGGGGAGTATAAACTTTACCATTTTGCTTGGAACCGCCTATAATGTGTGTAGCATGGAAGATATCGAGATCTCTCGGTTGTTATGTTGACAATGAAAGTATACCGCTCAAAATCTTATTCATATCTATTTCAAAACCGAGCTCTGGCACCTCTTCAAATCCCTGCTTCCCTCTGCGAAGGGCGTATCTATTTACTTTTATGTTGAGTCATCATCCTCTTATTAAAAAGCACCAGTTGGAGAGCACCTCTGTCATTTGCATCCATTACTGTTAGTTTACATTGAGTATGACTGTGACTGGATCTCTTTTACCATGAATTACAATGTCTAGTCAGTCCTTGATCTTTAAAGGTGCTCTGCATTTATGTTTTGCGGTCTCAGAAAGGGCTAGCGAGATACCATCTTGTTATATCATATTATGATTGTTTTGAGAAAGTGTTGTCATCCGAGATTTATTATTATTGCTCGCTAGTTGATTATGCCATTGATATGAGTAAACATGAGACCTAAATGTTATTGCGAATGTGGTTAGTTCATAATCTTTGCTGAAAACTTGAATGCTGGCTTTACATATTTACAACAACAAGAGCAAACAGAGTTTCTAAAAGTTTTTCTTTATCACTTTCAGTTTGTCAACTGAATTGCTTGAGGACAAGCAAAGGTTTAAGCTTGGGGGAGTTGATACGTCTCCGTCGTATCTACTTTTCCAAACACTTTTGCCCTTGTTTTGGACTCTAACTTGCATGATTTGAATGGAACTAACCCGGACTGACGCTGTTTTCAGCAGAATTGCCATGGTGTTATTTTTGTGCAGAAATAAAAGTTCTCGGAATGACCTGAAAATCAACGGAGATTATTTTTGGAATATATAAAAAATACTGGAAGAAGAATCCACGTCAGGGGGCCCACACCCTATCCACGAGGGTGGGGGCGCGCCCCCCTGCCTCGTGGGCCCCCTGACGCTCCACTGACCTCAACTCCAACTCCATATATTCGTGTTCGGGGAGAAAAAAATCAGGGAGAAGGATTCATCACGTTTTACGATACAGAGCCGCTGCCAAGCCCTAAACTCTCTCGAGAGGGCTGATCAATTGTATAGGGGATCAATTGTAGCCTCTTTTGATAAGTAAGAGTGTCGAACCCAACGAGGAGCTAAAGGTAGAACAAATATTCCCTCAAGTTCTATCGACCACCGATACAACTCTACGCACGCTTAACGTTCGCTTTACCTAGAACAAGTATGAAACTAGAAGTACTTTGTAGGTGTTTTTGGATAGGTTTGCAAGAATATAAAGTGCACGTAAATAAAAAGTAGGGGCTGTTTAGGTAAGGAAGCAATAAAGTAAATATAGCGAGTGTGGAAAAGTGGTGGTAGGCGTTGGGAGATTGTCCCTAAGCAATTGACTACTTTACTAGACCGATAGCAAGTTTTATGTCGGAGAGGCCACTGCTAGCATGTCATCCCTGACTTGGAATTCTATGCACTTATGATTGGAACTATTAGCAAGCATCCGCAACTACTAACGTTCATTAAGGTAAAACCCAACCATAGCATTAAGATATATTGGTCCCCCATCAATCCCGTATGCATCAATTTCTATGCTAGGTTGAAGTTTCTGTCACTCTTGCCCTCCAATACATAGTCCTATCAACATACAACTAACCCTATGGTGTGATCCACGCGCGCGCTCATATGATGGGCACCAAAGGACAGCAACAAAATGTAACACCCACAATGCGGCTATATCTCCCACGTGTCGGGGCACGACTTAGAGGCATAGCCGCATGGTAGGTCTGTCGCAAGAGGGGTAATCTTTACACATCCCATGTACTGAATAAGGAAGGGATAAAGAGTTGGCTTACAATCGCCACTTCACACAATACATAAATAGTCATACATCATCCAGAATACAATCAAGGTCCGACTACGGAACCAAAATAAAGAAAGACAACCCCAAATGCTAGATCCCTGATCGTCCCAACTGGGCTCCTCTACTGATCATCCGGAAAAGAAACATAGTAATGGCCCGAATCCTCGTAGAACTCCCACTTGAGTTCGATAGTGTCCCCTGCACTGGCATCATCGGCACCTGCATCTGTTTGGAAGTATCTGTGAGTCACGGGGACTCAGCAATCTCACACCCTCACGATCAAGACTATTTAAGCTTAAGGGTAGGAAAGGGGTAGTGAGGTGGAGCTGCAGCAAGCACTAGCATATATGATGGCTAACTTACGCAAATGAGAGCGAGAAGAGAAGCAAAGCACGGTCGAGAAGCTAAAAGTGATCAAGAAGTTATCCTAAAGCTACTTACGTTCAAGCATAACACGAGACCGTGTTCTCTTCCCGGACTCCGCCGAAAAGAGACCATCACGGCTACACACGCGGTTGATCCATTTTAATTAAGTGTCAAGTTCTCTACAACCGGATATTAACAAATTCCCATCTGCCCATAACCACGGGCACGGCTTTCGAAAGTTCAAACCCTGCAGGGGTGTCCCAACTTAGCCCATCACAAGCTCTCACGATCAACGAAGGATATTCCTTCTCCCAGGCAGACCCGATCAGTCTCGGAATCCCGGTTACAAGACATTTCTACAATGGTAAAACAAGAATAGCAAAGCCACCCGATGTGCCGACAATTCCCGATAGGAGTCGCACGTATCTCGTTCTCAGGGCACACTGGATGGGCAAGACGTCGGGTTGGCATAGACCCTGGTTGCCCAGGGGGCGCCGGACATCGCCCAGTTTGGACCAACACTCAGAGGAGCACTGGCCCGGGGGTTTAAAATAAATATGACCCTTGAGTCCGCAGAACCCAAGGGAAAAGGCTTAGGTGGCAAATGGTAAAACCAAGGTTGGGCCTTGCTGGAGGAGTTTTATTCAAGGCGAACTGTCAAGGGGTTCCCATAACACCCAACTGCGTAAGGAACGCAAAATCAAGGAACATAACACCGGTATGACGGAAACTAGGGCGGCAAGAGTGGAACAAAACACCAGGCATAAGGCCGAGCCTTCCACCCTTTACCAAGTATATAGATGCATTAAAGTAAACAAGATATAATAATGATATCCCAACAATATCCAGTTCCAACATGGAACAAACCTCATCTTCACCTGCAACTAGCAACGTTATAAGAGGGGCTGAGCAAAAACGGTAACATAGCCAAACAACGGTTTTCTAGGAAAGGTGGGTTAGAGGCTTGACATGGCAATATGGGAGGCATGATATAGCAAGTGGTAGGTAACGCGGCATAGCAATAGAGCGAACAACTAGCAAGCAAAGATAGAAGTGATTTCGAGGGTATGGTCATCTTGCCTGCAAAGTCCTCAGAGTTGACGAAAGCTTGATCCTCGTTAGCGTACTCAACAGGTCCCTCGATCACGTACTCTTCTCCCAGCTCTACCCAAGGCAAGAACACGAGCAAAGGAAACAACAATCAATCACGGCGCAATGCACAAGCAACATGATGCAAAACATGGCTCGGTATGCGAGATGTGATATGCAATGCATATGCGTGCTCCGGAAGGAAAAGATTGATCAAGGCATCAACTTGGAAAACCAAGTGTGCCGCTGGAATGATGAGATGATTTTGGTCGAAATCGATATAAAGATCACCGGAATCGGATGCACGGTTTGCAAATGGCAAGCAAAACAAGAATGACACAATTCTGCGATTAACAGCACGATGCCATCTAGAATGCAACAAGAAACTACGATACTGCACTCCAACATAGCAATAAAGCATATGACAGTGATGTACTCAAGATGCTTGACAAAACATGAACACTGAGCTATGACTAAATCACACAAGAATAGGTTCAAACAAGCATGGAAAAAGTGCAAAAGATATCAGCTTCACAGACTTTGTGAAAATACTAACATGCCAGGAATAACATCAGGAAGCCATGTTTAGAGCAAGCAAACAACATGCTACAGGAACATATCATAGCGAAACAAGACATGGAATGAATCTACTAAATGTATAGATCACAAGTCCCTTAATGACCATGAGCCAAAAAGGCACATAAGATATGATGGCACCCATGTAAACATGGCAAGTTTTATTAACAGTTTCAGACTTAGCAGAAAACAGAGCATGGCAAAAACAGAATTATGAAGGCATCTTTGCGAGCTCAAATCACTCACCACAAGGAATTGCATGACAAGAAAAGCATAGCATAAGAAATATGACATGTTCATGAAGCTAACCATGGCAAGAGAAAGTTCATAGCATGCATGGATCACTAACAACAACCATGGGAAAATTGATTAACATGTAAACAATCTGCCAGGAACATTTGATAGCAAAAGTAGAGCAAGATTAAGACATTCTAGGGCACTCCATAATTGCAAAAATGGGAATGAATGGATAGATAATAACCATATTCCCAGAACACCCTTAATGAAGATACTCAAAACAAGCATGGATCTCACTGTAGCATCATGTTTACATGGCATAAAAATAACAGCAGAGCAAGGACTTAGCAAAATCCTAAGTCCCTGAAATCAGCAATATCACGAAGGCTACTTTGCATGCTTGTGCTAGTCACCACAAAGATCAAAAAAATACATGGAAAGCACCCCTGTAAAGAAAGCATGGCATAGATCAAAACACATGCAGAGCTCATGCCCATATGAAGCACACATCAAATGTGGAAAAAATGACAAATCACCCTAAACTGATAAGCAGCAGCAGTAAACAATTTATAGCACTCTTGCATCAATGATTTTGGCACCAATATGAACTCAAACAAGCATGTCACAATGTAATTAAATGAAGAGCGTCTCCCAATGAACATTTTGATATATCATGCGCATGAAACGGAGCTACGGCCATGGAGTTATGGCATGGTGAACAGAGGCATAAAAAATAACACAGAAAAGACTTGAGCAAAATAACAACCTCCGAATGGATCTAGGGTTCTTCACAGACTACGAGGATGAACAGGGCGAGCTCGCCGGACTTGCGGCGACGGCGGTCAGATCGGATGAGGGAGGAGGCGGATCCGGGGCGAAGGCGGCGGCCGGATTCGGCGTGGTGCGCGGGCGGCGGAGGTCGGCGGCGGAGCAGCGCCCGGATCTGGCACGGTGGAGTGGTGGCCGGCGTCGAGCTTGGACGGCGGCGGGGCGGCGGCCGGCGACGAGGGCAGGCGGCAGAGGTCGCGGCGTGGGCGGAGGAGAAGCGGGCGGCGGGGCGGCGGACGCGCGGGCCGGGGAAGGCCCGCCCCGGGCCTCGGCGGGCCGACGTGGGGAGCGGCGATGTGGGCGCGGGCGCGGACACGTGGCGCCCTCTGGTTCACCGGGCAGCGGCGGCGGACGCGTCCGGCTTCGCCCGAACGTGTCCGGCGGCGCGAGGAGAGGGAGAGCTAGGGTTTGGACCCGAAAAAATTCGGAGGGGATCACATATTTATAGCTAGGAGGAGGTAGGAGTGTCCAAATGAGGTGTAGTTTTCGCCCACGCGATCGTGATCCGACGGCGGAGGACATGGAAGGGGTTTGGATGAGTTTTTTGGGCCGTTTTGGAGGGGTGTTGGGCTGCAACACACACGAGGCCTTTGCGGTTCCCCGGTTAACCGTTGGAGCATCAAACGAATTCCAAATGGCACGAAATTTGACAGTCGGTCTACCGGTGGTGTACCAAGGCCACTTGGCAAATCTCGGTCCATTCTGAGAACGTATAACACCCGCTCACGAAAAGAGACAAAAGTGGTACGCCGGTGCACGTGGGAGTGTCGGATTGCAAAATGGACAACGGGGAAAATGCTCCGATGCATGAGACGAACACGTATGCAAATGAGATGCACATGATGACATGATACGAAATGCATGACATGAACAAAATGCAAAACGAAGACAAAACCCAACCACGAAGGGAATCTCATAACTTAAAGCCGAAAAAGGCAAGAGTTGGAGTTACAAATATGGTAAGTTACATCCGGGGTGTTACAACACTCCACCACTACGAAAGGATCTCGTCCCGAGATCTAGGACTGAAAGAACTCCGGATATTCGGAACGGAGGTGGTCCTCGCGTTCCCAGGTGGCTTCTCGGTCGGAATGGTGTGACCACTTCACTTTCAGGAATTTGATAGACTTGTTGCGAGTCTTGCGCTCAGTTTCTTCAAGAATAGCAACAGGTGCTCATGATAAGACATGTCTTCTTGGAGATCAATCTCTTCGAAGTTGATGGTGCGCTCAGGAGTCTTGAAGCACTTGCGAAGCTGAGACACGTGAAACACATCGTGCACATTTGCGAAGTTGGACGGAAGCTCAAGTTGATAGGCGAGGTCGCCTCTTTTGCCAATGATCTTGAAAGGACCCACGTATCTAGGGGCAAGCTTCCCTTTGATACCGAAGCGACGAGTGCCTTTCATTGGAGAGACGCGGAGGTAGACATGGTCTTCGATCTTGAAAGCCAAATCATGGTGCTTGCTATCATAGTAACTCTTCTGGCGCGATTGCGCGGCTTTGAGATTTTCACGGATGACTTTACACATTTCTTCAGCTTCTGTGATTAAGTCATTGCCAAGAAGTTGGCGCTCACCAGTCTCTGACCAATTAAGAGGAGTACGACACTTTCTGCCATAGAGAATTTCGAATGGGGCCTTGCCCGAACTCGCTTGGAAGCTGTTGTTGTAGGAGAAATCGGCATATGGAAGACAATCTTCCCACTTCATACCGAAGGAAATGACACAAGCCCTGAGCATATCTTCAGGAATTTGGTTGACTTGCTCGACTTGGCCACTAGTTTGAGGATGGAAGGCTGTGCTGAACCGAATGTTGGTGCCCATGGCCTTCTGAAAGGAATACCAAAACTTAGAAGTGAAGATGCTTCCACGATATGAAGATATCAACTGCGGAATGCCGTGCAGAGAGACAATCCTGGAGGTGTATAGCTCTGCCAACTGAGCTGCTGTGATAGATTCTTGGAAGAAAATGAGCCCCTTTAGTAAGCTTGTCGATGACAACGAAGATAGCATCATTTCCACGTTTGGACTTGGGAAATCCAGTCACGAAGTCCATCTCAATATGGTCAAACTTCCATTCTGGAATAGCAAGAGGTTGGACGAGACCAGCTGGTCGTTGGTGTTCTGCTTTCACTCTTCTGCAGACATCACATTCATTCACGAACTGAGCAATTTCTCACTTCATTCGAGTCCACCAATACGACTGCTTGAGGTCATGGTACATCTTCATACTTCCAGGATGAATGGATAGAAGAGAATTGTGCGCCTCATTCATAATGATTTTCCGTAGATCACCTTTAGGAACCACAATTCGATCCTCGAAGAAAAGAGTGTCTTTGTCATCAATGCGATATCACTTGTATTTGGGTTGGCTCTTGGCAATTGCATTTTTCACCTTCTTCACCATGGCATCAAGAAGTTGTGCCTCACGAATTTGATCTTCCAAAGTAGGAGAGACCTGGAGGTTGGCAAGAAAGCCTTGAGGAACAACTTGGAGATTCAGTTTGCGGAAAGCTTCACAAAGGTCTGGTTGGAAGGGCTTGAGAATTAAGCTGTTACAGTAAGCCTTCCTGCTCAAAGCATCTGCAATGACATTGGCCTTGCCTGGAGTATATTCAATACTCGGATTGTATTCTTGAATCATTTCGACCCAATGAGTCTGCCTGAGGTTGAGGTTGGGTTGAGTGAAGATGTACTTGGGGCTCTTATGATCAGTGAAGATGTCCACTTTTCTTCCCAACAAGAGATGTCTCTGTTGGAAATATGCCCTAGAGGCAATAATAAATGGTTATTATTATATTTCTTTGTTCATGATAATTGTCTATTGTTCATGCTATAATTGTGTTATCCGGAAATCGTAATACATGTGTGAATACGTAGACCACAACGTGTCCCTAGTAAGCCTCTAGTTGACTAGCTCGTTGATCAACAGATAGTCATGGTTTCCTGACTATGGACATTGGATGTCATTGATAACGGGATCACATCATTAGGAGAATGATGTGATGGACAAGACCCAATCCTAAGCATAGCACAAAAGATCGTGTAGTTCGTTTGCTAGAGCTTTTCCAATGTCAAGTATCATTTCCTTAGACCATGAGATCGTGCAACTCCCGGATGCCGTAGGAGTGCTTTGGGTGTGCCAAACGTCACAACGTAACTGGGTGACTATAAAGGTGCACTACGGGTATCTCCGAAAGTATCTGTTGGGTTGGCACGGATCGAGACTGGGATTTGTCACTCCGTGTGACGGAGAGGTATCTCTGGGCCCACTCGGTAATGCATCATCATAATGAGCTCAATGTGACTAAGGAGTTAGCCACAGGATCATGCATTACGGTACGAGTAAAGAGACTTGCCGGTAACGAGATTGAACAAGGTATTGGGATACCGACGATCGAATCTCGGGCGAGTAACATACCGATTGACAAAGGGAATTGTATACGGGATTGATTGAATCCTCGACATCATGGTTCATCCGATGAGATCATCATGGAACATGTGGGAGCCAACATGGGTATCCAGATCCCGCTGTTGTTTATTGACCGGAGAGGCGTCTCGGTCATGTCTGCATGTCTCCCGAACCCGTAGGGTCTACACACTTAAGGTTTGGTGACGCTAGGGTTGTAGAGATATGAGTATGCGGAAACCCTAAAGTTGTTCGGAGTCCCGGATGAGATCCCGGACGTCACGAGGAGTTCCGGAATGGTCCGGAGGTGAAGAATTATATATGGGAAGTCCAGTTTCGGCCACCGGGAAAGTTTCGGGGGTTATCGGTATTGTACCAGGACCACCGGAAGGGTCCCGGGGGTCCACCGGGTGGGGCCACCTATCCCGGGGGGCCCCATGGGCTGAAGTGGGAAGGGAACCAGCCCTTAGTGGGCTGGGGCGCCCCCCTTGGGCCTCCCCCTGCGCCTAGGGTTGGAAACCCTAGGGGTGGGGGGCGCCCCACTTGGCTTGGGGGGGAAGCCACCCCCCTTCCCCCTTGGCCCCCCCTTAGATGGGATCCAGGCCGGCGCCCCCCCTCCCAGGGGGCCTATATATAGTGGGGGGGAGGGAGGGCAGCAGTATAACAGCCCCTGGCGCCTCCCTCTTCCCCTGCAACACCTCTCCCTCCCGCTAGTGCTTGGCGAAGCCCTGCCGGGATCCCGCTACTTCCACCACCACGCCGTCGTGCTGCTGGATCTCCATCAACCTCTCCTTCCCCCTTGTTGGATCAAGAAGGAGGAGACGTCGCTGCTCCGTACGTGTGTTGAACGCGGAGGTGCCGTCCGTTCGGCACTCGGTCATCGGTGATTCGGATCACGGAGAGTACGACTCCATCAACCCCGTTCACTTGAACGCTCTCGCGATCTACAAGGGTATGTAGATGCACTCCTTTCCCCTCGTTGCTAGTATACTCCATAGATGGATCTTGGTGATGCGTAGGAAATTTTAAAATTCTGCTACGATACCCAACAGTGGCATCATGAGCCAGGCCTATGCGTAGTTACTATGCACGAGTAGAACACAAAGCAGTTGTGGGCGTAGATGTTGTCAATTCTTCTTGCCACTACTAGTCTTATCTTGTTTCGGCGGTATTGTGGGATGAAGCGGCCCGGACCGACCTTACACATACGCTTACGTGAGACAGGTTCCACCGACTGACATGCACTAGTTGCATAAGGTGGCTAGCGGGTGTCTATCTCTCCCACTTTAGTCGGAACGGATTCGATGAAAAGTGTCGTGGAATTGTCACGGCAGATGTCCTCGAGCTAGGACTTAGTCGTGGAGCCATCGCAACTAGGAAGCTTAAAGGGGTTAAGCGGGACAAGGAACATGAGGGTTATACTGGTTCGGCCCCTTACGGTGAAGGTAAAAGCCTACGTCCAGTTGAGGTGGTATTGATTAGGGTTTCGATGACCAGGGAGCTTAACTGCTATGCCTGGCTCTCGACCAGATCTTTTCCGTCCCCTGAACCGCCGCCGGGTCGTCCCTTTATATAGAGAGGTTGACGCCCAGCGGCTCTCAGAGTCCCGGCCGGCTCATAAGAGTGTCCGGCTCGGACTCTCAACTATTCTTGCCTTACACTACAAGCTCTATCATAATAACGGTTGTAATTATGGGCCTTAATCCATCTCCGGGTCTTAAGCCCATCTTTGGCCCACCGTCTTCAAGCTTGGCGCCGGGCTTCTGGCGATGACCATTATGAGTAACCCGGCCCCTCCGGGCGGGTGACTCTAAGGTTTATATCCTCAACATTAGGCCCCAGATTGATTTGAGCCGGCTCATGTCAATCTTCAATCCTTTGGATAGAAAATCTTCCGGCTTATCATTGTGTGAAAGCTATAACCCGACGTGACGTCATCTTCTGGATTCCGGGTAACCCGCGTGACGTCGTCTTCCATTAAGTCCATTTTTTACTCCACCATATCCGCAACGGATCTTATCTTTAACTGCCGTCCCGAAAATCGAGGCGTTTTTATGGCGAGATAACCACGCCGTGGCCTCCTCGTTTCTCGCGCCAACTTATGAGCCTCGCCTTATAAATAGCCCGGCCCACCAGCCTCTGGTCACTCGTCGCCTCCGTCTTCTTCCTCCTGTCGCCACTGTGTTGCCGCTCGAGCTCCACTGCCGCCGCCGCCGCGGGTCTCCGTGTCTTCCCCGCCTCCGGCCGCTGCATCAACCTGACGTGACCAGATAAACTGCGGCGACCTCCGCCTCTTTCCAGCACCTGTAAGTCTTTGCTACCCCGTAGAACAGATCTGCATTAGGGTTCCTTCCTGTTCTTCCCGTGTTCATCGCCGTTCATCACGAGCCCTTGGTAGATTTCATTTTTACCACCTTTCTTGATCTTTAGACTATACAAAACTGCTGCGGTAGCTGTTTCACTTCCATTCCCAATGTATATAGATCCCCTTTTACTGCATAGAGGCTCCGTTCGAACCCGCGAACTTCTTCTGCGTCTGTTTTAGGTCTAGAAACTTTCCTCTTTAGTCGACCATTTTGATCCAAATTAGTTACTGCGATGTGTGAAACCTGTTTTCACCACACTTAGTAAAAAACTGCATCTGCTGAGTCATGGCGGCTTACATTTCCGGCTTAAAGAAGCCGCGCGCCGTAAAATCCTCCGGCTCATTTATGATAAAGCTGTAGACAATTTGAATTACTCTCGATACTTCCAACGGCTTAGATAACCCGATGTACTTAACCATATGTCATTAGGCCCCTTCATAAGCCGCCAATTTGAACATTGAACTGTAAATTTCCTGCGGCTTATAATTGAACCGGATATTTCCTATTATCATAGGCTTCCGACTTTCACCATCCCTCCCAAAGCTCCCAAAGCACCCATCACGTGCAACTGGCTGAGGTCCAACATCACTGATGAAACCTTAGCGGACTTTGTGAAGACGGGCTACCTACCCAAAAAGGATGTCATGTCTTACCGTGCCCCTGACCCGTCAGAGGGGAGACCGCAACCAAGGGAGGGTGAGGTAGTGATTTTTGCTGATCACATGAGCCGGGGCTTCGCACCGCCCGACTCAAAGTTCTTTAGAGATGTGCTGAATTTCTTTGATCTGCGGCCACAAGACATAGGACCCAATTCCGTGTCAAACATATGCAACTTCCAAGTATTCTGCGAAGTCTACCTTGGAGAAGAGCCCAGCCTTCTGCTCTTTAGAGAGCTATTCTATTTGAACCGCCAGAATGAGTGCGCCAACGGACCGAGCCTGGAACTTGGTGGAATCTCTATTCAACGCCGGAGAGACTGCCTTTTTCCTTACGCCGAGCCGCCAAGCCACCCAAAGGACTGGAACCAGACGTGGTTCTACTGCCAGGACACTTCGCCGGCTGACGAGAGCCCGTTGCCCGGCTTTCGTCCCTCGCGTCTGGAACCAACTCACCCTCTATCAGACAAGCTATCTCAGGCGGAGCGCCAACCTCTGATCCCCACCATCAACAAAATCAAGGCTCTCCTGGGAAATGGCCTCAATGGCATTGATCTGGTCCGGGTCTGGATCTCGTGGCGGGTGATCCCCTTGAGCCGCCGCCCCGGCTTAATGTGCGATTACACGGGCCGGAAAGATGACCCCCTGCGACACAGCCGCAACGATCTTCCTGAAGACGTTGCTGAAGACATGACCAAGGCCCTCTTGAATGAGAGCTTGGCAGACTGCGGGAGGACCGGCTTAAGCCCCTTCTGCAAGACCAACCCGGCCCCAGCGGTAAGCCGCTTATCTGAACATCTTATTTTCTCTTTTAGATAGTTTTCATCTGAACCTTAAGAAATCTTCATTGTATTTTTCAACTAAGTGATAGCTCTGAGTCAGAGGTAACCCCTGAACCTGTAAGTTCTTGTTGTATCTCTTGTTTCTTCCTGTCCACCTTATTGATACTGATCATCAGCAGGATGACACCGGAGCAAGTAACCCGGTGACCGAAGAGGTAATGACACTTTCCTCCGACTCGGAGCCCTTGCCAAGGCTGAAAGTCCGAAGAGTAACCCGAAAAGTAAGATTTTCACATCCTTTAGCTTATCAAGATCCTCAATTTCTTTTGAAGCGACAGATTCATGAGAGCCGGCGGCACACCCGGACCAACAAGGATGCTGACCTCTCCTCCGGGTTACCTGAAGCGTCGAGGAAACGCCGGACCGAGGTTATCTCCCACTTGTATCCTTTTCATCCTTTGGCAGGTTTTATACGTCAACCGCTCAATTCTTCTGATTCAAACTATTAGGAAACTTCACCTTCCTCTGGTGACTCGATGCAATCAAACCTGCCGGCCTTCAAGACCGTACCCGGGTAATGATGATCATCTCTTGTTGTGCTTATCTTTACTCATACTTTTGTACTAACCTTTTTGTCCTTTCAGTGCCCAGGCAAAGCTCAGCAAGAGGGCGAAGAAGAATAAGCCGGTCGAAGAGCCGGTCTTGCCTGAGCCGGAGGTTGCAGCTCAAGAACCGCCAGCTGCCTCTGCTCCTGAAGCCACCACTCCAATCGATGAACCAATCACAGAGACTTCTGCTAATCCGGAGACCTCCAGCCCGGCTCAGCCGGCCGATGACCCGGATGTGGTAATCACCCGGACGGAGTTTGTTGAGCCGGGGAGACCCACTGCGCTGGCCAAGTGCTCCGCCAAGGAAGAGTTGCTAGAGCGCCGCCGGGCCAAGCTGGACCTCACCAACTATGCTAACCTGAGCATCGGAGAGATCGTCTCCGGCTATGTCAGTCAGGTGCACAACAGCCGGGATTTGGAGATCAACATGGTGAATCAGATACAACAGAAGTCTGAGGTACCACTCTATTGCTTACTGCATAGTTATCTTTACCATACTCCAGCCCCCAAGTCTACTACTTATGATAGAATATGTTGTAGACTTATCTTCCGGCTTACTCTCATGAACCGGTAATTTTGTAGACAGAAACTTTCAACATGCATTAGCCCCCAAGTGCCAAGTGTCTTTGCTTGGAAAGTGCTTGGGACTTTAAAATTGCATGATAACTGTTCATACTATAACCCGGAAATTGTGCAGGCTGCTTGCAAGAAGTTTGAGGCTGATATCTCTGATCTGAAGAGCCGCCTGAAGACTCAGGAAACTGAGACCCGGAAGGCCAACGCCAAATTTGAATCCAGCATTGCGGCTCAAGAGATGCTGAAGAAAAAGTTTGAAGCTGAAAGGAAGACTTGGGCCGAAGAGAAGGCTGCTCTTGTAAGCCGGACCGAGCAGGCGGAGAAGACTCTGTCGGAGAGAACCGCCGAACTCTCCGGCTTAAAACGCCATGTGTCACAAATGGTTGCCGCAATCTTCGGTAAGTCCTTCTGCCGGCTTTGAGCAAGTTTACAGTCTTTATGTCTCATAACTCCCATCATTGCCAGCGGCTTATCTTACTTTGTTAAACAGGTCCAAGAAGCACCAACCTCAATCAAAATGTGCTGACCAAGTTGAAGGCCGTGTACACTCTGGTGGAGCAACTCTACACCGGGTCACAGCGCGCCTTGGCCATGGTGGCCCTATCCAATGAGGTTCCGACTCACCTGGCGGAAGTACTTCGCCGGCTGGCCGTTCTTCCTCAGCGTGTTCAAGAGCTGCAACGGGCCTCTGCAAGAGCCGGAGCCATAGCTGCTCTGAGCCGGGCCAAGGCTTTCCTTCCAGAGCTAGACCCGGCGGACATTGCCCTCGGTTACCCCAGCTTGAAGGAAGACGGCACCCCTTTCGACCAAAAGGACTTTGCTGCCTGTGTGAAGATCGTGCGCCCGGTGGCCACCCTGATTGGGAATGACACTGAGCTGACCAAGTACCAGCCGGGCTATGATGCAGAGAATCAGAGGATCCCTACTCCGCGTTACGAAGCCGTCAGCTTGGTCCCGCCGACTCGTAAGCACACTTTTGCCCCAGACATTAACCCGGCCGGGTTAATCGACGAGGAGGCTCAATTCGAAGCTTTGAGCGGCATTGACTGGAAATCGTCAACCTTCCAGGTCATGGGAACAGCCGGAGGAGCGGAGAGGGATGAGCCGGAAGCTTCAACTCGACAAGCATCTTAACTTGTAGGCGGCTCATGACTACATCTGAAAACAATGCCTCATCTTTTGGACTCGGGGAGTCCTGTAATAGAGTAGGATCAACATTTTAACTTTGTCATGCCATCATGCACCTGTTGAATGCTTAACTCCATTGAAGTGGCTTCCTTATATTCTTCCGGGTCGTAATTGACCATTTATTTTCCTTAAGCTTAAATAGCTGTCTTTAACTATCCTGCATAGTAAAACAAGTCACAAGTCTCTAGGCGGCTTACCGCACTGAGAAATCATAGTCTCATATATATAACCCGGAATATGAATCTAAGTCACCCAAGACCGGTCCTCAATTATATCCTTGATATAACCGTAATAACATACTTACAGGCTTTCAAATCCGCTTCCGGTTTGTGTAACCCGGATAATAAGGTTGGTACCTCAACTCCGGTTTACCTGTCTTGATAATGCTGATTGTGTATAACTAACCTTGTGAATCAAAGTTAAGTCGGCGGAATAAGAACCGCCGTGTACACCGTTGATACAACCAGAAGAACTTGTTGTAAGCCGGAAAATTAAACTTAGGGGCTTCCGGTTCGAATACGACCAGAGACCCGTCCCAAAGGGGTTAAGCTAAGATTCGAATGCGATCACATAGCCCCCAGTGGGTTTGGCGATGCCGATCAAGAGGGTACCAACAGCTATGTTCTCTTTGGTTCGAATACGACCCATGTTTGAACAGGAAGCCCCCAAATGACCTTGAGAGTTGTTTAACGATGCTGATTCGAATACGATCCACGTCGGTTCCCAAAGGGGGTTGAGCCATGATTCAAATATGATCAAAGAAAACTGCCCAATGAGCTCGGCACTTTGCCAATCAAATGGGTATCGACAGCTATGTTCTCTTTGGTTCGAATACGACCTATGTTTGAACAGGAAGCCCCCAAGTGACTTTATTGCGTACGGCTAGATTCGAATACGATCATAAGCCGGATCCACCTCCAAGTTACCATGTGATCTTGTAATGGAAACAACACATTTACCTTTGGAAGAGAAAAAAGGACAGAGGTCCTGCTTTATTGCTTATCATAATATATACATGGCTTATAGAAATATGTACATTACGAGAGCCGGTGGCTCAAGTGTAATAAGGCCGAAGCTGAGCTATGTTCCACGGCCGACGGGTCTCTTCTTCCGACTTACGTGAGTCTTTATGCTCTCGAACGTCAATAAGATAGTATGACCCGTTGTGCAAGTTCTTGCTGACCACAAAGGGTCCTTCCCAAGGCGGGGATAACTTGTGCGCATCTGTTTGATCTTGGATGAGCCGGAGCACCAGATCACCTTCCTGGAAAACCCGGGACTTAACCCGGCGACTATGATAACGCCGCAGGTCTTGTTGGTAAATTGCTGAACGAGCTGCTGCCACGTCACGCTGTTCATCCAACAAGTCAAGAGCATCTTGGCGCGCCTGTTCATTGTCCGCCTCAACATAAGCCGCTACTCGGGGCGAGTCATGACGGATGTCACTGGGGAGGACTGCTTCCGCTCCATAAACCATGAAGAAAGGCGTGTAACCCGTAGACCTGTTAGGAGTAGTATTGATGCTCCATGACACGGAGGGTAACTCCTCCACCCAACAACCCGGCGTCCGTTGCAAAGGGACTAAAAGCCGGGGCTTGATGCCTTTCAGAATCTCCTGATTAGCTCTCTCAGCTTGACCATTGGATTGAGGATGAGCCACTGACGAAACATCAAGCCGAATATGCTCTCGTTGACAAAACTCCTCCATGGCGCCCTTGGACAGATTGGTCCCATTGTCAGTTATAATGTTGTGTGGAAAACCAAAGCGAAATATCACCCTTTTCATAAACTGAACCGCCGTGGCTGCGTCACACTTGCTAACGGGCTCTGCTTCAACCCATTTTGTGAATTTGTCAACTGCCACCAAGAGGTGGGTCTTCTTGTCTTTGGACCTTTTAAAAGGCCCAACCATATCAAGCCCCCAGACCGCAAACGGCCAAGTGATTGGTATCATCCTCAGCTCCTGAGCCGGCACATGAGCCCGTCGTGAGAACCTTTGGCAACCATCACATTTACTGACCAAGTCCTCCGCATCAGCATGAGCCGTCAGCCAATAAAAACCATGACGGAAAGCCTTGGCCACAAGGGATTTTGAGCCGGCATGATGGCCACAATCCCCTTCATGAATCTCACGCAAGATCTCTTGACCTTCCTCAGGGGAGACACAACGCTGGAACGCTCCCGTAACACTGCGGCGATGCAGCTCACCATTGATAACAACCATTAACTTAGACCGCCGGGTTATTTGTCTGGCCAAAGTTTCATCCTCAGGCAAATCTCCCCGGGTCATGTAAGCCAAGTATGGCACCGTCCAGTCCGGGGTGATGTGGAGAGCCACCACCAACTGTGCCTCCGGGTCAGGGACAGCCAGATCTTCCTATGTAGGTACCTTAACAGAAGGGTTATGCAAGACGTCCAGAAAAGTATTAGGCGGCACCGGTTTTCGCTGAGAGCCCAGCCGGCTTAATGCATCAGCCGCCTCGTTCTTCCTGCGATCGATGTGCTCTACTTGGTAACCCTGAAAGTGTCCTGCAATGGCATAAACTTCACGGCGATAAGCCGCCATGAGAGGGTCCTTGGAATCCCACTTGCCTGATACTTGTTGCGCCACCAAGTCTGAGTCGCCGAAGCACCTTACCCGGCTCAAGCTCATCTCCTTAGCCATCCGAAGACCATGAAGCAAGGCCTCATACTCAGCCGCATTGTTAGTGCAAGGAAACATCAACCGTAACACATAATGAAACTTGTCACCTTTAGGGGAAGCCAATACAACTCCAGCCCCCGAGCCCTCCAATTGCCTGGACCCATCGAAATGAATAGTCCAATATGTATTATCCGGCTTTTCCTCTGGCACTTGTAGCTCTGTCCAATCGTTGATGAAATCCACCAAGGCTTGAGATTTAACAGCAGTGCGTGGTACGTATTTTAGACCATGAGGCCCAAGCTCTATAGCCCACTTAGCCACTCTCCCTGTAGCTTCTCTGTTTTGGATGATATCTCCAAGGGGAGCAGAACTAACCACAGTGATAGGGTGACCTTGGAAGTAATGCTTAAGCTTCCGGCTTGCCATGAACACACCATAAACAAGCTTCTGCCAATGTGGATACCGCTGTTTGGACTCGATGAGCACTTCACTGACGTAATAAACCGGCCGCTGAACCGGATGCTCCTTGCCCTCTTCCTTGTGCTCCACCACCATAGCCACACTGACAGCCCGTGTGTTAGCAGCTACATACAGTAATAAAGGCTCCTTGTCAACCGGAGCAGCAAGGACTGGGGGCTCTGCCAGCTGCCTCTTCAAATCCTCAAAAGCAGTATTAGCTGCATCATTCCAGACAAAGTCATCAGTTTTCTTCATCAACTGGTATAATGGCATAGCCTTCTCACCCAAACGGCTTATAAACCGGCTTAAAGCAGCGATACGACCCGCCAGGCGCTGGACGTCGTTTATACACGCCGGTTTAGCCAGAGAGGTGATTGCCTTGATCTTCTCCGGGTTAGCTTCAATGCCTCTATTAGAAACCAAGAAACCAAAGAGCTTGCCTGCAGGAACACCAAATACACACTTGGCCGGGTTAAGCATCATCTTGTAGACCCGGAGATTATCAAAGGTTTCCCTCAGATCATCTATCAAGGTTTCCTTCTCCCTGGACTTAACCACAATATCATCCACATAGGCATGAACATTGCGCCCAATCTGGTTGTGAAGACAGTTCTGCATGCAACGCTGATAAGTCGCCTGTGCACTCTTGAGTCCAAAAGGCATAGACACATAGCAGAAGGCTCCAAAGGGAGTGATGAACGCCGTCTTCTCCTGGTCCTTAACTGCCATTTTAATCTGATGATATCCAGAATAAGCATCCAAGAAACTTAAGCGCTCGCAACCCGCCGTAGCATCAATGATTTGATCAATACGGGGAAGCGCAAAAGGATCAGCCGGACATGCCTTGTTTAAGTCCGTGTAGTCCACACACATCCGCCAGGTGCCGTTCTTCTTGAGCACGAGCACCGGGTTAGCTAACCACTCTGGGTGAAAGACTTCAACAATAAACCCGGCCGCCAAGAGCCGGGCCACCTCTTCACCAATGGCTTTCCGCCTCTCTTCATTAAACCGCCGAAGGAATTGCCTGACCGGCTTAAATTTTGGATCAACATTGAGAGTGTGCTCAGCGAGTTCTCTAGGTACACCTGGCATGTCAGAAGGTTTCCATGCAAAAATGTCCCTATTCTCACGGATGAACTCGATGAGCGCGCTTTCCTATTTTGGATCCAGATTGGCACTGATGCTAAACTGCTGAGATGAATCACCTGGAACGAAATCAACAAGTTTAGTCTCATCAGCCGACTTAAATTTCATTGCCGGCTCATGCTCCATAGTCGGCTTCTTCAGAGAGGTCATATCTGTTGGGTCAACATTGTCCTTGTAAAATTTCAACTCCTCTGTTGCACAAACAGACTCTGCATAAGCTGCATCGCCTTCCTCACACTCCAAGGCCACCTTCCGGCTGCCGTGAACCGTAATGGTCCCATTGTGACCCGGCATCTTGAGCTGTAAATACACGTAACACGACCGAGCCATGAACTTGGTGTAAGCCGGCCGCCCAAATATGGCATGATACGGACTTCTTATCTTGACCACCTCAAAGGTCAATTTTTCCACCCTGTAGTTGTACTCGTCTCCAAAGGCCACTTCCAACTCGATCTTGCCAACTAGATAAGCCGACTTACCAGGCACCACACCATGGAAAATAGTGTTTGATTGGCTGAGGTTCTTATCAATCAACCCCATACGACGGAAAGTCTCATAATAGAGGATGTTGATACTGCTGCCTCCATCCATGAGCACCTTAGTGAACTTATATCCTCCCACCTGAGGAGCCACCACCAAGGCCAAGTGACCCGGATTATCAACCCGGGGAGGGTGGTCCTCCCTACTCCACACAATAGGCTGCTCAGACCATCTTAAATAGCACGGAACCGCCGGCTCAACAGCATTCACAGCCCTCTTATGAAGCTTCTGATCTCGCTTACACAGACTGGTGTTAAATACGTGATACTGTCCACCGTTAAGCTGCTTTGGATTGGTCTGATAACCCCCTGCTGCTGTTGATAACCCTGGCCAGACTGCTGATTAAAGCCCCCTTGACCGTTCTGTGGATTAGAATTTGAGCCCTCGCCCGGGCCATGAAAACCGCCAGCGCCTGAGCCGCCGCCCGGGCCATTGTTGCCATTAAAGGCATTGGAATTCTTAAAGGCCTTCATGATCGCGCAATCCTTCCATAAATGAGTAGCTGGCTTCTCCCTAGAGTCGTGCCTTGGACAAGGTTCATTCAACAGCTGCTCCAGCGTCGGGCCTGACCCGCCGGCTCGGGGAGGTGGCCTCCCCTTGCGTCGCTGGTTATTACCCTGTGAGCTGGCGTTGGCCACAAACTCTAGGCTGCCGTCGGCCTTACGCTTGCCACCTCCTTGGTTCCCCGGGTTATGCTGAGGACCCTTGCCATTGTTGTTCTTCTTTCCCTTCCCTGTCCTTTCATCATCTGAAGCGGGGTCCTTGGTACTATCAGAATCGGCATACTTGACGAGAGCCGCCATCAGCGTACCCATATCATTGCAGTCGCGCTTAAGCCGCCCGAGTTTCATCTTTAGGGGCAGGAAACGACAATTCTGCTCCAACATTAAGACTGCGGAGCCAGCATCCATCTTATCGGATGAATGTATGATCTCTTTGACCCGGCGAACCCAATGCGTCATAGACTCACCCTCCTGCTGTTTACAGTTAGTCAAATCCACAATTGACATAGACTGCCTACAGGTATCCTTGAAGTTTTGGATGAACCGGGCTTTCAGCTCCGCCCAAGACCCGATGGAATTCAGTGGCAGCCCCTTCAACCAAGTGCGGGCAGTCCCATCTAACATCATGGTGAAGTACTTGGCCATCGCCGCCTCACTGACCTCCAGTAATTCCATGGCCATCTCGTAACTCTCGATCCAGGCTCCGGGTTGTAAATCAGCCGTGTAATTCGGCACCTTCCTAGGCCCTTTGAAGTCCTTGGGTAGTCGTTCATTGCGGAGAGCCGGCACTAAACAAGGGACACCTCCAGTCCTCGTAGGGATACCCACGTCGACGGAAGTCGTCGGATAAGCCGGGGGTATCTGGTAAGCCGTCAACTGAGGCGCCTGTTCCGCCTCTTGTCGCGCTCTGTCTTGGTCTGCTGCGCAAAAGGCTCCGTTATGAGTCGGGCCATGGCCAGGGGGCAAGTCATGGCGTCGGACATTACTTGAGCCGGTCGCTGAAACCATGTGTCTGCTATAACTCGGGCTCCGGCCTGGACGAGGGGTTGAATGAATCCTATCCCGGCTGTAAGAGTACGCCTCTTGCTGCGCCAGCGCTGTCTGAAGGAGTTCCCTGACCCGGCGGGTTTCAACAGCTGTTGGAGAGTTGCCGTCCATTGGGAGAGCCGCCAGCCGTGCTGCTGCGGCGACCATGTTCTCCAGCGGGTTAGCATAATGACCCGGTGGTATTGGCACATACTGAGGCGGGGCAGGGTTCACCCGGGGAGGCCCCATCACTGGTGGCTGAACAGGGGTCCCAGACCCGGGCACTATGATCCCCGGCGGGTTACTAGACCCTGCACCTGGCGTGTTGAAGAGGTTTCGAGGATCGTAGACCGGAGGGAGTCGAGATTGGGCCTTTTGATGCCTCCTTCTCATGACCTCATTGGACGCGTTCTGATCCATCGTGAGCCGGAAGGATTGCGCCTGAATCAACTGAGTCTGGGCGTCGAGAGCCGCCCTCTCCGCAGCCATCCTGATCCCTTCCGCTGCCAGATCCTCCTTGGCTTTCACTAGATCTAACTTTAACCGCGCCACCTCCGCGTCATGCTGAGCTTGATCCGCCGGGTCAACCGTGGCGGTCAACAGGGCCGTCATCTTGTCCGTGAGATCCATCAACACCTGAGCTGGCGAGGGCACCGGATTTCCTGACCCGGCGGTCGGGTTTTGAACAGGCTGTGCACCGGCCATGAAGATTCCAACCCGGCTCGGAGGCTCAAAGGGGTCCGGAATACTATCACCATCAGAACAGCCCCTGAGCCTGCCATCTTGAAGTTGATATAACGAGTCTGACTCATCCGTGGATGACTCGCCGTCAGAGCCGGCGGCCATCTCATCACCAGATCCAGACCCTACAGAGAGTCCTTCATGGATACATCCCACAAAAGCATGCTTCAAGGCAGGTAGGGCCCGGGCGGGTCGTGCGCGCTGAGCCGTCTCGATGAGATCGGCGCAGAGATCCGGCTCAGGGCCCGGCTCACCAATCTTGCCAATGAAGACATGAATTCCGCCGAAGGGGACCCGGTACCCGTACTCAATTGCGCCGGCATCGGGGCTCCAGTTTGCATCGTCGATGTAGAGCTTGCCGCGACGACTCTTGGTCATCCGGCCCACAGCGTATCCCTTGAGCCCTTCGAAGCTGCCCTTCAAGAACTCAAATCCACCGTGCGCTGGCCCCACGGTGGGCGCCAACTGTCGTGGAATTGTCACGGCAGATGTCCTCGAGCTAGGACTTAGTCGTGGAGCCATCGCAACTAGGAAGCTTAAAGGGGTTAAGCGGGACAGGGAACACGAGGGTTATACTGGTTCGGCCCCTTACGGTGAAGGTAAAAGCCTACGTCCAGTTGAGGTGGTATTGATTAGGGTTTCGATGACCAGGGAGCTTAACTGCTATGCCTGGCTCTCGACCAGATCTTTTCCGTCCCCTGAACCGCCACCGGGTCGTCCCTTTATATAGAGAGGTTGACGCCCAACAGCTCTCAGAGTCCCAGCCGGCTCATAAGAGTGTCCGGCTCGGACTCTCAACTATTCTTGCCTTACACTACAAGCTCTATCATAATAACGGTTGTAATTATGGGCCTTAAGCCATCTCCGGGTCTTAAGCCCATCTTTGGCCCACCGTCTTCAAGCTTGGCGCCGGGCTTCTAGCGATGACCATTATGAGTAACCCGGCCCCTCCGGGCGGGTGACTCTAAGGTTTATATCCTCAACAAAAAGGGTCCTTATGAAGGGTAAATAGAAATTGGCATATCACGTTGTGGTTTTACGTAGGTAAGAAATGTTCTTGCTAGAAACCTATAGAAGCCACGTAAAAAACTTGCAACAACAATTAGAGGACGTCTAACTTGTTTTTGCAGCATGTGCCCTGTGATGTGATATGGCCAGAAGATGTGATGAATGATATATGTGATGTATGAGATTGATCATATTCTTGTAATAGGAATCACGACTTGCATGTCGATGAGTATGACAACCGGCAGGAGCCATAGGAGTTGTCTTTATTATTTTGCATGACCCGCGTGTCATTGAATAACGCCATGTAAATTACTTTACTTTATTGCTAAACGCGTTAGCCATAGAAGTAGAAGTAATCGTTGGCGTGACAACTTCATGAAGACACGATGATGGAGATCATGATGATGGAGATCATGGTGTCATGCCGGTGACGAAGATGATCATGGCGCCCCGAAGATGGAGATCAAAGGAGCAAAATGATATTGGCCATATCATGTCACTATTTGATTGCATGTGATGTTTATCATGTTTTGCATCTTATTTGCTTAGAACGACGGTAGTAAGTAAGATGATCCCTTATAATAATTTCAAGAAAGTGTTCCCCCTAACTGTGCACCGTTGCGAAGGTTCGTTGTTTTGAAGCACCACGTGATGATCGGGTGTGATAGATTCTAACGTTCGCATACAACGGGTGTTGACGAGCCTAGCATGTACAGACATGGCCTCGGAACACACGCAATACACTTAGGTTGACTTGACGAGCCTAGCATGTACATACATGGCCTCCGAACACGGAAGACCGAAAGGTCGAGCATGAGTCGTATAGAAGATACGATCAACATGGAGATGTTCACCGATCTTGACTAGTCCATCTCACGTGATGATCGGACACGGCCTAGTTAACTCGGATCATGTTTCACTTAGATGACTAGAGGGATGTCTATCTGAGTGGGAGTTCATTGAGTAATTTGATTAGATGAACTTAATTATCATGAACTTAGTCTAAAATCTTTACAATATGTCTTGTAGATCAAATGGCCCACGTTGTCCTCAACTTCAACGCGTTCCTAGAGAAAACCAAGCTGAAAGATGATGGCAGTAACTATACGGACTGGGTCCGGAACCTGAGGATCATCCTCATAGCTGCCAAGAAAGATTATGTCCTAGAAGCACCGCTAGGTGAAGCACCCATCCCAGAGAACCAAGACGTTATGAACGCTTGGCAATCACGTGCTGATGATTACTCCCTCGTTCAGTGCGGCATGCTTTACAGCTTAGAACCGGGGCTCCAAAAGCGTTTTGAGAAACATGGAGCATATGAGATGTTCGAAGAGCTAAAAATGGTTTTCCAAGCTCATGCCCGGGTCGAGAGAGATGAAGTCTCCGACAAGTTCTTCAGTTGTAAAATGGAGGAAAATAGTTCTATTAGTGAGCACATACTCAGAATGTCTGGGTTACACAACCGCTTGTCTCAGCTGGGAGTTAATCTCCCGGATGACGCGGTCATTGACAGAATCCTTCAGTCGCTTCCACCGAGCTACAAGAGCTTTGTGATGAACTTCAATATGCAGGGGATGGAAAAGACCATTCCTGAGGTATATTCAATGCTGAAATCAGCGGAGGTGGAGATCAGAAAGGAACATCAAGTGTTATGGTGAATAAAACCACTAAGTTCAAGAAAGGCAAGGGTAAGAAGAAATTCAAGAAGGACGGAAACACGGTAAGCCAGTTGTCGGGAAGAAGCCAAAGAATGGACCCAAGCCTGAAACTGAGTGCTTTTATTGCAAGGGAAGTGGTCACTGGAAGCGGAACTGCCCCAAATACTTAGCGGACAGGAAGGCCGGCAACACCAAAGGTATATGTGATATACATGTAATTGATGTGTACCTTACCAGTACTCGTAGTAGCTCCTGGGTATTTGATACCGGTGCGGTTGCTCATATTTGTAACTCAAAACAGGAGCTGCGGAATAAGCGGAGACTGGCGAAGGACGAGGTGATGATGCGCGTCGGGAATGGTTCCAAGGTCGATGTGATCGCCGTCGGCACGCTACCTCTACATTTACCTACGGGATTAGTTTTAAACCTCATTAATTGTTATTTAGTGCCAGCTTTCAGCATGAACATTGTATCTGGATCTCGTTTAATTCGAGATGGCTACTCATTTAAATCCGAGAATAATGGTTGTTCTATTTATATGAGAGATATGTTTTATGGTCATGCCCCGCTGGTCAATGGTTTATTCTTGATGAATCTCGAACGTGATGTTACACATATTCATAGTGTGAATACCAAAAGATGTAAAGTTGATAACGATAGTCCCACATACTTGTGGCACTGCCGCCTTGGTCACATTGGTGTCAAGCACATGAAGAAGCTCCATGCAGATGGACTTTTGGAGTCTCTTTATTATGAATCATTTGACACATGCGAACCATGCCTCATGGGTAAGATGACCAAGACTCCGTTCTCCGGAACAATGGAGCGAGCAACCAATTTATTGGAAATCATACATACCGATGTGTGCGGTCCAATGAGTGTTGAGGCTCGCGGAGGATATCGCTATGTTCTCACTCTCACTGATGACTTAAGTAGATATGGGTATGTCTACCTAATGAAACACAAGTCTGAAACCTTTGAAAAGTTCAAGGAATTTCAGAGTGAGGTTGAGAATCAACGTGACAGGAAAATAAAGTTCCTGCGATCAGATCATGGAGGGGAATATTTAAGTCACGAATTTGGCACACACTTAAGGAAATGTGGAATCGTTTCACAACTCACGCCGCCTGGAACACCTCAGCGTAACGGTGTGTCCGAACGTCGTAATCGCACTCTATTGGATATGGTGCGATCTATGATGTCTCTTACCGATCTACCGCTCTCATTTTGGGGCTATGCTTTAGAGACTACCGCATTCACTTTAAATAGGGCTCCGTCGAAATCCGTTGAGACGACACCATATGAATTATGGTTTGGGAAGAAACCTAAGCTGTCGTTTCTAAAAGTTTGGGGATGTGATGCTTATGTCAAGAAACTTCAACCTGAAAAGCTCGAACCCAAGTCGGAGAAATGCGTCTTCATAGGATACCCTAAGGAAACTATTGGGTATACCTTCTACCTCAGATCCGAAGGCAAGATCTTCGTTGCCAAGAACGGGTCCTTTCTGGAGAAAGAGTTTCTCTCGAAAGAATTAAGTGGGAGGAAAGTGGAACTTGATGAGGTGATAGTCACCCCTTCCGAACCGGAAAGTAGCGCAGCGCAGGAAGATGTTCCTGTGGTGCCTACACCGACTGGGGAGGAAGTTAATGATGATGATCATGAAGCTTCGGATCAAGTTACTGCTAAACTTCGTAGGTCCACAAGGACACGTTCCGCACCAGAGTGGTACGGCAACCCTGTCCTGGAAATCATGTTGTTAGACAACGGTGAACCTTCGAACTGTGAAGAAGCGATGGCGGGCCCGGATTCCGACAAATGGCTAGAAGCCATGAAATCCGAGATAGGATCCATGTATGAAAACGAAGTATGGACTTTGACTGACTTGCCCGATGATCGGCGAGCCATAGAAAATAAATGGATCTTTAAGAAGAAGACAGACGCGGATGGTAATGTGACCATCTATAAGGCTCGACTTGTCGCTAAGGGTTATCGACAAGTTCAAGGGATTGACTACGATGAGACTTTCTCACCCGTAGCGAAGCTGAAGTCCGTCCGAATCATGTTAGCAATTGCCGCATTCTATGATTATGAGATATGGCAAATGGACGTCAAAACGGCATTCCTTAACAGCTTCCTTAAGGAAGAATTGTATATGATGCAGCCGGAAGGTTTTGTCGATCCTAAGAATGCTAACAAGGTATGCAAGCTCCATCGCTCCATCTATGGGCTGGTGCAAGCATCTCGGAGTTGGAACATTCGATTTGATGAGATGATCAAAGCGTTTGGGTTTACACAGACTTATGGAGAAGCCTGTGTTTACAAGAAAGTGAGTGGGAGCTCTGTAGCATTTCTCATATTATATGTGGATGACATACTATTGATGGGAAATGATATAGAATTCTTGGAAAGTATAAAGGCCTATTTGAATAAGTGTTTTTCAATGAAGGACCTTGGAGAAGCTGCTTATATATTAGGCATCAAGATCTATAGAGATAGATCAAGACGCCTCATTGGTCTTTCACAGAGTACGTACCTTGACAAGATATTGAAGAAGTTCAATATGGATCAGTCCAAGAAGGGGTTCTTGCCTATATTGCAAGGTGTGCAATTGAGCACGGCTCAATGCCCGACCACGGCAAAAGATAGAGAAAAGATGAGTGTCATCCCCTATGCCTCGGCCATAGGGTCTATTATGTATGCCATGCTGTGTACCCGACCTGATGTAAACCTTGCCGTAAGTTTGGTAGGAAGGTACCAAAGTAATCCCGACATGGAACACTGGACAGCGGTCAAGAATATCCTGAAGTACCTGAAAAGGACTAAGGATATGTTTCTCGTTTATGGAGGTGACGAAGAGCTCGTCGTAAAGGGTTACATCGACGCTAGCTTCGACACAGATCTGGATGACTCGAAGTCGCAAACCGGATACGTGTATATTTTGAATGGAGGAGCAGTAAGCTGGTGCAGTTGCAAGCAAAGCGTCGTGGCGGGATCTACATGTGAAGCGGGGTACATGGCAGCCTCAGAGGCAGCACAGGAAGCAATCTGGATAAAGGAGTTCATTACCGACCTAGGGGTGATTCCCAACGCGTCGGGCCCGATGACTCTCTTCTGTGACAACACTGGAGCTATTGCCCTTGCCAAGGAGCCCAGGTTTCACAGGAAGACCAGGCATATCAAGCATCACTTCAACTCCATTCGTGAAAGTGTTCAGAATGGAGACATAGATATTTGTAAAGTACATACGGACCTGAATGTAGCAGATCCGTTGACTAAACCTCTCCCTAGAGCAAAACATGATCAACACCAGAACGCTATGGGTGTTCGATTCATCACAATGTAACTAGATTATTGACTCTAGTGCAAGTGGGAGACTATTGGAAATATGCCCTAGAGGCAATAATAAATGGTTATTATTATATTTCTTTGTTCATGATAATTGTCTATTGTTCATGCTATAATTGTGTTATCTGGAAATCGTAATACATGTGTGAATACATAGACCACAACGTGTCCCTAGTAGCCTCTAGTTGACTAGCTCGTTGATCAACAGATAGTCATGGTTTCCTGACTATGGACATTGGATGTCACTGATAACGGGATCACATCATTAGGAGAATGATGTGATGGACAAGACCCAATCCTAAGCATAGCACAAAAGATCGTGTAGTTCGTTTGCTAGAGCTTTTCCAATGTCAAGTATCATTTCCATAGACCATGAGATCGTGCAACTCCCGGATGCCGTAGGAGTGCTTTGGGTGTGCCAAACGTCACAACGTAACTGGGTGACTATAAAGGTGCACTACGGGTATCTCCGAAAGTATCTGTTGGGTTGGCACGGATCGAGACTGGGATTTGTCACTCCGTGTGACGGAGAGGTATCTCTGGGCCCACTCGGTAATGTATCATCATAATGAGCTCAATGTGACTAAGGAGTTAGCCACGGGATCATGCATTACAGTACGAGTAAAGAGACTTGCCGGTAACGAGATTGAACAAGGTATTGGGATACCGACGATCGAATCTCGGGCGAGTAACATACCGATTGACAAAGGGAATTGTATACGGGATTGATTGAATCCTCGACATCGTGGTTCATCCGATGAGATCATCGTGGAACATGTGGGAGCCAACATGGGTATCCAGATCCCGCTGTTGGTTATTGACCGGAGAGGCGTCTCGGTCATGTCTGCATGTCTCCCGAACCCGTAGGGTCTACACACTTAAGGTTTGGTGACGCTAGGGTTGTAGAGATATGAGTATGCGAAAACCCGAAAGTTGTTCGGAGTCCCGGATGAGATCCCGGACATCACGAGGAGTTCCGGAATGGTCCGGAGGTGAAGAATTATATATGGGAAGTCCAGTTTCGGCCACCGGGAAAGTTTCGGGGGTTATCGGTATTGTACCAGGACCACCGGAAGGGTCCCGGGGGTCCACCGGGTGGGGCCACCTATCCCGGGGGGCCCCATGGGCTGAAGTGGGAAGGGAACCAGCCCTTAGTGGGCTGGGGCGCCCCCCCTTGGGCCTCCCCCTGCGCCTAGGGTTGGAAACCCTAGGGGTGGGGGGCGCCCCACTTGGCTTGGGGGGGAAGCCACCCCCCTTCCCCCTTGGCCGCCCCCCCCCTTAGATGGGATCCAGGCCGGCGCCCCCCCCCCTCCCAGGGGGCCTATATATAGTGGGGCGAGGGAGGGCAGCAGTATAACAGCCCCTGGCGCCTCCCTCTTGCCCTACAACACCTCTCCCTCCCGCTAGTGCTTGGCGAAGCCCTGCCAGGATCCCGCTACTTCCACCACCACGCCGTCGTGCTGCTGGATCTCCATCAACCTCTCCTTCCCCCTTGCTGGATCAAGAAGGAGGAGACGTCGCTGCTCCGTACGTGTGTTGAACGCGGAGGTGCCGTCCGTTCGGCACTCGGTCATCGGTGATTTGGATCACGGAGAGTACGACTCCATCAACCCCGTTCACTTGAACGCTTCCGCTCGCGATCTACAAGGGTATGTAGATGCACTCCTTTCCCCTTGTTGCTAGTATACTCCATAGATGGATCTTGGTGATGCATAGGAAATTTTAAAATTCTGCTACGATCCCCAACAGTCCCGACGTTAATAATGCATGGACAAATGCCGCCAACTCGAGGTCATGAGTGGGGTAGTTCTTTTCGTTGGGCTTCAACTGACGAGAGGTATAGGCCACAACTTTCTTCTCTTGCATCAACATAGCACCGAGACCTTGCAGGGAGGCATCACAGAAAACTTCAAAAATGGTTTGGATTCATCAGGAGGAGTCAAGACAGGAGCTATGACTAACTTCTCTTTGAGGGTGTTGAAAGCAATGTCACATTCAGGCGTCCAGACATACTTGACGTGCTTCTGGAGGAGGTTGGAAAGAGGCTTTGCAATCTTAGAGAAATTCTCAATGAATCTTCGACAATAGCTTGCAAGCCCAAGAAAATTTCGGAGCTGCTTGACATTCTGAGGAGGCTCCCAATTCACAATTGCAGACACCTTCTCGGGATTAACAGCGATGCCCTTGGCGGAGATGATACGACCAAGGTAAAGAACTTCGTCAAGCCAGAACTCACACTTGGAAAACTTCGCATAGAATTGATGCTCTCTGAGTTTGTCGAGTACCAATCTCAAATGCTTGGCATGATCCTCCTTATTCTTGGAAAAGACCAAAATATCATCGAGATACACCAGGATGAAATCATTTGTGTAAGGGTTGAAGATGAAGTTCATCATGCGAGAGAACGTTGGAGGAGCATTGACAAGGCCGAAAGACATGACAGTATATTCATAAGAACCATAGCTTGTTCTGAATGTTGTCTTGGGGATATCTTGTTCACGAATGCGAATCTGATGATAACCCATACGGAGGTCAAGCTTGGAGAAAACTTGAGCACCTTTAAGTTGCTCGAAAAGCTCATTGATGTTGGGAAGTGGGTACTTGTTCTTTATTGTTTTCTTGTTCAATGGACGGTAGTCGACGCAGAGTCGTTCCGTTCCATCCTTCTTCTTGACAAAAAGAACACCACAACCCCATGGAGATGAACTCGGTCTGATCAGACCCATACGCTCTTGTTCATCGAGTTGTTTCTTCAACTCTTTCAACTCCTCTGGTCCAAGCTTGTAAGGACGTTTGCAAACAGGTTTCGTGCCAGGCTCAAGATCGATAACGAATTCAACTGGCCGGTGAGGAGGCATTCCTGGAAGCTCTTCTGGAAAGACGTCTTGATATTCACAAACGACTGGAATATGAGAGATGGGATTCAACTCGCCCTTCTCATTGAGAGAAAATAGTCGAATGGTATCATCATGAGCGGCATAGATGATCACATCCTCAGAAGAGTGTGTCAATTGAATCTGCCTGGCAGCACAATCTAGCTGAGCCTTGTGCTTAGAAAGCCAGTCCATGCCGAGAATTAGATCAATATCCGAGTCACCAAGGACCATTGGAGAAGACAGAAATTTATAGTCTCCCATCTTGATGGAAACATCCGGAGCCATCATTTTGGTGTTCATGAACAAACCCGGAGAGGAAACCGATATCGGCATAGGCAAATCGACAGTATGCAAATCGTGCATGGATGCAAAAGGCTTTGATATGAATGAAATAGATGCACCAGTATCAAATAAGACTCTTGCAGGAATATCATTAACTAGAAGATTACCCATGATCACTTCTGAAGAATCCTCTGCCTGAGCTGCGTTCATCATGTTCACCCTTGCCGACTTGGAATTATGCTTGACCACTGCATTGCTGGCAGATCTCACAGGATGAGGAGGCGGAAGGCGCCTTTGGTTGAAGCACTTGTTCGCATAGTGCCCTTTCTGCTGACACTTGTTGCAAGTAACCTCTGAGAGCGGACGGTGATAAGGAGCACTTGACCTTGGAGTATGAGACTGAGCTTTGTTTTGATAGCCTGGGTTGGGTGGGTGGGAAGATCCATTGCCACCTTTACTCATCTACTCGTAGGGGTGACGGAACGGAGGAGGAGGAGGCAACCAGAACTTCTGTTGCTTAGCTGCCACTTGAGTTGAAGAAGAAGATGATTGAACTGCATCCCTGGCTCTCTTCTTAGATGCATCACACTTAATCTGAGCGGCTTCTTGCTTTAGTGCCATGTTGTAGAATTCATCATACTTAGTCGGCTCAAGAAGCACGATAGCTAATTGCAGATCTTCTCTGAGGCCACCTCTGAATTGATAAATCATACTCTTTTCATCAGGGACGTCTTGTTTAGCGAAGCGAGCGAGTCTCTGAAACAGGATATTGTATTGATACACAGACATGCTGCCTTGCTTGAGATTGCGGAACTCCTCACGCTTACTCTCAGCAACACTTTGTGGAATGTGATGAGCTTTGATGTCTCGACGGAAATCATCCCAGGTAATCACACGACCTCCTCTGGAATCTTTGTATTGTTGATACCACTCAGCAGCTTGATCCTCTAGTTGAAACGAATCAAACTTGACAAAGTCCTCAGGCCTGACATTGCTACACTCAAAATGTTTGCAGATATCCACGAGCCAGTGGTCGGCGTCTGTGGCCTAGACACAGTTGGTGAAGGACTTTGGCTGGTTTGCGAGGAACTGATTGAGGGTAGCAAACTGAGGTTGATTGTTGCCTTGGCCTTGATTTCCTTGGTTGCCTTGCCCTTGGTTGCGCTCTTGCAAGAGTTGCAAAAGCATCTGAGTGTTGGCGTTGGTGGCTGCCATGACAGCTTCCCATGCCTCCGGAGGTGGAGGTGGTGGCGGAGGGTTCGGATTCTGACGCGTTGGAGCAGCCATACTGAAGAGGTTGACATCCGTTAGCATCTTGAAAGACATATATTCAAGCTGAATCAATGGATCGAAATTGCAACATATAGCCTTAACATTCGAATAAGAATGAACGAATGAATTCCATAGTAAATCATCACACTTCCATTAAGTTGAGAAGCCACTTAGATAAGGTAGATGAATAAAGCAACAAGGTACGGATATGAACAAATAAGTGGTAAGGAATACCCAATCACAAACCAAATATCCGCGGGAAGAAATACTAGAGCTACTTGAATTCCCACCTATAAAACTCCCGAAACTTTATGGTTATGCAATTAGGTGTTGGGGATACAGGGGAAGCATAATATCTCACCCAAAACTAGCAAATCCTACATCCAGCTGTATCCATCCTTCAACACATAACCAAGAAACCTTCGGAAATCATTTACCTCAACCTTCGAAAAGCATCCGTTATACGAGTTATGGCAATACTCCCAAACTCCCGCCCCAGTACTGGGTGGCGTCGAGGTTATCTCACCAACAACTGCATAAAAGAGATTTTTGATGTCGGCGAACTCAGGTATTCTAGAACTGCAACGATAAAATTGTGACGACAACACCTCGAAGCTCAACTCCCCGGGACACTGCCACAACATGATGATGTCCGGCGGCGCGAGAAGAGGGAGAGCTAGGGTTTGGACCCGAAAAAATTCGAAGGGGATCACATATTTATAGCTAGGAGGAGGTAGGAGTGTCCAAATGAGGTGTAGTTTTCGCCCACGCGATCGTGATCCGACGGCGGAGGACATGGAAGGGGTTTGGATGGGTTTTGGGTCGTTTTGGAGGGGTGTTGGGCTGCAACACACACGAGGCCTTTGCGGTTCCCCGGTTAACCGTTGGAGCATCAAACGAACTCCAAATGGCACGAAATTTGACAGGCGGTCTACCGGTGGTGTACCAAGGCCACTTGGCAAATCTCGGTCCATTTCGAGAACGTATAACACCCGCTCATGAAAAGAGACAAAAGGGGTACGCCGGTGCACGTGGGAGTGTCGGATTGCAAAACGGACAACGGGGAAAATGCTCGGATGCATGAGACGAACACGTATGCAAATGAGATGCACATGATGACATGATACGAAATGCATGACATGAACAAAATGCAAAACGAAGACAAAACCCAACCACGAAGGGAATCCCATAACTTAAAGCCAAAAAAGGCAAGAATTGGAGTTACAAATATGGTAAGTTATATCCGGGGTGTTACACATAACCACAAGCAAACTAAATCAATCATAGCAATTCATCAACCACCGATAGGACAATGAAAATCTACTCAGACATCATAGGATGGCAACACATCATTGGATAATAATATGAAGAATAAAGCACCATGTTCAAGTAGAGGGTACACCGGGTTGCGGGAGAGTGGACCGCCGTAGATAGATGGGGGAAGGTGATGGAGATGTTGGTGAAGATGATGGAGGTGTTGGTGTAGATCGGGGTGATGATGATGGCCCCCGGCGGCGTTCCGGCGCCACCGGGAGCGAGGGGGAGAGAGCCCCCCTCCTTCTTCTTCTTCCTTGACCTTCTCCCTAGATGGGAGAAGGGTTTCCCCTCTGGTCCATGGTCTCCATGGCGTGGGAGGGGCGAGAGCCCCTCCAAGATTGGATCTGTCTCTCTGTCTCTCTCTGTTTCTGCGTTCTCGGATTCTGCCCTTTCACCGTTTCTTATATTCCCGGAGATCTGTAACTCCGATTGGGCTGAAATTTTAACACAATCTCTATCCGGATATTAGTTTTCTTGCGGCGAAAGAAGGGCACCAACTGCCTTACAGGGTGGCCACGAGGGTCAGGGGGCGCCCCCTGCCTCGTGGGCCCCTCGAGCATCGTCTCGCGTTGATTTCACGTCCCAAAATTCACATATATTCCAAAAAAATCTCCGTCAATTTTTATCCTGTTTGGACACTGTTTGATATGGATTTTCTGTGAAACAAAAAAACATGCAACAAACAGGAACTGGCACTGGGCACTGGATCAATATATTAGTCCCAAAAATAGTATAAAAAGTTGCCAAAAGTATATGAAAGTTGTATAATATTGGCATGGAACAATCAAAAATTATAGATACGACGGAGACGTATCAACGCACAGGGCACCATCTAGTTTTATGAGACGACAATGAATTTTTTTGGAAGTCATGTTGAATGGGGCATCGGGCCTTGATCACTTACAAACATGGACTAAGGCCGGGGGATACACCAACGACATACCTATTCACTATCGTTTCTGACATCTTGCAATAACTACCACCTATGTCCGGGTTTATTAGCCCCCCTCGCATGTAACATCCCAATTTTCAATTTGGATGTTATTCATTAGGTCATCATATGCATCCATAATTTGTGCACTTTGAATTTTTTTTATTTGGACTTTTGATCCTAGAAACCTTAAGCAACTCAAGGACCAATTGAGAGAGTTGGAGGTTTTCACAAAAATCCATTTTTGAATTTTTCAAAATTGGCAAATTGGATCAAAGTGATTTTTTATTCAAAATTATTTTTCCAATTATTTCAAATAAATGAAATAATGAGAGAAGATCATATGACTCTTCAAAACAGCTAGGAAAATATGGGAAATTTAATTTTGAATAAAAATATATTTATTTGATTTTTATTTGCAATTTTATTCGGTTGCATTTTATTAAATTGGGGAAAAAGTTCCATTTTTAGAAATTGCGTTTAGTCCAGAAAAATGTTCACATTGTCCCAAATATTAGGAGGGCGTGGCGAAAATTGTTTCTGGAATTTTAGAAAATTTTATTTTATTCTATTCGGATTTTTCTTCGCGGCGCTATTAAAAAAACTTCTTCGGACCGACTGGGACAAAGCCCAGCCGGCCCAGGCCGCCGCCACCGACCCCGAGCCGTAGTCCGGCCGCCGCCCGTGTCCGAGCGGGACACCGCCCGACGCCCCCTTCCCCAAGCCGCCTCGCCCCCTTGGCATTTAAAAGGCGAGGCCCAACCGCCCTCTCTCCTCACAACCGCCGCCGACTCAAGCTGAGCCGCGGCCGCCGCCTCTCGCCGCCGCCGCGCCACCCTGCCTCTCGCCCGCATCGCCCCGCAGCCGCCGCCCACAGCCCTCGCCGGAGCCGCCGCCACCACCAACCATCGCCGCCGCCGTCGGTTTTTCTCGCCGATCCCCGAACCGGTATAAGCCGCCGACCCCGATCCGGGTTTTTTTTCGTTTTCGTTTTTTTAAACCCCGTTTATTATTTAGTTTAGTTTATTTAGCGAACGTTCATCCGTTAGTCCTCAGTGGCGAACGGTTTTCGTTCGTTAGGTTTCTGTAGCGAACGTTCGTTCCTTAGATTATTATTTTTCTGTTTATTTTCGGCCAGGGACCTATCCATAATTATTTTCTTTGCAGTTTAGTCCCTGATCTTTAACAGATCACAACTATTTGCTCGTTTATCCAAATCCAACGAAACCAACGCCAAATTCTTCTTTATGATCCCCTCTGTTCAGATAATCAACTTAATCATGTTTTTGAAAGTTTAAAATTTGGTTTCAATCAGATTTGAAGTTGAACTTCTTTTGTTCGTAACTTGAGTTTCGTATCTCCGATTTGATTGATTCTTTTTGCAAATCGAAGTGCTTCACTTGAATCTTCTGTTTATATCTTTTTATTTGGTTTTACCTTTGCCTCTTATGCTTGAGTGCTTATGTATACTATTGTTTGTCCACGATAGATTTTCCGGAGTGCGAAGCTTGCTACTACGAATCTCTAGGGTTTTCCGATCGTCAGCAAGGCAAATTACACTTTGACCATATCCCTTTATTACCAAGTTTTTACGCATTAGTTTCAACCCTCAAACATTGCATGAGTAGGATTGGGAACATGTAGTTGTTTTTAAGTAGTTGATGAGGTAGGAACCTAATACCTTTTATCACCCCGGGAATATACGTTATGCTCATATTGCTTAGCCATGCTCGTAGACGGGGATTGGTATGTGTGATTCATGAAAGTTGCGAGAGTAATACATAAGGGAAACTTAAGGTGGCTACTTTAATACACATCTGGGTGGATTGGTTGCAGGCACCTGGGGAACCCAGTGTTGTCCTAGGATATCCCGGAGTGCCTATGTGATCATCCTATGGAATGCCACCCAGGCTCGAAGGGATCATAATATTGGTCATGCTAGAAACTTCCGTGTCCAGCCACAAGCCATTATGGGCTCTGTCATAGTTGAGTAAGTTGTGTGACCTCTTTCAGTGGTAGGCTAGCAGATGTAGGGGAAAGTAGGTGGTACTGTCTACCCAGAGTAAAGAGTTAATGTTTCAGAAAGACTATGTATCGATCTTCCGATCATGGATATGGTCGAGTCTTGTGGGGAAAAGTGTGCAAACCTTTGCAGAGTGTATAAACTAATCATGATTAGTCGTGTCCCCGGTTATGGACATCTTGAGTGTTGGGGAACGTAGTAATTTCAAAAAAATTATACGCACACGCAAGATCATGGTGATGCATAGCAACGAGAGGGGAGAGTGTTGTCCACGTACCCTCATAGACCGAAAGCGGAAGCGTTAACACAACGCGGTTGATGTAGTCGTACGTCTTCATGATCCGACCGATCAAGTACCGAACGCACGGCACCTCCGAGTTCAGCACATGTTCAGCTCGATGACGTCCCTCGAACTCCGATCCAGCCGAGTGTTGAGGGAGAGTTTCGTCAGCACAACGGCGTGGTGACGATGATGATGTTCTACCGACGCAGGGCTTCGCCTAAGCACCGCAACGATATTATCGAGGTGCAATATGGTGGAGGGGGGCACCGCACACGGCTAAGAGATCAATGATCAATTGTGTGTTTAGAGGTGCCCCCTGCCCCCATATATAAAGGAGCAAGGGGGGGTTCGGCCGGCCAAGGGGAGAGGCGCGCCTGGAGGAGTCCTACTCCTACCGGGAGTAGGACTCCCCCCTTTTTCCATGTTGGACTAGGAGAGAGAGGGGGAAGAGGTGAAGGGGAGGAAGGAAAGGGGGGCGCCGCCCCCTTCTCCTTGTCCTATTCGGACTGGGGGGAGGGGCGTGCGGCCCTGCCCTGGCCTCCTCTCCTCTCTTCCACCTAGGCCCACTAAGGCCCATTAAGTTACCGGGGGGTTCCGGTAACCTCCCGGTACTCCGAAAAATCCCGATTTCACCCGGAACACTTCCGATGTCCAAACATAGGCTTCCAATATATCAATCTTTATGTCTCGACCATTTCGAGACTCCTCGTCATGTCCGTGATCACATCCGGGACTCCGAACAACCTTTGGTACATCAAAACATATAAACTCATAATATAACTGTCATCGTAACGTTAAGCGTGCGGACCCTACGGGTTCGGGAACTATGTAGACATGACCGAGACACCTCTCCGGTCAATAACCAATAGCGGAACCTGGATGCTCATATTGGTTCCCACATATTCTACGAAGATCTTTATCGGTCAGACCGCATAACAACATACGTTGTTCCCTTTGTCATCGGTATGTTACTTGCCCGAGATTCGATCGTCGGTATCTCGATACCTAGTTCAATCTCGTTACCGGCAAGTCTCTTTACTCGTTCCGTAATACCTCATCCCGCAACTAACTCATTAATCACAATGCTTGCAAGGCCTATAGTGATGTGTATTACTGAGTGGGCCCAGAGATACCTCTCCGACAATCGGAGTGACAAATCCTAATCTCGAAATACGCCAACCCAACAAGTACCTTTGGAGACAACTGTAGAGCACCTTTATAATCACCCAGTTACGTTGTGACGTTTGGTAGCACACAAAGTGTTCCTCCGGTAAACGGGAGTTGCATAATCTCATAGTCATAGGAACATGTATAAGTCATGAAGAAAGCAATAGCAACATACTAAACGATCGAGTGCTAAGCTAACGGAATTGTTGAGGATATAGACCTGGGAGTCACCCGCCAGGAGGGCCGGGTTACACTAAGGGTCATTGCCAGAAGCCCGGAGCTAAGTTTCAAGATAATGGGCCAGAGATGGGCTGAGACCCGGCGATGGCTTAAAGCCCGTAGTACAATCTTTGTTGTTATAGTAGACTTGTAGTGTAAGGCAAGTATTGTTTAGAGTCCGAGCCGGACACTCTTATGAGCCGGCCGGGACTCTAAGGGCCGCTGGGCGTCAGCCTCCCTATATAAAGGGACGACCCGGCAGCGGTTTAGGGGCGACAACAATCTCATCGAGAGCCGGGCATAGCTGTTTAGCTCCCTGGCAATCGTAACCCTAATCAATAACACCTTGAACTGGACGTAGGCTTTTACCTTCACCGTAAGGGGCCGAACCAGTATAAAACCCTCGTGTTTCTTGTCCCGCATAACCCCTTCAAGCTTCCTAGTTGCGATGGCTCCACGACTAAGTCCTAGCTCAAGGACATCTGCCGTGACAATTCCACGACAGTTGGCGCCCACCGTGGGGCAGGCGCACGGTGGATTTGAGTTCTTGAAGGGCAGCTTCGAAGGGCTCAAGGGATACGCTGTGGGCCGGATGACCAAGAGTCGTCGCGGCAAGCTCTACGTCGACGATGTGGACTGGGGCCCCGACGCCGGCTCAGTGGAGTACGGGTACCGGGTCCCCTTGGTGGAATTCATGTCTTCATCGGCAAGATTGGTGAGCCGGGCCCCGAGCCGGATCCCCGCGCCGATCTCATCGAAACGGCTCAGCGCGCACGACCCGCCCAGGCCCGGCCTGCCTTAAAGCGCGCTTTTGTGGGATGCATCCACGGAGGGCCCTCTGATCCATCCGGGTCTGGTGATGAGGCGGCCGCCGGCTCTGACGGCGAGTCGGCCGCTGATGTGTCAAACTCGTTGTACCAACTTCAAGGTGGCAGGCTCATGAGTTATTCCGATGGCGACAGTATTCCGGACCTTTTTGAGCCGCCAAGTCAGGTTGGAGTTTTTATGGCCGGCGCGCAGCCTGTTCAGGACCCCGTTGCCGGATCAGGAAGCCAGGTGCCTTCCCCGGCTGATGGATCTCACGGACAAGATAACGGCCCTGTTAACTGCCACGGTTGACCCAGCAGATCAAGCTCAGCATGATGCGGAGGTGGCACAGTTAAAATTGGATCTGAGGAAAGCTAAGAAGATCTTGCAGCAGAAGGGATCAGGCTGGCGGCAGAGCGAGCGGCTCTCGACGCCCGGACTCAGTTGATTCAGGCGCAGTCCTTCCAACTCACGATGGATCAAAACGCGGCCAACGAGGTCATGAGAAGGAGGCATCAGAAGGCCCAGTCTCGACTCCCGCCGGTTTACGATCCGCGCAATCTCTTCAACACGCCGGGTGCGGGATCCAGTAACCCACCAGGAGTCATTGCGCCCGGGTCAGGGCCCCTTATTCAGCCACGAGTGATGGGGCCTCCCCAGGTGCCCCCTGCCCCGCCTCAATATGTGCCAATACCCCCGGGCCATTATAATAACCCGCTGGAGAACATGGTCGCCGCGGCGGCACGGCTGGCGGCTCTGCCCATTGATGGCGACTCTCCGACGGCTATTGAGACCCGCCGGGTCAGAGAACTCCTTCATACAGCACTGGCGCAACAAGAGGCGTACTCCTACAGCCGGGATAGGATCCACTCAACCCCTCGTCCAGGGCAGAGCCCGAGTTACAGCCGGCACATGGTCTCGGCGACCGGCTCAAGTAATGTCCAACGCCATGACCCGCCCCCTGGACATGGCCCGGCTCATAAGGGAGCCTTCTACGTAGCAGACCAAGCACGCCAGGAGGCGGAGCAGGCGCCTCAATTGACGGCTTACCAGACCCCCCCGGCTTATCCGACGACGTCCGTTGATGCGGGTATCCCTACCAGAACCGGGGGTGTCCCTTGTTTGGTGCCAGCTATCCGTAATGAACGTCTACCCAAGGACTTCAAAGGACCTAGGAAGGTGCCTAACTATACAGCAGACTTATAGCCTGCAGCCTAGATTGAGAGTTATGAGATGGCTATGGAATTACTGGAAGTCAGTGAGGCGGCCATGGCCAAATATTTCACCATGATGTTAGATGGAACTGCCCGCACGTGGTTGAAAGGGTTACCGCCGAACTCCATTGGGTCTTGGGCTGAGCTGAAAGCCCGGTTCATTCAAAACTTCAAAGATACCTGCAGGCAATCTATGTCAATCGTGGATCTGACTAACTGTAAGCAGCAGGAGGGTGAATCCACGACCCATTGGGTTCGCCGGGTCAAGGAGATCATACATTCATCGGATAAGATGGATGCCGGCTCTGCAGTCTTAATGTTGGAACAAAACTGTCGCTTTGTGCCCCTAAAGATGAAACTCGGGCGGCTTAAGCATGACTGTACTGATATGGGTACACTGATGGCGGCTCTTGTCAAGTACGCCGATTCTGATGGTACCAAGGATCCCCCTTCAGATGATGAAAGGACAGGGAAGGGAAAGAAGAACGGCAATGGCAAGAGTCCTCAGTTTAACCCGGGGAATCAAGGAGGAGGCAAGCGCAAGGCCGATGGCAGCCTAGAGTTTGTAGCCAACACCAACTCTCAAGGTAATAACCAGCGACGCAAGGGGAGGCCCCCTCCCCGAGGCGGCGGGTCAGGACCTTCTCTGGAACAGCTGTTGAATGAACCTTGTCCGAGACACGGTTCTAGAGAGAAGCTAGCGACTCATCTGTGGAAGGATTGTGCTATCATGAAGGCCTTTAAAAACTACAATGGTCCGGGTGGCGGCTCAGGCTCCGGCGGTTTCCATGGCCCGGGCGGCGGGTCAAATTCCGGTCCTCAGAACGGTCAAGGGGGCTTTAATCAATAGTCTGGTCAGGGTCATCAACAGCAACAGGGGGGCTATCAGACCAACCCAAAGCAGCTTAGCGGTGGACAGTATCACGTGTTCACCACTAGTTTGTGCAAACGAGACGAGAAGCTTCACAAGAGGGCTGTTAATGCTGTTGAGCCAGCGGTTCCACGCTACTTACGGTGGTCGGAGCAGCCCATAGTGTGGAGTAGGGAGGATCACCCTCCCCGGGTGGATAACCCGGGCCACCTGGCCTTAGTGGTGGCTCCTCAAGTGGGAGGCTATAAGTTCACAAAGGTACTCATGGATGGAGGCAGCAGCATCAACATCCTCTATTATGAGACTTTCCGTCGTATGGGACTAGTTGATAAGAACCTCAGCCAGTCAAATACTATCTTCCATGGTGTGGTACCCGGTAAATCGGCTTATCCAGTCGGCAAGATCGAACTGGAAGTGGCCTTCGGTGATGAGAACAACTACAGGGTGGAGAAGTTGACCTTTGAGGTGGTCAAGATAAGAAGTCCTTACCACGCCATATTTGGACGGCCGGCTTACGCCAAGTTCATGCCACGGCCGTGTTATGTGTACTTACAACTCAAGATGCCGGGTCACAACGGGACCATTACGGTTCACGGCAGCCGGAAAGTGGCTCTGGAGTGTGAGGAAGGTGACGCGGCTTATGCAGAGTCTGTTTGTGCCACAGAAGAGTTGAAATTTTATAAAGACAATGTCGACCCAACAGATATGACCTCTCTGAAAAAGCCAACCACAGAGAATGAACCAGCAATGAAGTTTAAGTCAGCTGATGAGACTAAACTTGTTGATTTTGTTCCAGGTGACTCATCTCAGCAGTTCAGCATCAGTGCAAATCTGGACCCGAAATAGGAAGGCGCGCTCATCGAGTTCATCCGTGAGAATAGGGACATCTTCGCATGGAAACCTTCTGACATGCTAGGTGTACCTAGAGAACTCGCTGAGCACACTCTCAATGTTGATCCAAAATTTAAGCCGGTCAGACAGTTCCTTCAACGGTTTAACGAAGAGAGGCGGAAGGCTATTGGTGAAGAAGTGGACCGGCTTTTGGCGGCCGGGTTCATTGTTGAGGTTTTTCACCCAGAGTGGTTGGCTAACCCGGTGCTTGTACTTAAGAAGAACGGCACCTGGCGGATGTGTGTGGACTACACGGACTTGAACAAGGCGTGTCCGGCTGATCCTTTTGCTCTCCCCCGTATTGATCAGATCATTGATGCTACGGCAGGTTGTGCACGCTTAAGTTTCTTGGATGCCTATTCCGGGTATCATCAGATTAAGATGGCAGTTAAGGACCAGGAGAAGACGGCGTTCATCACTCCCTTTGGAGCCTTCTGCTATGTCTCTATGCCCTTTGGGCTCAAGTGTGCGCAGGCGACTTACTAGCGTTGTGTATAGAATTGTCTCCATAAACAGATCGGGCGCAATGTTCACGCTTACATGGACGATATTGTGGTTAAGTCCATCAAGGAGGAAACCCTGATAGATGACTTAAGGGAAACCTTCGATAATCTCCGGGTCTACAAGATGATGCTTAACCCGGCCAAATGTGTTTTTGGTGTTCCTGCGGGCAAGCTATTGGGCTTCTTGGTTTCTGACAGAGGAATTGAAGCTAACCCGGAGAAGATCAAAGCTATCACTTCTCTAGCTAAGCCGGCATGTATAAACGATGTTCAGCGTTTGGCAGGTCGCATCGCTGCTTTAAGCCGGTTCATAAGCTGCTTGGGTGAGAAGGCTATGCCCTTATATCAGTTGATGAAGAAAACTGACAACTTTGTCTGGAATGATGCAGCTAATACCGCTTTTGAGGATTTGAAAAAGCAACTGGCGGAGCCCCCCGTCCTTGCTGCTCCGGTTGATAAGGAGCCCTTGCTACTGTATGTGGTGGCAAACGCACGAGCCGTCAGCGTGGCTATTGTGGTGGAGCGCAAGGAGGCGGGTAAGGAGCATCCGGTTCAGCGGCCGGTTTATTATGTCAGTGAGGTGCTCATTGAGTCCAAGCAGCGGTATCCGCATTGGCAGAAGCTCGTATATGGGGTGTTTATGGCGAGCCGGAAGCTTAAGCATTATTTTCAGGGTCATCCCATCACTGTGGTCAGTTCCGCCCCTCTCGGTGATATTATCCAGAACAGAGAGGCTACAGGGAGAATTGCTAAGTAGGCTATTGAACTTGGACCTCATGACCTTAAATATGTGCCACGCACTGCTGTTAAGTCTCAGGCCTTGGTAGATTTCATCAATGATTGGACAGAGTCGCAAGTACCTGAGCAAAAGCCGGATAACACTTATTGGACTATTCACTTTGATGGGTCCAGGCAGCTGGAGGGCTCGGGAGCTGGTGTTGTCTTGGCTTCCCCTAAAGGTGACAAATTCCATTATGTGCTACGGTTGATGTTTCCTTGCACTAACAATGCGGCTGAATACGAGGCTTTGCTCCACGGTCTTCGGGTGGCTAAGGAGATGAGCTTAAGCCGGGTGAGGTGCTTTGGTGACTCAGACTTGGTGGCTCAACAAGTATCAGGCACCTGGGATTCTAAGGATCCTCTAATGGCGGCTTATCGCCGCGAGTTTGATGCCATTGCTGGGCACTTCCAGGGGTACCAAGTGGAGCATATTGATCGCCGGAGGAACGAGGCGGCGGATGCGTTAAGCCGGCTAGGCTCTCAGCGAAAGCCGGTGCCGCCTAACACTTTCCTGGATGTCCTGTATAATCCTTCGGTCAAGTTGCCTACACAAGAAGATTTGGCCGTCCCTGACCCGGAGGCGCAACTGGTGGCAGCTCTTCATGTCATACCAGACTGGACAATGCCATATCTGGCTTATATAACCCGGGGAGAATTGCCTGAAGAGGAAACTCTGGCCAGGCAAATAACCCGGCGGGCTAAGTCAATGATTGTTATCGATGGCGAGTTGTATCATCGCAGTGTTTCAGGGGCATTTCAGCGTTGTATCTCCCCTGAGGAAGGTCAAGAGATCTTGCGCGAGATCCATGAAGGGGATTGTGGCCATCATGCCGGTTCAAAATCTCTTGTGGCCAAGGCTTTCCGTCATGGTTTTTACTGGCTGACGGCTCACGCTGATGCAGAGGACTTGGTCAGTAAATGTGATGGCTGCCAAAGGTTCTCACGACGGGCTCATGTGCCGGCTCAGGAGTTGAGGATGATTCCAATCGCCTGGCCCTTTGCGGTCTGGGGGCTTGATATGGTTGGGCCTTTCAAACGGTCCAAGGATAAGAAGACCCACCTCTTGGTGGCAGTGGACAAATTCACGAAGTGGGTGGAAGCTGAGCCAGTTAGCAAGTGGGATGCAGCCACGGCGGTTCAATTTATGAAAAAGGTGATCTTCCGCTTCGGCTTCCGCACAGCATCATAACAGACAATGGCACTAATCTGTCCAAAGGCGCTATGGAGGAGTTTTGTCAACGAGAGCATATCCGGCTTGATGTTTCTTCAGTAGCTCATCCCCAGTCTAATGGTCAAGCTGAGAGAGCTAACCAGGAGATTCTGAAGGGCATCAAACCCCGGCTTTTGGTCCCTTTGCAACGGACGCCGGGTTGTTGGGTGGAGGAATTGCCCTCCGTCTTATGGAGCATCAACACTACTCCTAACAGGTCTACAGGCTTCACGCCTTTCTTCATGGTTTATGGAGCAGAAGCGGTTCTCCCCAGCGACATCCGTCATGATTCACCTCGTGTGGCGGCTTATGTTGAGACGGATAATGAACAGGCGCGCCAAGATGCTCTGGACTTGTTGGACGAACAGCGTGATGTGGCAGCCGCCCGTTCAGCAATTTACCAACAAGACATGCGCCGTTATCATAGCCGTCGGGTCAAGTCATGGGTCTTTCAGGAAGGCGACCTGGTGCTCCGACTCATCCAGGATCAAACAGATGCACACAAGTTATCCCCACCTTGGGAAGGGCCTTTTGTGGTCAGTAAGAACTTGCACAATGGGTCATATTACCTCATTGATATCCAGGAGCATAAAGACTCGCGTAAATCTGAGGAGGAGACCCGTCGGCCGTGGAACATAGCTCAGCTTCGGCCTTACTACACTTGAGCTACCGGCTCTTGTGGTGTATATATTTATCTCAGCCATGTATATATTATGATAAGCAATAAAGCAGGACCTCTCTCCTTTTTTCTCCTCCAAATATACGTGTCATACTAATTTGAAAGGAGGATCCGGCTTATGATCGCATTCGAGTCTAGCCGTAAGCAGTAAGATCACTTGGGGGCTTCCTGTTCAAACATGGGTCGTATTCGAACCAAAGAGAACATAGCTGTCGATACCCATTTGATTGGCAAAGTGCCGAGCTCATTGGGAGGTTGCCTTTGGTCATATTTGAATCATAGTGTAACCCCTCTGAGAACCGACGTGGATCGTATTCGAATCAGCGTCGTTAAACAATTTTCAGAATCACTTGGGGGCTTCCTGTTCAAACATGGGTCGTATTCGAACCCAAGAGAACATAGCTGTCGGTACCCTCTTGATTGGCATTGCCACACCCATTGGGGGCTATATGATCGTATCCGAATCTTGGCTTAAACCCCTTTCGGGCCGGGTCTCTGGTCGTATTCGAACTGGAAGCCCCTAAGTTCCGATTTATCGCAAAGTCTACTCTGATTATGACAACGTGTGCATGGCCGGGTTTCACTTGCCGGCTTAATTTTGGTTTATCTTGTTAGTTGAGCATCATGGATATCATCAAGACAAGTAAATTCGAGTTAAGATACCAACCGTGCTACCCGGGTTATTTAACCCGGAAGTATGCTTACAGGCTGTTGAGTGTGTTATCACGACTGTGTTCAGAATATAGTAAAGGACCAGTCTTTTTGGTTTGTATTCCGGGTTATCCATCTCAAACACCTGATTCTCAGGGCGGTAAGCCGCCTTGCGGCTTGTGATTTGCCTTTCTATGCAGATACTTACAGGTACTTTTTAAGGTTGAGAAGGACAAAGGGATAATTACGACCCGGAGGAACACAAAGGATAATTTCAAAAGTTTCCAGCATTCATTACGTGCACGATGGCACGGCAGAGATAAAATGTTGCACCTAGTCTATTACAAAATTCTTCAAGTCTCAAGGTTGGAGCGTTGTTCGGTGAACCGCCAGCCGCTTTACGATGCCTGCTGGGTTGAAGTCCCCGGCTCGTCTTCTGCTCCGGTTGATCCCAAGACCTCGAAGGTTGACGACTTCCAGTCGATGCCGCTGAGAGCTTCGAACTGGGCTTCTTCGTCAATTAACCCGGCCGGGTCAATCTCGGGGGCGAAGGTGTGCTGACGAGCCGGAGGAATCAGACTAAGAGCTTCATAGCGAGGGGTTGGAATCCTCTGGTTCTCCGCGTTGTACCCCGGCTGATACTTGGTTAAGTCGGTGTCATTCCCGATGATGGTGGCCACCGGGCGTACAGCCTTAACACACGCCGCGAAGTCCTTCTGGTCGAAGGTGGACCGTCTTCCTTCAAGCTCGGGTAACCCAGTGCGATGTCTGCCGGGTCTAGCTCCGACAGGAATGCTTTGGCCCGGCTCAGCGCGGCAATTTCTCCGGATCTTGCGGAGGCTCGGCGTAGCTCCTGGATCCGCTGTGGCAGAACAGCAAGCCGGCGCAGGACTTCGGCCAGATGGGTTGGCACCTCGTTGGATAGGGCCACCACAGCTAAAGCGCGCTGTGACCCGTGTAGAGTTGTTCCACCAGGGTGTACACGGCCTTTAGCTTGGTGACCACGCTCTGGTTCAAGTTGGCGCTTCTGGAACCTGTTTAACAACATCAGATGACCCGGTGACAAGGATGAATCAGGAGATGTAAACATTCTAACATGAATGAAAGCCGGTGAGGCGACTTACCGAAGATGGCAGCTACCATTTGGGACACTTGGCGCTTTAGGCTGGAGAGTTCGGCGGTTTTTTCAGAGAGTGCCTTCTCCGCCTGTTCCGCCCGGGTCATCAGTGCGGCTTTCTCCTCAGCCCAGGCCTTCCGCTCAGCGTCGAATTCAGTCTTCAATTTCTCCTGAGCGGCGATGCTGGAGACAAACTTGGCATTCGCCTTCCGGGTCTCCATCTCTTGAGTCTTTAACCGGCTCCTGAGATCCGCCAGGTCCGACTCTAATTTCTTGCCAACAGCCTGCATATATTTCCGGGTTATTGACAGTCATTCTATAAAGTCCCAAGCGCTTTCCAAGCAAAGACACTTGGCACTTGGGGGCTAATGCATATTGAACGTATCTATCTATGTACGGCCGGCTCAGTTCAGTAAGCCGGAATCTAAGTCTACAACATATTCAAGTATAAGTGCTAGACTTGGGGGCTAGGATGACAAGGATCACTATGCAGAAATAAGAAAACAGCAGAAGGTTACCTCAGATTTCTGTTGGATCTGGTTGACCATGGCGATCTCGGCGTCTCGGCTCTTGTGAATTTGGCTGATGTAGCCTGAGACAAGCTCTCCAATGCTTAAATCGGTGTAGCTGGAGAGATCCAGATTCACCCGATGGGGTTGCAGCAACTCCCCCTTCGCGGAGCATTTGGCCAGTGCGGTCGGCCTCCCCGGCTCAACATACTCCGTCCGGGTAATTACCACGTCCGGGTCGTTAGCTGGTGGGGCTGAGCCGGACGCCTCCGGATTAGCTGACGCTTCGATCGTTGTCTTGGTGGTCGGGGCAGGGGCTTCAGGCGCCGTATCCATGGGAATGGTGGCCTCGGAGGCGGCTGGCGGATCTTGAGCCGTCGTCTCCGGCTCAGGCAAGTCCGGCACTCCGGCTGACCTGGTCTTCTTTGTTCTTTTGGTGAGCTTTGCCTGGGCACTGAAAAGACAGAAGTGTTAGGCATGCAAAGAGTAAATACAGACAGATAATGTAAGGTGATTGTTATTACCCGGGTGCAGTCTTGAAGGCCGGCAGACTTGATTGCAGGGAGTCACCCGAAGAGGGGGAGGTCTCCTGGTAATTGGAGTCAGAAGAATTAAGTGGTTGACGGATAACACCCGCCAACGGATGAAAAGGGTACAAGTGAGAAAAGACCTCGGTGCGACGTTTCTTTGTCGCGTCGGGTAACCCGGCGGAGAGGTCGGTGTCCTTGCGGGCCCGGGTGAGACGCCGGCTTTCGTGAACCTGCTGCTTCAAAAGAAATTGAGGGTCTTGATGAGCTAATGGATGAGAAAAGCTTACTTTCCGGGTTACCCTTCGGACTTTCAGCTGTGGCAAAGGCTCCGAGTCGGAGGGGAGTAATGTTACCTCTTCAATCACCGGGTTACTGGCGCCGGTGTCATCCTGTCAATAAGCAAAATGATGGTAAAGTGGCCAGCAGCAACCAGTAAATACGGCAAGAGTTTAAAGGTTTAAGGGTTACCTCTGACTCGGAGCTATCGCTTAATTGCAGCAGCTCCGAAGCAGTGGGTCTGTTTCCCTTTTTGCGAGGGGCGGCTCTCTTGGCGGCTTTCTTCGCCTTCCTGGCCTTCTTGGCCGCCTCATGGTCATACTTGACCCGCCAGAATTTATCATCAGCCTAAAAAATACAGTAATGAGTTCTTAGTAAGATGACAGGTAAAAAATGGAAAGGTTAAAGTCAGCGGCTTACCGCTGGGGCTGGATTGGTCTTGCAGAACGGGGCTAGCCCGGTTCTTCCACAGTCTGCCAGGCTCTCGTTTAACAGAGCCTTGGTCTCTTCTTCTGCAACGTCTTCTGGAAGATCATTGCGACTGTGTCTCTGCGGGTCATCCTTTCGCCCGGTGTACTCACACATTAAGCCGGGGCGGCGGCTCAATGGGATCACCCGCCATGAGATCCAGACCCGGACCAGATCAATTCCGTTCAGACCATTGCCTAGCAGGGCCTTGATCTTGTTGATCGTTGGAAGCAAAGGTTGGCGTTCCGCGGCAGTAAGTTTGTCGGATAACAGGTGAGTCGGCTCCAGGCGTGTTGGCCGAAAGCCGGGCAGTGGATTCTCGTCAGCCGGGGATGTATCTTGGCAGTAGAACCAAGTCATATTCCAGTCCTTAGGGTGGCTCGGCGGCTCTGCGTAAGGGAACAGACAGTCCCTACGTCGCTGGATGGAGATGCCGCCTAACTCTAGACTTGGCCCGTTGGCACACTCATTTTGGCGGTTCAAATAAAACAGCTCTCTGAAGAGCAGTAGACTCGGCTCTTCTCCAAGATATACTTCACAAAAGACTTGGAAGTTGCAGATGTTGGATATGGAATTGGGTCCTATATCCTGAGGTCGAAGGTCAAAGAAGTTGAGCACATCCCGGAAGAATTTTGAGCCGGGCGGTGCAAAGCCCCGGCTCATATGGTCCGCAAAGATCACTACCTCCCCCTCCCTCGGCTGTGGTCTTTCTTCGGACGGATCAGGGGCACGGTAGGACATCACTTCCTTCCTGGGCAGATATCCGGACTTAACGAAGTTGGCCAGGGTCTCATCAGTGACGTTGGATCTCATCCAGTTGCAAGTGATGGGAGCTTTGGGAGGCATGGTGACGGTTGGTGATCTATGATAAAGAAGAAGGTGTCCGGGTTAATTATAAGCCGGAGTTTATCATTCAAACTACAATGACGGCTTATGAAGGGGACTAATGGTATGTATTGATACGGTGGGTTATCTAAGCCGTCGGGGCATTCAGGATGAGTTGGTCATCTACGGCTTACTGCGGTTAAGTCGGAAGATACTACAGAGCATGGTTCTCTTTAAACCGGAAAGTTCTACGGCGCGTGTTTTCTTTAAGTCGGAAACATAAGCCGCCAAGATTCAAGGGCTGCAGTTTTTACTAAGTGTGGTAAAACAGATTTCATATATTACAGTAACTTTTTCGGATCAAAATGGTCGGGCAAGATGAAAATTTTCTAGACCTAAAGAAACAGAAACAGGAGAAGTTCTTAAGGTGGAACATGGTCTTTAAGCAGTAAAAAGAGGATTTTTTGCAGATGGAATGGATCTCGAACATTTACCACAAAGGTTCTACGAAGAGTTAAGATCAACGGGGGCAGTGACTACAGGGGTTACTGAAACTTGCGGCAATGGTGAAGAACGCGAAGAACACAAGATGAACCCTACCACAGATTGGTTCTAGCAAGGCAGGGAAGACTCACCGGAGTTGAGGAAGAGCGGAGGTCGCCGCCGTTATCTGGTCCGGGTCAGGGTGATGCAGCGGCCGGGTCGATGAAGATCAGGGGCGCGACGGCGGCGGCGGCGGCAGAAGCTCGGGCAGAGGAACGACAGCGCGAGGAAGAAGAAGGAGAGTGTGAGAAGAGAGTGCCGGGCCGGCCTATTTATAAGGCAAGTCATAAGTGGGCGCGATATTCAAGGAGACCACGGCGTGGTTATCTCCCCCTCACGGCGCCTCGATTTTCGGAAAGACAGTAACAGCAGAGATCCGTTGCGGATCTGGCGGAGTAAAAAACGGACTTAATGGAGGATGACGTCACGGCGGATTATCCGGAGTCCGGAGAATGACGTCACGCCGGGTTATGGCCTTCACACGAACGGTAAGCCAGAGATTTTTTCTGTCGGCAGAGTCGAAGATTGACACGAGCCGGCTCAAGTCAATCTGGGGCCTAATGTTGAGGATATAGACCTGGGAGTCACCCGCCAGGAGGGCCGGGTTACACTAAGGGTCATTGCCAGAAGCCCGGAGCTAAGTTTCAAGATAATGGGCCAGAGATGGGCTGAGACCCGGCGATGGCTTAAAGCCCGTAGTACAATCTTTGTTGTTATAGTAGACTTGTAGTGTAAGGCAAGTATTGTTTAGAGTCCGAGCCGGACACTCTTATGAGCCGGCCGGGACTCTAAGGGCCGCTGGGCGTCAGCCTCCCTATATAAAGGGACGACCCGGCAGCGGTTTAGGGGCGACAACAATCTCATCGAGAGCCGGGCATAGCTGTTTAGCTCCCTAGCAATCGTAACCCTAATCAATAACACCTTGAACTGGACGTAGGCTTTTACCTTCACCGTAAGGGGCCGAACCAGTATAAAACCCTCGTGTTTCTTATCCCGCATAACCCCTTCAAGCTTCCTAGTTGCGATGGCTCCACGACTAAGTCCTAGCTCAAGGACATCTGCCGTGACAATTCCACGACAGGAATGGGTCAAGTCAATCACATCATTCTCCTAATGATGTGATCCCGTTAATCAAATGACAACTCATGTCTATGGTTTAGGAAACATAACCATCTTTGATCAACGAGCTAGTCAAGTAGAGGCATACTAGTGACACTCTGTTTGTCTATGTATTCACATGTATTATGTTTCCGGTTAATACAATTCTAGCATGAATAATAAACATTTATCATGATATAAGGAAATAAATAATAACTTTATTATTGCCTCTAGGGCATATTTCCTTCAGTCTCCCACTTGCACTAGAGTCAATAATCTAGATTACACAGTAATGATTCTTACACCCATGGAGTCTTGGTGCTGATCATGTTTTTCTCATGGAAGAGGCTTAGTCAACGGGTCTGCAACATTCAGATCCGTATGTATCTTGCAAATTTCTATGTCTCCCACCTGGACTAATCCCGGATGGAATTGAAGCGTCTTTTGATGTGCTTGGTTCTCTTGTGAAATCTGGATTCCTTTGCCAAGGCAATTGCACCAGTATTGTCACAAAAGATTTTCATTGGTCCCGATGCACTAGGTATGACACCTAGATCGGATATGAACTCCTTCATCCAGACTCCTTCATTTGCTGCTTCCGAAGCAGCTATGTACTCCGCTTCACACGTAGATCCCGCCACGACACTCTGCTTAGAACTGCACCAACTGACAGCTCCACCGTTCAATGTAAACACGTATCTGGTTTGCGATTTAAAATCGTCCGGATCAGTGTCAAAGCTTGCATCAACGTAACCATTTACGATGAGCTCTTTGTCACCTCCATAAATGAGAAACATATCCCTAGTCCTTTTCAGGTATTTCAGGATGTTCTTGACCGCTGTCCAGTGATCCACTCCTGGATTACTTTGGTACCTCCCTGCTAAACTTATAGCAAGGCACACATCAGGTCTGGTACACAGCATTGCATACATGATAGAGCCTATGGCTGAAGCATAGGGAACATCTTTCATCTTCTCTCTATCTTCTGCAGTGGTCGGGCATTGAGTCTTACTCAATCTCACACCTTGTAGTACAGGCAAGAACCCTTTCTTTGCTTGATCCATTTTGAAATTCTTCAAAACTTTGTCAAGGTATGTGCTTTGTGAAAGTCCAATTAAGCGTCTTGATCTATCTCTATAGATCTTGATGCCTAATATATATGCAGCTTCACCGAGGTCTTTCATTGAAAAACTCTTATTCAAGTATCCCTTTATGCTATCCAGAAATTCTATATCATTTCCAATTAGCAATATGTCATCCACATATAATATTAGAAATGCTACAGAGCTCCCACTCACTTTCTTGTAAATACAGGCTTCTCCAAAAGTCTGTATAAAACCAAATGCTTTGATCACACTATCAAAGCGTTTATTCCAACTCCGAGAGGCTTGCACCAGTCCATAAATGGATCGCTGGAGCTTGAACACTTTGTTAGCTCCCTTTGGATCGACAAAACCTTCCGGTTGCATCATATACAACTCTTCTTCCAGAAATCCATTCAGGAATGTAGTTTTGACATCCATTTGTCAAATTTCATAATCATAAAATGCGGCAATTGCTAACATGATTCGGACAGACTTGAGCATCGCTACGGGTGAGAAGGTCTCATTGTAGTCAATCCCTTGAACTTGTCGAAAACCTTTCGCAACAAGTCAAGCTTTATAGACAGTAACATTACCGTCAGCGTCAGTCTTCTTCTTGAAGATCCATTTATTTTCAATGGCTTGCCGATCATCGGGCAAGTCAACCAAAGTCCATACTTTGTTCTCATACATGGATCCCATCTCGGATTTCATGGCCTCAAGCCATTTTGCGGAATCTGGGCTCACCATCGCTTCTTCATAGTTCGTAGGTTCGTCATGGTCTAGTAACATAACCTCCAGAACAGGATTACCGTACCACTCTGGTGCGGATCTTGATCTGGTTGACCTACGAGGTTCAGTAATAACTTGATCTGATGTTTCATGATCATTATCATTAACTTCCTCACTAATTGGTGTAGGTGTCGCAGAAACTGGTTTCTGTGATGATCTACTTTCCAATAAGGGAGCAGGTACAGTTACCTCATCAAGTTCTACTTTCCTCCCACTCACTTCTTTCGAGAGAAACTCCTTCTCCAGAAAATTTCCGAATTTAGCAACAAAAGTTTTGCCTTCGGATCTGTGATAGAAGGTGTACCCAACAGTTTCCTTTGGGTATCCTATGAAGACACATTTCTCCGATTTGGGTTCGAGCTTATCAGGTTGAAGTTTTTTCACATAAGCATCGCAGCCCCAAACTTTAAGAAACGACAACTTTGGTTTCTTGCCAAACCACAGTTCATAAGGCGTCGTCTCAACGGATTTTGATGGTGCCCAATTTAGAGTGAATGCAGCCGTCTCTAAAGCATAACCCCAAAACGATAGCGATAAATCAGTAAGAGACATCATAGATCGCACCATATCTAGTAAAGTACGATTACGACGTTCGGACACACCATTACGCTGTGGTGTTCCGGGTGGCGTGAGTTGCGAAACTATTCCGCATTGTTTCAAATGAAGACCAAACTCATAACTCAAATATTCTCCTCCACGATCAGATCGTAGAAATTTTATTTTCTTGTTACGATGATTTTCAACTTCACTCTGAAATTCTTTGAATTTTTCAAATGTTTCAGACTTATGTTTCATTAAGTAGATATACCCATATCTGCTCAAATCATCTGTGAAGGTGAGAAAATAACGATATCTGCCACGAGCCTCAATATTCATCGGACCACATACATCTGTATGTATGATTTCCAATAAATCTGTTACTCTCTCCATAGTTCCGGAGAACGATGTTTTAGTCATCTTGCCCATGAGGCACGGTTCGCAAGTACCAAGTGATTCATAATCAAGTGGTTCCAAAAGTCCATCAGTATGGAGTTTCTTCATGCGCTTTACACCGTTATGACCTAAACGGCAGTGCCACAAATAAGTTGCACTATCATTATCAACTCTGCATCTTTTGGCTTCAATATTATGAATATGTGTATCACTACTATCGAGATTCAACAAAAATAGACCACTCTTCAAGGGTGCATGACCATAAAAGATATTACTCATATAAATAGAACAACCATTATTCTCTGATTTAAATGAATAACCGTCTCGCATCAAACAAGATCCAGATATAATGTTCATGCTTAACGCTGGCACCAAATAACAATTATTTAGGTCTAAAACTAATCCCGAAGGTAGATGTAGAGGTAGCGTCCCGACCGCGATCACATCGACTTTGGACCCATTTCCCACGCGCATCGTCACCTCGTCCTTAGCCAATCTTCGCTTAATCCGTAGCCCCTGTTTCGAGTTGCAAATAATAGCAACAGAACCAGTATCAAATACCCAGGTGCTACTGCGAGCATTAGTAAGGTACACATCAATAACATGTATATCACATATACCTTTGTTCACCTTGCCATCCTTCTTATCCGCCAAATACTTGGGGCAGTTCCGCTTCCAGTGACCAGTCTGCTTGCAGTAGAAGCACTCAGTCTCAGGCTTAGGTCCAGACTTGGGTTTCTTCTCCTGAACAGCAACTTGCTTGCTGTTCTTCTTGAAGTTCCCCTTCTTCTTCCCTTTGCCCTTTTTCTTGAAACTAGTGGTCTTATTGACCATCAACACTTGATGCTCCTTTTTGATTTCTACCTCCGCTGCCTTTAGCATTGCGAAGAGCTCGGGAATTGTCTTATTCATCCCTTGCATGTTATAGTTCATCACGAAGCTCTTGTAGCTTGGTGGCAGTGATTGAAGAATTCTGTCAATGACGCTATCATCCGGAAGATTAACTCCCAGTTGAATCAAGTGATTATTATACCCAGACATTTTGAGTATATGCTCACAACATGCCCTGCAAAAACAAGTTAGACGTCCTCTACTTTGTTGTTGCAAGTTTTACGTGGCTGCTACGGGCTTAGCAAGAACCGTTCTTACCTACGCATCAAAACCACAACGATAGTTTGTCAAGTTGGTGCTGTTTTAACCTTCGCAAGGACCGGGCGTAGCCACACTCGGTTCAACTAAAGTGAGAGAGACAGACACCCGCCGGTCACCTTTAAGCAACCCCTATACCAATGAATTCGTTCTGGTGTATCTCGATGATATCTTGGTCTTCTCCAAGAATAAGCAGGATCATGCCAAACATTTGCGATTGGTGCTCGACAAGCTCAGAGAGTATCAATTCTATGCGAAGTTCTCCAAATGTGAGTTTTGGCTCGATGAAGTTCTTTTTCTTGGTCACATCATCTCTGCCAAGGGCATCGCTGTTAACCCCGAGAAGGTGTCCGCAGTTCTGGATTGGGAACCTCCTCAAAATGTCAAGCAGCTCCGCAGTTTTCTGGGTCTTGCAAGTTATTGCCGAAGATTCGTTGAGAATTTCTCCAAGATTGCAAAGCCTCTTTCCAACCTCTTACAGAAGCATGTGAAGTATGTCTGGTCTCCTGAGTGTGACGTTGCTTTCAACACTCTCAAAGAGAAACTAGTCACAGCTCCTGTCTTGACTCCTCCTGATGAATCCAAGCCGTATGAAGTTTTCTGTGATGCTTCTCTCCAAGGTCTCGGTGCTGTGTTAATGCAAGAGAAGAAAGTTGTGGCCTATACCTCTCGGCAGTTGAAGCCCAACGAGAAGAACTACCCCACTCACCATCTTGAGTTGGCGGCAGTTGTCCATGCATTGATTACGTGGAGACATCTCTTGTTGGGAAGACAAGTGGACATTTTCACTGATCACAAGAGTCTCAAGTATATCTTCACTCAGCCCAACCTCAACCTCAGGCAGACTCGATGGGTCGAAACGATTCAAGAGTACAATCCGAGTATCGAATATACTCCAGGCAAGGCAAATGTCATTGCAGATGCTTTAAGCAGGAAGGCTTATTGCAACAGCTTAATTCTCAAGCCTTTCCAACCGGATCTTTGTGAAGCTTTCCGCAAGCTGAATCTCCAAGTTGTTCCTCAAGGCTTTCTTGCCAACCTCATAGTATCTCCTACTTTGGAAGATCAAATTCGTGAGGCACAACTCCTGGATGCCATGGTGAAGAAGGTGAAACGTGGTATCGACAAGGGTCTTTCCAAATACAAGTGCTATCGCATTGATGACAGAGACACTTTGTTCTTCGAGGACCGGATTGTGGTTCCGAAAGGTGATATACGGAAAGTCATAATGAACGAGGCGCACAATTCTCTTCTGTCCATTCATCCTGGAAGTACGAAGATGTATCATGACCTCAAGCAGTCGTATTGGTGGACTCGAATGAAGCGAGAAATTGCTCAATTCTTGAATGAATGTGATGTCTGCCGAAGAGTGAAAGCAGAACACCAACGACCAGCTGGTCTCCTCCAACCTCTTGCTATCCCAGAATGGAAGTTTGATCATATCGAAATGGACTTCGTGACTGGATTTCCAAAGTCCAAGCGCGGAAATGATGCTATCTTCGTTGTCATCGACAAGCTCTCTAAAGTGGCTCATTTCCTTCCAATCAAAGAATCCATCACAGCAGCTCAGCTGGCAGAGCTCTACACCTCCAGAATTGTCTCTTTGCACGGCATTCCACAATTGATTTCTTCAGATCGTGGAAGCATCTTCACCTCTAAGTTCTGGGACTCCTTCCAGAAGGCCATGGGCACAAACATTCGCTTCAGCACAGCTTTCCATCCTCAAACTAGTGGCCAAGTCGAGCGAGTAAATCAAATTCTTGAAGATATGCTCAGGGCTTGTGTCATTTCCTTTGGCATGAAATGGGAAGATTGTCTTCCTTATGCTGAATTCTCCTACAACAACAGCTTCCAAGCGAGTTCGGGCAAGGCCCCATTCGAGATTCTCTATGGCAGAAAGTGCCGTACTCCTCTCAATTGGTCAGAGACTGGTGAACGCCAACTTCTTGGCAATGACTTAATCACTGAAGCTGAAGAAATGTGTAAAGTCATCCGTGATAATCTCAAAGCCGCGCAATCGCGTCAGAAGAGTTACTATGATAGTAAGCATCGTGATTTGGCTTTCGAGATCGGAGACCATGTCTACCTCCGCGTCTCTCCAATGAAAGGCACTCGTCGCTTCGGTATCAAAGGGAAGCTTGCCCCTAGATATGTGGGTCCTTTCAAGATCATTGGCAAAAGAGGCGACCTCGCCTATCAACTTGAGCTTCCTTCCAACTTCGCGAACATGCACGATGTGTTCCACGTGTCACAGCTCCGCAAGTGCTTCAAGACGCCTGAGCACACTATCAACTTCGAAGAGATTGACCTCCAAGAAGATTTGTCTTATCATGAGCACCCCGTTGCTATTCTTGAAGAAACTGAGCGCAAGACTCGCAACAAGTCAATCAAATTTCTGAAAGTGAAGTGGTCGCACCATTCCGACCGGGAAGCCACCTGGGAACGCGAGGACCATCTCCGTTCCGAATATTCGGAGTTCTTTCAGTCCTAGATCTCGGGACGAGATCCTCTCGTAGTGGTGGAGTGTTGTAACACCCCGCATGTAACTTGCCATATTTGTAACTCCGACTCTTGCCATTTTCGGCTATGTGATATGTTTTTCCCTCCGTGGTCGGGTTTTTGTCTTTCGTTTTGTATTTTTTCATGTCTTGCATTTTCATATCATGTCATCATGTGCATTGCATTCGCATACGTGTTCGTCTCATGCATCCGAGCATTTTCCCCGTTGTCCGTTTTCCAATCCGGCGCTCCTATCTCCTCCGGTGCACCCCTCTTGTTTTCTTTCGTGTGCGTGTGTCAAACTTTCTCGGAATGGACCGAGGCTTGTCAAGTGGCCTTAGTATACCACCCGGAGACTACCGGTCAAGTTTCGTTCCATTCGGAGGTCGTTTGGTACTCCATCGGTTAACCGGGCATCCGCAAAGTCCATTTGAGTGTCCAGCAAAAACCCCCTCAAAAACCAGCCCAAAACCCACCAAACTCTCTTCCATGCTCTAGGTCGTTCGATCACGATCGTGTGGGCGAAAACCGCACCTCATTTGGAGCCTCCTAGCTCCATCTACCTATTTATATGTGGGCATCCCGAAAACGAAATCGCAGACAAACCCTAACCCGCTCCTCGCGCCGCGCCGGACACGTCCGCCGCCGGCCGGACGCACCGGCCGCAGCCAACCGCGTCGCGCCACATCACCCTCTCTCTCTCTCCTCCACCGCGCTGCCCGCCGGAGCCCGTCCCCGGCCCCCGCGACCCGAACTCCGCCGCCGCCCGAGCCCGCAACCCCGCCGCCGGATCCCGTGCCCGCCGCCGCACCGGGCCCGCGCCGCCACGGCCTCCCCGCCGGCCGGCACCGCCGTTCGCCGCCGCCACCCGCCGGGACCGCCGCCCTCCGGCCATCCTCCCCTCCGCCGGCGCCGATCCCTCTCCCTCCTTCCTCGCCGGCAACGATGAGCACGAGCTCGAGGAGCTCAGCCCTCGATCCGATCTGGTATTTTTCCCCCGTTGACTTTTCTAGCGACCCCGAAATCTTCCAAGTGTTGGAAATTTTACAGCATGTGCTCCTGTTCCCGATGCCATAACTCTGTACATGTAGCTCCGATTCCCGCGTGTAATATGTAAAATTGTTCGCCTCGTGATGCTCTTCATTTTGTTAAATTGCACCATGTTCATTAGAGGTCATCTTGATGCCCAAATCTTCGTTGGAAGAGGGCTAGTTGCTATTATTCTCTGGTTCTTATCAGAACTTGGAGATTTGTCATTTTTGTATCATTTATTCTCTGCATCTTTTGAGCATGAGCTCTACATGTGTTTTGAAGTATGCCATGCCATCTTTCCAGTGGTATAGTCCATGTATTTTTGTGATCTCTGTGTGCTGACTAGCACAAGCATGCAAAGTAGGCCCCATAATATTTCTGATTTCAGGGACTTAGTGATTTCTCCAAGTCCTTGTCTGCTGTAATTTTGTTGCCATGTAAACTTGATGCTACAGAGAGATCCATGCATATTTTGGAGATGTTAAGTAATGATGTTTTGTAGCTATAGTTGTATTTGATGGATTCATGCAATTTTTTGCAATTATTGAGTGCCATAGCATGATTTAATCTTGCTCTACTTTTGCTATAAAATATTTCTGGCAGATTCTTAACATTACATACATTTTTGCCAAGCTTATTGTAGTTGATCCATACATGCTATGCAATTGTTCTTGCCATGGCTAGCTTCATAAACATGCCATCTTGCTGTAGGTATGATTGGTTTGTCATGAATTGCTCTGTAGTGAGTGCATCAAGCTCACAAAGAGGCCTACATATTATTATTCCTGCCATGCTCTGTTTTCTGCTAAGTCTGAAACCTGATAACAAAACTTGCTATGTTTACATGCTTGCCATCATATCTTCTGGTCCTTTTTGGCTTATGGTCAGTAAGGGACTTTTGTCATGTGTATTTAGTAGAACACTGCCATGCCTTGTTTTGCTATGTTAAGGTCCTGTAGCATGTTGATTTCGTGCTCTGAACATTGCTACCTGATGCTGTTTACTGCCATGTCCAGTTTTTCAGTCTGTGAACCTGTAATCTTTTGCACTTTTGCCATGCTTGTTTGAGCTTGATATGTTGTGAACTAGCCGTAGCTCAGTGTTCATCTTTTGTCAGGCATATCCTATAGATTACTGCCATGTGCTTTGTTGCTATGTTGGGGTGCTGTAACATTGTTACTTGTTGCATTTTAAGTGCTATCATGCTGTTAATCGCAGATTCGTGTCATTCTTCTTTTGCTTGCCATTTGCAAACCGTGCATCCGATTCCGGTGATCTTTATATCGATTTCGACCGAAATCATCTCATCTTTCCAGTGGCATGCTTGGTTTGCCAAGTTACTGTCATGTTCATCATTTTCCTTCCGGAGCACGCATATGCATCGCATATCATATCTTGCATATCATGCATGTTTTGCATCATGTTGTTTGCGCATTTCTCGTTGTTGATTGTGGTTCCGTTTGTTTGTGTTCTTGTCTTGGGTAGAGCCGGGAGACGAGTTCGTGAACGAGGAACCTGTCGAGTACGCTTACGAGGATCAAGCTTTCGACAACTCTGAGAATCTTGCAGGCAAGATGACCACCCCTCGAAATCACTTCTATCTTTGCTATGCTAGTTGTTCGCTCTATTGCCATGCTCGCTACCTATCTTTTGCTATATCATGTCTCCCATTTTAGCCATGTCAGCCCTAACCATCCTTTCCTAGCAAACCGTTGTTTGGCTATGTTACCGCTTTTGCTCAGCCCCTCTTATAGCGTTGCTAGTTGCAGGTGAAGTTGAAGTTGTTCCATGTCGGAACATGGATATGTTGGGATATCACAATATCTCTTATTTAATTAATACATCTATATATTTTGGTAAAGGGTGGAAGGCTCGGCCTTATGCCTGGTGTTTTGTTCCACTCTTGCCGCCCTAGTTACTGTTATACCGGGATTATGTTCCTTGAGTTTGCGTTCCTGACGCGGTCGGGTGATTTATGGGACCCCCTTGACAGTTCGCCTTGAATAAAACTCCTCCAGCAAGGCCCAACCTTGGTTTTACCATTTGCGACCTATACCTTTTTCCCCCGGGTTTTCTAGAGCCCGAGGGTCATCTTTATTTTAAACCCCCGGGCCAGTGTTCCTCTGAGTGCTGGTCCAAACTAGAGCCCTTTGCAGCGCCACCTTGGGGAAACTCGAGGATTGGTTTTAGTTGTACGGACTGCTCATCCGGTGTGCCCTGAGAACGAGATATGTGCAGCTCCTATCGGGATTTGTCGGCACATTCGGGCGGCTTTGCTGGTCTTGTTTTACCATTGTCGAGATGTCTTGTAAAACCGGGATTCCGAGACTGATCGGGTCTTTCCGGGAGAAGGTTTATCCTTCGTTGACCGTGAGAGCTTATGATGGGCTAAGTTGGGACACCCCTGCAGGGTATTATCTTTCGAAAGCCGTGCCCGCGGTTATGAGGCAGATGGGAATTTGTTAATGTCCGGTAGTAGATAACTTGTCACATGACCCAATTAAAATACATCAACTGCGTGTGTAGCCGTGATGGTCTCTTCTCGGCGGAGTCCGAGAAGTGAACACGGTCTGAGTTATGCATGACGTAAGTAGGTGTTCAGGATCACTTCTTGATCATTGCTAGATGACGTCCGTTCCGTTGCTTCTCTTCTCGCTCTCTTTTGCGCAAATTAGCCACCATATATGCTTTTGCCGCTGCAGCTCCACCTCTTTGCGCCATCCTTTCCTACAAGCTTAAATAGTCTTGATCTCGCGGGTGTGAGATTGCTGAGTCCCCGTGACTCACAGATTCTACCAAAACAGTTGCAGGTGCCGACGATGCCAGTGCAGATGATGGCGTCGATCTCAAGTGGGAGTTCGACGAGGAACGTGGTCGTTACTATGTGTCTTTTCCTGATGATCAGTAGTGGAGCCCAGTTGGGACGATCGGGGATCTAGCATTTGGGGTTATCTTATTTTCTTCTGGATTTTGACCGTAGTCGGTCTATATGATTGTATTTTGGATGATGTATGAATAATATTTATGTATTGTGTGAAGTGGCGATTGTAAGCCAACTCTTTATCCCATTCTTGTTCATTACATGGGATTGTGTGAAGATGACCCTTCTTGCGACAAAACCACTATGCGGTTATGCCTCTAAGTCGTGCCTCGACACGTGGGAGATATAGCCGCATCGTGGGCGTTACAACCGCCGAACCAAAATATGACATGCTGGTAAGCAGTATGGCTTATATCGCCCACAACTCACTTGTGTTCTACTCGTGCATATAACATCAACGCATAAAACCAGGCTCGGATGCCACTGTTGGGGAACGTAGTAATTTCAAAACATTTCTACGCACACGCAAGATCATGGTGATGCATAGCAACGAGAGGGGAGAGTGTTGTCCACGTACCCTCGTAGACCGAAAGCGGAAGCGTTAACACAACGCGGTTGATGTAGTCGTACGTCTTCACGATCCGACCGATCAAGTACCGAACGCACGGCACCTCCGAGTTCAGCACACGTTCAGCTCGATGACGTCCCTCAAACTCCGATCCAGCCGAGTGTTGAGGGAGAGTTTCGTTAGCACGACGGCGTGGTGACGATGATGATGTTCCACGGACGCAGGGCTTCGCCTAAGCACCGCAACAATATTATCGAGGTGTAATATGGTGGAGGGGGGCACCGCACACGGCTAAGAGATCAATGATCAATTGTGTGTTTAGAGGTGCCCCCTGCCCCCGTATATAAAGGAGCAAGGGGGGTTCGGCCGGCCAAGGCGAGAGGCGCGCCAGGAGGAGTCCTACTCCTACCGGGAGTAGGACTCCCCCCTTTTTCCATGTTGGACTAGGAGAGAGAGGGGGAAGAGGTGGAGGGGAGGAAGGAAAGGGGGGGCGCGGCCCCCTTCTCCTTGTCCTATTCGGACTGGGGGGGAGGGGCGTGTGGCCCTGCCCTGGCCTCCTCTCCTCTCTTCCACCTAGGCCCACTAAGGCCCATTAAGTTACCGGGGGGTTCCGGTAACCTCCCGGTACTCCGAAAAAAATCCCGATTTCACCCGGAACACTTCCGATGTCCAAACATAGGCTTCCAATATATCAATCTTTATGTCTCGGCCATTTCGAGACTCCTCGTCATGTCCGTGATCACATCCGGGACTCCGAACAACCTTCGGTACATCAAAACATATAAACTCATAATATAACTGTCATCGTAACGTTAAGCGTGCGGACCCTACGGGTTCGAGAACTATGTAGACATGACCAAGACACCTCTCCGGTCAATAACCAATAGCGGAACCTGGATGCTCATATTGGTTCCCACATATTCTACGAAGATCTTTATCGGTCAGACCGCATAACAACATACGTTGTTCCCTTTGTCATCGGTATGTTGCTTGCCCGAGATTCGATCGTCGGTATCTCGATACCTAGTTCAATATCGTTACCGGCAAGTCTCTTTACTCGTTCCGTAATACATCATCCCGCAACTAACTCATTAGTCACAATGCTTGCAAGGCTTATAGTGATGTGTATTACTGAGTGGGCCCAGAGATACCTCTCCGACAATCGGAGTGACAAATCCTAATCTCGAAATACGCCAACCCAACAAGTGCCTTTGGAGACACCTGTAGAGAACCTTTATAATCACCCAGTTATGTTGTGACGTTTGGTAGCACACAAAGTGTTCCTCTGGTAAACGGGAGTTGCATAATCTCATAGTCATAGGAACATGTATAAGTCATGAAGAAAGCAATAGCAACATACTAAACGATCGAGTGCTAAGCTAACGGAATGGGTCAAGTCAATCACATCATTCTCCTAATGATGTGATCCCGTTAATCAAATGACAACTCATGTCTATGGTTTAGGAAACATAACCATCTTTGATCAACGAGCTAGTCAAGTAGAGGCATACTAGTGACACTCTGTTTGTCTATGTATTCACACATGTATTATGTTTCCGGTTAATACAATTCTAGCATGAATAATAAACATTTATCATGATATAAGGAAATAAATAATAACTTTATTATTGCCTCTAGGGCATATTTCCTTCATTGAGTATCTGGTATTTGAATTATTGTTTGATCTCGACACTTACTTATTGAATTTGTTGGGTTATTAATATTCTTTTGGGATTGCGTTGGGGGAACCTTCTCAATAATGGCATAAACTTGGTAGTTAAATAAACTCTATTCCTTTTTGTTGTAGGAAAAAATTAGCTTTATGCAAATGTTAAACTTAGAGGCTCCACCAGCCAATTATGCATGTAGTGATAGCTATTATTTCAACATTTTTCTCTATAGTGTGATCGCGAGCATATTCCATGTGTTGAGCTACATGACTGCAATGTATCATGTTGCAGAATTTTCAGACGAAGAGTAAGGTGCGATAGATCATTGTCATGCACTCAATTTTGCCATGGAGTTGGATGGACTCATTTATTTTTGAAGCTTCCGCAGTTATTTAGATGGCCTTCAGCCATATTATTGTAATAAGTACTCTTTATGAGACACTCGATGTAATAAGTGTGTGATTGAACTCTGTTATAAATCCTCGAGTACTGTGTGTGTCAGCAATACTGATCCAGGGATGACATTTAAGCACAGAGACTACGGTCCATTGGGATCGGATCGCTACAAGATGGTATCAGAGCACACGCTGACTGTAGTACGCGACCACTAGGAAAAGCCACAGGATACTCTTCTCTACGCAATTCTAGCTCTTCTCTATTTCTACACTATAGATGTCAGACCCAAGGAACAAGTTCACTCAACCGGATGACGACACCCCTTTCAGACGACACTTGAAGGAAGTCACTAGGTACCTGAACATCGGCATACCAAGCTTCACCGGAACCTTCACCGCCACTTTACCAGAAGAGGAGCGTTGGACGATTCAAGTTTGTGTTCCAGGAAGGACTTTTGCACCAATTATCGAGCCCATCGAGTTTTCCTTTGATGCACCAACCTGGAGTTTAGGGAAGAGCATGGCTGCCCACATCACCATTGGACGCGTAGGCGAGGTGTACAACAAGGATCTTAAAGACACCATCTACCAGATATGTGGACGCCGAGATGAGCAATGGGAGATGATTCGCACCAGGAAGGATAGATCTATTGCAGCCTACATACATGAGTTGAACCAGCACATTCATCGTTACGAGAACCAGATGTGCGCTAACATGCTAGATACAAAGAAGGTGATGACCCAGAATATGGAGCTAGAAGAGGAACTCAAGGCTACACATGATGGATATGAAGAAGAAATTGTTGTACTACTGGAGCAGAATGAAGACCTGAAGAGGAAGCTAGGAATACCCGTGGTGAAGCCCGAACCTGAAGTGGACATTCGCTCTGAAGACTACATCATACTAGACGACACAGACACGGACCCCGACAGCGATGATGAAGACACTGATGATTATGAAGACGAAGCTAGAGCGGATATTATGGAGTCTTCCACCGATCAAAATTTCTAGTCGACCACCATATCACTATTAGTATTCTTCCAAGTAGTTAGAAATTGTTGCGAGATCTTGTAACAATAGCTTAGGTCGATTGTCTGAATCTTGTTTGATTTGAGTGGTGTGAATTGAAATATGTTTGTCTCATGTGCATATGGGTAGTGAAATATCTCTTTAGACCCTATTCTATTATGTTCTCACCCCTCTAAACCTATCATATGCCTCCGAGACGTGACCCCGGATTCGTTTTCCCGCCGGAGCTCACACAGTTGATCCAACAGCAGAATGCCTTGATGCAGTTGCTTTTCCAGAACCAAGGCAACAACAACAACAACAACAACAACAACAACCCACCGCCACCACCCCTAGTTGACAACTTAGCCCGTTTCCTAAGGTTGAATCTGCCGGTGTTCTCTAGTAGCACCGAGCCGATTGTTGCTGATGACTGGCTCCGCAAGATTGGAAGGGAGCTGACCACCGCAGGTTGCACTGATGCTAAGAAGGTGCGCTTTGCCGCACATCAACTGGATGGACCTGCAGCCTCATGGTGGGAGAACTACACCGCCACTTTCCCCGTGGCCAATGTTACTTGGGATCAGTTTCAACAGGCCTTTCGCACTGCACATGTCTTAGCTAGAGCCATGAGTATGAAGAAGCGTGAGTTCTGCAACTTACGCCAGGGAAATCATACTGTGGCGCAGTACGTGGATGAGTTCAGCAAGTTAGCACGCTACGCCCCAGATGATGTGGCCACTGATGCCGCGAAGCAGGAGAAGTTTCTTGAAGGATTGAATGATGAGCTGAGTATGCAGTTGATGGTGGCAACATTCACCAACTACCAGGAGTTAGTAGACATGGCCCTCATGATTGAAGGCAAGCAGCAACAGATAGAAAACCGCAAGCGGAAGTATGGACAGGGGAAGTACAACTCTGGAGCTCAGCAGAAGCCTCTCTATTCCCCGTACTCGGGAGGACACTCTCATAACCATGGAGGACATAACCATGGAGGCCATTCCCACAATGGAGGGAATACACATAACCACTGTGGCCCTAAGAATGGTAATGGGAGTGGAGGAAACAACAGTCAGAGCTGTTCCAACCCCGCTACACCCGCCAAGAAGGATCTGAGTCACATCACTTGTTTCAAGTGCGGGAAGACTGGACACTATGCCACCGAGTGTCCTGAAGCAAAGAATGGTAATGGCAATGGAAGCTCAGGGAAGAAGCCAGATCCCTTCACCAGAGGTCAGGTGAACCACGTCAACGTGGAGGAAGTTGAAGAGCAGCCTGCTGCAGTTATTGGTATGTTTTTGATTAAGTCATTTAGAGCCCTTGTTCTTTTGACACTGGTGCATCGCATTCATACATATAAAGGGGATTTGTGGATAAGTTTGAGTTGCAAACCGTAGCCCTTAGGTCACCCATGTTAGTGAGCTCACCAGGAGCGAAATATATGGCTAGCCGAGGATGTTACTAGTTGCCATTGACCATAGGTAAGCATGTTTTCCCCTCAGACCTCATTATTCTGGAATCACAAGGATTGTATGTAATACTAGGCATGGATTGGCTATCGAAGTTTGGAGGAAACATCGATTGTGCTAGTAAGTCAATTCTTCTCACCACCTTAGAGGGGAAACAGATCAAGTATGTGTCTAGGCATGTGCCAAGGAGGACTCAAGTAAATTCACTCTCGGGAGTTGTTCAAGAGGATGTGCTAGTTGTGAAGGATTATCCCGATGTATTCCCAGAGGAATTACCAGGTATGCCACCAGACCGAGACATAGAGTTTTTGATCGAGCTGTTGCCAGGCACCGGACCAATATCGAAGAGACCGTATCGGATGCCCGCAAATGATCTGGAGGAAATTAAGAAGCAGATTAAGGAGTTATTGGAGAAAGGTTATATTCGACCAAGTTCATCACCGTGGGGAGCCCCACTGCTCCTAGTTGAGAAGAAGGATGGATCCTTAAGAATGGTTGTTGATTATCGTGCATTGAATGAGGTGACGATCAAGAACAAATACCCTCTGCCGATGATCAATGATTTGTTTGACCAGCTGCAGGGAGCTAAAGTATTCTCCAAGATCGATCTTCGGTCAGGATATCACCAGTTGAAGATCCGAGAATAGGATATACCCAAGACAGCTTTTACCACAAGGTATGAGCTATATGAGTACACGGTCATGTCCTTTGGTTTGACTAACGCCCCTGCCTACTTTATGAGTATGATGAATAAGGTGTTCATGCAGTTCTTGGATAAGTTTGTGGTGGTGTTCATTGATGATATATAGGTGTACTCGAAGAATGAAGAAGAACACAAGGAACATTTGCGCTTGGTTCTCGAGAAGCTCAGGGAACATCAGCTATATGCCAAGTTCAGAAAATGTGAGTTTTGGTTGAAGGAGGTCGGATTTCTCAGACATGTTATATCTGGAGAAGGTATAGCAGTAGACCCTTCAAAGGTTCAGTCTGTCACCGAGTGGTTGGCACCCACCTTAGTTGGAAAGATACGCAGTTTCCTTGGACTCGCAGGATATTATTGGAGATTCATTGAATTTTTTCCAAGATTGCGAAGCCCATGACGGAGTTATTGAAGAAGGACACTAAGTTCAAATGGACTGAGGAGTGTGAGGCCAGTTTTCAGGAGCTGAAGAAACGTTTGGTTACATCCCCAGTGCTAATTCTTCCGAATATACGCAAGGATTTCCAAGTATATTGCGACGCTTCACGACAGGGACTTGGAGGCGTTCTTATGCAAGAAGGAAGAGTTGTTTCATATGCCTCACGACAGCTTCGACCTCATGAGTTGAATTATGCCACGCATGATTTGGAGTTAGCAGTCGTAGTGCATGCGCTCAAGACCTGGAGACATTTTCTTATTGGAAATCGTTGTGATGTTTACACGGACCATAAGAGTTTGAAGTACATTTTCACGTAGAAGGAGTTGAACCTCGGGCAGAGGAGATGGTTGGAGCTCATAAAGGATTACGACATGAAACTACATTATCATCCAGGAAAGGCCAATGTTGTAGCAGACGCGTTGAGCCACAAGAGTTATGTCAATACTCTCATAACCGGAGGATTACCTCAGAGTTAGCCGAGGATCTCAGAGAACTTCGAATGGAGATAGTTCCGAGAGGTTTTGTTGCATCGTTGGAAGTTTAGTCCACATTGTTGGGAAATATTCGAGAAGCTCAGAAGACTGATAAGGAAATTGCGGAGATAAAAGAGAAGATGAGTAAAGGAAAGGCCAAAGGTTTTCGTGAGGATGAACACGAAACTTTATGGTTTGAGGATTGTATATATGTGCCAAATGATCCAGAGATCAGGAAGTTAATTCTTCAGGAAGCCCATGATTCACCATACTCTATCCACCCAGGCAACACCAAGATGTATTTGGATTTGAAGGAACGTTTCTGGTGGACAAGTATGAAGAAGGATATTGCCGAGTATGTAGCAGTATGTGACGTATGTCAGAGAGTGAAGGCAGAGCATCAGAAGCCAGCAGGATTACTTTAGCCTTAGCCGATACCCGAATGGAAGTGGGATAAGCTTGGCATGGATTTCATCACCGGATTACCCAGGACACGATCATGATATGACTCCATCTGGGTAGAAGTTGATCGCTTGACCAAAGTGGCTCACTTTATCCCCGTGAAAACCACTTATACGAGCGCGAAGTTGGCCAAGATATATATGACCAAGATCGTATGTTTGCATGGAGTTTCGAGGACCATCGTATCAGATAGAGGAACACAGTTTACCTCGAAGTTTTGGAATCAGTTACACCAGACTTTGGGTACCAGGCTAGAGTTCAGTACAACCTTTCATCCGCAGACAGATGGACAGACCGAGAGAGTCAACCAGATTCCGGAGGACATGTTGAGAGCTTGTGCGCTAGATTATGGATCTAGTTGGGATGATAATTTGCCTTACGCAGAGTTCTCGTACAACAACAGCTACCAAGCTAGTTTGAAGATGGCCCCTTTCGAAGCCTTGTATGAAAGGAGGTGCAGGACACCATTGATGTGGGATGAAGTTGGAGACCGACAATTGTTCGGGCCAGATTTAATCAGAGAGTCTGAAGAGAAGGTCAAGTTGATTCGTGAAAGACTCAAGGTAGCCCAATCCAGGCAGAAGAGTTATGCCGATACTAAACGCAAGGAGGTAACCTATGAAGTCGGAGACACAGCATATCTTCATGTGTCACCACTTCGAGGAGTTAAACGATTTGGAGTTAAAGGAAAGTTAGCACCACGATTTGTAGGACCACACCGAGTTTTGGAACGTATGGGTGAAGTTGCCTACAAGTTGGAGTTACCCGAAGGTTTGTCAGGAGTTCACGATGTGTTTCACGTTTCCCAGTTAAAGAAGTGCCATGCAGAGATGGCCGATATTCCTCTGAGAGATACAGTGCCTCTGGAAGCTATTCAGTTGGAGAGTGACCTAACTTACGAGGAGAAACCCGTCAAGATTCTCGAGTTTGCCAACCGAGTTACATGCAGCAAGGTCATCAAGTTTTGCAAAGTTCAGTGGAGCCACCATACCGAGGAAGAAGCCACCTGGGAGCGAGAAGAAGACCTCCGGAAATACCACCCACACCTTTTTGCTAGCCAATCCGAATCTCGAGGGCGAGATTTATCTTAAGAGGGGTAGGTTTGTAACATCCCAATTTTCAATTTGGATGTTATTCATTAGGTCATCATATGAATCCATAATTTGTGCATTTTGAATTTGTTTTATTTGGACTTTTGATCCTAGAAACCTTAAGCAACTCAAGGACCAATTGAGAGAGTTGGAGGTTTTCACAAAAATTCATTTTTGAATTTTTCAAAATTGGCAAATTGGATCAAAGTGATGTTTTGTTCAAAATTATTTTTCCAATTATTTCAAATAAATGAAATAATGAGAGAAGATAACATGACTTCTTCAAAACAGCTAAGAAAATATGGGAAATTTAATTTTGAATAAAAATATATTTATTTGATTTTTATTTGCAATTTTATTCGGTTACATTTTATTAAATTAGGGAAAAAGTTGCATTTTTAAAAATTAACTTTAGTCCAGAAAAATGTTCACATTGTCCCAAATATTAGGAGGTGATGGTGAAAATTGTTTCTGGAATTTTAGGAATTTTTATTTTATTTTATTCGGATTTTTCTTCGCGATGCTATTTAAAAAAACTTCTTCAGACCGAGTGGGCCGAAGCCCAGCTGGCCCAGGCCGCCGCCACCGACCCCGAGCCGGAGTCCGGCCGACGCACGGCGTCGTCGCCGCCCGTGTCCGAGCGGGACACCGCCCGGCGCCCCCTTCCCCAAGCCGCCCGGCGCCCCCTTCCCTAAGCCGCCTCGCCCCCCTCGCATTTAAAAGGCGAGGCCCGGCCGCCCTCTCTCCTCACAACCGACGCCACCTCGCACCGCCTCAAGCCGAGCCGCCGCCTCTAGCCGCCATCGCGCCACCCCGCCTCTCGCCCGCACCGCCCCGCCGCCGCCCACAGCCCTCGCCGTCGCCACCGCCAACCGTCGCCGCCGCCATCGGTTTTTCTCGCCGATCTGCCGAACCGGTATAAACCGCCAACCCTGATCCGTTTTTTTTTGTTTTTGGTTTTTTTAAAACCCGGTTTATTATTTAGTTTAGTTTATTTAGCAGACGTTCGTCCGTTAGTCGTCGGTAGGGAACGGTTTTCGTTCGTTAGGTTTCTGTAGCGAACGTTCGTTCGTTAGATTTTTTTTCTGTTTATTTTCAACCAGGGACCTATCCATAATTATTTTCTTCGTAGTTTAGTCCCTGATCTTTAACTGATCACAACTTTTTGCTCGTTTATCCAAATCCAACAATATCAACGCCAAATTCTTCGTTATGATCCCCTCTGTTCAGATAATCAACTTAATCATGTTTTTGAAAGTTTAAAATTTGGTTTCAATCAGATTTGAATTTGAACTTCTTTTGTTCGTAACTTGAGTTTTGTATCTCCGATTTGATTGATTCTTTTTGCAAATCGAAGCGCTTCACTTGAATCTTCTGTTTAGATCTTTTTATTTGGTTTTACCTTTGCCTCTTATTCTTGAGTGCTTATGTATGCTATTGTCTGTCTATGATAGATTTTTCCGGAGTGCGAAGCTTGCTACTACGAATCTCTAGGGTTTTCCGATCGTCAGCAAGGCAAGTTACACTTTGACCATATCCCTTTATTATCAAGTTTTTATGCATTAGTTTCAACCCTCAAACATTGCATGAGTAGGATTGGGACATGTAGTTGTTGTTAAGTAGTTCATGAGGTAGGAACCTAATACCTTTTATCACCCCGGGAATATACGTTATGCTCATATTGCTTAGCCATGCTCGTAGACGGGGATTGGTATGTGTGATTCATGAAAGTTGCGAGAGTAATACCTAAGGGAAACTTAAGGTGGCTACTTTAATACACATCTGGGTGGATTGGTTGCGGGCACCTGGGGAACCCAGTGTTGTCCTAGGATATCCCGGAGTACCTGTGTGATCATCCTATGGAATGTCACCCAGGCTCGAAGTGATCATAATATTGTTCATGCTAGAAACTTCTGTGTGCAGCCACAAGCCATTATGGGCTCTGGCATGTTGAGTAAGTTGTGTGACCTCTTTCAGTGGTAGGCTAGCAGATGTAGGGGAAAGTAGGTGGTAATGTCTACCCAGAGTAAAGAGTTAATGCTTCAGAAACACTATGTCTCGATCTTCCGATCATGGATGTGGTCGAGTCTTGTGCAGAAAAGTGCGCAAACCTCTGCAGAGTGTATAAACTAATCATGATTAGATATGTCCCCGGTTATGGACATCTTGAGTATCTGGTATTTGAATTATTGTTTGATCTCGACACTTATTGAATTTGTTGGGTTATTAATATTCTTTTGGGATTGAGTTGGGGGAACCTTCTCAATAATGGCATAAACTTGATAGTTAAATAAAATATATTCCTTTTTATTGTAGGGGAAAATTAGCTTTATGCAAATGTTAAACTTAGAGCCTCCACCAGCCAAATATGCATGTAGTGATAGCTATTATTTCAACATTTTTCTCTATAGTGTGATCTTGCCAGCATATTCCATGTGCTGACCTACACGGCTGCAACGTATCATGTTGCAGAATTTTCAGACGAAGAGTAAGGTGCGATATGTCGTTGTCAAGCACTCAGTTTTGCCATGGAGTTGGATGGACTCATTTATTTTCGAAGCTTCCGCAGTTATTTAGATGGTCTTCAGCCATATTATTGTAATAGTACTCTTTATGAGACACTGGATGTAATAAGTGTGTGATTGAACTCTGTTATAAATCCTTGAGTACTGTGTGTGTCAGCAATACTGATCCAGTGATGACATTTAAGCACAGAGACTACGGTCCATTGGGATCGAGTCGCTACATCGCATTTTGGGCAAAGTTTGACCATGTATTTAGCTAGAAAAAATATAATTTATATGTAACAAAAATAATATAATTGAAAACATCTTTCAAATACAGATCTAAAATATAAATTTTATGGCATATAACTTGCATTTTACTAGTCAAATACTCAAATCTAAGGTCAAAGTTTAGCACAAAATACGAAGAGGATTAATAAACCCGAACGAAGGTAGTAGTAATTTAATATGGCAACCAAAACTTGTTATGACATCCCATCTACAACCTCTACATGATTTCACCCTACTGCTGAAATACCTACCTCAACCTCCATCGTAGTTACAAATAGGTTTTTTGGCCTCCTCCTTTCCACAAACTTACCTGGGTGTACCTCTGTCCACCTAAAAGCTGCCCTCGTCCGCCTTTAAACCCATCACTCACAAATGTCTTCATTTCATTGGTGAGACATCTTTCTGTCCAAAGGTGGAAGGTTAACCCTCCTATCCTCCGTCATATAGTCGCTTGCCATTCACTACATGTTTGTTTTTCGCGTGCCCAAAAAGTTATCAAAGGGTTTAATGCTTTGAGGTGGGCCCTCTTCTGGGTTGAGGATCAATCTTGTAGGGGTGCCTAGTTTTTAATTGCATGGAAAATGTTTGCAAGCCAAGTGAACATGCTGCTTTAGGTATAAAATATATTCACATCCAAAACATCTGCTCTTTGACACCCCTTGGGTTGGGACTTGTTGGTTTTATGAAGTTTAGCATCAAAATGCTCACCCCCCCCCCCAAACAATGCCACCAGACAACCCAAGAGGCACAATTCTGTCGTACCAAATATCATAAAACCAACAAGTCCCACAACTTAGACAACCTATCCTCACTATCCGATGCATCCATTGCTATCGAGAAGCAAACACATTATAGGATGCTCTACTAGCTGTTCTTATACGAATAGATCCTCTGATATTTCGGAGAGCTTGATTCCTGACTTTATTTCTCAATTATTTGTAAATGATATGTCAATTATCTGAGAATAACATCTCATATCTATACCTAATAATAATAAAGGGGCTAGGCTGGCCCATGCAGTAGGAACCTTCCATACTGCGCTCTGCGTGCTGGGAGAAGACACATCGCGCCTGTTTGGGCCAGCCCATGTTCGAGC